>NC_137616.1:8870173-8904896 GCF_963280865.1 Gymnoscopelus braueri | reverse complement strand
GTGGTGCCCCCAGAGGCAAAAACAAAGGGGGGGGGGAAAACTAGGCAAAAACAAAAGGTGCCAGGCTGTTATTCTGTGCCACTCTACAGTAAATCTGTCAGGCCCGTTCACTGTGAAAAGAGACCTCTACTGTACCAAGAGTACAAAAATATGAGATACAAGCCCACTATGTATCGCAATGCTGCGCGTCATTAGCTTTAGAACTGCTATTTTCGAAACTTTTAACATTTTTTTAAATAATTCTGCCCCAAAATGAATGACATACCCAAAATAGGGACGCCACCAGGCTGAAAATGGGTTACGTCACTGTTTCTCAACATCAGGTCCGGGGACCACCATTGGATGAATAAGTTGGCTATTCAAATATGGCAAATCTTGGCCCGGGCCGCTGGCGTAGCGGTCCGAGCACCTAGGCTGCAATGCGGCCTGGCAGCGTGTCGTGGGTTCGAGTCCCGATCCCGACGACCTTGAGAACCACTGGCCTAATGCATATCAAACTGGGCGTCCTCAAAATTAAAAGGACTGACAATCACTGGGATATAAGTCACATAAGGTGCCAGGCTGCACTGTGTGCCACTCCATAGTAAATCTGTCAGGCCCGCTGGCTGTGAACAGAGACCTGTGCTGTATCAACAGCACAAGTATGAGGTATGAACCGTGCAGCAGGGTGCGGTCGGCTCCTCCATTGTTAGCAGATACAATGAGTTGGATGCCAGGCTCATTCAACGTTGCCTCACACAGTCACAGCGTCAACATCCAACCCAGCTGACATTGTTGGAAGAAGTACTCAGATTTTTTTTTTTACTTAAGTAAAAGTGGCAATACCACAATATAGAAATACTCTGTTACAAGTTTTACTTGAGTAAAAGTAGAAAAAAAAAGTAAAAGTGAAATTATAGAAACGGCAGGCTTTCTATTCCTGTAGAGTTAGCATGCTATAATAGAAGCCATTGTACTCACATTCATAATAAATGTTAAATTAGAAATGACCAAACCTGCCTACCGATGACTGCGTCCTTCTACTTCTACTGTCAGCATTATCTGTTTTAGTATACAGACATGGACTAGCATTATTATTATTGCGTTGTCACTTGTATAGCAAATATCCTTAAATGACCATTTAGGATAACATCTCTGTGTATAAGAGGTGTCCAAGATGACACCTCAGGAGGCTTCTGCCCCCGGACAGGCTGTCCCCCAGGCCAGGCCGGTCTGGGGGGCTATGCTGCTGTTTTCTGCTCAAATCGTCTTCACCCTGTGTGGAATATTAATATCGTTCCCATAATAACACAGTACTTGAGTAAATGTAATGTGTTACTTTCCGCCCACTGCCAGCTGACACACTGCTGTAATGCAGTCGCTAGGCGAGCCGTCTGGCTGCCTCTTGCCTCGCAGCCCTAATCCTTATACTGCCTGAACTGGAATTTCAATCAATTACTGACCCCTGACACATGCTGATGAACTGAGAGCTGAAGAATGTGGAAGTTATCTTAGCAATTTGGCTATTTTTCTGTTGTTGCCTTTGAGCCTGATGGTGTGGGCGGCCGAGGCTTGTGTTTGCAATTAGTGGTCGAAATCCATGCGGTCAGGCACGACGTCTCAGAAGGTTTCGGTGGTGTGGTGTCGTTGGGCAGTGGTGGACAAAGTTACTCAACCGCAGCACTTGAGTCACAGTATAGATACTCCTGGTCAAATATTGCTCAACTACAAGTGAAAGTTGCTCTGTCGAATTTTAACTTGAGTTGAAGTACCGGAGTACCTGCTATTTAAAAAAAAAAAACATACACATTTAAAAATATATATATATTTTCTTCTGTATTCTTCTGTTTTTTGCATTGTGAAAATAGCAGATCTACACGCTCACATCCGGTCACTTTGTGAGGTGGTGTGAGCTTGTAGATCTACCATTTTCTCTACTTTTGAAATAAAAATGGTTAATTCATCATTTATTGCTCTATGTTTGGGTCCCTTCCTAGAAATGCAAGTGGAGTCAAAAGTACAATATTTGTCTGAAAATGTAGTGGAGGGAAGTGTTTAGCGTACAAAAAAAAGAATGCTCCAGTAAAGTGCAGACACTCAAAAGATGGACTTTTAAGTGCAGTATTCAAGTAAATGTACTTTGTTACTGTCCACCATTGGTCGTGGGCGAGGGATGAAGGCACAACTGGCCGGTCATTAGTATCCTCTTCAGACGTCTGTGATTAAAATTACTGACGTCTTCGCTGAAACTTTCAAGTCACTTTAGCAGCTGCTGCTACCAGCAATAAAATAGTTCAGTTGAGACATCATATTCTGTTCAAACCTGGCTCAATAATAAACGTTATACAGCGCAGACGGTCCAAATAAGGCCTTTGTAACAATGTATCATTCGTTATTAAACCCGCCATTAAAAATGTTTTAAATCCTACGCCTGAAAGACAAAACAGATTCCGTCTCAAAGCGCAGCTGTGTGTGTGTGTGTGTGTGTGTGTGTGTGTGTGTGTGTGTGTGTGTGTGTGTGTGTGTGTGTGTGTGTGTGTTTGTATTACTATATTTAGTTATGAGGGCTAAATGTGAAGTATAATGCGAAGAATTTGAGGTATAGACATAGTGAGGACAACTTTCCTGGTAAAATGTTGATGTCCTCACAAATATTGTAATACAAATGTGTGTGTCCGTGTGTGTGTGCGACTGTGCGCGTGTGTGTATGTGTGTGGTGTGTGTGTGTGTGTGTGTGTGTGTGTGTGTGTGTGTGTGTGTGTGTGTGTGTGTGTGTGTGTGACACGCGCTTGTGTGTGTTGCTTGTGTGTGTTGTTTTGACCCAGGTGGGAAAACCTGGCATGTCGCTCAAACCCAATCTTTCCTAGCGGGAACGACGGAGCGGCCGCTGGCTGCAAAACAGTCAGTGGAACACGGCGGAGAGCGAGGGTGTTAAACGGCTGAGTTCCTCTGGCCTTGCCTCCTCGACGAGGGCCTTGTTATGTTGGCAAGCGCAGCCGCGTTGCCGGGCTCTCATTGGCCGGGCCCCGCTGTGGTGGAGGTTAGCCCTCACATTCTTAAGTGCCGCACAGCTTGAAAAACCAGTCGTGGTAGCCATGGTTACCGTAGAGGGCACCGCGGAGGAGAGGCATTCTCTCTCTTTACTGATCCCAGGGAATTAATTATGAGACAGACAGACAGACAGACAGACGCGGATTGAGGAGGCAGATTTGCACACAGACGGGAAGCCTTATGCTCAATCTATGCTGGTATTAAAAGGTGTTGGTATTAAAAGGTGTATGCTGGTATTAAAATCTGACAAGCTCACGGTTCGTCACATATTGCCAGCTGCTATTAAGCATGACAATTCCTCTAAAATAAACGTGGAAGAAGCATCGTTAAGTAAAAGTACCAATACTGCAATATAGAAATACTCTGTTACGAGTAAAAGTCCAGAATTCAAAATGTACTCGAGTAAAAGTACAAAAGTATTGGCATCAAAATGTACTTAAAGTACCAAAAGTAAAAGTACAAAAATATTTGAAAATAGCCTAGGTATAACATAGGGCTGAAGTGGTTAATGTATGTTTTATAATGTAATAATTTATATCTGAAAAGTAACTAGTAACTAAAGTTTTCAAATAATTGTAGTGGACTAAAAGTACAATATTTGCCTCCGAGATGTAGTGGAGTAGAAGTAAAAGTATTGGAAATGGGAAATACTCAAGTAGAGTACAAATACCTCAAAATTGTACTTAAGTATAGCACTTAAGTAAATGTACTTAGTTACTTTCCACCACTATATCAGGAACCAAGTCCTAGAAAACGGCATGTCTGCTACGACGCTCAGTTCTTTTAAATCAAAGATGAAGACCTTTCTTTTTGCCACAGCCTTTTTACTGAGTATTTCCTTCTTCCTCACTGTAATTTAATTCAAAAAATTCTTTTTTTATTTGTACTTATTTTGTGGTTTTCTCTCTTGATACTCTGTCTTTATTGTTAATCTTTTATGTAAAGCACTTTGAACTGCCTTGTTGAAATGTGCTACACACAGTACAAATAAACCTGCCTTGCCTTCAAGACTACAGTCAAGCCAAACAAGACAAAAACACAGTTTTACATAATCCCTATGAGAAACTCATTATCTGGACTTCCATAGAAAGCTGCCTCTGCCAGCAGCAGAAGACAGAAATCACACCGAGGTCCAAAAAAGGGAGCCCACTCCAGTTACATCTCAGCCATCTGCGGCCGGAGTGCACAGTGGATCCACGTCCTCATTAACCCATTAAGACCGGGAATGCATCTGTGTGTCATTTTTTTGATTTCTTTGGCTATTCAAAAATAGCAGATCTACAAGCTTGTAGATCTGCTATTTTTGAAAAATCGTGAAAATGTGTGCAAATCTTTGAATTTTAAGCAAACATTTGTAACTCAAATATTTACTTCTGGGGGTCCCTGGAACTCAATATTTTGAGATGGGGGTCTGCGGCCAAATACATTTCATTTTGGGGGTTCTTGACATGAAAAAGTTTGAGAACCACTGATATAACATAAGTATTAAAAAAAAAAATTAAGGATTTAGAAGACTTTGTAGAATCCCCCAGAAGCAAAGATCTGAGTTACAAATGTTGGCTTTAAAAGTATATATATTCAAAGATTTGCAAAATAAATTTAGATTTTTCAAAAATAGCAGATCTACAAGCTCGTAGCGGAGAGGAAGGTCTGGAGCTCTCTGCTGGAACTGTTGCCCCCGCGACCCGACTCCGGATAAGCGGTTGAAGATGGATGGATGGAAGCTCGTAGCGCGGCACTCGGTGCCGCGCTACGAGCTTGTAGATCTGCTATTTTTGAATAGCCAAAGAAATCTAAAATCAGATGCGTTCCCGGTCTTAATGGGTTAAGCAAGCACACCACTGAGTGGACGCATTCATCTAAGCCTCCCAGCCAAAAGCAGCTGCAGCAGAGCTCCATGCTCCTTTCAGTGGAACTTGGCATGGCGCGGTGGCTCACACGCTGCGGTGCGTTCAGAGAGCTGGGAGAGAGAGCAGGGAGCAACAGCCCCCGGTTGTCAACAACAAAAGCTGGCGAGCGCGGTCAGCGGGAGAAGAAGAAGTGGTGGTGTGCGACTGGCAGAGAGCTGAGCCGCTCGCAGGGTCAATGACTGGAAGGTCCGTCCAGCTGGGTTGAGTCAAGGTGGGGGGGGGGCGGTACACTCTCAAGAGTTACAGACCCGTAAGGCACCATTTATTTTGGACCACATGGTGGTTTACCCAGAACCTACTGTGTACGTAGACTTAAGGCGGTTACACACCGGCGAATATGCGAATATACGCAAAATTCGGACTCGTTCCGAATAATTAAAAGACGCTTTTTTTGCTCCGCGAAACTGGTGTGGAAGCTTGCATTGACTTTATAAGGTTTAAAGAAAAAACATATTATTCGCATGAAAAAAATCGCCCCGGTGTGTAAGGACCTTAACAGTTGGCCGTGTGTGTGTGTTGAAGTGTTCCTGAGCAAGACACTTAAAGGGATAGTTCCAAAATGATTTTTTTTTTATCGATTAGTCACCCCATGGAGACTTGAATTTATGGATATTTTTACTTTTTTGTCGCATTCCTAAGCCAATAATTTGATGACCGACAGCGGTTCCGGTAGGAGACACAAAGAGTCTCCTTTGTGTCTCCTACCGGATCCACTGGTCACCAAATTATTGGCTTCGGAATGCGGCAAAAACAAAACAATATCCATTAATACAAGTCTCCATGGGGTGACTAATCGATAGGAAAAAGTAATTTTTGGGGTGAACTATCCCTTTGACCTCAAAATGCTCCACTCAGGTGTTCTCATCTTGACTATCTGAGCAGCTATCAGCTGGGTGAAGCTGAAACTGAATTTCCCGTAGAATCAACAAAGGTCTACTTAGAGGGGAGGTCAAACCTATGACATGATTTACCGGACCCCAGTAACACCACCACCCAGACCAGGAAACAAACAGGGGGGGCAGAGCATTCCAGAATCCAGTCTGATACAGTATAAATGGCTTTTTAAATGGCAGCCAAAGTGCATCAGCAAAGTGAACAGACTAATGTGTCAGCCTAAGACGCCCAGCATTTGCCGTCTAGTGATGGGATTTGTCACCCGGCCACAAACGTAAACCCACTAACATAGTTGAACCTTGAACATTCTGGAGCTCAGTGACAACCTCTCATCACTGAGTAACCAGGGATTCAATTAACAACAACAACAAAAAAGGAGCGTGTCACTCTAGAGCTATGTTTCCTAAACCTTTAGCACAACGTGTAGAATTATGACGTTTAGATATTATCGTTCTAAACCTGCTGTTCCTGCTGTTCTACATATAGCCAACCATTTGAAAAGAAAAATCACAGATTGAGGGTTTATGGAATATGCTTCGGAAACATGTATTCTAGTGCTAGTTTGACCAATTCAAATACTCTTTTAATCTTAAAATAACTTTAATATCTATTATTACTGGAAGGGCTTGACTTTACCAGCCAGTGGGTTAGGGTTATGCATGATTTATAAAACTTGTTTGTGAGCCGTGTCACGCACCGAAAATATCAGCTCTACAAGCTCACAATGTGTGTCACACTGCTATTTTCGGTGCGTGACACCAGCGTGCAACCAAGTGCACAGTCAGTACAAGTCATCTGAGGTGATATAAAAAGATATGTATTGACCTGCTGACTTCCTGTCATGTAATGTAATCTGCTAGAACTACACGTCCCGAAAGCCGAGAACGGAAGCCGTCATCTGTTCGTCATTGCCATTCACGAAAACTTCCCGCTAGGAAAACTTTTTAAAATTATTTCATTTTATCATTTCCATTTCTGATAAGGAGCAAGCTATACAGGCTTCGATTATTTTGATTTATATCGGACAAATTTGCGCGACTGTAAAGACTAAAGGGAAGCGGGGAGGGAGGCGTCACATCCTTTGATCATTTTCAGAGCTTCCGTTGCTCCAGACGAAAACATTTGAAAATTGTGGGAGGCAACAGTCTGGCCATGCAAAGCTAGTCAGTGATCAACTTGAGCCAGGACTTCATGTGATCCGACCAGACCAGTTCACTTACAATGTGTGTCACTGGTCCGGTTACTTACTGCCTGGGGGGGCAGAAATGACACGTGACACCAGGTGGATGTGTTCTTACTTGTCTTCCTTCTCGTAGATGTTGAGGCCCAGGGCGTCCACCCCCAGCCACAGCTCCGTTCCCTTCTTGTTCTTGATGTCAAAGTAGTTGACTCCGTACATCTCCAGGTCCTGGCCTATCTTCAGGTACTCCAGCATAGCGTCCTCCCTGCAAGTGATGAGAGAGCTATAGGTCAACCAGTGCATACTCAAATGTACTTACTATACTTTGTCTTTGTCGCGTGGAAACCTGTCCAAAACTGTTACTTTTCAGGATTCAAAAATAGCGAAAGTATTAGATCTACAAGCTCAAAACGCGTCGCTTCGCGAAGCGGTTCGAGCTTGTGGATCTGCTACTTCTGATGCTTTTGTGTGAAGCTGTAGTATGATCAAGTAGGGAATTAATTTACAAAAAAACACAAAAAGTTTAAATATGGAGATAGAGGGTTTCTGCCCGACAGCAATGATAGTGTTTTTTCAATACATATTTTTTTAAAGATATTTTTTGGGCCTTTTTCTGGCTTTATTTATAGTTTGTAGTAGATGGACAGGAAACAGGGGGAGAGACATGCAGCAAAGATGCAGGTGCCCGGACCGCAAGGCCAGCGGTCCGGGCCTTCAATATATATTTAAAAATTAATTGATACTTTGAAACGTATCACAATATCAAGAAAATATCATAATATTCAACGTTATCACACATGGCCTGAAGCCACATGTGATAAGCCTGATAAGTTTCCGCCAAGCACTCACTTGAGCATCCCACGGTGTTCCTCGTGCCAGACCTGGATCCTCTCCTCCCACTGCTCTCTGGACAGCTTGTGCTGCTCCAGGACACTACGCACAACACAACCACACAACACATCCAATGTCAGGTATAGAACAGTACAGTATATTCACATAAAACATTATCTGGCTCTGGTAAAACAACCAGTAAAAAGATGTTGTTCTTGTGCAATTTACGATTTTATCCAGAGAGACTTACAAGTCACTAGTCAACAAACAGCAAGTTAAATAGACATACTGTAAGTAGAGTGCAGAGAGAACAATGAAGTGCTTTGAAAGGATGTCTGCTAATAAGCCTTAATACATTATAATTGCCCTCTATAACTAAAATTAAAAACACCTTAAATATTTTAATTATTTATTTCAGAAATCTTTCACTTAATAGGGACAACTCCCGTCGCAAGTTGATGATGTCATTTGTCCATGTGTGGTCCAGCCCTATGGAATGTCTGGAATGCATGTGCTAATAAAACGTTTTTTTTATTGCTTTGATGCTCATATTAACCTTAGGAAGTATGAAAATGATTAAAAATATTGCGTTGGTGCTCATATTAACCATAAGAAGTATGAAGTTGTTTGTTTTTTATTAGTTTTTTATTCCATAGGGCTGGACCACACATGGACACATGATATAATCAACTTGCGACGGGAGCGGCCCCTATTGAGTGAAAGACAAACCATTTCTAAAATAAATAAAATATTTTAAGGTGTTTTTAATTTCAAATTTTAGTTATAGAGAAAGAAAAAAAAACACACATGTATAAACACACATACATTTGGGGGTCCTTGACACACAAAACGTTTGAGAACCACTGATCTAAAACAACATGGAACATGTATGGCTCACCGCTGGGGCAGCAGTTTGTCGGAGGTGAGGTATCCGGGCCGGTGGACCTCCTTGGAGAAGTCCCCGAACTTGGCCTGGACGGAGTAGGAGGCGAGCAGCACGGCGGTCTCCGGCGGGCAGTACACCTCGTCGCTGAGGATGCCCTCCTTCACCTGCAGGAAGAACAGCTTCTGGGTGATGTCCTGGATCAGCTCCTCCGACACGTCCTCGGGGAAGAACTTGGCGCGGAACTTGAACTGCAAGGGGTTCTCCTTCTTCACGTCCTGGGAGGACACCTATAGGCGCGGAGGAGACACACAAGTTATACGAGACGTCACTAAACGACTCTGACAGGTTTAGAGTGGAATAGATGAGTACAGCGGTTTCTTAAAATGGGGGGGGGGGGGGGGTTCCAGGAAGTCCCCACCACCCAGTTCAATTATGTATATTTAACCAAATGGATCATTACAAGTCTGTAAGTCTGAGAGTGGACAAACTGAGGTCCCGGGGATCCTTGAAATTAAAAAGGACAAAATTTGAGAAAGAGATTTCCTCTTTTTAACCCATTCAATGCGGGGACGCATCTGTGTCATTTTAGATTTGCACAAACGTTCACGTTTTTCGGATTGAATGGGTTAAAAGGTGGTGATATATCATTCAGTTGAGTAGCGGGCTCAGAGTACAAGATGACACCAGGGAGTTATGACAACACTCAGTATGGTCTGGACTATAAAAAGAATATAGCAGTGGTTCTCAACCCCCCGGGTCGGGACCCCCAGGGGGGTTCCCCACATGATTTCTTTTGTGGGGGGTCCCCAGATGACAGTGAACTGAAGTGTCAATTTAAGCCTTTTTAATACCTAAACTATACTATAAAACTGGGCAAACATTGGCCAATATGTCAAATAATATAAGAAAGCGGCAAACTAAATGCCTCAACTCCTACAATTCTAAGTGCTTGTCAGGGTGGGGGTCAAACATGATTATTTTGGGGGGTCGCGGCCTGAAAAGGTTGAGAACCACTGGAATAGAGTACGATATGAACTACACAATAAAACATGATGTTCTACAATGTTTAGTAGTCGTCCTTCAATAGTATCTGATAAAAGCAGTGATCACGGCGCCACAAATGTCTATTTATATGCTTAGTGAGTACAAACATAAAGGTTAAGCACACATCAACGCTAATGTATATCATAAGAAAATGCGAATACAATTGGATGTAGTCTGTAGTTTGAACTTTTAAAGAGACGTTAAACTGCCTGAGTAATATGATCCTGAGTAATATGATTCAGACGGTAGATAAGACATGAAAAAGAAGTATGGATTTTCCTTGTCGTGACTGCAGTAGAATGAGGAAATAAAGCCATTAATGCATGAAGGACACCGGGAACGCATCTGTGTCATTTTTTAGATTTCTTTGGGCTATTCAAAAATAGCAGATATACAAGCTCATAGCACGGCACAGAGTGCCGCGCTATGAACTTGTAGATCTGCTATTTTTGAAAAATCTTGAAAATGTGTGCAAATCTTTGAATATATACATTTTTCACTCAAATCTTTGCTTCTGGTGAGGTCCCTGGAACTAAATATTTTGAGATGGGGGTCCCCGGCCAAATACATAACATTTTGGGTGGCCCTTGACATGAAAAGGTTTGAGAACCACTGATATTATAGCAACATAAGTTTTTTCAACAAAAATTTAGAAGACATTTGTAGAATCCCCAGAAGCAAAGATTTGAGTTTAAAATGTTCGCTTTAAAACGTACAGTTATGTTTGGCAGTTCTATGCGTGTATTTCTATCTGGTATCTATAATTCGCCTATGGGAGGGCGGTGGTACAGCTGAAAAACCCTGTGCTAAGTAAGTGTTTACACAATGTGTGTCCTCCTCAAATTTCAAAACAGGAACCAAGTGGTCTTGACAGAAGTTGTACTGGGGCTGTACTGTACTGCAGTGGATCTCAACCTTTTCAGACCGTGACAAAATAATCATATTAGGAGGAATTTACTCAGTTCCATAGATAAGTATTGTGAGAAATAGCCGATCTACAAGCTCACAGCGCCTCGCAACATAGTTCGGCTATTTTGAGAATGTTATATTGTTTGACAATTTGGCCAATGTTTCACCAGTTTTTACAGTATAGTTTGTTGATTACTTTTGATGCAGTAATGATCTTTTTTTTTTTTTTTTTTTTGGGTATTAAAAGGGTCTTAAAAGTCCTACACTGTCACTTTACAGTCATCTGTGGACCCTCACAAAATCACGCGGGGACCCCCTGGGGATCCCGACCCACAGGTTGAGAACCACTGCTGTACAGGGCTGGGAATATTCCACTCTGAGCCTGGTGGAGCCATTGTGTTGAAGCACCGTGTCAGCACACAATGTACAGTCTGCTGACCGAGGCCAGCGAAGCACATTATTCCCTAATTGTGGTTATGATTCCAAAGTGCAAAGAGGCATATTTTTTTATATATATTTCTCTCTGGTTATGGAAGAGAGGCGTGAAGATTCATATGATTGTGTCAGGCGATCAAAATTGTCATAATGACGACAGATGGTATTCTGCAAGCCCAGAGAAGGCCAGTGTATACGGTTAATACGTTTTAGTGCAACGCAAACTGGCTTAAAAGTCGTGTAAGACAGTGGTTATCAAACCTTTCAGGCTGTGACCCCCCAAAATAATCATATTTGAACTGGGGACCCCCCATTTAGTTTTACTCGGTTCCACAGATAAATATTGTGAAAATAGCAGATCTACAAGCTCACAACGCCTCGCCTATTTACTAATACTTTATTAACAGTTTGCAAAGACAAGCACAGGGAAGTACAGTTCAACACAAGGTCTGTTAAGAGGATTTTAAACCCAAGAAAGCACTACGGCTCGTTTCCATCGGGGTCCTTTGTACTCAATTCATTAAAAAAAAAAAGAATTGTCCTGGCAGCGGCGGGATTCGAACCCGCGCCTCCGGAGAGACTGGAGCCTTAATCCAGCGCCTTAGACCGCTCGGCCACGCTACCATATATCTTATCTTGTCTCTCTTTCTGTCTGTGAACAGCTAATCTCAGGCACTCACAACACCCTAAGGAGTTATTCTTGTGTGTCACCCTGCTAGGGTATACATAAAATCCTCTGCGTTTAATGTATCCGTCTGTAACTCTAATGTACAAAATAATGTAACCAAATGGACCCATAAGGACGGCTCCAATTTGGCTACATGTGCACACTCTCAGAGTTGAATCAACACAGGAGGATTTTACAGGGTAGTATACCAGTGGTTCTCAACCTTTTCAGGCCGCGACCCCCCAAAATAGTCATATTTGAACCGGGGACCCCCTCCACCCTGACAAGCACTTGGATAGGAGTTGAGGCATTACATTTCGTTCGACTCTAGATAAATATTGTGAAAATAGACGATCTACAAGCTATTTTCAAAATGTTTGCCTCTTTCTTACCTTTATAGTTTTTATGGTATAGTTTGTTGATAACGTTTGATGCAGTAATGGTCTTTTTTCATTTATTTTTTTTAGGTATTAAAAAGGTCTTAAAAGGTCCTTAAATTGTCACTTTACTGTCATCTGGGGACCCCCCCAAAAATCATGTGGAAAAGACCCCCCTTGGAGGTCCCGAAGCCACAGGTTGAGAACCATTGTAGCATACGAGCACCTTGGGGCTATAGCGGTGAATGGAGACAATCTGTGTTTGCTTAGGGATAACAATCGAGGAAAGCTGGAGGCCGTTTTACGATGGTTCACAAAGAGTTCACGCCGCTGCACACAGCTGATTACAGAAGCCAGTCCAGCCGCCAGGTCCGCTGCAGATACCGACCTGGACGACGGCTAAAAACAATCGCCCTCCGTGCGCGGAGGGAAGCGGAGCGCGGTGACCGCAACCCCATCGATGTAGAATAATACATGCATTACATAGTGGCTTACTGATTGACTAAAGTGAAAGGCAAACAGCTAGAACAGTGATTTTTGGGCCCTTCCCTTTGAAAGAATGCAGTCTTTCACTATGCTTTCGGTATTTGTCTCGATTTGAATGGTATTTCAAAAGTTGATACAATGTGACTGCCTGAGGACTTTTGAGGTGAGGAGTGATACGGGCCATGTCGCAAGACTCGCAACTGTTCATGTGTTGATGTGACTGTGATATATTTACACATACAGTACACGCAAGGACCTTAATGGGAAACTAGGTAACTTTTAGCCTATTTTTTTATGTATATAAATATTTTAGCCCTCATTTCCCTCTACCAGCCACTATATTATTGTGCTGGTGTGTTTCCTTGCAGAAAGAAAACATCCCTCTGGCTGTATTTTGTTCGTGTTTGTTGTTTATGTTGACATTCATCCCTTGCAGGGACGCCTCTGTCTGTGGGGGGAGGGGGGAAGCTCGGCTGGAGCTCTTAATTGATCCCTTTGAACTTCAAAGGGGTTGTGCACTGAGTTGATTGATTGGGCCATAAAAGTGTCAAACTCTTTCTGTGCTCGTTGGTGCTCTCCCTAATCAATTAATGCAAAGACAGCCATCACTTTGATACCTGTCAGAAAGGGGAGGGGGGGGGGGTCAGAAAAGTTACCTAGTTTCCCTTTAAGTGTTCTCAGTAGAGATGTTCCAATACAACTTTTTCCTTTCCTAATATCGATTACGATACCTGAACTTGCGTATCGCTTGATACCGAGTTGAGAACCACTGATCTATTCCTATCCCACGATTAGGAAAAGATCTGTTCACTTAAAACTCATTATAACTGATATACTGATTGTAACTTATGAGCAGACACATGTGATTAATCTGATTATATGGGCACATGGCCTAATGATGATGACTCAACCAGTCAATCCGGTACACTTCCCCTTCTTGAGATTCCAACTCCCTTTTCTGTGAAATGTATTTACCTCCCGACTTCCCAGTAACTGAAAACATTGACGTGTCATCATAGGTCACAAGGTAATTTAGTGTGCCGTTTCTCTAGTCTTCACTTTCCTACATTACTAAATGCATAGTCAGGGACCACGTGCACTACCAGTGGTCCATGGACCACCCAGTTGAATACCCCTGCTGTAGAGGACCTCCTAGGTTCACTTTTTGGGATGTGTGTGTGTTCCTCCTTGATCAACACACATATCAGATAAAAGGGGAGATATATATTGCAAATACATTAATCAAAATCATATTATATTGAAGCTGGAGCTTACCTTTTTGTCCAGTTTGAGCCAGGTGAGGTAACCTTTGCCATCCATATACTGAAGCCCAAAGTACCAGACTTCCCTTAATCCAATGGTTTTTACCACCTGCAATGACAAGAAGAGAAGAGGTCAGAACAGCAGCCATACGTCTCAGTCTGGGACCTGAGGTTGGGGTCAGTTCACTCAACACATCACAATATATAGTGAAAGTGACATTCAGGCAAATCATGATAGATCTACAATCTTAATTATGGAGAAAACCACTTCCTGTGTGGGCTGAACTGAACTGAACATGAACTCCAGCTCAGCTGTAGAAACAACCGGCAGCTGCAAAAACTGGCCGCTGTGATTATTCGTCTGAACAAATAGATCAAACTTCATCCACTGAATTGTGGAGAGAGTGAAAGTTACATAACTCTCTCGCTATACAGGGACAGAAACTGTTCTGGATCGATTTGCTGGGGGCATGGGGGGATCCATGAATTTTATTTTGATATCCCCTCCTGATCATACATTTTTATGGCCAGTGGGAAATAGTTTTTTTCCCTGCTTCTGGTCTTTTGGTAAATGTAGACCGTCTAAGTTTGGTATTTATGTTTGATAATACAATTTAATAATTCAATTAAAAATGTCTGTTAACCACATTAACCCTGGCGTCCCTATTTTGGGATTTTTTTTAATGATTTTCTTCAAAACAGTGACAATAGCAGATCTACAAGCTACCGTGACACATTGTGAGCTTGTAGATGGGAACTATATAGGGGTATATACGTGGTTAGGAAAATACCCCCCCGCCCCTTTTCGCCGAACTCTGCTCACCTAGATTTGTACATTAAAGTCCAAATCAAGTCGTCTTTGCATTAAACTCCAGAGATGGCGCTGTGCCAGCACTGGGCCAGTGAAAAGGCCTTTGAGTGGCTTTGGCATTACCTGGCAATGCCTGAAGAAGCTAACCTTAACCCATTAAGACCTGAGGCGCATTCTATAAAATGTCTTCTAAGTCCTAACAGTTTTCTGAAAGACTTATGTTGCTATGATATCAGTGGTGCTCAAACTTTTTCATGTCAAGGACCCCCCAGATTATATGTATTTGGCCGCGGACCGGCATCTCAAAATATTTTGTACCAGGGACCCCCAGCAGCAAAGATTTAAGTTAAAACTGTTCGCTTTAAATATGTATATTCAAATATTTGCAAATATTATTTGCAAACATTTTCAAGATATTTAAAAAATAGCAGATCTACAAGCTCATAGCGCGGCATTTTTGAATAGCCAAACTATTAAATAATGGTTAAAGTGGTTACACAGATGCTTTTCCGGTTAGAACGGGTTAAGGTGACATACTCAGGTACCAGACTAATGCGGTGGACAGCCCTCATAGGATTACACATTCCCAGGCCTGAACACGGGGCCTGCTG
Organism: Gymnoscopelus braueri; assembly: GCF_963280865.1. Taxonomy (NCBI): domain Eukaryota; kingdom Metazoa; phylum Chordata; class Actinopteri; order Myctophiformes; family Myctophidae; genus Gymnoscopelus; species Gymnoscopelus braueri. The sequence goes on along the minus strand of NC_137616.1, from coordinate 8,889,563 downwards.
CAGTGCTGTTACAGTTAAAGTTAAGCTATTATTGAAAGAAATATTTTGGTGAACTGAAAAAACAAAAAAAACAAGGCTTTGTATTAAAAAAAAATCATAGAGAAAATGTCCTCTCTCTATGATTGTCCTTATGAACGTCCTAAACCAATGACCTTTATGTCTGTCAGTATATCCAATATTGTTCTTTAAAAATAGCAGAAATAGCCGATCTGCAAGCTCACAACGCAAACGAAATAAAAAATAAAAACAAATGAAAAATTCTATTCTATAACTATAAAAACCTTGCTGGCCTGAGGACACATGTTCACTCATCTTCTGCAGGGGGTAATAATAATAATAATTAAAAAAATTATTTGTATTGCACTTTTCATTCATAGGGAATCCCAGAGTGCTACATGGTAAAAACACAATCAATCATAGAAAGTTAAAAGCAGGGTTTAAAAACAACCCCCATGGTGCATAGATTGGTACTGAGGACCTCGAGGAGGAATCTGTTTGCAGACCTGAGGGTGCGGGTGGAAGTTTGTGGAAGTTTGTGGAGGCTTAATTAGTTTCTGTAGGTAGGGAGGGGCATGTCCGTTGATGCAGTTATGAGTGATTAGCAGGACCTTGGGTAAACACAAGTAAGTGCTAGAATGCCAATTTAATTTACCAGTCGTTGTGTTGTCGCTTAACTCTGCTAGTTAGAATGATCAAATTGCTCTGTCAGTTTCAAGTAGTGAGCAGAGATGGACAAGTACATACTGACGTAAATACTCAAGTATTCAAAAGTACAAATTTCAAAGTAAATTTTTTTTTATTGATAATTTTTATTATTATCAATGCATTGCTGTATTGAAATTTTGAACATTTCCCCCAAAAAAAGAAATTAATTCAGAAATGTAAAAATAGCAGGTGGACAAGCTCAGAACGCATTGCATGGTGGCGCATTGCAAGCTTATAGACGGGTGGTTAATTCAAGTTTGGGTTTCTAGAAATGTACGAGTTATAACACAAAGTACAGTACTCAAGTAAATCGTCTGTCGGGTGGAAACCTCATATGTCCAAAACTTTTCAGGATTCAAAAAGCATCAAAAGTAGCAGATCTACAAGCTAAAAAAAAACGCAGCTTTGCGCCGCGTTTTGAGCCTTTCGTTTCGAGCTTGTGGATCTGCTACTTTTGTGACGCTGTTGTACGATCAAGTAGAGCATTAATTTACAAAAAAAAAGCTAAAAGGAAGAATATGGAGATATGGTTTCTGGCCGTCAGCAACAAAATGTACTTAGTTACTGTCCATCACTGGTAGTGAGTTCCAGTGGGCCAACACTTCTCCTGAAGAACCTGTAAGGTCCAAACCGCTCTGTGTTTTCTGATTGAATGACAGCTCTTAATAACTTACTGTACCTTCTCACCCTGTTTAAAACTGCCAGAAGAACTTTGTTCTAACTACAAGTTAGTTATTCAACAGTTCAACTTGATTACTAGTATATCGTTGCTGTCGGGAAGAAACCTCTTATCTCCGTATTTTAACTTTTTGTGTTTTTTCGTAAACTGATGCCATACTTGATCATAGTACAGTGTCAAACAAAAGTATAAAAAGTAGCAGATCTACAAGCTTGAAACTTTTGAGCTTGTACAGTATATCTGTTACTTGTGCTATTTTTGAATTTGAATCCTGAAAAGTAACAGTTTTGGACATATGAGGTTTTTACACCCGAAAAAGACGATATATTAGATTTGTGTTTTTTCTTGACCACAAATGTCAAGAATGTCATTTAGATGCAAGTAGCATGTCGTTTAGACAGATGCTAGGTTTGATGTTTACCCTGTAGTATCCTAGTTTGTTTGAGCTACTACATTGTTCTCTTTGCGCTGTATTTATGTGACTGTTTACCCCGTTGTTTGTTGACTAGCGTTCATGTTTATTCTGCTGACTCTGATCTCGCACTTGTGAGTCTCTCTGGATAAGAGCTTCAAACTGTGCCAGTAGCAACTGTATTCTAACTAAACAATTATTTATCTTGTATTATATTTTGTACTATACGCTGGACATTACTCGTAACACTTCCCAGCAATACCTCACTGCTCACACATGAGTATGTGACAAATAAAGTATTTAAATATCTTAATCTTTGATACAGAAAGAAAGGAATGCTGAATGCATACAACCAAACCTTTTGGTTGTTTTGTTGTTAAACAACACTATGTCAACTTTAATGAATACATTTCTATCTTGACCAATCTGTATGGTAGAGTAGGTTAATACAATATAACTTATAACAATTGGGGTGGTTGTATTTTGTCCCCCTGCTCTTCAATTGAGACATTTAAATCGGGTCAAAGGTCATGTCTCACCTAGACACATGATCTGACACGAATTTTGACCTGAAGGTCAAGATTCTATTTATCCCCTGAGCAAGCAGGCAAGGCTCTATTAACTCAATGGTAAAAAAAAAAGAAGGGAAACCGGGTTCAAATCCAGGGAAAGGAACGTTACATAGTGCAGCTTTGAGGTCTTAAGGTCCTTACACACCGGCGAATGTGGCGAATATACGCAAAATTCGGACTCGTTCCGAATAATTAAAAGACGCTTTTTCGCTTCGCTTTTCCGCTTTTTCGCGCCATGTACGCTACATTGACTTTATAAGGTTTTTAAAAAAAGCGTATTATTCGCACGAAAAAATCACCCCGGTGTGTAAGGACCTTTAAGGTTGCATTCACACTGGACAGGGTAAAAATAATAGTGTTGCATCTAATGTGAACGGACCTTTACAGTAGATCTCTAGGGTCTGTAACAGAGAACTATGTAGCCGACAGTGGTGTAAAGTAACTAAGTACATTTACTCAAGTACTATACTTAAGTACAATTTTGAGGTACTTTTACTTTACTGGAGTATTTCCAATTTTCAGTACTTTTACTTCTACTCCACTACATCTCAGAGGCAAATATTGTACTTTTACTCCACTACAATTATTTGAAAACTTTAGTCACTAGTTATTTTTCAGATATAAATTATTACATTATAAAACATACATTTACGCCCTATTTTATACCTAGGCTATTTGAAAATAGCGATCTACAAGCTCGCGACGCGTTGTGAGCCTGTGAGCTTGTAGATCTGCTATTTTCAAACATTTCAGTACTTTTACTTTTGGTACTTGAAATACATTTTGAAACCAATACTTTGGTACTTTTACTCAAGTAAATTTTGACTTCAACTTGTAACAGAGTATACTTCTACATTGCAGGATTGATACTTTCACTTAAGGTAAAACATTTGAGTACTTTTTCCATCACTGGTAGCCGACAACAGACTTAACAGACTCAGAACTAAACACTAACTAGACGGGTCGCAATTCTGGGAAATTGCAAAGTGTGGTTGCGCCGACGCCGGTCGCAGGTCGGCGCCGCCGGGACTTGAGGAATGCGCTTGGAGGAATACCGTCGGAGGCCGCGCGACGTGCCATTCGAATTTGGTGCTGATTGGATCCTGCGTTTGTGATATATGGCGTTTTGATTTTAAGAAATAGGCCCCTCCCACTAAATAAATAGGCCCCTCCCACAAATGTAGCGGGCCAATGACATCGTCATGTCACTCCTGACATCACCTGCTTTTCAATTTGAGAGGAGTGATCCCCCTAAAAATCATGTTTTTGCATCAAACGGTTACGTTTTGCACAGTTGTGGCGCGCCCTATGGATCAAAGTGGAAATGCTTTTGGGGATTTGTTGAGTAAACCACCTTCGACATGTGATTTAAATTTGGGATCGATTGGACGTTTTGTTTGTGATTTTTGGCATTTTTGGTAAAACGGGCCCTTCCCACTAACTTTGGAAGCCAATTACGGACGAACGGTAAGGACTATCAAAATGCCGTTTGGATAGGTTTATCGCATGGGTCCATAAATCACGTGTACCGATTTTTGTGAGATTTGGAAAAAATCTGTAGGAAAAGGTGCAAAAAGTGTGTTTTGAAGTAAATTCAAAATGGCGGAAAATCTATCCTGACGCAAATGGGCGTGGCCTATATGGGGAGATGCGTAGTGACCCAAGGAATCCAGGGAAAAATAAATTTTGATTTTACGACATACGGTTCAAGAGTAATAAGCCAAAACGTAAAGGGGGCTGTTATAGCGCCACCATGTGGCCGATTAGTGTAATTATTTATTTAATAATTTTGCAATAAACTATTAACCTCCCCTCCAAGTCATGTAACTGTAGCCCTTATGGTTTCCGAGAAAAAAATACTTGAATGGGAGTTTTTGCAATTCCCATTAAAGTGGATTGGGAAATTTAATGCACTAATAAATCAATATCAAAAAATCTATCAAGACGCAAATGGGTGTGGCCTATATGGGGAGATGCGTCGTGACCCAAGGAATCCAGGTGAAAAGAAATTTTGATTTTACGACCTACGGTTCAAGAGTTATAGGCCAAAACGTAAAGGGGGCTGTTATAGCGCCACCATGTGGCCGATTGGTGTGATTTTTTTTAAAATAATTTTGGAATAAATTATGAACCTCCCCTCCAAATGTGGTAACTCTAGCTCTTACGGTTTCTGAGAAAAAAATACTTGAATTTGAGTTTTTTCACTTTTACATTAAAGCGGATGGGGAAATTTAATGCACTAATAAATCAATATCAATAAAACTATGTAACCAATCTCTTAGCAAAATACAAGCACACGATTCCCGGTGAGGCCGGTCATTTTGACATATGGCACTAAATTGGGGGGGAAAAACTGTGGGAGGAGTAGTGTGCCAAAGTATTGTTTATCCGGAAGAAGATTATTAAAGTTCATCAAGTACTATAGTCTGGTTGCCCTGTTAGGGCAACCACACTAATAATCACATTTCATTACAGGCAGCCGCGCAGGTTGCCAATAAGTTTTCAATTCTTTTTTTCAATAATAATCTGGGTTAATCGTGTCGTCTTAACTTCCATTTCAGGATAAGTTTGTTCGCGTCTCTCTCTCTCTTCTTGTGTTGCAACACACCGTGACAGAACAGGGAGAACTAGACGCGTCGCAATTCTGGGAAATTGCAAAGTGTGGTTGCGTCGACGCCGGTCGCGAAATTTGGGATCGATTGGACTTTTCGTTCGTGATTTTTGGCATTTTTGGTAAAACGGGCCCCTCCCACTAACTTTGGAAGCCAATTACGGACGAACGGTAAGGACTATCAAAATGCCGTTTGGATATATTTATCGCATGGGTCCATAGATGACCTGTACCGATTTGTGTGAGATTTGGACACAATTTGTAGGAAAAGGAGCAAAAAGTGTGTTTTGAAGAAAATTCAAAATGGCGGAAAATCTATCCAGACGCAAATGGGCGTGGCCTATATGGGGAGTTGCGTCATGACCCAAGGAATCCAGGGGAAAAGATTTTTTGATTTTACGACCTACGGTTCAAGAGTTATAGGCAAAAACGTAAAGGGGGCTGTTATAGCGCCACCATGAGGCCGAATGGTGCAATTATTATTTTAATAATTTCGGACTAAATTATAAACCTCCCCTCCAAATCTGGTAACTCTAGCTCTTACGGTTTCTGAGAAAAAAAAACTTGAATTTGAGTTTTTTCACTTTTACATTAAAGTGGATGGGGACATTTAATGCACTAATAAATCAATATCAATAAAACTATGCAACCAATCTCTTAGCAAAATACAAGCACACGATTCCCGGTGAGGCCGGTCATTTTGACATATGGCACTAAATTGGGGAAAATAAACTGTGGGAGGAGTAGCGTGCCAAAGTATTGCGTGCTTCAGTTAACCAAGAACAATAGTCTGGTTGCCCTGTTAGGGCAACCACACTAACTAGACGCGTCGCAATTCAGGGCAATTGCAAAGTGTGGTTGCGCCGACGCCGGTCGCAGGTTGCCGCCGCCCGGACTTGAGGAATATGCTTGGAGGAATACCATCGGAGGCCGCGTGACATGCCATTCGAATTTGGTGCTGATTGGATCCTGTGTTCGTGATACATGGCGTTTTGATTTGAAGAAATAGGCCCCTCCCACTAAAATAAATAAGCCCCTCCCACAAATGTAGCGGGCCAATGACATCGTCATGTCACTCCTGAGATCACCTGCTTTTCAATTTGAGAGGAGTGATCCCCCCAAAAATCATGTTTTGCATCAAACGGTTACGTTTTGCACAGTTGTGGCGCCCCCTATGGGTCAAAGTGGAAATGCTTTTGGGGATTCGTTGAGTAAACCACCCTCGACATGTGATTCAAATTTGGGATCGATTGGACGTTTCGTTCGTGATTTTTGGCATTTTTGGTAAAACGGGCTCCTCCCACTAACTTTGGAAGCCAATTACGGACGAACGGTAAGGACTATCAAAATGCCGTTTGGATAGGTTTATCGCATGAGTCCATAGATCACGTGTACCGATTTTTGTGAGATTTGGGAAAAAAAAATTAGGAAAAGGTGCAAAAAGTGTGTTTTGAAGAAAATTCAAAATGGCGGAAAATCTAACCTGACGCAAATGGGCGTGGCCTATATAGGGAGTTGCGTAATGACCCAAGGAATCTAGGGGAAAAAATATTTTTATTTTAAGACCAACGGTTCAAGAGTTATAAGCCAAAACGTAAAGTGGGCTGTTATAGCGCCACCATCAGGCCGATTGGTGTAATTATTTTTTTAATAATTTTGCACTAAATTATGAACCTCCCCTCCAAATCTGGTAACTCTAGCTCTTACAGTTTCTGAGAAAGAAATACTTGAATTTGAGTTTTTTTACTTTTCCATTAAAGTGGATGGGGACATTTAATGCACTAATAAATCAATATCAATAAAACTATGTAACCAATCTCTTAGCAAAATACAAGCACACGATTCCCGGTGAGGCCGGTCATTTTGACATATGGCACTAAATTGGGGGGGAAAAACTGTGGGAGGAGTAGTGTGCCAAAGTATTGTTTATCCGGAAGAAGATTATTAAAGTTCATCAAGTACTATAGTCTGGTTGCCCTGTTAGGGCAACCACACTAATTAGAAGAGTTAGACGGAAACAATGAAGTGCTATTGTTTGAGCAGCGAGTAGGAGTAGTGATAATGTACTCTGCTGAAGTGCATTATTAGGGCGTGCTGCGTGATTAGCATCCTGTGTCCATGTTGGAACACAGACAGAGAGAGCTTAGGGCCAACATACAGTCAGTGGTGGAAAGTAACTAAGTACATTTACTCAAGTACTGTACTTAAGTACAATTTTGGAGGTATTTGTACTTTACTTGAGCATTTCCAATTTCCAATACTTTTACTTACTCTTTAGTTACTAGTTACTTTGTAGATGTTGATTATTATTTCAAAACATACATTAATCATTTCGGCCATTTGAAAATAGCCGATCTACAAGCGACGCATTGTGAGCTCATAGATCTGCTAATTTCAAAAGATGTTTATACATTTGAAAACTTTAAATGGGACATACTGCATAATGAGTACTTTTGCTTTTGGTACTTTAAGTACATTTTGATGCCAATACTATTGCACTTTTACTCAAGTACATTTTGAATTCCGGACTTTTACTTTTAATGGTAAAAGTCAGAGTTAAATGAACACGGGAGGATTTTACAGTGTCGTAAGAGATTTTACTGTGTACTTTCTAACCAAGCCTGCCAGATACAACTCAAGAGCACACAAATTTTCTCCCAAAAGAAAGAAACTAAAGGATTATGAACGCACTCCAAACGTACAGCTTACAGGAGAATCAAACCCAACTGTATATTTTTGTGACCCTCTTGTTTCTGAAGATGTGACTTTTTGTTTTGGTAACCTAGAAAGCCAGAAAGTTAAAAAAAAAGCCCTGGAAGAAAATCTCTTTCGTAGGGAGAGCAACATTTTTCCACTGAATGAAACAAACCTCACCGACCAGAAGCTCTAAGCCGTTTTCAAACAGGGCTGCTGTGTGTGTGTGTGTGTGTGTGTGTGTGTGTGTGTGTGTGTGTGTGTGTGTGTGTGTGTGTGTGTGTGTGTGTGTGTGTGTGTGTGTGTGTGAGAGACTGTGCCAGGCCCTTTTTGAATGCAGCTCTGCCAAATTCCCCACCCAGTCACCAGGTGGGGTGCTAAGTTGCCCGGGTGAATTTTTAGTCAACATACAGGCACTTGGCTGGACCAAGCCCCATTCCATCTGATAAGCTCCGGCCAAGGTTAAAATTAAAATCAAACACCCCCCTCTTAGGGACTGACACCCAATATGTGTCCGGGGTAGCCAGTTGGGTGCAAAGAGACTAGAGATGAATGGCTTGGATTCAGGGAGCTTTTTTAAGGGACGGAGTTTTTTATTTTTTTATTTAGCGCAACAACGAGCACTAGTGGGCCTGAAACGAGAGAGCACTTCTGCCTGGATCTCACCTGTAACGAAACTCCAACGGCATCGCAACACAATCGGCCCTTTCATGGGCGACTTTGCTTTGGGATCCACAGGGAGAGAGTCAAAGAGAGAGACTCTCTAAACAGATATCTTTAGTGAAGGATTGTTGTTCACCAGGGATACTGTAAGCCACAGGGGTTTGGTACAACCATAGCACTGTCCGATAAGTAACTTTGACCAAGTAAACATTTCCCTCTGTAAAAATTGCCTGAAAAACTGTAATAAGTCTTGCAATAAGATCCATTCCTGCAACAAATCGAACCTGAAAACACGCTAGGGCTGGCAACTTTCCTCCGAAATTATATTCGAATATTGGTCTTAGAAATTGGCAGATATTCGAATATATTCGAATATTATCATAAATATAATTTTTAAAAAATTAAAAAAAAATTATATATATATATATATATATATATATATATATATTTGTATATGTTTATTTGACAGGGACAATACAAAAACAAGTGCTCGGATCCAATAAAACATATATTTCGTTAGTTTTCATAACTTGATACATTGTTTTTTGTATTGTCCCTGTCAATTAAACATACAAAAAAAAATCTAATATACATATTTTCCCCATATTCGAGGAATATTTGAAATTCGAATATTAATTTACCAGCCCTAAAACATGCATACGCTTAGTAAACGGTCAGGTTATACATACACTGTATACCTGTAGATGAAATTTAATGGAACAGGAGACACAGCAGCCCACACAGACTGTGTATTGAAGCTCCGTGACAGTGCCTCATTTGAACCCGAAAGAGTTATGAGTTGGCATGCCAGTCTACTCTATTCCGCCAATGATTAAACGAAAGGTAAACATTTACAGTCAAAGTCTCCGAATGCTCAATTTGAGAGATTCAGTGATATTGTGAGAAGCACGGATGGCAGTCAGCCCCCGGGGCGGAAGGTCAAAGTTTGGTGATTCCGTTTTGGGGTTTCCATGTGATGCGGCCGCGTGCCATCGCTACACACCGTCGAAGCCCGCGGGGGGTCTCAGACTGAAAGCCTTGCTTAGCCCTTTAAGACCGGGAACGCATCTGTGTCATTTTTTTATTTGAGCTAAAAAAAAAAAGCATTCTTTTACACTTTGGCTAATGAAAAACAGCAGATCTACAAGCTTATGAGCTTGTAGATCTGAAAAAATCTTTAAAAATTGTGCAAATATTTTTTCAAGCGAACATTTGTAACTCAAATCTTTGCTTCTGGGCGGGGGGTCCCTGGAACAAAATATTTTGAGATGGGGGTCCTTGGCCAAATACATAAACATTTTGGGGTCCTTGACATAGTTTGACATAGTTTTCAAAAAAGTTTTTAGAAGACTTTCTAAAAAACAGACATTTTGTAGAATTGGCCTCAGGTCTTAATGGGCTAGAACAGTCTGACTGAGAGCGAAACTTTCTCTGCTGTTTTTTTTTTTTTTTTTTACGAGATGGGCTCTGTGGTGCGAGAGAGAGGAATGCCACCTCATTGGAAACGGCATTACTCACTGAATCCTCCGGGCTGAGTAACGAGGGGTTTCTCTTTGAGCGGGAGGAGGAGGGGAGGGGAAGGGAGGGGCATTTCCAGACAGAGGCCCCCAAACGGAGACAGACGCCCCCACAGACTAAAAGGGAGAGGGGGGTGGGGGTGGGGGGTACTGGCCCCAAAAGGAAATGGGCCCCCATTACCGTAAGAACCACTCGTTTATTGTGTGTAAAGACGGAGATCACTGAAGGAGACATTCTGATGCAACACTGTTGGGCTTTTTTAAACACATTTCTTAACCACATTAACCCTAGCTAGTTTGGGGCATGCCGTCGTTGTAGGCGAAATTAGACAAAAATAACTTCAAGGCCTATACGCCGGTGTTAGCGCAGCGAAAATCAGCCAATCTACAAGCTCCATCTGTTCAAGCTCAAGCTGTTCTCATCGTACGACAGTGCTAAGGCTTAAGTGGTTCATATTTTATCTGTGCATGTATAATTTGGGCATTTTAGGCAGTAACAAATACACAAGGACGAATTACCAGGGTAAGTCTGCATTGGTCGTCTAATTAATTAATTAATGTAGAATTAACATGGCACAGTCAATGATCACATTCGATGATGAAATGATCGCTGCTCTGTTCAGAAAAGCAAAATTACATGTATTTGGCCACGGACCCCCATCTCAAAATATTTCGTTCCAGGGACCCCCAGAAGCAAAGATTTGAGTTACAAATGTTGTCTTTAAAAATACGTATATATATTCAAAGATTTGCACACATTTTCAAGATTTTCCAAAAATAGCAGATCTACAAGCTCATAGTGCGGCACTCGGTACCGAGCTATGAGCTTGTAGATCAGCTATTTTTTAATAGCCAAAGTATACAATAATGGATAAAGTGGTTAAAATGCTTGCGACGCTATATTAAACTTATTTAGCTGGGGACCCCCTGGTACCCCGCCAAGGACCCCTGGGGGTTCCCGGACCCCACTTTGAGAACCAATGGCAGTAAAGGCTGTGAATGATCCGTGTTGCAAACTGTTGCTGCACACGGCTTTAAATGAGAGATGAACAGCAAGCACACAGGGCAGATGGAAGTAGAACTGTGGAGAGAGGAGAGGAGGAGGAGGGTGTGTAGAGGGAGTGGCAGCTATTCCACTTTAAGGGCTCCCTGTCGGGGACTAAGCCTGTGATCAGAGCTGACCACAGGGGCCACGCCAGGCCTCCCTCTCTCCATGTGCCTGGGAATGAGCTCACCGTTACTGTTACTCAGCATTTCCACAGAACCTGTGTGTGTGCGCGAGTGTGTGCGCGCAAGTCTGAGTGTCTTTCTTCAGCAGATGGCTGCTGAGGGGCACGAGGGGCAGCCCACATTTTTTTGTACCCATTAAGAAGACCCTGAGGCCGATTCTAAAAATGTCTTCTAAATCCTAACAGTTTTCTGAAAAAACGCATGTTTCTATATCAGTGGTGCTCAAACCTTTTCATGTCAAGGACCCCAAAAATGATATGTATTTGGCCGCGGACCCCCATCTCAAAATAGTTTGTTCCAGAGACCCCAGAAGCAAAGATTTGAGTTACAAAATGTCACTTTAAATGTATATTATTATTTTTTAAATAGCAGATCTACAAGCTCATAGTGAGCTTGTATATCTGCTATTTTTGAAGAGCCAAAGTATAAAATAATGGTGGTTAAAATGATTGTGATTGCTTTATCAACTACTTTTGCTAGGATCCCCCCTAAAATGACACAGAAGTTTTTAATGGGTTAAAGTAAATCAGGTCAGTGACGACAGACAGGCTTTCGGGACGGACCACCGGTACCGTCACACAGTGCTGAACTTCAACTGAATTAATCAGCGCTGCTGCGGCTTCGGACAACAACACACACAGCTATAACTGGACTTCAGCCACACTATTTGCCTAATGTTTGAATAGTTCAGCGTACTGTCTTGTCCCTCCACACACTAATACAGGGGAGAGGAAGCCGTGTCTGCCTGGAACTGAGGCACATCCCACAGACACACTGCTGAGTGGGACGGGGTGAGTGTGCCGCCGGTGGGGGAAATCCACCGACACACTAAATATACAGTCACGTCCAAAGTATAACAAATCTGTGTCTGGAAGCTATTCACTTCTTTAAAAAGTTTCCTGAGACAAAGTCTAATAACCGCCATGGCCCTTCCTGTCCGATCTCCGGCGGCTCTCGACAGGAAGTTATACAAGGTGTGCGGTTTGAGAACAAATCTCGAATACATTTAAAAGGGATAGTTCACCGACAGCAGTTCCGGATGGAGACACAAAGAGTCTCCTTTGTGTCTCCATCCGGAACCACTGTCGGTAATCAAATTATTGGCGCCAAAAAAAAAAAAAATGCATGAATTCAAGTCTCCATGGGGTGAGTAATCGATCAAAAATAAGTCATTTTGGGGGTAAACTATCCCTTTAATGCACGTAGCACCATGAGCCCGAGAATGGTCTACATTTGTGGGGGACATAGGCCTACAGACCGTGCGGAGAAAAGTCAGTTTTCACTGAAAATGAAAAGACAGTTGAATTTTGACAAAGTATGAATTGTGACTGTGAGAGCAGCCCCTATAGGCTGCCATCGTTCAAAAAGGTGCATTACTTCATGACACAGTGAGTGGACACCCCCCTACCCCCCCCCCCCCCAACACAAGTACATCAATAAGAAAGATGACATCAGGATCAAATAAGCTGTAGCTCTGTTTGATGCAGCTGTTTATTATCATTATTTCCTTCATGTACTTGACGTTCTGCGCTGGCAGAACTCTCTGTTCTTAACAAGAAGAGAGCTTCAGAAGAGAGAGGGGAGGAATCCCTTGATGTACTAGTCACCACCAATACCTGACCTACATGAAGGAAGCTTTTTGAAAAACGAGTTCTACAGGAAGTGGATAAAACAATGCCTTTCCCTCTCCCCAGTGCTGGAAATAGAGATGCATCAGAGAGAGGCCTCTCTCGCTAAACCTGCCAAAAGCATCTACATTTTCTAAGCATTTTAAACGGACACGGTTGTTGTTATCTACAATCACTTCCCAAGAAGACTACGTTCAGATAAGCTCTCCCAAGCTCAGCCAACAATACCATCACTCTTGACCCATTCAAATCGGGAACGCATCTGTGTAACCACTTTATCCATATTTTATACTTTGGCTATTCAAAAATAGCATATATACAAGCTCATAGTGTTGTAGTCTTTTAGTGTTATATATGAAGTTTACCACTGTTTGAATGTATTAGTAGAGAGCTGGGTAAGAGGCCTGGTCAGATACAGGGTGACAGAAGGACTGAGTCAGAGGCGGGAAAGTTTGCAGCCTGCTGCAAACTGACACTCTAAACTCTCACCCAGTCCGCTCAGTAACGTAATGTCATACCTGGAGTTGTGAAAGACTCATTGCAAAATACACGGACCACCACAGTAATAAGAACCTAAACACACGAGTTAAGATGCATGACTTGTGACACAGCACAACATAGATTCGGACATTAGGATATCCCAGCCTAAAGTCAACAGGTTACTTATAGACAAGAACTGGCAAATGTAAGACAGGGGTTCCCGGTTTGACCAGTCAATGTGACATGGACTTGGAAAGGTCAAAGCTCTCAGATGGGTAAAGTGTTTTACGAATAACATTAATGAATGTACTTGGATTACACTGTGACGACATTCATCTCATGTATAAAGACACCCTGAATCCTGTGAAATCCGAGGCAGACCTGCAGCGGTCTGCTTCAGCTTGTGTTATTGGCTTATGTATGGCTGACTATTTGAATAAACTAATATGTGATTATATTCGTCGTTGTCTGTCGTAACTTTGATTAATAAGTTAACAATAGCAATCGATCTGCTAATTTTGAAAAATCTTGAAAGTTGGTGCAAATATTTGAGAATATATGCATTTTTTAAAGGAAAATTTTTGACACCTATCTTTGCTTCTGGGGGTCCCCGGAACAAAATATGTTGAGATGGGGGTCGGCAGGGCCAAATATATATCATTTCGGGGGTCCTTGACATAAAAAAGTTTGAGCACCACTGACATTATAGCAACTTAAGTTTTTTCAGAAAACTGTTAGGATTTAGAAGACATTTGTAGATGCGTTCCCGGATTGAATGGGTTAAAGAAGTGCAACAGTAAATGACAATGACTTCTAGTAACCTCTGGTAAAGTGCTGTAATGCTGTGAAAGTTTTCAACTCTATAGCCGCAGCATTCGTGTGCTGCTGCAATGTTCCCTCCATGTGTGTGTGACAATGAATGAATCTCAGTGGTTCAACATTGCAGTGATTCTCAAACTGTTTTAATTTCAAGGACCCCCCAAGTTTGGTAATATGCATTATGGCCACGGACCCCCATAATTCAAGAGAGTGTAAAAATGTCATTTGTCCACTCTCTGAGTTACAGACCTGCATGGGTCCATTTGGCTCTTAAGTATCCATGATTTGTCTGGGGGACCCCCTGGAACCCCCTCAAGGAGCCACTGCTATGGTGATGTGTTAGCGCTTCCCTTTTCATGGAGTCAAGCCAGTTCTCTCTAAATAAACAGCGAAGAGGGATTCCCACCAAAGTAGCTAAACACATCACCCAGTGATGAATTTCCTTCTCATCTGCAGAACATCTGGGAGGATCAGACGACTTTTCTGCCCAGCTCCTTATCCAAAAAAAGTCCAGAATCCTAAATTTACTTGAGTAAAAGTACAAAAGTATTGGCATCAAAATGTACTTAAAGTACCAAAAGTAAAAGTATTAAAAATATTTGAAAATAGCAGATCAACAAGCTCACAACGCGTCGCGATGTAGTGGAGTAGAAGTAAAAGTATTGGAAATTGGAAATACGCAAGTAAAGTAAAAATACCAACAACTTTTAGTTAAGTACAGTACTTAAGTAAATGTACTTAGTTACTTTCCACCACTGCCTACAAGGCAGTTTAAGGGCATGGCACCCCCTCACCTTCATGCTGCGTTGACACGGGCAGATAAAAAGATACACAGCATATTTGTCGCACTTTCGCTTTGCATCTGTGTTGCTCAACACACGGTCGTTGACTTCATCAAGCGCTGCGTCATCGGAGCTACAGTTGTAGTTTTGTATCTGGAAGTTGAACTCAGCTCAACTTGAATTTGTATCTTTTGTAGCAGCTACAAACGTCGGATGTTGCTTTGTATCTTCATGTCGCTGGCCTCCATTGAAAATGAATGGTAGACTGTATCTTTGTATCTGCCTGTGTGAACGCAGCATCAGGACATGATCCAACCCTTACCCTACACACCGGCACACCAATGAACAGCTAAACACAGGACGTCTGTCCCAGATGCCAGGTTTTATGTATTTCCTAGTTACTTTGTAGCACTTCAAATTGTTTTGTCTTATTTGTCATTTTGTTTACTAGGGTCGGTTCAATCCATTTACTCTGATCTTGCACTTTGGTTAACCCATTAAGACCTGAGGCCGATTCTACAAAATATCTTCTAAATCCTAACTGTTTTTTTTTTAAACTTATGCTACTATGTCAGTGATTCTCAAACTTTTTCATGTCAAGGACCCCAAAATGTAGGTCTTAATGGGTTAAGCATGTCTGTTGAATGCCTAAATTGTATCGGGAAACGGTCAACTGGATCAGCGTTTTCCAGATAAATGCAGCTATCCACCAGGCATAATGGTTCAGAAACGACACCTATTTTTTTGTCATATACCAAGGTCTCGAACAACCAGATATGACCTTAAATTTAAGGGAGCCTCAAACGACAGCAAATTGATAGTTATCATTTTGTACACATGTTGCCCTCTATAAGTGGGCCAAATGCATGGTTAAAATACAACAACCTTCTATTCAGTGAATGAACATACACATTACTGGGGGG
Source organism: Gymnoscopelus braueri (assembly GCF_963280865.1). Taxonomy (NCBI): domain Eukaryota; kingdom Metazoa; phylum Chordata; class Actinopteri; order Myctophiformes; family Myctophidae; genus Gymnoscopelus; species Gymnoscopelus braueri. The sequence continues at coordinate 8,873,848 of NC_137616.1, read as the reverse complement.
GAAATCTCTATGTTTGGTCACACCCTGGCCTATTCCATGCTGCCCTCAGTAACTGGGCACAGTAGCGGCCTCTCAGAGCTGTCTGCCAGCGGCCATCTTGGTTGTTATGTAACAGCGCTGTGGTTTCCCCCCACTGCCTTGGTCCTCAACACTCGCTCCTATTCTCCTCAACTGTGTTAAGCTGCCGTCTTTCATCAGAATCACCTGGAAATAGGCACTCCTTTCATGCCAATTCTCTATAATAAGAACATTCCTGGCCTCAAACCACCTCCGCCATTCTCTGGGAGATAACCCTATCAATGGAAGGATTAAGTGGAGGAGTGGCCTGGATATAATGGATGATGAAGAGGAGAGACCGAGATCTCTGTCTCTCTCTCTCTCTCTCTCTTGCTCTCTCTGTGTTAATAAACATAGACACACACAGCAGTTTATGAACTGCTTGTAAATTAGCACTGAGTGTAGTAAGGACTTCAAATGCAGCAGCAGTTCTGAAAGCATACGTTTGAATCTCATTTTGTTATGCGAGATCCCATTTCAGAGATGTATTCAGATTTTTTTATTCGAGTCCATTCGTTTTTTTATGCTTCAATGTGTTCTTAACATGGACTCAGTCACACACCGTAATAAAATGCACTTAGGCAAGTCCAAAACGTTTCTAACCCCTTTCACCTTTTCCCTCCATACAACAGTATGACAATATCTAAACTGGTGTCAGAAAAATCAATATAGCAGCAATATGTATAGATTCATAGTTATAACCATTACTGTAAGTGCGCACATACACACCTGGTCGAAGAGCTGCTTGCCGGTGGTGCTGGGCTGGACAGCAAACTCCAGCTCAGCGTCCATGGTGGTGACGCGCACATTGACCTGCAGGACCACATGAAGAGAAAACGGTTCACATGCTGAGGACCTCGACTCGGGCAGGAGGTTTCCAAAAACGTTTTCAGCCCGAGGCCCAAAAGAGGATCTGGTGTCTCCCTGGGACCCCAACCTTTTTTTTAAAATTGTAATTTTACATTTTCATGTCTGCTATTTTTGAATGGCCAACGCTAAAATCTAAATCTACACAGATGCCCTTTAAGATGCACTTAAGCCCTTTTTCTAGGATAGCGAAAATAGCCGATATTGCAGATTTATGAAATGCTGAAATATTGTTTTTTTTTGTGTGTGTGTGCAATTTTGTCTTCCTTTTTTTTGTTATGTACTATGTAAAATATGAGAGACAGCGAGATCCCAAACCGACCCGACACTGCCGCGACAGCGTCGCGACCGGTACCGACCCGGCGGCCGGGTCGGTACCGGTCGCGACCGGGTCGACGGACTACCGACAGAACCGACCTTTAACCGACGCACCGACGGTTTCACCGACGTTGCCACGGAAGCGTCGCGACCGGGTCGACGGTACCGACGCAGTACCGACGGTACCGACCTTTAAGCAACCTCCTACCGACCCGCCGACCGTGGACTGTGGCAGAGTTTTTTTTTTTTTTGCACATTGAAGTTGAGATTTCATTAAGCCAGATCTTTGTCAATTTTACTTCAATTCTTATCATTTTAATGTTTATATGATCTTTAAAGGTTATATTTTAATTTGGTATCAGTCATGATTTTTTTGTAATTTATTAAGATTTATTTCCTTATTTTCTCATGGCACCAAGTCAATTTCCGATCAATCTACCATATCTGCAGTCTTCTGGCACAGCTGTTTCCCCCCCCACCTGCGTGCCCCCCCCCCCCAGCCACCCCCCACCCACCGGGACCCCCCCCGGCCCCCGGACCCCCCCCTCGGCCCAATTTGCGCATTGACACTTTTTCCCCCCTTTTTTTCTGTAATTTATTTCCACGCGCGTAGTTACGCACGTAACATAATCTTTCTATCTATCTATCTATCTATCTATCTATCTACATATATATATATATATATATATATATATCTGTCAAGCGCTTTGCCATAATAGCCGATCTACAAGCTCCAGCGTTGGAGCTTGTAGATCGGCTACTTTTGGTGTGAGTGAGTGTGTTCCGACGGCCTGGGTCTGTCTGTCTGTCTGTCTGTCTGTCTGTCTGTCTGTCTGTCTGTCTGTCTAAAGTCCGCAGCCGTAACACACACACACACAAACACACATGCCCAACCCCGATCGCCACACGCCCCACCCCCCAAGGTGAATAAATAATAATGTAAGAAATTAAAATCCCTAAATCTATCTATCTAATCTATCTATCTATCTACATATATATATATATATATCTGTCAAGCTCTTTGCCATAATAGCCGATCTACAAGCTCCAACACCTCGCGCTGCAGGCGTTGTGACCTTGTAGATCGGCTACTTTTGGTGTGAGTGAGTGTGTTCCGACGGCCTGGGTCTGTCTGTCTGTCTGTCTGTCTGTCTGTCTGTCTAAAGTCCGCAGCCGTAACACACACACACACACACAAACACACATGCCCAACCCCGATCGCCACACGCCCCACCCCCCCAAGGTGAATAAATAATAATGTAAGAAATTAAAATCCCTAAATCTATCTATCTATCTATCTATCTATCTATCTATCTAATCTAATCTATCTTTTGTTTACGTGGTCTGCTCTTTTTGCCAGACCCAAGGGGTCGGGCTTATATGAGGCTTTGTACCTGTTTCGTCCATACATGGGCATGGTCACTTTGTCCTCCGGCCCCAGTCCAAAAGAATTCTGTCCCCCAAAAAAGTCTGTCCATACATGGGCATAGAAGGGACACACGTCGTGCGAAGCCCGGCCATTCATGGGCATAGACACAGGCTGACACGTCATGTGAAGTCTGGCAGAACCAGGTCTCCTGGTCTTTTCCCCCTCTACACCGATAGCGCTCAAAAATAGCCGATCTACAACCTCACAACGCCTCACGCTGCAAGGCGTTGTGAGTAAATCCTCTAATAGTGACCTCTATTCAATTAAAAACCGGCCCTCTATTAATGACCGGGAGCGCCTTGAAATAAGCAATTAAAAGCCTCCCTTCTAATAGAAGCCGACCCTTCTATTACAATCCTCTTTTTTCCACTCTTTTTTTTAAAGTCTGAAGACTCTCGCGTTGGCTACTATATACGCCTGCCGTCGGTTCAAATCACAGTGACACAGAGTAATGTATAAGACAACATTTCAGTAAATGTACTTAGTTACTTTACACCTCTGCAGACGAGCTGCTCAGCGTCCGTTCTGGGCGATCAGCGTTGCAAGATTCTGCGAGAGATTAAGCAACACTGCTAGTGGCAACGAGGTCTATATGAAAACAAGCCGCGACCACCTGTAAATGCACGTTACTTGTCTGCAGAAGTATTCCATGCACTTTCTCTCTCCCTCTCTCTCTCTCTCTCTCTCTCTCTCTCTCTCCCTCTCTCCTCTCTGGGGTCCACGGCCAATTAAGCTACATATAATTTGTGGGGTTCCTGACAGCATGAAGGTGCCCCCCCCTCCTCTGAATGGTACAACTACCGTAACAGCGGAATTTTACACGTGCGTAATTACGCACGTATACGTGCATGTTGTAACATAATAATACACAACGTGTACTGTACCTATATAGCTCACTGTAGGCTAACATTCTTGGGGGTCTTCTTAGGGACCCCCAAGCTCCTCCTTAGCGCCACCTATGGAGCGGTTTCAGAAAAGAAAAAAGGAAACTTAAAACAAAGACA
>NC_137616.1:8712673-8865173 GCF_963280865.1 Gymnoscopelus braueri | reverse complement strand
CACACACACACACACACACACACACACACACACACACACACACACACACACACACACACACACACACACACACACACACACACACACACACACACCCACCCACCACTGGGGTCCCCCAGGGCTCTTTACCAGGTCTGCCCCCCTTTTTGAGCGTGTATCTGTTATTTTCACCGAATGTTCAACCCAGAATAGGGATGCTGGGGTTCATGTGGTTACGTGCGATGAGATGGAGTCAGGATGGAATCCCACATATAGACTCTAATGCCCGACGACCTTTGCTGTGTGTCACTCCCCGTCTCTCTCTCCCCCCATTTCCTGTCTATCTCCACTATGTACTATCAATAAAAAGGCAGAAAAGCCCCCTAAATAAAGATGATATAGTGGGATGGTGGAATGCATCCGTCTCTGTGGTTGGCAGATAACGTCAACATAACTTTATTGCCACATCAGCAGTTTACACCAGGTCTAAGAGTTTGTTGAATTGCTTTAGTGCAAGCATCCCATGAATACCAATACAATACCAAGTATCAAAACACATACAAATTGTCAAACAATAAAGATAAGATCCTCAGTCTGTCATCAAATAGCAGCAGATATCAAATATGCACAAACACACGCACGAACACACATACACACACGCACGCACAACGTGACAAGTGACAGGGGCTGGGTTGGGCAACTTGCACACACACACAAACCCATGCCTTTTCATTCTCTGGTTAATGTTTGATCCAATGACTTGTGGAGAGGTCCACTTAGGTGAAGCCTTCTTCATTAGCAGAGAATTTAATGTCCACTTAAAGATCCACCTAAGTGATTAATGTAATGGACTTCAAAACCACTACAAACAACGCGGCTGTGTGTTCATGCTGAATAAATGACACACATGACGTCAACGACAAGAGAACAATATTGTGGCTTGTAGGTGACCTATCAACACATGAACGCCATCATTCACAGAACAGAAACCAGTCAATGATGCATAAGGGAACATTCACAATGACCACTTTGAGGTAAGACGCAAAGTTCTGCATCTCCATTTTCTGAATACAATGCCAAGCGGCCTCTGTGGTATTTGCGGGGGTTTTCGAAAAGGCAGCCCCCTGAGGGTATTGACTCAAGTTATTAGTGCCCAAGAAAACCATATAAAGAACTGTGTGGACACAGGCCCGCCGTGGGAAGAAAGGCGGCCTTAAACACGGCAGAGCCTGGGAGATCTCTCATCTCCTGGCCATTGTGTGAGCGCCACTGACTGTGAGCTCAGAGTCCCAACAAACTGAATGACTCCCACTGGGGAAAGGCCAGCGACTCTGGGCATCAACACACTAGAACAGTGGTTCTCAACCCACATGATTTTGGGGGGATCCCCAGATGACAATGAAGTGATGAAGTGACAATTTAAGGACTTTTAAGACTTTTTTAAGACAAAAAGTATGCAAGAAAAGAAAAAGACCGTTACTGCATCAAAAGTAATCAACAAACTATAATATTAAAAATGTCAAATAATATAAGAGGCATAATTTGTGAAAATAGTTGATCTATAAGCTCACAACACCTCGCAACGCGAGGTGTCGTGAGCTTGTAGATCTGCTATTTTCACAATATGTATCTGTGGAACCAAGTCAAAGAAAATGTAATGTCTCAACTCGTACAATTCCAAGTGCTTGTCAGAGTGGGGGGACCCCAGTTCAAATATGATTATTTTGGGGGGTCACGGCCTGAAAAGGTTGAGAACCACTGCACTAGAACCCGACCGGTTTGACCGGTAAAATCGGCCATTGCTTGACTTTTCTTTTTACGATATCGGTATCTGCAATCATGCAGCCTATGTGTCCCGAATCCCGATGTTTTCTAACTTCTAACTACTTTTAACTCGGTGTCCATACGGCTGGGTATGTCATTGTACAGTAGGTGAAAGTGGTTGAATAAAAATGAAGTTCAGTTTATGTTATCCGTTAAGTTTTGCTTATATGTTAAATCTTCTCAAAAATAAACTATAAATCAAAATAACTTTTTTGATAAAATATGGGTAAAAAACATAGGTAATCGGGCCCGGATGGCTGGCGTAGCGGTCCGGGCACCTAGGCTCAATGTAGCCTGACAGCGCGTCGTCGCGGGTTCAAGTCCCGATCCCGACGGCCTTTGCTGCGTGTCACTCCCCATCTCTCTCTCCCCATTTCCTGTCAACCTACTGTCCTATCAATAAAGGCATAAAAAAAAGCCCCAAAATACATCTTAAAAAAACATAGGTAATCTGTGGCCTATAGGACTCTCCAGAATGGGGATGGGACCCAACGATCTGGCATCGGTTGGTTGGGCTCTCTAACTCAGAGAGTGGAACAAAGTGAATGACGCCCACTGGAAAAGGCCAACGTCTGGGCAGCCCGGCCTGGTGACTCACAACCCCCCCCCCGCTTCCTAGAAACAGACCCACTGACGAAGAAGCCAGCTCAGCTTCAGCAGACGGAGCAGAGTCAATGACAACATTGACTGGAAAGTTCAGCCGTTATGAGAGAAACGGGGGGGCTCGTGTGCAGATGTTTTTAGCCCAGGGGTTTTCCAAAGTGGGGTCCGGCGGTGACCCCCCGAGGGGGTCTTTGAAGGGGCGTCCCCAGAGGGTCCTCATCCAAACGCAGAGTAGTTTAATTGAACTAAAGTGTCAATTCAATTCACTTGAAATTACTACAACACAAAACAATGTATGAGTGACTATACTAATTATCATCACTAAGAATCTATTTCTCATACACAATTATAACATGTAGAAAATGTAAATGAATTTAAACAAAATATTTTTTTCTATCAGGGTCCCTAGGACAGAATAAGTTGAACTGGGGGGTTTGTAGCTTAATGAAAGTCATTTTGGGGATGAAAGTCAATTTGGGGGAACCATGACATGCATGAAACTATTTGAAAACACCTGTTTTAGCCTAATTTGCCTAAGTATAAGCAAAACCTGCCTTTTGGGGGGCACAGGTTTTCTTTCAAGCATAAACCAAGAGCTGGTCATTTACGATGGATTATGTGCTTGTTTTAGTTTTGCTAGGGTCACACCGGTAGATGACCGGATATTGTGTCAACCAAGTCCTTGGTTTGATTCCTGCTGGTTGACCAGTGTTGCATACATGTCCTTCTCCCCTCTCTGACCCGAGTGTCCCGTCTCTCTCTCTCTACAATCCTATCTATCCTAAATTAATTACAAATACAAAGAAATGAAGACAAAATGTGTGCCTGTGGCCATCAAAACTGATCAAGTCAGAAGTGAGAGGCACTGCTACTGGGAAACAGCATCACAGTGAGAGAAAAAAAAGCGAGAGAGAGAGAGAGAGAGAAAACCCTCCATTTACACAGCAAAACAAAGATCTCCTTTCAGATGTGGGTCCCCGGTGGTCTTTCCGCAGCATCCCGTCTGCATTCTAATGGACCCAGAGATTAACAGCTACGTCGAACAGAGAACAGTTATAGCGTAGAACGAGATGCAGCTCGTCTATAAAGGCCGATTCTATGGGTCAGACTCCAGATCAGCTCAAAAGGATGCGGCAGGACATTTCTCTCAACATTCAAGGTCTATATTTACGCCGATTATAGATGGTGCACCAAGAAAAAACACACACCCTGACCGACGTGGGTCGGAACATGTGAGCGTGTGCAGACACAAACCTCTGACTGGGTGATATCTGATCTCAGAGAGTTTTAGTCCTCTGATGGGACGGTATAACTCACAATAAACTCAGGCCTCCCATTCAGAGCCGTAAAGACAACATGACACATAGGGCTAAAAATATACCCCGGCAGGCAAGGACGCAGCGTTCTCCACAATGGGCAGCCTTAGTCAGAGGAAAAGCAAGGGGTATTTATAATATGGATATTAACCGTATAAAGTCCCTCTACTACAGAATGCTTTGCAGTTTGACAGGATTGACGGTTCACAAATCTAGCACTGATTTTGAAACTGCACTTTCAACCTGGTATCACTTACTTTGGGCACGTCATTAGCCGCTAGGCATTGAAAATGCCATTTCAACACATTTTCATTACATTTTGAAAGAAATGTCAAATTCTTCCAAAAATAGCTATTTCCACTATTTTTGCACAACGAGACACAATTCTACGCTGACGTATAAAATAAGTCTTAAGGACAGCTCACGGAGCAGCGCACACATGGAGCCGTCAGCCTGTTTATTTTCACTATGTAACACTGCAAGTGCCATGTTGACTTTGAGAACCGTTGCTGTCCAGACGAGACCACACTACAAGACTTACTTTTATTTCATTAACCCCTTTGAAAAAAGAAAGAACAACAGGGGACTTAACATAACTAAAGAAGAGCAGTGTGGTTCAGTCCTATGGTAACAAATACCTTCTCCCTGAAAAGCCCTCTTTCATGCACAGAACAGAGAAGTGCTGCTAGGCCTCATAGTTTGTCCTGTTAACCCTTCAACCTTCCTCCACCGACAGCAGTTCCGGATGGAGACACAAAGAGTCTCCTTTGTGTCTCCATCCGGAACCGCCTGTCGGTCATCAAATTATTGGCTTAGGAATGCGCCAAAAACAAAAAAATATCCATGAATTCAAGTCTGCATGGGGTGAGTAATTGATAGAAAATAAGTCATTTTGGGGGTTAACTATCCCTTTAAAGCCTGATTCACACTTCAAGTATGATGGTGTCATGCGCCGAAAATAGTCGATTCACAAGCTCACAACGTGTCACGGAAGAGCTTGTGAATCGACCATTTCCAATATGCGACACTGCTGTACCAAGGAGCCTAAAATTAGGCATAAACGACTTGCTCAGGTTAGGTATTAAAAAAAGAAAACGAGATGGTCATCATCATCTGACCGCCGCGGTAGTTAAACTCTCAATGGGTTGCACTTGCATTCTTCAGTGGAGAGAGTTCAATATTTAACCCCGTGCATGGTTTGCATGGCTTTACAAGAGTCTTTTTTGCGACAGGGGGAGTGTAGCCATGGGGACGCTGGTGAAATGCACACAGAGCAATAATACCAGAGCTATAAAGCACCCAGACCAACACTCTAGTCTGTATACTGCAGCACAGGGCGGAGGGAGGCCAGTGTGAGAGCCAATCCTTCTTTCATTAAGGTTTTCAACCACTTTAAAAAAAAAAAAGGTTACACGACGCCATAGGGAGGGACCATATGAAAATGTCATGTTGCGATTATTGTGGTGAAAATGATTGTGATTAGCAATATTACCGTGATAATTGAAATATGCTTAAAACTCTAAGAATGACACTTTTGTTAGCCCCGGCATCCATATTCTGGGGGTAACATTAGCCTAAAATAGCCAATCTAAGCTCAGAGCACGGTGCAACACGACGCGTTGTGAGCTTGTAGATTGGCTATTTTTGGCTAATTATGGCATTCGTTTTTGGGGATTTGGCGTAGAGAGAAAAACGCGTTCAAGTACAGAGCCTACTCAGGTCAGCTCCAGACCGGATATGCAGATAGGCAAAAGCAAATTGATCCCTCAGTATATGACGTAGGACAATTTCGCGATAAATTTAAATCTCTGCGATGTGATTGTGAGCTCTTTTTTTTTTGCGCAAAACGTTAATTACAATTATCATTCCATCCCTTGTTGCTGTTTTTTCTGCAATTGTTTTGCCGGAAATATATTTTTCAGACTGTTGTTTGTGTCATGAATGCATAAATTCACACAGAACGAGAATATTACGTGACAATGAAGCGACGCAATTTGATTTTTATATTGAATATAGGATCAACTTGTATGAATGAGGCCTTAAAAGGAGAACTTCACCCATTTTCAACTGCATCTTCAGTATTGGTCCTCACTAATGCTCATTATAAATGCCATTGGTAGTTCAGAAACCTGCTTATCAATGACATCATCGGTGCAAGAACAATGGCTTCTATTTCAGCATGGTAACTTTCCAGGAAGACCCATCGATGACGTCACTGTTAGGCAGGTTTCTGAACTGTCCACAACCACAGACTGAGTAGACAGAAATTGTACCATCTTCTAAAGAGCATTAGTGAGGACCGACCAATTATATGAATATATAAGGTTGAAAATGGTTGAAGCGCTCCTTTAACTATAGGAATAGTTATGATGCAAAACACTCGCCGGAGACAAATAAACGGCTTAAGAGGTTGCAAGTGAAAGAATTACTTTATCACCACAACATTCCGAGCCACAAATTCTACCAACATTATCTTTAAAAAGATGAAACGGTGATGAAATGATTTGGAATGTCAGGACCTCCTGTGGGCGTGGCAGCACATCATTCAGTTCATATCAATTATTTCAAGGAACAAACAGAAACAATGGAAGTGGACATTGCAGAGGAAACACCCATACATGTTGGTCACAGCCACGCCTGACGCAGGTTTCTATGTGTGGGCCGTGACCACAAGAGGGGAAACAGGATTCTGGGAGAGCCAAGGAGTTCCGTAGGTTTCCTGCATGACAATGTGTCATTCAGATATGTGAAACATGAGTCACACAAGATCCTTGTCGACTCCTTGAATGTTGACCCGACCTTCTCCCCTGGGATTTGCGGTTGCCTCTGAAGCCATCGCATTTCAACATGCAATTGAAAGTTTGAAAACAGGCAAAAGAGTAGCTGGTGCCTGTACTTTGTTGACCGGGGTCCCCCAGGGCTCTGTACTTAGTTGGCCCCCTGTGTTTTTCCCCCCTTACAACCAAACCTTAGCTGAAAATAAGAGATCTACAACAAGTACACATCTGAGCTTGTAGATCTGCTATTTTCACAGAATATTCACCCATTATAACATGCCCAGTATAGGTATGCTAGGGTTCATGTGGTTAAATTGTTGGAAGGAGTTCAGCTGTTCCACATGTAAGGTGAGCAGACATATATGCTCCCATTACATTGGTACTCTCACTCTCTCTCTTACAGGTACAGTATATACTAGACAATTGGATATATTCCCAATCCCCTAGTTTATAAGAGACTGAGGAACTGGCTTTATTATACACTTTGTCTATTTGATATTTGTTTTGATATTACATTTTTCTTGACTTGAAGTTTCCACGTTTGATTCAATTCAAGACATTTTTGAATGTCACTTAGGAGTAGATTCTTTAGATCAAATGTATCCCAAAATAGTGGACCTGTTGAAATATATGACGGGATGCATCCTACTAAATGAACAGCTTAGTGCTGAGACAGGCTGAATGCTTCAGACCTGTGAAACGGTATTCACGACTTCAGATATTGAATACAGCTCTTGTAGTCTCTCAAATTAACCACTTATAAACCCTATACGTACTTCATTGACCGGAGTACCCCAGGGAAGAGGGTTCTCTTCACTCTAGCCTATCTACAAGGTCACGTGTTGTAAGCTTGTAGACCTGCGATTTCTGCTGAATATTTGCCCCAAGGTTCATATGGTTAAATCGTTAGAAAAATAAATAAAACACTTTTCCAGGAGTTGCAGATTCCCTGCCATGTCACTGTCACAAGTACTGCTCTAGAAAGCTCATCAAGTTAGGAAAGCTGTCACTGCCAAAACATGAACCCATATTTACAGACCAAAACCAACTGTAAGAATAGACTTCAGTGCTATGGGGAATTGGGGATTACTGGGAGAGAGTACAAAGAGTATTTCATTAAAGCTGAGACCTTGTGTCTTCCATTTTTCATGCCATTTTCAATCAAGCCAGCAGCCATTAGGTCACATTATGGACCAGGGGGGGGAAACACAAACCACTGCTGCATGTCTCATTGATAGCATGGAAAAGAAAACAGTCTGCCATTATTATCACTCAAAAAGGCAGAGTTTTGCATCTACCGGCCAGGGTATTTGCGGCGGTGCTATCAGACGATGGCGTCATTTCCACAGTGACACTCATGACAACCCCGGGGCCGTTCTAAACAAACCAACAACACAGTTTATGACGCTGTCTGGGACATAGGAGCGCGGTGTGCTAATGGTGAGCAGTGCACAATGCGGTGCACTGTTCAACAGCAGTCACTCACTCGAGTCACTCTTGCTGTTCATTACAGCGCTTTTAAGGGTTTTGGCTAGCATGTTGCTAACATCTGAGACACACTGTTGTCACAAAATGTGTTTTCAGTTCACTGTGTGGACACACACACAGCCACTTCAAACTGAATTCCATGATAGACGGTCTTTAAAATGTCATTACTGGATGCAATGTGCCTACTTAAAGTTTCCCCTAACAGTGAACAGAAGGAGGGAAGGAGGCCAGGGCAGGGAGAGGCGGAGAGTTAGCTCTTGCACTCTCTCTTACTCTCGTCAGAAACCTTGTATCTCCATATTTCAACTTTTAGTTTTTCCGTAAATTAATGCCCAACCTTGGCATACTACAGTGTCACACAAAAGTAGGGGGGAAAATGGCCAGTCTACAAGCTCACAACGTGTCATGATGTGATGCGTTGTGAGCTTGTCGACCTGCTATTGTTGCTACTTTCACTTAAAATGTTTTAAGTGAAAGAGGTTTAGTGTGTCTCTGTGTAATAAATGTGGGTTTTATAAATATTGAACCAATGAAAAGTATAAACAAAAGCTTGTGACTAAATAATATCTGCATTAGATCCATTGGAACACAGGTTATTTTTCCCATTACGGCTTTGGACATAAACGTTTCCACCCAAAAGAAAGGATATGATCAAATACAACTCCTTGCAAAGCAAGGCCTTCACCAAATTGTTATTTCTTAACCACACATGAACCCTAGCGTACCTATACTGGGGGCAAAAAAAAAAAAAAGGTCAGAAAATAGGTTTGGTGTACTGTAAAGGAAAAAAAGGAGTGGACCTAGTATAGAGCCCTGGGGGACTCCGGTCAACTACAGTAAGAATTTAAGGTTTAACAGGTTAAGGGGTCCTAAAGAAATCCTAGTCTTTATTGCTTCCTAGACGAGAAAGCAAAACTACTTTTCAAGTCATTCAAGTATGAGTATAATATTCCAGCTGAATGTGGTCACACCTTCCTGTTCCACCTGACAGTTCAGTGTATTCAACACTGGCTCTGAACACAGTCCCTGCCCCTTTAATTATGACGTCACACCAACACACAGCCCGATGGAGAATTCAATTCAAATTCAATAGAAAAAGTTGACTGGTTATATTTTTCTTGAGCCAAAATGGACATTCTACATTTCTATGATGTAAAAGCTCTTTTGGATAATAAAAGTTTAGAGTAACAAGTATAAAACTACATCAATGTCCAATTAAATTGTGCATGTCATGTTGACATCGCAGATGAGATTACAGCTTCAGTTCTCTCATTTCTTGAAAGAAGTTAATGTTCACAAACACAGGTCACACAGCTACGTATGTGGCATTCCACTGGCACTGACTCCACACAAATGAGTGTCCTATGTTAGTGATGATGGACACTAAAAGTATGGAATGCATAATTAGAATGAGTAAAATGAACAACTGCTAAGTCAATACTGTATGATACTGTAGTTTTAGATGAGACAAGGAGTTCCTCTTTAGTCCATGGCGTCACAACATTTTCCCTATTTTATAGGAGGTACGGTGGAAAATCACATCAAAGACTATGATGTCATCTGGCGGGCAGGTCAAGGGAGAGGTTCCATGGTGACATATGTGGTTATTATGTGGTTTAGTAATGTGTCTAAATTAAGCCACACACACTAAAACAATACCTGGCTCTTTCAGTGTCATTGAACCGGTTTGTAAGGAAGACATTTTCCAAACACAAGCCCTAAAACATCCTAGTTTATTTAAATCACCACACACATCTTTTAACCTATGATGTGATGACAGACTACATTTGCTAACTCAAATAGCCCTCACTTAGAAACTCAGAAAAAGGCTCAAATCTAATCTGAATCAAGGCTATGGCTCAGCTTTCAGATGAAGTTTGCTGACTGTGACCCAACAGAGTGAAAGTATAGGCTATAGCGAGGTGGATGAAAGCACAGCAGGGTGCCAGGCAGTGTATCCTACAGTGGTGGAAAAAGTACTCAAATGCTTTACTTAAGTAAAAGTATCAATACTGCAATGTAGAAATACTCTATTACAAATTAAAGTCCGGGATTAAAAATTTACTTGAGTAAAAGTACAAAAGTATTGGTATCAAAATGTACCAATTCTGCAGAATGTCCCATTTCACAAGTTTTCAAATGTATACAAATCTTTTGAAAATAGCAGATCTATAAGCTCACAATGCGCATTGTGAGCTTGTAGATCGGCTATTTTCAAAAGGCTGAAATGTATATAGGGCTTAAGTGGTTAATGTATGTTTTGTAATAATAATCAAAATCTACAAAGTAACTAGTAACTCATGTTTTCAAATAATTGTAGTAGAGTAAAAATACAATGTTTGTCTCTGAGATGTAGTAGAGTAGAAGTAAAAGTATAGAACATTGGAAGTACTCCAGTAAAGTAAAATCACCCCAAAATTGTACTTAAGTACAGCACTTTAATTAAATGTACTTAGTTACTTTACACCACTGACTATAGCTAGGTGGCTGAAAGCACAGCAGGGTATCCAGGCACTGTATCCTATTCCAAAATAAATCACAACTCACCGCTTTAGGCATCTTGTGTCCTGGTGGTGCTGGAACCTCTCAGCAAAAAAAACGAGGAGCTTGTTTAAAAAGTGTCCCCAAGAATAGATGAAGTTAGTTCCCTGATCCGTCCACACAGTATACAGGCAGGTCTGGTTCTCACACAGAAGGCTTCCTTGAACAGAGAGAGAGGGAAAAGAAGAGAAACGAGTTTCACCCACTTCAAGGAGACGATACTGACTTGTCTTTTGAGTCAGACGGACTAAACACTCCCTTTCAGTTCATATAGAGGAGGCAGGCAGCAGACATCCTCATCATCATGATGATGAATCACTACATAGATGTCATGATCGCATCACTAGTACTGTACATCTTAATATGGAACTACAGTGCAGCCTACACCAAGCTGGCTGGGAGCAAGTTACAGTCTCCACCCTTCTGTTTAGGGAAAACGCAAACGGGCAACGATCGGAGACAGATACAATGAATTAAAGATCTGTCGATGTGTTTCTTCTATTAAAAGCGTTAAACGCTAAAGGCTAAACCAAGCTGGTTCTCAGTCGTATATAATAATGTCTAGGCTAGCCTAATGTTTATCCTACTCTGTCGTGCGACCTGGATAGGGCTTGAGACGTCAGATCTCTCTCACTGGATTAATGTCCTTATTTATTAGCCTAATAGCTGCGACTGTTTGAATGTAGCTACAATGTTGCAGAACAAGTTGATACAATGTGTAAAGTAGCAGCTAGGGTCACAGGTTATTTGTAAAACATCCACTTGGACACAGAGATAATAACAAAAAGTGTGACTTTCGGGGGGTTTTATGGTTCCAAAAACGCAGATTTTTCCCAAATCCAGTTTTAAAACAAATTCCCAAAACGTGTTAATGCCTAATATACCGGAACGACAGGCTATGAGGTCCATTAACAAGTCGCATGGGGCTTCTATCAATTCGTTATACATAGAAGCACTTTTTCTATGGAGCCCGTCATGTTGTCTCTCTAAGCAGAGCCACATCCTCACTATAATCCCACACAGACACCTGTTGTGTTGGGAGATCTGCCTCCTTTGTGAGGAGGAGGAGGAGGAGGAGGCGCGCGTACACATACAAAGCGCGTCTTTAAAACAAAGTGCTTAAAAGTAACCTGAACATACGGTAGGCTACAATGTGGTGAGACCGTACGTGCAGGTCCTCGTTCGGTGCAATCCACTGTTAAAAAGTCTTACCAGATGATGATGATTATTAGATGTTTTCAGTCCTGAAGCCGCAGATCCTGAGATTCCACCCTGACCCTCCTCCCCTGCCGTGTGGAAGTTGCAAGCCAGTGTTGCCAGATTTTGTGAGAGAAACAAGCACCCAGGGCTATGAAAACAAGCCCAAAAGTAGGGAGTAAGCTACGGTCCTACGGCTATTATTTGAAAATAGACGATCTTGTAGATTTGCTATTTTGAAAGAAAATCTAGAATAAAAGTACAAATTTAGGAATATTTCCAAATCCATAAAATCTTGAATGGGGGTCTCTCTCTGGCACAAAATATTTTCAGAAGGTTGGGTCTACAAATATATATTAATTTGGGGGGTTTCCTTGACATGATAATGTGTGAGAACCGCTGGTTTAAACAACATTAGTTAGTTAACAAGCCTCAATATAAGCAACCCGGCCGCAGCAACGACCAACATTTTACAAGCAACTCTACAGAAAAACAAGCCCAAAGTCGCTTATAATACGCGCACATGGCAACACTCTGTGGAAGTTGCAGCGTGCGACAATATGGCGGCGCACGCGCTCTGAGCGCATCCAATCCATGAGCCATCCCAGATTCCCAGTCCTACTGTGTCACAGTTCCCACTACTGTGTTGTGTCCGTGTGTCATCCGGTAGGCTTAGAGCAGGGTTTCTCAAACATGTTCACATGTCATTGTTAAGAACGATCATCACCAAATGGATAGCCTATTTATAGACAGCAGACCCCATCTGAAAATATGATTGAGCCAGGGACCCCCATGTGTTGTTAAATATATTTCTTTCAAATTATTCCGAAAGTTTCACCAAATTTCAGATGCTTTGATAATCTCTGATCTGCAAGCTCGTCGTAGGTCTGCTATTTCTGAATAGCCGGAAAATAAAACAGGGATAAAAAGTGTTTGAACTGTTTTTTTGTTTTTGTTTTTTCATTTTAATGGGGACCCCCTTGGCTTGAACCCCCTCAAAGACCCCATGGGAGTCCCCGAACCCTAGCCCTGAGAAGAGCTGTGAGCAGCCTGAGCAGGGGAGCAACTTTATACTTTATGTCACATCATAAGTTTACACATCCATCTACTGTGAAAGAGTGGGTGGAATTATTTAGTGCAATGGTTCCCACGAATTGCTGTCAGATAATAATAAAAAGAAAAATGTCAAATATCAATATAGCCTACACTACATAATAAAGACATGGTTCGTCAGTCATATAGGCTATGACTCATTGGGAGAGAAACCCTACAATCAATCAATCGAGCCTGTTTGCAGGTGAATTATACAACTACACCGATTAATCCTCCCACACCCAGTTAATAAGCCTTACATTTTATCTATAAAGCCTACTGTCCTGGAACTATTTATAGGTGGGCCTATATATCCGATACACTAAATCGTGTGACGTGTGTGGCTACATAAATTGTGATAAGTGATCTAATACTTAAATCACCATTCAAACCATCATTGTTGTAAGCAATACACAGCCTCTGATTAAGGTTTTTAGAACAAAGTTGAGGCTAAAACGTCAGGCTTTCATCACAAAATCCCTTGTTTTCTTCCAGTCTTCCTTCAGAATTAATTAGTCTGCAAGACTTTAATTTATGTCTGGTAAATTGTGTGTGAAATCCTCAGTGTTAATTTATCCATGTTTATCTGTGGGAGTGTAGGCTTCAATATGCAACCAATGTGTTGACACTTTTATATAGCATTACACACTGACAGTGGTGTAAAGTAACTAAGTACATTTACTCAAGTACTGTACTTAAAGGGATACTTCACTTTCGGGCCGGGGACACATTTAAAAAAAATATTAAAAATAAATGAAAAAAGTTATGGAAAATTCATGGCCCCCTCACGACACGCAGTGTCCTACTAATGTGTGAGGTGGCCATGAATTTTCCATAACTTTTTTCATTTATTTTTAATATTTTTTTTAAATGTGTCCCCGGCCCGAGAGTGAAGTATCCCTTTAAGTACGATTTTGAGGTATTTTTACTTTCCTTGAGTATTTCCAATTTTCAGTACTTTTACTTCTACTCAACTACATCTCAGAGGCAATTATTATTCTTTTACTCCACTACAATTATTTGAAAGCTTTAGTTGGCTACTTTGTAGATTTCGATTATTATTACAAAACATATGAACCACTTCAGCCATTTGAAAATAGCCGATCTACAAGCAAACAATGCATGGCCATGGGACCATTGTGAGCTTGTAGATCTATAAAGATTTGTATATATTTGAAAACTTGTGAAATGGGACATTCATCATATGAGTACTTTCTACTTTTGGTACTTTAAGTACATTTCAATACTTTTGTAGCCTACTTTAACTTAAGAAAATGTTGAATTCCAGACTTTTACTTTGTAACAAAGTATTGCAGATTGATACTTTTACTTGAGTAAAAAAAATTAGTACTTTTTCCACCAATGTTGATTGATTGATTGATTGATTGAATACTTTATTAACAGTTTGCAAAGCCAAAAGTAAAGTTCAATACAAGGTGGTCTGTTAAGGATGTTAAACCCAAGAAAGCACTATGGCTCGTTTCCATTGGGGTCCTTTACTCAATTCATCGAAACATTTAATGACTACAATGCAAAAACATCAACTAAACGAGTAGAAATCGAAATTAAGATGTAGGCTAACAGTAAACAGTTTGGAGGGGGGTCAGGTTGACACTTTTACGTAGCATTTATTACACACACACTGACTGATTATTACACAGCATCATCTCTAGTTTCTATTTCCATTTCTATTCGGGGAAGTTGCGCGCGCACACTCGTGCACACACCCACAGCACACACGCCCACCGCGTGCACATACACACACCCACCCCCAGGCTGTGGACAGCATTGCCAGGTCCGCTCATTATAGATTTGTGTTGTTAAAATGTTTAAAAATATATATTCTGCATTAAAAAATAAAAACAGCGTTGTGAACTTGTAGATCGGCTATTTTCAAATAGCCAATGCATGGGGTTAGACTGTTAGAGTGTTCATGTGGCTTCTTTTGGGCTTGTTTTCATGACCTGGTTGCTTATTTCTCTCGCACGATCTGGCAACACTGCACACGCCCAGGCTGTGGACTGGAGTTCTAACGTAGAGCTGCTAAACCAGTGGGGAGGAGGTGGCATAAGTGTCATAAGTGTCATAAGGTGTCATAAGTGCCTCTGGCCAATGGTTTGACAGGACTAAAATAGAGTCATATATATTAGGTAGGACGTGCAGTGCACCTACACTACAGTATGTGCTGTCTCTGTAGTCTGTACACAGTCAGTGAGTCAGCCTGACCTGGACACACCTAGCAACCACTTCCTCACGCCAACACTATCCTACTTAACCTCACTCCGTCAAATGGAAGAAGCTTGCGACACACATTTTGTTTCACAGCGTACTTGCATCTGAGACTTCGGGCGCAGAATCGATGACAGACGGAGTTTCATTTTTTCAAGCTACTAGGCAGGTGATTGGATGATCCCGCCCCTAGCAGCCGCTGATTGGTTCGTATGCGCAGCGGTTCGGGCAGCTTTACTCTGTGAGCAATCCCAGACCCTCCTTCCTGAAACCAAATGCAATGCAATGCATGAGATTTCCGGAGGGAGGGGGTGTTTACCAGGCTATATCCTACTAGCAGTGGTGTAAAGTAACTAGTACATTTACTCAAGTAGCCTACTGTACTTAAGTACATGTTTTGAGGTATTTTTTACTTTACTGGAGTAGGCTATTTCCAAATTTCTGTAGCCTACTTTTACTTCTACTCCACTACATCTCATAGGCAAATATTGTACTTTTTACTCCACTATAAGTATTTGAAAACTTGAGTTACTAGTTACTTTTTAAAGCATACAATAACCACTTCAGCCATGGCTATTTGAAAATAGCCGATCTACAACGTGTAGATCTGCTACTTTCAAAGGATTTGGAAACATGTGAAATGGGATATTGTGCATAATGAGTACTTTTACTTTTAGTACTTAAGTATATTTTGACACCAATGCTTTTGTAATTTTTCTCAGGTAAATATTTACTTCCGGGCCTTTTACTTGTAACAGAGTATTTCTACATTGCAGTATTGATACTTTTACTTAAGTAAAAAATGTGAATACCTTTTCCACCACTGCTGCACCTACTGTAGCCTACTTCTAAGCATTAGTCCACATATCATTGATGTAAAACGTAGCCTAATTCAGGGGTCTTCAATGTGTTTCAGAACAAGGACCCCTTAGCTGAGCGAGAGATCAGATGAAGCAGGGATCCCCCACCACATATTGTATAAAATTGTGTTGCATATTAAACTTTTTCATAGATTTCAAAGATGGCTTCATAGACTTGTTTGACAGCACTGTCATCAGTGTATGTTGGATTCATGTTAATGTGCATTTTCAGACATTTAACCACTTAATCCCTCAATATGTAGTAAACTTGACCTTTCACTCTGTACTTGGTCTGCTCTTTTCCCCCTCTACAGCAAACCACTTAGCCAAAAATAGCCGCTCTACAAGCTCACAACGGCTTGTAGATCAGCTATTTTTGGCTAAAGTTCTCCTCAGAATTGGGATGCTAGGGTTCAAGTTTTAATGTAAAAAATAATAATCCTATCACTCAAAGATTTGGTGGCCCCCCTGTGGTAACTCTGACTCTGACCCCCTGTTGAAGACCCCCAGGCCTAATCATTATTATAAGGGTCAAAATGACACTGTCATTGACACTGTCATTTTGAGCATAGGTTGTGATCAGTGGTGGAAAGTATAGTACTCTATACTTAAACTAAAATGTTAGGCACTTTTAAGTTACTTGAGTATTTCCTTATTTTTTTACACCTTTCCTTCTACTCCACATCTGAGCCGAGGCAAATATTGTACTTTTTTTTTTACTCCACTGCAATTATTTGGCAGCTTTAGTAACTAGTTAATACAACACATAAGTGATAAATCATGACGTATTATTAGAGGCTATTTTAATCTACCCAGCAACACATTAAGTAATTAAAATCAGCCACAGCTTTACCAGGTTCCTTACGCCAACACTACTACTGTAGGCTACCTACTTCTAAGAATTTAGTTGACGTATTATCGATGTAAAAAGTGATAATCTATTGTGTATAAGGGTCAATAACCACTGACATCTTTGATCATATAGTGCTCAGTGGTGGAAAGTAACTAAATAGGCTACATTTACTCAAATACTATACTTAAGTACAAATTTAGGTACTTTTACTCTTGCGTATTTCCATTTTTGATACTTATACTATTCCACTACATCTCAGAGGCAAATATTGCACTTTTCTTTCTTCACTACAATTATTTGACAGCCAATAGACCATGCATTAAGTGGTTGAAAACTCATTTGAATGACACAAACACAGATTCAAATATACTTTATGTGTCGTGTGAAATGTCTGCTATTGAGATGGGGAAGTTAAATTAGAGGAGCCGTGATCACACTGAATAACCTTTCAAGACACTGTTGCTTTGAATTTGCTTACTAGGGCAACCAAACAAACAGGTTCCAAACATAGCCAAATGCAAATAAATAGTAACAGTAAACAGTTGAGCAATTGGAATACTCCCAAATCCCAATAAGCATAGTAATTGAGAATACTCTGCTCCTATGTCTACTAGTTTCTCAAATGTATATTATTTGTAGAATACATATTTTCCCCTCATATTGGGGTGGCTGCTGCCATTTAGTAGCTAATTAAATGTACATATGGGCAGGTAAATGCAACAAGTCAAACAAACACCATCTATGTGTATACATCGTTGACTGGGATCCCTCAGGGGTCTATACCAAATTTCTTTGCCGAAAATAGCCTATCTAATCGAGTTGTGAGGTTGTAGACCAGCTATTTCAGCAGAATGTATTATGCACCTATTATGACATGCCCTGAATAGGGATGCTATAGGGTTCATGTGGTAGAAACACCTTTTAAAGACTGTTTTGCTTTTCAGACCCTGGAAGCTCTGTCTTGTAGAATTTGGATAATGCACATCAGGATGTAATTCTCTTCTCATTAAGTCTGTTGTTTGTTTGTTTGTTCCTTTTATTTAATTGTGCCTTAATTTATCCGTTGTTTCCTTGTCTATTTTTTTTGATTTTCTGTCATAGGAAGAGAGTTATTACTTCTTAATTTTCTTCTGATCTATACTGACCAGTTGCATTGTATGATTCTTTATTTAAATTCTGCCATTCTATATTCTATATTAAATGTTAAATATTGACTGGCTGCCTCTGGTCCCTGTTCCCTCTTGTGTCTCTTGTCTCTCCAGCGACCCAGGAAGACTAGTTATAACCTCAACAGAAAATAATGAGGATCAAATAATAAACTGTACATTGTAAAGGCTAAAGCGTTGAATGAAACCAACACAGAATATTAATTAAGAAACCCATCTTAAAATGTGGTGGGAGAGACCCCTGTTACTGAACAAACACAGCAATCATTACTATCACAATATAGAGTTTTAACTATAAATAATAATAATAATAATAATAATAATAATAATAATAATAATAATAATAATAATAATAATAATAATAATGATCACTTAAGACCTAAAATGAATGTATATATCCCCCATCTGAAAATATATTGTGCCAGGGACCCCCATACAAGATTTGTGTTAAAATGTTTCAAGACAAATTCCAGATTTGTAACTTTTTCAGTATGTATAAACTTTGTACTATATTAACACATTTTGCTGGGGACCCCTTGGAACCCTACAGCACCTTTACTAAGGAATTAGACTCTAACAACTCGCTAACAAGTCTTCAGTCAGTACATTTAAGATCTCCTCTTGTCGTTACTGTTAAATAAGTCTTCATGGAAGTCACAATACACAATTAAACATCAACTGTGATTTATTGAATAGCAACTGTAAAACAAAGACATTTGTCATTAGGATTTTTCATTATGTTAATTGGCAAGGCTCCAACAAAGTCACCTTAAAGGAGTAGTTCAGCCAAAAATGACTTATTTTCTATGAATTGCACACCCCATGAAGCCTTGAATCCATGAATTTATTTGTGTTTTTGTCGCATTCCTAAGCTAATAATTTGATTCCTGTCTCCTACTGGCTAATGTATCCGGTAGGAGACACAAAGTAGATTCTTGTGTCTCCTACCGGAAATACACCCGGGCATCAAATTATTGGCTTAGGGATGCGACAAAAAACAAAATAAATCCATGTATTCAAGGCTTCATGGGGTGTGCAATTGATAGAAAATAAATAATTTTTTGGGTGAACTCCTCCTTTAAATATAAAAGAAACACCCTCAATGTCCATAAACATATCTCAACACACGTATTCTTTTTAATATAAGCCTATACATGTAATATTTTACCACATGAGCAACACAAGGGAGTTTATGCAACCAAGAACCTTTCATTTATTGTTCATATTTCTTGACGCTTCTCATTATCAGCCAGATAGCCAGTATCTCATACCTATGATATTATATTGTTGCTGTTGGGTAGAAACCTTGTATCTCCATATTTCAACTTTTTATGTTTTTTCATAAATTAATGTCCTACTTCGTTGTACAAGTGCTGTACAAGTGCTGTTGTGACTAAATAATAACTACATCGGACACTTTGGAAAGCAGGATAATTTTTTTTGCCATTTCCTGAAAAGTATAACAGTTGGGACTTACGAGGTTTCCTCCTGACAGTGATGCAATGATCTCTAATATTATTATACCCCACAGTCAGCCACACACCCTCTCATTTGGGTGGGTTTGGCTCCAGCTGCCAGTAGGCCTCCAGCTGCTTCTGTGTCACATCAAGGATGAGCGCTGTAACAGATGAAAGCAGTGTCACAGGAGTTTACCACGTATTATACTGTAGTGTAGACAGAACATGCTTGATGTGAGATTTAAAGTGCATTGACTGCTGCAATGGGTGGGCTACAGCACTGGTTCCCAAACAGTGGATCTTTGGGTCGCAGACCAATTTTTATGGGTCGCAAGTATATCAATTTAACAAAAAAAATCACAACTTTTCATCAATTAAAAACAATTCCAACATTTAAACAAATCAAATAATTTCCATAAATATTTTTTTTTTAAAGTTTAAGAGGTAGCGAAAGTAGCAGATCTGCAAGCTCACAACGCAGAGCTTGCAGATCTGCTATTTTCACTAGTTTGGGTCACAGGCAAATGTCTAATTTATCTTTTGGGTCTTGGAGCTAAAAAGTTTGGGAACCACTAGGCTACAGCAATCATCTCTGTAATGCTCAAACATGACCACTAGATGGAGCTGTAATAACATCTATGAATCATCATCTCTAGGGGCACACCACACCAGTGACGTGTGGAAGCCAAATGCTTCATTTATACATCATCATATGACGAAGTCACATTGTGAGCTTGTAGATCTGCTATTTTTATTTAGCAACCAGGCTTTAGACTAAAATGTGCATGCATGTCTAACAGTGCTCGTTGAAAAAGTTGTGCGCGCAAAGTGATGGAAAGAAAATAGTACATTTACTCGAGTACTTCAGTAGAATTTTGAAGTAGACTGCTTTTACTTTACTTGACTATTTCCATTTTGTGATACTTTATACCACTGCATCTCAGTGGAAAATATTATACTTTTTACTCCACTACAGTTATTTAACAGCTTTAGTTACTAGTTACTTTGCACATTTAGATTATGAATACAAAACAGACATTAAAGCTGTAGGCCTACAATGTAACTTATCCTCTTCTACCCTGGAGTTGAACCGGGCTCCTGCGCAAGTGCTGACATTTTTGCCATTGAACTAATCTGCTGCTTGCTCTGGGGATAAATTGAATCCCCAGAGAATACATTGAATAAAAACTTGCGTCAAACCAGGAACAAGATTGTGTCAAAGGTCAAGTCTCACCTAGACACAAGATCTAAATGTCTCAATAGAAGAGCAGGGAGACAAAATACAACCACCCCAATTGTATTATAGTGTATTAACATACTCTACCATACAGATTGGACATTATTACATTCTATTCATTTAAAAAGGCTACATAGTGCCGCTTATGATGTTGCATTGTTATACTGTAGGTTAATCTACCCAGCAGCACATAAAGCCATTAAAATCAGCCTCACCTTTACCAGCTGCTACATTAATTAAAGTGATGAACACATTAACAATGCATTACTAATTAGCAATTACAATCCAACATGATTGTGAAATGGACTGTTCTGCATAATAATGAGTACTTTTACGTTACATTTGGTACTGTAAGTATATTTTGATGCCAATACTTTTGTACTTTTTACTCACCTGCAATTTTGAATTCAGGACTTTGACTTTGTGCAGTATTTCTACTTTGTGGTAAATGACTTACTGTGTGCATGTGCGTGTGCGTGTGTGTGCGTGTGCGTGTGTGTGTGTGTGTGTGTGCATTCTCTTACAGTCCAATTGTTGTCTAGCGATGTATCTCTTCTCCAGATTGTTGCCGACTTCAGTCATCAGCCACGGGAAGAAATCACTCTCGATATCTAGAAGTCAAACAACACACACAACAAGGTTATGTATCGATGTCAAGAATGACATAAGATGGTGTTGTGTGTACACCAGTGGTTCTCAAAGACCCCCAGGGGTCCTTGCGGAGGTTCCCCAGAAAAATTGGTTAATACAGCATCAAAATCAGTTTAACCACTTCAACCTATTTCATACATGAGCAGCTATTTGAAAATAGTCAATCTACAAGCTCGTGAGATGGTATATATATATTTTTGGACACATAATACGGATGTCATAACCAGGTTATGAGGTGAATGACATAAGGTTGTGTTGTGTTGTGTTGTGTTGTGTTGTGTTGTGTTGTGTTGTGTTGTGTTGTGCTGTGTGTGTGTGTTGTGTGCACACGGCTTATTTTGAACTATGACACACGCCTAATGGTTGGATAAGTGGAGGTCGTTGACCTTCATGTGGGGACTTACACAAACGTTGACTGAGGTCATATGTAAACGAATCGATTTAACCCATTATTAAAAATAAACTCTTTTAATGAAATGATTGAAGTAATTGACGAAATAATTGACGTGATTGGAAATGTATTTTCAGTTTTTAAGTTTAGTTTCCTTTCTCATTTTTATTTTCTGTATTTTTATGATTTATACATTTGTATACAGAAGCATAAATGGGACTGTGAATCAGACTAATCTACAGTTAGTTAGTCAATCATAAAAAATCCATTCCATCCATATAACGAAAGTCCATTTGTTGATATATATGTTATGTATATTTTCTAAATTTGTCAAAAAACAAAACACAAACTTCTCGATTATTCAATGAATCGACATTATGCATGTATGTACAGTTACAGTATGTCAATTAATTGACATTGTACATTATGGAACCTCTCAGAGTTACAGACCTGTTAGGGACCATTTAGAATCCCCTCAAGGAAACCCAGAGGGTCCCCCTGCCTGGACCCCCTTTTTATGAACCACTGGCTTATGGTAAAGAAGGGCTGACCTTTCTCCACAGGGTCATAGAAGTATCCCTGGTTCCTCAGGGTGTTGTAGACAGACGGTAGGAGCTCAGACAGGTAGTGTTGGGCGAACGCCCGCGCAGCGACCTTCTCTGCAGTCTCCATGTCCTTCTGCAGCATCTCCCTCTCCTCTGCAAGTCTGGCATCCTGGGGTCACAGAGAGAGAGATACATGAGGTTTTATTTAACTCAGACGCAGTGGTGTAAAGTAAGTAAGTACATTTACTCAAGTACTGTACTGTACTTTAGTACGGTACTTTTACTTCTACTCCACTACATCTCAGAGGCAGATATTGTACTTTTACTCCACTACAATTGTTTGGTTACTAGTTAATAAAGATTTAGTTACAAGTTACTTTTCAGATATGAATTATTATATTCTAAAACATACATTATCCACTTTAGGCCTATTTTATATATAGGCTATTTGAAAATAGCAGATCTACAAGCTCACAACGCGCCGCGATGCGACGCGTTGTGAGCTTGTAGATCTGCTATTTTCAAACATTTGTGTACTTTTACTTTTGGTACTTTAAGTATATTTTTATGCCAATACTTTTGTACCTTTTACTTGTAACAGAGTATTTTTACATTGTGGTATTGCTATTTTTACTTAAGAATACAAAAATATCTGAGTACTTTTTCCACCACTGCTCAGAAGTTCTAAAACATTTTCATGTCAAGGACCCCCAAATTGATATGTATTTGGCCCGTGGACCTCCATCTGAAAATATATTGTGCCAGGGCCCCCCATAAGAGCAGACTTGTGTTTAAAATAACATCTAAACTATTCCACAAAAGAAAATCACAATCTTTCAAGATTTTCTTTTCTCCAAAAACAGCAGACCAACCAGCTGTAAAGCTTTAATTAATTGCAACAAAGTTACACACAAGTCAAGGTCAAGGTATGTGTATTTGTAAAGCACATTTTTCAGCAACAAGGCTATTCAATGTGCTTTATTGTGCTTTACAAACCACTGCTTTAATGACTAGGCTAGAACTACGTTCCTGTTTGCACTCTGGCCTGAGCGTATTGATTCTAACATCTCCCGATTTATAATCTGTCACTCCATCACATAATCCTTCCAAACGGTTACAACGTGTTAGACAGGCCCTGAAATGACTGCATTGAGTTATTGCTACAGAATGTTTGAATGACCAGCATGTCCTCTGGATGACTTTGTGGGACATGGCTATAGGCTACATGATACAAAGTGGCAGCCAATTTACTCTTATCAAAATATAAAAAATATAATTTGGATAGTTTAATGTGAAAACCCATGCACAATCAAGTCAGCCGCTATACTGCTACACTAGACCCCTGGGAGATGGATTGCTGAGGTGGAGCGCAACACCTATCATCAGCTCCCAGTGCTTACCGCAATCGATAATAAATTTGAATTAAAAATATTGAATTGAAAATAAGCTTCTCGATTATCCGATTATCCGATTAAAGATGATTGATAGAATAATCACTAAGAAAATAATGGACAGTTGCAGCTGATCCGTTTTGTGCCGCGTACCTTCTCCTCACGCTTGCGTCTCTCCTGCTCCTCCAGGCGCTGCACCTCCACCAGCTCGGCGTTCCTCAGCTCCTCGAAGGCCCTCTGCTGGGCGCGCAGGCACGCCAGCTCCTCCTCCTCCATCACCTCCAACAGAGACTGCTCCACCGTCTTCCCCACCAGAACCGCCAGCATGGCCTGCACCTCCCTGTCAAAGTCAAACAGCTGCGGGGGGAGGGGGGGGGGGGGACACAGGACAGAACTGTTCTGAACTGAACACAGGACAGAACTGAACCCAACGGTTCTGAACGAATACAACGACCTCGGAACGGTCGCCACCAGGTATTCCTAAACGTAACCTCAGTAAAACTATGCCTAAACCTGACCTTATTCCTAAACGTAACCTCTGTAAAACTATGCCTAAACCTGACCTTATTCCTAAACGTAACCTCTGTAAAACTATGCCTAAACCTGACCTTATTCCTGAACGTAATCTCAGTAAAACTATGCCTAACTCTAAACTTATTTCTAACCTTATCCTCAGCAAAACAAATACAAGAATACAAGAACCGCGGGGGGGGGGGGGGGGTTTGGGGCGAGTGTTCCGGTTACCTTCTGAACTGCAGGACTCGGGACACAACTGAACTCACAATCCCGATTAACCCATTGAGACCTAAGGCCAATTCTCCAAAATCAGTAGTTTAGAAGGCATTGGTCACTGGGCTCCCTGAGGATTTGAAATCAATACAAGGGCTCATGTTAGGTCCTAATCCAAATGCACATGTCATGCACACACAGGCTACACGAACACACACACACACACACACACACACACACACACACACACACACACACACACACACACACACACACACACACACACACACACACACACACACACACACACACACACACACACACACACACACACACTTACGTGAACGCACTTACATGAACGCACACGTACGGATGTATACACTTGATCAGTCCCATATGCACATCGATGCTGTCAGGCTAAAACCTTGTATCTTTTGTCTTTTTAGGTTTTTCTCATAAAAGAATGCCCCATTTCATAGTTCTCACAAACGTGAAAATAGACGGTCTAAAGGCTCCAAATATGTTACATTGCGGCACATTGTGAGCTTGTAGATCTGCTATTTTTCACTATTTTCAATTTGGAAGTTGGAATTTTTGCCTATAATGACATGCCCAAAATAGGGAGGCCAGGTTGAAAGTGGTTAAGTGTGTCTGTGGGTTTTATAAATATTGAACCAATGAAAAATAATAGTTTGTGACTAAATAATAACTACATTGGATCCATTGGATAAGGTTCTTTTTACCATTTCCTGAACGGTTTTGGACATACCTTCCACCCGACAGTGATGACATGCATGCATAATGCGCATGCACACTACAACTGGTTATAGTAAAACTGGTCACAATAAAGGTTAAATGTATTTTGTATTAATGTGTTTGAGGTCACATACTGTAGCTACACCGTAGCTCTTTTAACCAGTGGTGTGTTCTAGATTTTTTTGGAGGGTATACTATAACAATTCCCCCCCTAGTTCCTCCCACACGCACGGCACGCACGCGCGTATAATTAATTAATGTCAAAAAATTGTGCGCGCTCCGCGCGCGTTTCTGCCCCGCAAACTCGGCCAGGCCCACTCAGGCCCAGTTTCACAGTAACACTGAGTACACTTACAATATGCTTTATACTGATTTTCTACTGTTTATAATGTTAATCACCCTGTAACTCAACCACTTCGGAGCTGCTTTTAGCCTTAGATGCATTTGATTTAATTGTTTTATTACCATAGAAGTGCAAGCATTGTTATAAACAAATGCTGGTTAGGCTTATCAGATATAATTATAGCAGTGTTAACAGCGAGCCTTCCTGTATCTATTACAGAATAGTATTAACTTGGCATTGAAGACACAAACTGTATTGAAGATTAAAGATTTTGCTGTGCTATGACGCGCAATTTGAATACTAATGAAGTACTCAATTCAGTGACCTACGTTCAATGAAGTGAATGGCAGGTCGTTGAAATGTGTGAATTCCTTCACCAGTAGCCATTATCACCCCAAGAACAATAGCCACGCACATGATAAGCCTTCACGGCTTCACCTCAGAGTTAGACCAGTCAGACGGTCAGACCACATTCTTGCTGTTTGTATTGCTGCCCCCCAGCCCAGCCACTCCTGGGTGCAGCGTATCAGATGCGTATCAACGTATCAGATACGCCGTTTCGAACCGTTTTTGGATGTATACGGTGGCGACGAAAAAAATCTGCAGGCCATACTGCGTATACAGCGTACCACGGTAGAACACATCACTGCTTTTAACTCCAATAAGAGCCATTCCTGCAGGCGTTGGACTGACCTAGAGGTCAGGCTAGCTGAGCCACTCCTGAAAACCCCTTTGTATAGATTTGCTTTTATGTGTAGGCTTATGTAAGCTCAATATTGTATAGTGGTGAGAATCCTTTGTGTTGGTAATACCACCTATACAGGTGGCCTATACACCAACACTGTACACCTGACCAGTACCAGGCACAGAAAGCCAGGTCAGATCTTAAAAGGTAGGGTAAGTGATTTACTTTGGTTAAAAATAGCTCTATATTCTGATGGTAATCATTAGAGTGTTTGTTCAGTAAAAGGATCTCCCATGTCTCTCCAGCTCTTTATTAAATAGAAAATGCATTTTCAGTGCTCTCTCCTGATTGGCTTAAATGTTGTCACCTACCTGAAAATGTACTATATTCTCTTTACTAAAGAGCTGGAGAGACCCCTGTGACCCAACAAACGCTCTGTAGCAATGATTACTATCAGAATATAGTACTGTCACCTTTTAACAAAAAAACCCCCCAAAAAATATCACTTACCCAACTTTAACTAAGGGCGGCCAAAGCTGAGTGGTTAGTGAGCCCGCCTAGGGAACCAGCTGGCCCTGGTTGCCCCAGGTTCGATTCCAGGCTATCCCAGCATATGTGCCGATGATATGAAATTTGTCCCTGAGCAAGACTCTTAACCCCAATTGCTCACAGGTTCTCATTGGAAACAAGACCGCAAGGACTTTCATGAACGACCTGTTAAAAGGAATTATCCTTAACTCCTTGCTGTCGGGTGGAAACCTTGCATGTCCCAAACCGTTCCTTTTTTATTGTTATTTGAAAAACATTTTTAAAAGGGTGAAAATAATAATAAATAATAAATCTACAAGCTCACAACGCGTCGCATCGTAACGTGTTGTGAGGAGCAGTATATCTGCTTTTTTCACTCTTTTATGATGAAGTAGGGTATTCATTTATGGAAAAAAACTTGAAATATTTTGGAGAGACACGGTTTCTGCCCGACAGCTCTTGATCATACTACAGCGTCACACAAAAGCTTGGAAGTTCCAAGCTTGTAGATCTGCTATTTTTGCTATTTTTGAATTTGCATCCAGAAAAGTAACAGTTTTGGACATGTTTCCACCCCACAGAGACGATATTATACTGCTACCAATTGTGTTACTATAGTGTTACCGGTATCTTTGTTTCATCCTTACTACAGTGCTGTTATGTCAACTGAATTTCCCTCTGGATCTACAAGCTCACAACACAATTATCATTATATGTTTTTGAACATTTCTGGAAAATCTTTGAATTGTTTGGGAAAATATCAACATTTTAATACAGAAATGCATTTTATCTATGTATATAAAAAAGAAAATGTACTTTGTAATTTGTACTTTTGAAGCAAGTACTCCAGAACTTTAGTTCAAGTACAAATTTCACAGAGCAACTTTCACTTGTAGTCGAGTAATATTTGACCAGGACTACAGTATTTATACTATTTAGACTCAAGTACTGGGGTTGAGTACTTTGTCCACCACTGTTCATAGTTTAACTTTTAATTGTACTTCCGTTGGATCGATCTTTTCACGCGTTGAGTAAGAAGCTTGGTTACCATGGAAACCGTTGTCAACACGCTGCGCTGGTCACGATTCTATACCTCTCAAGGTCGTCTCATTGCATGAAAACTTCTGGACAATACAACTTCTGAACAATAAGCAGTGGTGGACTGTGACTAACTATATAGATGTTAATGTCATGGCATGTTTTCTTTAAAACCTTGAAACGATCTTTTCACGCGTTGAGTAAGAAGCTTGGTTACCATGGAAACCGTTGTCAACACGCTGCGCTGGTCACGATTCTATACCTCTCAAGGTCGTCTCATTGCATGAAAACTTCTGGACAATACAACTTCTGAACAATAAGCAGTGGTGGACTGTGACTAACTATATAGATGTTAATGTCATGGCATGTTTTCTTTAAAACCTTGAAAAATGTGTTCTCATTGTGAAACACAGGGAATTCAAGTACCGGTATACTACATTAGATACAC
Organism: Gymnoscopelus braueri; assembly: GCF_963280865.1. NCBI lineage: Eukaryota > Metazoa > Chordata > Actinopteri > Myctophiformes > Myctophidae > Gymnoscopelus > Gymnoscopelus braueri. The sequence goes on along the minus strand of NC_137616.1, from coordinate 8,837,049 downwards.
AAACACCCCAGCTGATAGACTACTACTGTACTCTATGCAATATGGGTTCTATTGAATCAGAAGCCCATGTCCTTCTACACTGTGTGACCTATATGCAGACATTATGAACACAGAACTATAAACACTGTAAAAACACTGTATTAACAAATGTGCTTTACAGACAACCGTCTTTCATGAGTTCCGGTATACAATTTATATATTTTTTGTACTTTCTTTTTTATAGTACCATAATGTATGTTTTATTTGTTTTTGATAAGTGTCTCACAACTCCTTGCTTTGTATTTTATGTATTTTATTTTTTGTGTGTTGTGGAGTGACACTTTAATAAATATGTCTATCTATCTATCTATCTATCTACGTATCTACGTATCTACGTATCTACGTATCTATTTTGGTTCCATTGATCGAAGCTGGAACACAGCCAATTGATTGATCATTAAAATAAACATGCTCTGAAAATGCACGCGGCCCACCCGTCTGACCATAAGGGTGGGCCGCGAATCCCTTTGAGATTTTTCAAGTGGGCCCTGCCCCACGGTGGATCACCCACCTCGCCATGCTCTATCTGCGTGGCCACGTCTTTGCCAGATTTGGCCGGGATGAAGAGCGGAGTCGCTGGTTTGTCCAGAAAGGCGTCCGTCTGGCACTGGACATCAGTCACCTCGATGCGATCGCTCAGTTCCTCAAGGTAGAGCTCTGAGAAGAAAAGGCACTACTGTTTGAGTCCAAATGCAAACATTTTATCAAGCACTTAAGCCCCATTTACTTTGAGGTACGACAAACAGCTAAAATAGCCGATCTATAAGCTCACCACACGACGCAATGTGACGCGTTTTGACAAACCTTGACAAATTATGACACATTTTAAGTGCTAGGGTAAATGCGGTTCACATACAATTTTAATTAAATTGTTGGGGTTAAATGCGGTTCACATACAATTTTAATTAAATTGTTGGGGTTAAATGTGGTTCACATACATTTTTAATGAAAAGGGTGACTGACGTTTCGATGTCTACTACATCTTCCTCAGAGTCATGAATGCCGCGAGCTATAGGGAGGTATTCAAATACAGAACAGTGGCAGGGTTAGTGCTCCCAATTAGCCAATAGCAAAACAGTATTCACAGAATAAGGACCTAGGAATACAGGGAGCCTACAGGGTTAAAGTCCAAGTATGCCCATGGCCAGTACAGAAACTGGTTAATAAACAAATTACAATAAAGGTTTAAAAACAAACAAATGCAATCACAGTCACAGTGTGGTGGCAACCTCAGGGACCGTCTATAAGGAGCTTGTAAGGCTCAATTCTTCATTAAGGCCACCCGCCTTTCACCCAACCGCACACCCGGAAAAATATATATAATCTCTTCCTTCATCAATTGTAGATCCAATCACGTCATCTATCTATTAAAGTGCCCTTGTGGTCTAGCCTACATTGGCCAAACTAAAAGAACTAAAAGTTTGCATTGGAGAACACAAAACAGCCATCCGTACAAAAAAAGACCTTGACTACCCCATGGCTAAACATTACAGTTAAGCCAAGCGTGGCTCCCCAGCTTCCCTTAGATTTTGGGGTATCAAAAAAATGTCAACTCCATTGCGTGGGGGTCATACAATAAAAATCCCTAGGCCCTTATTCTGTGAATACTGTATCTTAGTATTTTACATATCTTTCACAGACTTTGTCATATTGACGTACCTTTTTGCAACTTGTTGTAATTTGTTTAAGCATCATTGCTCTTATAGTGATCCATGATGACACGTGAATGTGTTTTTATTCTTTAAAAGACTGTTATGTTTCCATGGAGACTGCCACATGCAGAACAGTGCAGATTATATCATTCATTTGTCACACATTTGGTATTGGCTAATTGAGAGCACTACCCCTGCCACTGTTCTGTATTTGAATGCCTCCCTAACCCGTGGCATTCATGACTCTGAGGAAGATGTCGTAGCACCTTTAAATGAAAAAAGGCTAAAATGTCCGAGCTGCTCCAGTGTCCTCTTCTTCTTCGCTGCTGTATTGTCCCGTTCCTGTGACGCACCGGACCTGCCTTGTTTTGGGTGAGGCGCGGTGGTGGTATTCCTCTTCTTCATAAATATCAAACATATCAGACAATCTACAGTACATTTCCCAAATGCATGTATTTCATTCAGTCTGACCAGAAGCAGAGATTAAACAATAACATATTTCTCCCGGGCATAAAAATGAAAGACCAGAGGGGGGATATCAAAAGCGGGGTTCAGCCAGACATTTTCGTCAAGATAAACCATTTATTACAGTGATACTGTATTGAATTTGGCGGTGTGGCTCTGCTCCTGTACTACAAATCAATCTGCAAGCATGACACTCTGAGAGCACAAACCCCCCCAGAAGCAGAGCCTAAACATGACAACAGCATTTGACCCTCTTCATGGGGCATAATTTAAACCTCCACATAGATTAAACATGATACACTCCACGAGAATCCACACAATTAAAATGCTGACATAGTGAAGGCCTAAAATGCTTCTACAGGAGGAGGCTGGGGAGGTGGGGGGAGTTTGAGATGCCGGTGAGCTACGCTGAGCGTGTAGTATGAAAGAGTGAGTGGCTTTTCTGCTTAAAAAGACCACCTACATTGAACCACGTGTTGCATCGTGATGCGTTGAGAGCTTGTAGATCAGCTATTTTCACTATTTATAAATGTTTTTTTTATAATAATGAAAAAGGAACGTTTTGGACAGTATGAGGTTTCCACCCGGCAGTGACAACATAATACTTTTACAACATCAACATAATAATAATAATAATACATTTTTATTTATAACAAACTTAACATTCTTGCAAATCTCAAAGTGCTACAGGGTTTAAAAACAAAAACAGCATTGGCAACCAAACAATTACATGGGACCCAACTAGGCTAAACTAAAGGGTCAAATTAAAACTAGGTAAAAATAGGGCAAAGACAAAAAAAAGGCCTCATCAATCATTGACCTCAGAGTGAAGTTGTACCTGTTTGTACGTCGATGTGCTGTCTGCCCTGCAGGGCCTCAGGGGTCCTGGGTCTGTACTCTCTGGTGCGTTTACGAGCCAGCGATCTCCTTTTGGTCTCCGTCTGTCTCTGGATCTCTGCTGCTGGCTCTGGCTGAGCTGTCTGTCACACACAAACATTATACATACATAGATTACATACATACATGTTTTTTAAGATGCAGCATCTTGGTGCTCGGGTGGCGCAGTAGTAAAGTGGGTTCGAATCCACCGTGGTGCATCCGCCTTTGTGGAGTGTCTATACCACTGTTTCCCAAACAGTGGGTCGATACCCATTTGTGGGTCGCGAACCGATTTTTGTGGGTCGCGAGTTTTTTTCTCGTTTCCTATATTTAAAAAATATGTATATATTATTGCAAAAGATTTTAAAAAGTTTAAAGAAAAAACTAACTTTTGATCAATTAAAATAAGATATATCTAATAATTTCCATAAATACATTAAAGAAAACATTTAAGAAGTAGTGAAAATAGAATAGCAGATCTACAAGCTCAAGTTGTGAGCTTGTAGATCTGCTATTTTCACTAGTTTAGGTCCCGGGCAAACATCTTATTTCTCTTTTGGGTCTTGAGCTAAAAAGTTTGGGAACCACTGGTCTATACGAACACAATTGGCCCGTGTTCCGGGGAGGGAAGCCGGGTGGGGAGGGTGATATTTGTCACTACATGTATTCCTACGGGCTGTGGTGGCACCTGTCGGCAGGGAGTGTTGAGCGGGAGGAGTAGGACGAAGGCTCTACGTCCTCCCGTTGGGCGCTCCTCACTGGCAGGTGAGTCAGTAGGATACAACAGCAGTGACAACACACAAATGTGTGTGGGGAGGAAATAATTGCCATAACGACAAAAAAAACTAAAAACGATTCAGCATCTTGGCCATTTTTCACAGGTAAGTAAGGCTTAAAGCTGCAGTAAGTTTTGTGGCACAATGATGTCCAAACTACAATCAAGATGGCAGTACATTTAATCTGGTGCGCTGCTTCAAATAACTTTATTGGCATTGTCAACAGTACTGCGACTTCTGCCTGACAACACAGGGTCTAAATGTCTAATTAGCTTGTACTGTAGGGTCGTCTATTTTCGGCAAAGAGATATGGTGTAGAGGGAAAAAAGTACAGTTGCAACTCTGAGCAAAACATTTGCCAATTTCCGCTGAATGTTCGGCAGTTATGATGACATGCCCAGAATAGGGACGCTAGGGTTCATGTGGTTCAAATGAGTCATGGATTGTGTTGCTTGTCCCTATCGACAAGCGACACCGCCGTACTACGGAGTACAAATGAGTCTTAAACGAGGCATTTTTATACTCACAAGTGGCATGATGTGCTGGGCATAAGTGTTCCCTCTGACAACACGGCGGTCATACATAATGTTTCCATAATGACTGGCTGCGTCATTCCTATAATGTCAAGAAAAAGGAAAATTGTGCAATTATCAACGCTGCTCACAATACAATGGGTGAGCCTATGAGTCCAGATGGCTTTCAAAGTGCAATGCAGACAATGCTGTCATGTCAATTATTCAATAACATGGGTTAGGAGTCGGACATAATGGTTCTGTCAATATATGCTCAAATGAACGAACTCAATGTTTTCTGAACAAAAACTCATTTTCTTGAGCTCTTTACAGACCACATATAGGGCTACGGCTGTGTAAGTAAAAGGTATTGGTGCTTTATGCTGTCTTATTGCTTTTATCTTTATTTATTTTATCTAATGGATGGTGCTATGTTTCGTGCTGTTTCATGAACAACAACAGCAAATTATTATTATTATTATTATTATTATTATTATTATTATTATTATTATTATTATTATTATTATTATTATTATTATTATATCCGGGCAATAGGCTATGAAAAGCTTATTAAGTTTGGGCAATGGATGGAAAATATTAAAGCAGCACTATATGTAACTTTCCCTCTTCTACCCTGGATTTGAACCCGGTTTCCTGCTCAAGTGCTGACATTTTTTACCATTGATCTAATAGAGCCTGCCTGCTTGCTCAGGGGATAAATCTTGACCATCATTTTATCAGGTCAAAATTCGTGTCAGATCCTGTGTCTAGGTGAGACATGACCTTTGACATGATCTAAATGTCTCAATAGAAAAGCAGGGAGACAAAATACAACCACCACAATTGTATAAATTATATTGTATTAACATACTCTACCATACAGATTGGACAAAATTAAATTTTATTCATTAAAAAAAAGTTACATAGTGAGTCAAAGGTTAAATCCACCAAATGTGGGATCTACAGGAAACAACTTAGGCCAGGGGTCTTCAACGTTTTTAAGCCCAAGGACCCCCTAGCTGAGCGAGTGATGAAGCAGGGACCCCCACTACATAGTGTAATGTTGCAGATAAAACTTTTCCAAAGATTTCATACAGTAGATAGCTTCATAGACCTGTTTGACAGCACTGTCATCAGTGCTGTGTAAATTCATGTTAATGTGTATTTCCAGACATTTCACTGCATAAACCACATAAATCTACAAGCTCACACAACGCCTCACAGCACGAGGTGTTGTGAGCTTGTAGATCGGCTATTTTTGGCGAAAGTTCTCCTCAGAATAGGGATGCTAGGGTTCAAGTGGTTAATGTAAAACATTTTCTATGTTATCACACAAAGATTTGGTGGCCCCCCTGTAGTAACTGTATATGATGAGGCATAAACTGCGTTTAGCAGGCTTGTAGTTGTTATAAGAAGTGGAGGAGAAGAGACAGACGTCAGGGTTTCCAGGTCATTCATGTTCATTTATTCAGCATTCAACAGCATCATAACAGCATAAGAACCAGCCAGGGAGCCAGGGCAGAGCCCTGAGCTCCACACAGCCTCACGTCGTGTGAGACAGTACCAACTAACTAATTTTACAGTCACTTCTTTATACACTGTAGGTAGCTAACATTAGACTGCAAACTGCTCATTTGGGTGGGGGTCAGTGATCCCCACCTGTTGACCAAGCTCTTTGATCAGTGCTCAGCTGTTAGATTGACAGCTGTTGCTGCGTTAGAATTAGCACATTTCACCAGGCATTCACCAGTCACATTATTATTACTCTTCTGACTTTTAGCAAGGTTACATTAGTATCATTTCTTAATATGTTTTGACTTGCACACTGTTCAGATACCACATAACTCTAATGACTAATGACTCTAATGACCCCCTGTCTAAGTCTTTACCTACCCCCCCCCTATTTCTTTTTCTTCTCTTGCAAATTTTTTTCACTCTTCATACCAGTAACCTGTAAGCTGATTGTATGACATTCTGTATAGTAGTGTGTATATCTGTCTGTCTCTTATATGTCATCATGATTTGTGTGCATGGGGATCTCATCTTAAACAAGCTCAGTGCTTAATGAGTCTCCCAGTTTAGTAGACCTTGTATTGTGAATTTGTACTTCCATGTACTGATGTTCTCATGTCTTACTAAATAAAGTACATCAATCAATCAAACCCCCTAGGGGTCTCGGACCCCCTGTTGAAGACCCCTGACTTAGGCTATTATAATCTATATGCCTGTCTACTGTACTAGGCTATAATTATACCATTTTACCACTTATTGTACTTCCGTGCTCCCAATTAAGGCAATACTTAACAAATGATGGAAAATTCAAAAAGGCTAATAATAGGGCACCATTTACATTATAACAGGAAGCTTTCAAGCTTCCTGTTATAATAATTAATTAAGGTGGGGGTGCTTGGTGGATGGCTGGGTGTGAAGCCAGCAATTTCTTTGGGCTTGTTTTTTTGTAAAGTAGTATAACACTTGGGGTGCTACATAAAGAACGAGGAGTCTCTTTAGAATATCAACTCTTTTTACATTTTAGGCTTGTTTCTAAAGTGTAGTGTTGGGCTTCTTTCCTAAATGATCTTTAAAACCAGTGGTTCTAAATATTTTCATGTCAAGGACCCCCGAATTAATATGTAATAATTATCCAAGGACCCCCCCCCCCCCATCTGAAAATATGTTGTGCCAGGGACCCCGCAATACAATATTTAGTGTTGTTAAAATGTTTCAAAAATATTCAACTTTTTTTTTTTGAAGATCTACAAGCTCACAACGTGACGCTTGTAGATCGGCTATTTTCAAATAGCCGATGTATAAAGGTTTATGTGGTCTCTTGGGGCTAGCTCCATAAAGAACCTCTCACTCCGCTATACAGCTCCGAGATGAGGTTCTATGTCGTTACCTTCCAGAATCGGGTATACGTCCGCCAAGGCTCCGCTGTTTACCCTTTTGTATACGTCGTATCCCAAAACTAATGGTAGATTCCAAGCCGCACGGATGTTTAAAGTTTGGAACGGAATGGAAAATTTTAGGAACGGAGCGAAACTACCCATTTAAATCGCTTATTTAGTCAGCCTGTGGCCATGTTTCCCATTGTAGCCAAACCGGGAGCAGTACTGGCAGCGGACGTAGTAGCCATGGTTCACATGACGCTTGTATACAAGCGTCATGGTGCCCTGTCCCCCTGGTCTAAAGTTTTGTTCGATTTTTTCAGATTGCCATCGCTCACATAAACATAAACGTTCAGATTTCAAATATAAAGTGCTTACCACCGAGCCACGGATGTTACAAGGCGATGTGGACCGCGATGAGTACCCGTATCTCCCGTATTGTTCAATAAAAAGCATTTTAATCCCATCGCCGTCCATTTTCTCCAAATTGTCTCCTATACTTTCAACCATGCGACACTAATGGTTGGGAGGTGTATTGCACTCTGATACATTACAAAACAAAAAAAAACAAAAAAAGAAAATGGCCGGCGATGGGATTAAAATGCTTTTTATCGAACAATACGGGAGATACGGGTACTCATCGCGGTCCGCATCGCCTTGTAACATCCGTGGCTCGGTGGTAAGCACTTTATATTTGAAATCTGAACGTTTATGTTTATGTGAGAGATGGCAATGTGAAAAAATCGAACACAACTTTAGACCAGGGGGACTCGGCACCATGACTGTCATGGTATGACAGTCATGTTTCAGGGCTACGGACGTAGGGGGGTTTTCCGGGTTGAATGGGAAACATGGCCACAGACTGACTAAATAAGCGATTTAAATGGGTAGTTTCGCTCCGTTCCTAAAATTGTCCATTCCGTTCCAAACTTTAAACATCCGTGCGGCTTGGAATCTACCATTAGTTTTGGGATACGACGTATACAAAAGGGTAAACAGCGGAGCCTTGGCGGACGTATACCCAATTCTGGAAGGTAACGACATAGAACCTCATCTCGGAGCTGTATAGCGGAGTGAGAGGTTCTTTATGGAGCTATCTTGGGGCTTGCTTTCATATTTATTTATACCATGACGTAGCCTTGATACATGACTGTCATATATTACATGACATGACAGTCATGGATGAACTTCAACATAGTGTTTGCACTTTCTTCTTTTTAAATCCAGACATCTACTTAACGTTCAAAATTCAAATATAAAGTGCTTACCCCATGGCCACGGATGTTATATTTATGTACGGGCCCTCAAAAGTACCCATATCTTCTGTATCTTTTAATAAAAAGCATTTTACTCTGATTGGTGGCCATTTTCTTCGTATTTTCGCCTTGTGCTTTCAACTGCGCAACCCTATTGGCTGGGAGGTGTATTGCACTCTGATACAATATAAGTCTATGATGAAATGGCCACCAATCAGATTAAAATGCTTTTTATTGAACAATACGGAAAATACAGGTACTTCTGAGAAACCGTACAGAAGTTTGACATCCGTGACCATGGGGTAAGCTCTTTATATTTGAAATCTGAACGTTTATGTAGATGACCCGCTAAAAAGGGAGAAAGTGCAAACATAATTTTGAAGATCATCCAAGACGGTCATGACAGATGATCAAAGGCACACCACACACCAACTGATGTTTATAGTTTATTTATAGCGTGATATTGCTGCTCAGGTTTAGGTTCATGAACAAAATTCTTTACAAATGTTCTCAAACTCACTGTTGTTCGGAGACAGCAGGTTCCCTGTACTTGGAGCGGTTCTGAGCGGGCCTGGGTCTGCTGGAGAACGTGTAGGTGCTGTTGGTGCCAGACTCCTTCTGAGTCTGAGGCTTTACTACCGACGTCATGTTCTTCTCATAAAACAATCACTTATAGTGATTATACCGCTGACAAGCAACACCTGGAGGCTTAACTGGATCAAATAGATTAGCCTGTTGATGCTGGACAATAAGCTGCTGGATGTTTGATGATATGAGAGAGAGAGGAGAGTTGAAACGGTGTTGTTGTTTACCTAGGCAACGGTATCCAGGAAACGCGTCATTTAATCATTACATGACTTCCAGTGGTGGAAAAAGTAGGCTACTAAATTTGTTGTACTTAAGTATACGTATCAATACTGCAATACTCTGTTACAATAAGAGTCCGGAATTCAAAATCGAATTGAGTAAAAGTACAAAAGTATTGGTATAAAAATGTACTTAAAGTACCAAAAGTAGAAAGTAGGCTAGGCCTACTCATTAGGCAGAAGGTCCCATTTCACAAGTTTTCAAATGTATACAAATCTTTTGAAAATAGCCGAAATGTATATAGGGCTGAAGTGGGTAATGAATGTTTTATAATAATTATTAATCAAAATCTTCAAAGTAACTATAGTAACTAAAGTTTTCAAATAATTGTTGTGGAATAAAAGTATAATATTTGCCTCCGAGATGTAGTGGAGTAGAAGCAAAAGTACTGACATTTTTAAATACTATCCAGTAAAGTAAAAAATACCTCAACATTTTAATTAAGTAGGCCTACAGTACTTGAGTAAATGTACTTACAGTAGTTACTTTCCACCACTGATGACTTCCTCTTTCAGAAATGTAAACACCACTGCTTGATGTTGTGAAGATTTTCAATAAAGTTTTATGTGAAGCATTTTGTAAACTTTGTTTTTAGGTGCTCTGTAAATAAAGTTTATTATTTTTATTATGAAGTTTAAGTATAGAAAAATAACATCAATAGCCTATACTCACTGCTGGGTTTGTGGTCAATTATATCACGCACGCACGCGCACACACACACACACACACACACACACACACACACACACACACACACACACACACACACACACACACACACACACACACACACACACACACACACACACACACACACACACACACACACACACACACACACACACACACACACACACACACAATATTTATATATTTTTTCGGCCATGGTAGACATACATTATTTATTTTCATTATTGGTACCTGTCATTGTCAGTAATTATACACATAATTTGTAATATGTGTCCTGTACAAGTTTTGTTTAAAAAGCCTAAAAGGCAAATAGAAATGAATGTTTAGTTATATGTTCCAATGTTCAATGCTAAAAACACAATTAAATTTTTAATTGCAATTATTTGTATGACAATTAGGCCTAATCGTCAAGTAACATTTCATGATCGTGACAAAGAACTTTGAGAACCAATGTTCTAGCTCATCTAGCTCATTTAATCTCGCCAGGTCTGAAGGGGCTGGGCGGAGAGTTATGTTTTCACAACGTGCCGCATTGTGAGTTTGTAGATCAGATATTTTCACTATACTGTAAGTAGGTAGCCTTTAGCCATGTGGCCCATGATAGGACATAGGCTCCTGCCCATAGGTCAGGAGCCTATCTCCTGTTTCTGTAGCGTGAGGTACAAATGCATCCCCCAGCCATGATGTAAGTACACCTCTGCGACATACTAGCGTCTTGTCCAGGGCCCCTGGACATGACGCTAAGATGTCGCAGGGACTTATTACCCTGCCACACTCACTATAGTTTCACTAGTTTTGAGAATTTACTAGTGACGTTTCTTTCCTATAATGACATGCCCAAAATAGGGCCAGGTTGAAAGTGGTTTTTAAAAAAAAGGTCACATAAAATGATTGATGTTTTGTGTTCTGTGTTCTGTGACAAACAAAAAAAATACTGTGATAATCAGTGAACAAATCCCTGAAAAGAGCAGCAGAAGCATGATGAGACCAGTTAATAACTTAAGCACGTTTTCTATCATTATTCTATTGTTATTACTTATGCTGCTGCATTGTCTGAAGACAGCCGAACCAAAATAAGTTTTACTCTTATGTACCTGTACACAAGATGTAACAATAAAGTACAACCTTGAACCTTGAACCTTGAACCTTGAGCAACAAAACAAAAACACGCTTCACAGGCTAAACAACAGACTGTGCTCTTGAAATGGCATGTTTTTGTTTTGCCTTGAGGCCCAGAATATGTGGGCAGCGAAAGATAAGAAACTGCACAGGAGAGAATGTTAACCACAATAAAGACCTTCATGAGAGTTAGTTTTAAAATGACTGAAAGGTGTCAAGGGAAAATAGGGCACAGGAAGCTGCACACGCCAACTCTGTTCCTCCGCGCTGTGACACCTTTTGTGACAAAGGTGAAACCTCTCTATGTGCTCGCACGTTATCTTATATTCTTCTGCTCCGTACACACTAAAATCTGCAGTGTACATTAGACCGTGACAGTGTACAAATGGAAAGAAAATGGATCTTTCTATGGAGGATTTTAGCGGGGGTGTCATCATGGCACACAGAGAACTGCTTGCTCTACAATCTTTGCATAATCCTCAAAACCACAACTATTGGTTCCTGTTCGCACTGCCTGCGCGTGTTACATAATGTTATCACATTCAACAGTAAACAACCTAACCTGGGAGAGGGAATCTGCTTGTGTCCTTTCATTGTGTGAATTAAGAAGAAAAGATAAGATCAGATAAGATAATAGGCTCTATGCACAGCAGCCATATTGGAAATAAGCTTGGCATCTACTTTCTTCCTTAACAGGTGCTACCAATAATACTAATTAAGGCTCTGTTCCATTCTGGTCAAACAGAGTCAGGGTGCTGGGCCGGCTCACTGGAAACGCCAGTGGGTCAAAGTGTGGTCCAGGGACCCTCATGGTTCCTTGAGGGGGTTCCAAATGGCCCCTTACAGATGTGTAACATGAATAACATTCGTGTACAAATGGAACCATTTGTACACTCTCAGAATTACGGGTGTCCTTGAAATTAAAAAGTTTGAGAACCACTGTGCTACACACGAAATGGAATAGAGCCTTCATTAGTATCATTGGTAACACCTGTGAAGGAAGCAGTAGCAGCAACAGCAGCTCGTAGCAGCAACAGCAGTAAGTGTGAAGCAAAGAGTAGATACAGGTAAAGGGCCGTAAGCAGTAGTAGTAGAGAGGCTTATTGTCGGTATCAGCCAATTACTCACAAGTCTATCCTCGTTTCAACCATATACCATAACAGAATGGACAAAGTGACGCCATTGGTTTCTACAGACCCGTTTTGAAGCCCGTTTTGAAGCGATTTCAAATCCACCATCTTTCTATATCCAGTCCGAAATGCTACCGGAAACGACTGCTATTGGCTGCAACCCGCAGCGAGGGCGGGTCTTCACTCGGTAGAACCAGTAGAAACCCTAGAAACATACCCTACTTTATCATTCATTTTTAAATTAATGCGACCATAATTTACTAAATGCATATCATGAGGATTTAAAAAATACTTTAAACTAGCGATTGAAAACATAAAGTGTATATGAAAAGGTTTACTAAGGTAATAAAATCAAGTGTAAAGTTCACCAAAAACCTCATTGACTTGTTTTGAAATGTATTGTGACCGGTAGAAGGTGAAATAGCGCTGGGCCATTAATAGGAACAGCAGGCTGAACGAGAATCCGGAAGTGAGCTTCAATTCCAGCGAAGGGGGTTGGCCCCTTGGTTTCAACGCATTTGACCTCTGGGAGATGGATTGCTGAGGAGGAGCCCCACACCTACCATCAGCTCCCAGTACTCACCTCACGGCTTGCCGCACCCAAGCCGTGCTACTCATATGCTGAATTAGTAGGGGGTACTAAGCACAAAAAATGGCCAAATCGTTACGCGGCGGATAAAAGCACCAAATTTGGTTCACGCACTCTTTAGGATGTATCTCATCATCTCAGAAGGGGTGCCCAAAAATTTTGACCCATTAAAGGGTTTTTTAAAGGAAAAATCAAAAATGGCCGCCAGAAATGACCCATGATTCCTAAAAGTTGATATAATTCTGACATTTTGGCTGATTGTGCTAAATACTGTATAACTTTTACATTTATAGTAAATAGACTGATATTAAAGGATTTGGCAAAAATAACCCATGAAAAATGTCTTAAATATTTAAACAACTCTAAATGCCCAAAATTGTCTTAAAAACCACTCTGAATAAGATGACCTTCCACATTAATCCTTTTCTAAGTGATATATTGTCAATGCCAAATATACTTAATTGTTTTCTAAAACTTTTAAAAGACCCTATGAATGATTACCAATACATAATATATTGTACAAATCTTCATATGACCAGAGATCAAGCCCTCTATTGGGGCACAACTCCATAGCGTTTTAATGCCCCAAAAATGTAGGAGAGTGTGGGAGCAGACAGGTTCTCGTGCTTGGAGTGTGGGAGCAGACAGGTTCTCGTGCTTGAAATTAAACAAAGTTGCAACCTTGTGCGGGAAAGCAGAAGATCAAAGACACACACACCAGCACCCCCCCCCCCCCCCTTAAAAACGGTCTGGGGGGCTCACAAAAGCCTGAGTAGACGATAAAATGACCCAAAGTTTTTTTTAAAGTGAAATATCCCTTTAACATGTTGTCCCTGCTACCTGCATGTCACACAGTTAACATGTTGTCCCTGCTACCTTCATGTCACACAACAGTTAACATGTTGTCCCTGCTACCTGCATGTCACACAACAGTTAAGATGTTGTCCCTGCTACCTGCATGTCACACAACAGTTAAGATGTTGTCCCTGTTACCTGTATGTCACACAACAGTTAAGATGTTGTCCCTGTTACCTGCATGTCACACAACAGTTAAGATGTTGTCCCTGTTACCTGCATGTCACACAACAGTTAAGATGTTGTCCCTGTTACCTGTATGTCACACAACAGTTAAGATGTTGTCCCTGCTACCTTCATGTCACACAACAGTTAACATGTTGTCCCTGCTACCTGCATGTCACACAACAGTTAAGATGTTGTCCCTGTTACCTGTATGTCACACAACAGTTAAGATGTTGTCCCTGTTACCTGCATGTCACACAACAGTTAAGATGTTGTCCCTGTTACCTGCATGTCACACAACAGTTAAGATGTTGTCCCTGTTACCTGTATGTCACACAACAGTTAAGATGTTGTCCCTGTTACCTGCATGTCACACAACAGTTAACATGTTGTCCCTGCTACCTGCATGTCACACAACAGTTAAGATGTTGTCCCTGTTACCTGTAAGTCACACAACAGTTAAGATGTTGTCCCTGCTACCTGCATGTCACACAACAGTTAAGATGTTGTCCCTGCTACCTGTATGTCACACAACAGTTAACATGTTGTCCCTGCTACCTGTATGTCACACAACAGTTAAGATGTTGTCCCTGCTACCACTAGGTGACTGTCACTTCCTGTCACTTCCTGTTTCAGATTATTTTGGGCACCCCTTCTAGGATGTGTTAGGATGACCCAAGGGACATATGTGCCAAATTGTATGCTTTTTGGAGATTCTATAGGCTTTTTGAGTCAATCGCCAGCACTGTAGGCGGACATTTTCAATTTAGTCAATAACTCACTTCCTGTTGAAGACTTTTTTGGGCACCCCTTCTAGGATGTCTTAGGATGACCCAAGGGACATGTGTGACACATTTTATACTTTTTGGAGATTCTTTAGTTGTCTTTTGAGTCAATCGACAACACTAGGCGGCCATTTTCAATTTGGTCAATAACTCACTTCCTGTTTCAGAATGTTTTGGGCACCCCTTCTAGGATGTCATAGGATGACCCAAGGGACATGTGTGCCACATTTTATGCTTTTTGGAGATTATTTTGGTGTCTTTTGAGTCAACGGTCAACAGTTTAGGTGGCCATTTTGGATTTTGTCCATAACTCACTTCCTGTTTAAGATTTTTTTGGGCACCCCTTCTAGGATGTTTTAGGATGACCCAAGGGACATCTGTATCAAATGTCATGCTTTTATCCACCGCGTAACGATTTTTCACTTAGTACCCCCTACTAAATTGGCGGTGTCAAGGATCGAACCCATGACCTTGTAGTCGAAAGGCAAGAGCTCTATACCGACTGAGCTACCCGTCCACACTAAGCACAATGTCTGTAACTAAAAAGATATGCTGTACATACAGTACATGGGCATAAAACACACACTCACACACACGCACGCACGCACACACACACACACACACACACACACACACACACACACACACACACACACACACACACACACACACATGCATGCATGCATTATACATACAGAGACAAATAGGCTTTTTGTTTCTGGACAACCGCTGGTCTGACTTAATTCCCACAGGCTACGGCACCACACACCCCTCAGGTCCTCGTTGACTGACACACCATGTTTGAAGAAGATCGGTCGGATGGTGCTCAAGACAAGTTATGCAGGGGACGGACGGACGGACGGACGGACGGACGGACGGACAGACAGAGGGACGGACAGACAGAGGTTCTGTGCATTAATAGATCGATAAAACATATTATAAAAGTACAATCTACAGTATCACCAGCTAATATATAAAAATGGAAACAAAAAAAACATTCTTACACCTATGTTATCCATACACATGGTTAGTTTTTTTTTATGCTAATAACAAAAAACAGAAAAACAAGTTTGAAGTTGTGAATCCTTGTCAAGGGTGTTTTCTAGAGGGCAAGTTTAGACACAAAAAAAGGAAACCAGAACAAAACATTGTATAAATCTTATGTAATTCATATATATATAAATCCTTTAAGAATATATTTTCACCAAACTTGTTTTTAAATTAGTGTGTTAATAAATCATAATTTGAAATGTTTTGGTAGGACGTGATTTGTCCCAATTCTCAAGAATGGGTGGTACAAGTGAACAGTGAACAGTGAATATGAGACGAGCAGTATGTCACGTATATGGATATTGGGTAACACTTGCTCATAAGGGCTTATGAGCAAGTGTCACCGGACATCGAAAGGCTGCTGTGATTCTTGGAAAAGGTCAAAGGTTTATAAGTGGCCACCTTTAACCCACCCGTCCTGATTAATTGACACTAACTTCCAGGAATAGGTTTGTTTTGATGTTGTTTTGAAGTGCGGAGGTCAATGTGTTATTAAGGGTTGATATTATACAGTGTTAGATCTGCTCGTTATGTCTGACCCTCAGCCCTGAGGTTGTGCAACAGAAAGTGCATCCTTCACAGTCAAGTTCTCAGACTGTAAATCTGGGAGTTTACAAATGCTACCAAATGGATCCATGAGGGTCCTTTACACTGATATGTTTTTGTGTTTTATCCATCCAGTCATCCTTTCCTTTCCATCCTGATCATGTCATCTTAATCAGAGCTTTGCAACTTCCTTCACATACAGGCGGAATATTCACATTAAGTCAGAGAAAGAAAAACAAAGATGCAGCAAAAATGAATAGATAAATGAATTAAAGAATAATCCGAGGTCTTAAAACATGACCTATGGCTATTTAGAGATCACAGTGAGTTGTGAACATAGATACCTACCTAGCCAGACAGACAGACAGACAGACAGACAGACACAGACACAGACACAGACACAGACACAGACACAGACACAGACACAGACACAGACACAGACACAGACACAGACACAGACAGACAGACAGACAGACACAGACACAGACAGACACAGACAGAGACACAGACAGACAGACAGACAGACAGACAGACAGACAGACAGACAGACAGACAGACAGACAGACAGACAGACAGACAGACAGACAGACAGACAGACAGACAGACAGACAGACAGACAGACAGACAGACCTTTATCGATCCTACAAGGGAAATACTCTCTCTCATACGTAGGTCTCTATAGGCTACTATGACGTGAGTAACAGTATGCATGATGTAGCACAAACCACATTTTGCCATTGTTGTGGAACATCTCCTGATAATGATCACGATGAGACCTGTGAGCAGTGTTGTAGTGCATTTACTACAATTGAGAAGTATTTGTACTTTGCTTGAGTTTATCCATTTCATGCTACTTTGCACTTCTGCTTAACTACACTTCATAAGGAAATATTGTCCTTTTTACTTTACTACAATTATTTGACAGCTTTAGTTACCATCAGCCATTACTTTGCAGATTTAGATTACTAATCCAAATTATAAATCAAGTAATAAATTGTCGGTTAAGCTACCCAGCTTAACCTAGCTATTGTTATTTTTGTGTCCAGAATCACTGCGCCGCGGCAGCCTACTCACGCACAAAATGTTTGTGTCCAGAATCACTGCGCAGCCTACTCACGCACAAAATAGATGACACAAAAAATAGGACCATGTAACAGAGGGGTCGAAATTGAACAAAACCTGTTCTATATGGTAGAAATAGGTCAACAATACAAATGACGCTAGTTTTTTTAATTAATTTATTTTTAATGAGCGGCCCCCACCAAATCTGCTAATCTACCGGAACTACTTCATATTTATCAGAACCGGACCATAACTCTGACCACGGGACTCGGGCAATCAATTAATACCTTTGCAACCACTACATTAATGGTAAGTATTTCCAACAGAAAATACTAAAAAAATCTGAACTAACCCTTTAAGTGGCAAAGTCAAAGATCTAAGTACTTCTTCCACCACTTGTGAGGAGGTCTCCTCTGTTTCCTGTTGGGGTCGCTGTCCCCTTGCTAGCTTGTACAAGAGCAGTAGTATGTACTGTGTAGGTTGAATGTAGGTCAAGAGAGATGTGCTGCAACTGTGTTATTCTAGTTGGCTGTGTGTCCAGACTGAAGCACATGGTGCAACAACACTCCTGTTTCATTTCTAAACTTATTCAATATCAAACTAATTGTACAATTTAAAGCTGCTGTTGTTCAGGACAGTTATAGTTTGTTACAGTCTGTTGTAGCCTACTCTGTGTATGTGCACTGCAATGGTTTTGTAATCGTTCAAATGTATATATTTGGCCGCAGACACCCATCTAAAAATATTTCTGTGCCACAGACCCCCTTACAAGATTTATGTTGTAAAACTGCATAAATGTTATTTTTCTTTAACATTTTTTCAAGATTCTTTTGAAAATAGCAGATCTACAATCTCACAACGTCGCATTGCGACACGCTCTGAGCTTATACTGTAGATCGGCTATTTTCAAATGGCCGATGTATATAGGGTTAAAGTGGTTAACCTGGTGTATACATTTTACATTTGTTTGGCATTTAGACACATTACTAAATATTTGACAGTGTATACAGTATAGTAACTGCTGCTGATCATAGCAGGTCCATTTGAACCAGTGCTCCATTAATGATTTTTTTGAGTTACAATTGAATTGAGGAAGGAAAGTGTCAAACCAAAATGCTCAGAGAGGAAGGGGAAGAAGTCCTGCCATCAGCTCATCAAGCAGCCCAAAGATGGCAGGCAAGGCAATTCAGAGAAAAACCAAATCCGTTCATGTGACATGTCTGGTTTCCCTCGTTGTTCCACGCGTGCGCCAGAACATGCTGTTCTTTCATTGAGGTCTGTTAGGTTATGCAACACCACCACGCTAAAGGAGAAGGGAGGCCTAGTGAGGTTTAACCAGGCTAATTGGTGGTCCATGTTCTAATTAAGTCACTCACTAATGGTTGGAATCCAGTGGCAAAGGATCGGCTGTTTTCAGCTCAGAGACAAAAGGTGTAGAAGGAAAAAAGGAGCAGCCCAAGTATAGAGCTTTGGGGGACCATCAAGTGGTCAACAAGTATATAAGGGTCAAGTGGTTATTTGAACTTATTTATGGTTAAAATGAGAACAAAGTATGACTTATCATCACAAAGGTGCTTTAATGTAGTGAAAGTAACCAGGTTAGTATTTACAAAAGATTATAAAATGTGCGCTCTGATATAACTGGTTCATATACAGTATGACTATACAAAATAGAACAAAACAAATACTTGAAGACAGATAGGATATGTACATTTTTAAGTTTAGCATATTTTTCTCCTTGATATTTTGTATTTATTTACATAGCTTTGTTGCGATCAACTAGATATCTATCCATAAATATCCTCTAAAAAATTATGTACTCTAAACGGTACTACTGAAAAAACCCGATTTATACTTTCTCGTACGCCAGTGTCACGTGTCAAAAGCCAGCAATATCCGACACGCAACACCGACATATGATGGAGCATAAATTAAGCATAATGGTTGCACACAGTCAACGTACATTCAAAGTGAAAGAGTGAAACATAAAAGTCCATTCAAACGTAAGACTCCTTGGCGTAAGAAAAGTCTTCGAACGGCAGCTGCTGGCTGCAGCGCTGCGACACGGCGTCGGAGCGCGTTCTGGACACAGACTCGGACATGGCCCTCTGGCGGTACGGCGGTATGACTCCGACAGCCACGTCGGCCGGCGTTTGCGTGAAGCAGTCCGTGGCGTACCGGTTCACGGGACAGCTCGACATGAAATCGCCGTTCACGGAGTTGGGGCGGGACCTCCTGCCCAGCTCTCGGGCGACGTGCACGGTCATGGTCCCGTACTGCGGAGGGGCGGGCAGGGCGGCGTTCTGCACGGCGTGCTCGTAGGTCGGAGGCCTGCAGGGAATCCTGGCGTCCACCTGCTGGAACACCTCGATGGCCGACAGGGGCCGGCGCTGCTTGATCAGATTGTCCGCCTGCCCCTCGCTCTGGGAGTCCTCCGGGAGGGTTCCGCAGGTGGTGAAGGGCCTCTCTTTCTGGTTTTTCTTCACACTGCCCCTGGAGAAGGAGAACTTGGCCCTGAGAAGGACCTTACTGTCGACCCTCATGGAATGGGAGCGTCTCTTCACCTCTGTGTCCTTTCTGGCGTCATCCTTCGCGCCGGAGGACGTGGCCTGGCGGGTGGAGTTCGCCCTCCGGACGCAGGCGGCGGGCGACCCCGGAGGGGAGCCGGTGAAAACGGAGCCCTCCGATTGGTTGCTCTCCAGCGAGCAGGACGAGGAGTGCGAGCAGTCCTTGGACAGGTTGGCGAGATTGCCGGCGGCGTACAGCGCCGGTTCGGTGTTCCACGGCAGCGCCTCCGACCCAGCTCTTCCCCGTCCTCTGAGCAAGAAGGAATCGTCTGAGACGGGCTTCTTCAGAGGCTGCTCTCTCTCCTGGGTGCAGTCCTCCTGGCTCCTGGCCAAGCTACGCAGGCTCCTCACCGCAGAAATGGGCGAGATGATGGGTTCGGAGCAGCGGCGGTTGAAGGGGGCGGGCTTAGGGAAGGCGCCATCGTACGGGCGGGACGAGAGCGAGCTGGAAGAGCCGCCCGCTTCTCCGTCTGCGTCCGGGCCGGGGCTGTCGTACGCCGAGTCGTGGTGCTGGGAGGACAGGGAGTCCTCATCGATGTCTCCCAGGAGGTTGGAGACGTTTTCCCCCAGAATGTCATCGCAGTTCTCCATGAGGAACTTGGTCAACTCCGTCACCTGCAGGAAAACCAGGACAAGAGCTGGATGAGCCAACATGATTCACCATCCAAAATGCAGACACTCAACATCGATCAAAATACATACAAAAGGAAATTCAATATTAACTGTCAAAATGGCAAATCGATTAGCTAACTAATTAACTACAGCCTTTATCTTCCTGGAAAGTGATTGCT
Organism: Gymnoscopelus braueri; assembly: GCF_963280865.1. Classification (NCBI taxonomy): domain Eukaryota; kingdom Metazoa; phylum Chordata; class Actinopteri; order Myctophiformes; family Myctophidae; genus Gymnoscopelus; species Gymnoscopelus braueri. The sequence continues at coordinate 8,816,366 of NC_137616.1, read as the reverse complement.
CTGAAATAGAAACCATTGTTCTTGCGTCAATAAAATATATATAAAACATTTGAAATAACTACTAATAATGTCATCGGTAGGCAGGTTTCTGAACTGACCACAGCCCACCTCTGAGATGCACAGCAGGTAGACAGAAATGGTGCCTCCTTATAATTAGTGAGGACCAATTATTCAACATAACATAAGGTTGAAAATCAGACCAAATAAGATTGAAAATGGATGAAGTTCTCCAATAATGATTCATAATTCAGCTTTTTATTCTAAATATATTTGCATATTATCTACATATTTCTCCTTTTCCTTTTTTAATCTATCCTCACATGCATGAATGGACATGTTTATAAATAATATTTTATATATTGCAATGGCATTTTAAAGTATCTGTTAATGCGAGTAGGCTAGTCTGTAAGATTTTAAGCCATTTGATTGTTTGTTTGACTAAACAAAAGTTGTACAATTTTAACTTTGGAAGACATTGATGTCATTGTACAGTGGTGCCTCCTCAATTGTTTTATTTTGCAAAGTATCTGTTAATGCAAATTGTTGTTGACATCAATACAAGACTGAACGTATATCAACAGATCCTTCAGTACTCTGTCAAACGAAACCCTCATGGCATTGCTTCAGAGCAACACTGTTGCTGCTGCAACCTGACTTGTGAAACTCGTTTGAGGTTTTCACCGCAGAGCTTCAAAGGGCCCTGGCTGCGCGAGGCGAGTGGCAGAAAATCTAGTCATAGCTAGAACTTTCTTTCACCTTATTCACTTTGGCCATCTGCTCGGCCGCCACCGGCGTGGCGTCCAGCTGCAGCAGCGTGGGCGCAATGCACACCGCCAGGTTGCTGGCGTCCATCTTGTTGGTGGCGGCGCTCTCGAGGACGCGGCAGAGGACGCTCAGGAGACAGCGGAGGAGCAGTCTGTTGGGCTCCGGAAGCATGTCTACCACCCTGCAGGGGGGAGGGGTGAAAGAGGAAGAGGATATATGTCAGTTGAGCGCCTTTTTTTTCTTTTTGACACTTCTCTTTTTTAAAACTGACATGTAGGCCAAGTGAGAAAAAGGGGAAGTGTTCTATATAATGTGTGAAAAACTAAATAAATGGGGACGACGACCTCAGCTCACTCTCTGAAAGTCTGCATTCAGAAAAATATTGTGTCTCCATTACTTTACTTCTATGGCATTCAAAGCTACAACGCTGGACTTGTTTTAATGAATAAAACGTTATTTTAACCAATCTGTATGGCAGAGTACGTTAATACAATATAACTAATACATCTGTATGGTAGAGTATGTTAATACAATATAACTAGTACTGCAGTGGGTGGAGGTGGTCTCCCTACACTTCCATTCAGACATTTAGACCCTGGTGTCGGGGTTAGGACACCTATAGTGCTGGTTGACAATATCAGTAAAGTTATTTGAAGCAGTGCGTGAGTGAGCCACAGCATTTTGCGGATTGTGGTTTTAAAATGGGGTACGTGGCTCTAGTAGCTGGGGAACATGAACTCACCTCTTGACGTGTGCGGCTCTCTGCTGGGTGTCCTCTGTGTCCAGAGCCTCCATCCAGGTGTCATACAGGTCAGAGACCAGCAGGCTACCGGGCAGATCCTTCAGGAAGCTCTGTGGTCAACAGGAAACACACCGTATCACATAACCATCCCTCTTGTGATCAACCACTTATATACTTAAGTCCTATATAAGCCCTATATACTTCATTGTATGATGAATAGCGAAAATAACTGATCTACAAGCTTGTGAGCTTGGAGAAAGTCTTGTCTAAAACCTTGGTCACTTGAAATTTGATGCAAATTGCACCGATTGCTTATTTGTGTCTTTGAGCTGTATTATCATTTACTTCTTGGTTATTGGTTACGTCCATGGTTTCTGTACAGGCTATGTCTGTAGTTAGCTGCATCCTGCTCTGTACAGCACTTTGGTCAATGAGAGTTGTTTTTAAATGTGCTCTATAAATATATTTGATTTGACTAGTTTCCTGTAGCCGTTATTACTACATGTGTGTGTTTTATTGTATCTCTGTTGTAGGCCTACTCAGTTTACCTTCTTTTCATATCACTGCTTTAAATCAGATTCTCAGAAAAGCCCTTCTAGAAACGGATGTTACAAGTTAGCATCCGCTATGATACTATGAACCTTGCATTAGGTAGCGGTCCTCTGTATCTGTCACTATTAGGGCGTGGCAATATATCAATATATTATACCGATATCGTAACATGTGACTAGATATCGTCTGGGATTATGGATCACATTGAAGTGAACATCTATAGGACGGGATGATGAACAACGTACTTTGAGGAGGCCCACAAGGTTGGTCACGTTCATGACGTCCATGTCCACCTCCTCGCCGCTGTTGAGCTGCTCTCTGGCCTGCTTCATGATCTTGTTGTTGCAGGGCTTCCTGAAGACCCCCTCCGTGGACGGACCTTTCTTCCACAGCAACGCCAGCATGACCTGATGGAAGGGAGGAGGGAGGGTTGACACGATCAGATTACGGTCGGTGACACAACAGAAGGTCATGCATGTGCATGAATAAGTCACAGGTCCGGTCAATGAGGTTCATGGGGATCATTACTTGAAAGTGTGTGTGTTTAAGTCGAGGCTGAGAGTGTTATTTACATCAGTTTGTACCAGGGATGGACAGCTGACCTACAGCAGTCATTCTATTCTCCGCCTTTTGACTTTCAAGGAACCTCAGTTTGATAAGCACTACTAGGCCATGGACCCCCATTTGGAACCCAATCTACGCTGTAATGTCTTAATTTAACTCAGAGAGTGTATCAGCTGCATCGATTAAGTTACTAACTATCAATTATTGAATAACCCCCTCAAAGACCCCTGGGGGGGTCCCAGGACCCAACGTTGAGAGAGACCACTGCCCATCCCTGGCACATCCCACTTTTAAAACAGGTGAAACATTCGATGAAGACGCGTTGTGAGCTTGTAGATCGGCTATGTTCGGCGAAGATATTTGCTGTAGAGGGGGAAACAAGGAGCGGACCAAATACAGAGCCCTGGGGGACCCCCGTCAATGAATTAAATAGTTAAGAGACGTCTCAAACAAACCACAACTGTGCTAATTTTAACCTGACATGTTGTACAATGTAATTGGTTCTCGTTTCTTTCGTTTTTTCCCTACTTCACTTCACTTGCCACTTGTAATGTTTTCTGTTTGTTGCCCATAGGGACTATGTTGCTATGCATGCAAATTACAGGAGCATTTCGTATTTCTTTATATAGATGTTAATCAAATAAGCCACGAGAAAGGTAAACTAAAGTAAGAATTCATTAAACATTCACTTCGACACCTGCACTGCAGCTGTTTCGCAAGAGACAGAGCTGTGACATGCGTGCGAGGCGACCACACGGGTCCTGTTCACAGGTTCATGGTGTCACCTCAGAATGAAGCCGCTACACGGCACTATGCAGCATGCAACATGCACGCTTAAATGAGCACCTCACATGTTTGCAACCATATCTATAATTGCTCCTCCTCACGAACGCTCATTATAAAATGACACCTTTTCTTCCTGACAGTCTTTCTGTGTCAGAGGAAAGGTATGGACACTTCATAAAACAAAGTTGTGATGGCAGGTTAAAAGTGGTTTAATCAATTTGTGGCCAAACTTTCAGCAAAAGTAGCAGATTCACAAGCTCAAAACGAGCTTGTGGATCTGCTACTTTTGATGGTTTCCCGGTTTGAATGGTTTTAAAACAAAGAGGAACGTACTGCGATTGGTTTGGGCAGCTGGCCGTCATCGGGGCAGATCCGGGTCAGGGGCTGTCCGAACAGCTGGGTTCTGGACTCAGAATGGGCCTTCCTCCCATGCAGAACGCTCTTCAAGATGTTCCACTTGCTGCCGTTCTCTGATGGAGGAACAAAAACAAAGTGTTTGGATCAGTCACCATGACAGCAGCACCGGGTATGTTGTTGGGTTGACATCACTAGCTGCACTACAAATACGTCCTGTTAGGAGTGTGAAGTTTTGTCCTTTTAAAATGCTTAACTTATTGAAATGCTGTACAGTGGGGTGGGGGGGGAGAGAGAGAGAGAGAGAGAGAGAGAGAGAGAGAGAGAGAGAGAGAGAGAGAGAGAGAGAGAGAGAGAGAGAGAGAGAGAGAGAGAGAGAGAGAGAGAGAGAGAGAGAGAGAGACTTTTCAATGCATCATTACTGTACACTGCACTAACCAGTACTATGAATGTTGAATAATAACGGTGTTTTTGCATGCAGCGTGTTGAGAAACCGCTAAGCATGCCAGCACACGCTGCATGGGGCCCCAGACAGTTGCAGAGGGGCCCCTTGCAACTGTGACAGGCTGACATTTGGAGGTTGAGGTTTTCAAACTCACCAATAGGCAGCTGCGCCAGCCTGTCGTCTTGGTGATGCAAGGCCTTCATGGACAGGGCGGAGATCTTCGCATCGCCCTGACAACGAAACAAAATATGAGTAAAGACATGAGGATGAGGATGTATATGTGTCATTAGCAGAGGGTGGGGGGGTAGGGGTGTGAGGGCAGGGCAGGGCAGGGCCCGTATCTAACAGTCCTAAAACCACACGGCCTCGCATACACTCTCGTAACCACACTGTTATATGCACACACCCTCACAGCCACACACAATGTCACAAGCAAATACTATTCCACACACACACACACACACACACACACACACACACACACACACACACACGCACCCCCCCAAAAGCACGCACACCCTCACACAAACCCATACACTCACACACTCTCCCTCTTCATGTCTACTTCATGTCTACTACTTCACCTTGTCTACAACAAGACGTCTACAACAACCCACAAGATCGACCCCAACCTCAACACCACCCACTCCAAAATTGCCCGTATTTTCATCAACCCATGCTCTACATTAATGTCATATATGAACTGCAAGTCCACCACCAGTGGGGGGTGTGGGTTGTTTAATTTCAAAGCAGAATGAGAATTGACTCACCTCAAGTGGAAACCCAATGAAAGGTTCCATTCCACCTCCTGTTAGAGTTTTAGTCTGGAAAGCAGAGAGACAGAGAGTGAGGCCCACGGAGAACGTGTAAGCTATATACTGTACATCTACAGTATACAGTGTACATCCACTCACTGTACGGTAGACAGTTTATCTATACCAGTGGTTCTCACCCTGCGGTTCAGGACCCCCATGGGGGCCCCCCACAATGTGCAACATTATTTTCTCACTTAAACAGTAAACAAATCAACATACACAGCATACGTGTATACAGGGTATCTGCACATTTCTAAAATGTCAATTTAAGAACTTTTAAGACCTTTTTAATACCTCTAAAATAAAATAAAAAGATTGTTACTGTATCAAAAGTAATCAACAAACTATACAAAATCAATAAGGCATTGTCAATAAGATAGACGCAAAGATTGTGAAAGGCGTTGTGAGCATGTAGATCAGCTATTTTCACAATATTTAGGTTGAGAACCACTTTTCTACTATACATGTGTACATCCACTGTATGGTAGACAGTTTATCTATACTATTACATGTGTACTACATCCCCAACTGTGTTGTATGAGGGAGGGACTTACAGCGATGCTGCCACTCAACACCTTCATGAGTAGGCTTGGAGGAGAAGTACAACCGGTCCTCTCTTTTGCTTCCTTAATCTTCCTGTGATGAGGAAACAAATAAAATAAATACAAACTCAATCTGACTGACAATCTACATTTGGTATACAGTCAGTCTGTGTAGCACTGATTATTATCACACAGCCTGGCGGTTTGCTCCGCACGCTGCTACTCACATTGTCTAAAACTAAAGTGCATACATTAACTGTTTTTGTGGCAAAAAAGACAAAGTTATATATATAATAGAATTAATATAATATACACATAAAACATTCATCAAAAGAATATTTTATTTTAAATTAAGTTAAGCAAAAAAATATTTGTTGGCGTTAAAAAAACCACATTTTAAATTAATGTAACTTTAAACGTAATGAAGCATTTTGCATATCAAACAAAATGTTCAACATGACACATAATAATAGCTTAAATTTATATAGCGCCTTTCATAATACCAAGGACTCTTTACATCAAAAACAATTAACCAACAAACAAACCACCAAACAAAACAAACAACTATAAGCCATAAGCCTGAGAGAATAGGCGTCTTTTCATGGCAGCCTTAAAAGAGAATGCAGTGTTGGAGCATGGCTCCACCACTGCATGTGACACATAACACATGCATAAAAAAAGTCCTCAGTGTTAATTTAACTCCAAGCCAGTGCAAACTCTTGGAAGTTACAAAACCTAGCAATCTCGCATATAATGAAATTATTCTCATTTAATCTTGAGTGTTCATTTAACTCTGAGCGTTAATAACAATTTAATGTTAAAGAGTTATCGGCGCGTACCTGTGCAGAGTATCCAACCAGCGTTCTTTGACCTCAGGCGAGCTGGAGGCAGATTAACAGCATGGCACGAGTTACCAATCCACACAGAGAGAGAGACACACAGACAGACAGAGTGAGAGTTAGTGGGTGGACTGAAAACAACAGCAGCTCCGCCTGCCTCTTTTAATATCTCTGGTGGAAAAAAAGGCTTTGTTTTTTTTTTCTTGGAAACTATATCATGTCATGGGACAGGAAGTAAGCGTCATGGCGGCCTGACACCGCCTTCTTCCACTTCCTGATGTGCTGCTGCTGTGCTTGATGTCCACCGATGGAAAAGCACGGCAGCGTGACGGAGAGACTGTCATTGTCTGTGTCATTGTCTCACGCACCTGACCAGAACACCTGTCAACCACCACTGTGTCTGGGGTGATAGTCTACCTTAGAGTTATGTCTACGCGCGTGTTTGACTGTCATCATTTGTTTTGAACGTACACTGTATAACACCACATACTGTATATCAGTGGTTCTCAAACCCCCTGGTACCCCCCCCCCCCCCCCAATGATTGAGAACCCACTTTGAGAACCAATGCTGAATAACACCTCGTATATATATAACTCTTATATTACATTTATTAGTTTTGTTACATTTCTCTAAATGATCCTTGCATGACCACTTTGACCCTGTATATACTTAGTAAAACAGAACTGTGGTAAGTTAACTGTACTCTTTTTTTCTCTCAACACCAAATCTTTATGCCAAAAATAGCCAATCTACAAGCTCACAAGGCAGATCTGCTATTTTTGGCAAACGTCTCCCTCAGAATAGGGATGCTGGGGTTCAAGTGGTTAACGATGGCAAAACAGTGCTGTGCATTTCTCAAAAACACCACCACACAATGTATAACCTGCAAAAGCCCACAACTTGTGCAAAATCCGTAGCTGATCTCTCAAAAGTAAATATGTCAGTGCCATCAGAATGACATGTGTCTTTGTTTACAAACCAGACAGTCAACATCCTTAGTCATATTGTCAATAAAACAGTGTGTGTTCTCATGTAAACTATATGGTAAGCTAAGATTTGATGGCAATGATTGAAAATGTTCAATCTTTACCTTTTTCTGTGTGACATATCAATTTCAACAGTACAAAATTACACATTACAGTACCGTACTGGGATTGATTGAGAGGATTCCCTTTAATGCTTTTATGGTTTGTACTGTAACTTGTTGACAGACCATGTCATTGCAATAAAGAAAAAGACAAGACTGCTTTACAGCGCTGCATAGCACAAAGAAAGAAAATATACACAATTTGAAATGTAAACATAGGAAACATGGCTTAGGCAGAACTGTAAAAGCAGCACTGTATGTGGAAGTACAGTGCTGTCCGTCTCCTGATGGTCGGGGGACTAATTCTCATCCATATCACAATAGTTAAAAAAGTTAAAATGCTTGACACTTTCAAGATTTTGTTGAAAATGTTCAAAAATTGCAGAAATCCGCAACAACAAAAAAATTGTCAACGTACAAATATGGATAAAGAGGTTAAAATGTATTGACAAATATAGCTGGGTGACCCACTCAAGGTCCCCTGGGGGTCCCCGGACCCCACTTTGAGAACCAATGCTGTAGGTAATGACATTATGCATTTGCATTTATGTATCAAAGCATTCGCAATTTGTTCAAAAGAATGAGACTATTTATTTAGAGTAGACAATATATTTTTATATGCCAGTGACTACCCTCCCCTGTGCTATTGTTGGCACCTAGACTCTGTGGTGGCGGGCAGGTACTTTACCATCCGAGCACTGAGAAATACTTTTTTTTATGATGTACACAAGTGACTATATGTGATTGGAAGTGGAACAAGTAATTTAGAGAATTTCAATTCTGAACTGAGAAATGTGCCAAAGCGACTGAGAAAAACTGCAACAACATTTTTATTTTTTTGTTTTCGAATGCATGGGCCTGCATGGCATCACACACACGTGGCGTTGTCATTGTCATCGTCATCATTCTCTACCCACGGAAATAGAGAAAACCACAACTATTTTCTGATAACAGTGAAAGACTGTTGTTTCAGGAGTCTGTTTCAGGCAGGACCTGTTGAATGAATCCCAGCTTCTAGGAAAGACGACAATTAAACGACAGTTTCAACTCTTATTAGGTGAGAAAACTGTAGGAGTCCATAAAGGCTTTAAAGCTGTACTATGTAACTTTCCTGCGCAAGCGTTGACATTTTTTTTTAACCATTGAGCTAATAGAGCATGCCTGCTTGCTCAGGGGATACATTTTATCTTCACCTTCAGGTCAAAATTTGTGTCAAACCAGAAACAGGATCATGTCAAAGGTCAAGTCTCACCTAGACACAGGATCTAAATGTCCCAATAGAAGAGCAGGGAGGCAAAATACAACCACCCCAATTGTATAAGTATTATAGTGTATTAACAACATTCAAAGATTTGCACACATTTTCACGATTTTTCAAAATAGCAGATGTACAAGCTCACAGCGCAGTACAAAGTATTGCACTATGAGCTTGTATATCTGCTATTTTTAATAGCCAAACAATGTGCTATAAATATGTATAGCTAAAATCTAATATGACAGATGCTTTCCCGGTTTAATGGGTTAAATGATCAATTCATAACTACAGTATACAGTCACTGAGCTGTTTACAGAAACATCTCCATGCCCACTGTCTATTAGTCAATATCTGATGTTCTCTTTTGTTTTTATTGTAAAAGCCTGCGTTTCCAAACGACGAAGGTCCTCTGGTGCAAAAGAAAATCCCCAGAGTCATGTGAGCGATCTGTCAGATGACTCCAAGCTTCCTATATTAAACAAACCAACACAGAACTCTCTCTACTTCCCTTTTTTCAATTAACTGAAACGAGCTTCGTTCACGGAGTGTGTGGGGCATTCCATGATACTACGTGTCACTGGACCAGTAAACAAGTTAAGAGAAACAGAAAGAGAGACAGAAAGACACTTTTTCACAACAACAACAACAACAAGACATATAAAGTGTGCAGGCGTGCATGTTTGTGTGTCTGTGCACGACGACACGTGTGTGTGTGTGTGTGTGTGTGTGTGTGTGTGTGTGTGTGTGTGTGTGTGTGTGTGTGTGTGTGTGTGTGTGTGTGTGTGTGTGTGTGTGTGTGTGTGTGTGTGTGTTGTGTGTGTGTGTGTGTGTGTGTGGTTTAGATTTCTTAGACATAATGGTTAAAAGAAATACATATGTTAAATGCTTCTCACAGAAACGTCAATGATAAAAACACAATAAAGTCAGTGACTTATTTCCATCGTGGTCCTTGGTCTGAGACAAACAAAACATTAACAACATAATACAGGCAATGCAATAATAAATAAAACACTCTAGAACTGTAGTGCTAAACACTGATTACGGCATAAATAAAAGATCTGATATGTGTCCATGCTATTCTGCAACATTTTCTAAAAGCCATGCTTTGACCCTTTGTTTGAAAAGAAGATGAATGCTGATGCTCTTTACTGCCGGGGGTAGCAAGTTATAGTCTACTGCTCCTCCAAATCTAAACGAGTATTTTCCGGTTTTGAACTTGGGCAAGTACAGGTCTGCAATGCTGGCTCTGGTTTGGTGGGAATGAACTTCGCCACTCTTCTTCACAAGTTTGCTAGGGTGCACCGGGGGCGCTGCTGTTGTTGTTATGTACCGTGTGTGTGTGTGTGTGTGTGTGTGTGTGTGTGTGTGTGTGTGTGTGTGTGTGTGTGTGTGTGTGTGTGTTATGTACCAAGTGAGAAAGTGTGTGTGTGTGTGTGTGTGTGTGTGTGTGTGTGTGTGTGTGTGTGTGTGTGTGTGTTATGTACAGAGATAGTGAGTGTGAGTGTGAGTGTGTGTGTGTGTGTGTGTGTGTGTGTGTGTGTGTGTGTGTGTGTGTGTGTGTGTGTGTGTGTGTGTGTGTGTGTGTGTGTGTGTGTGTGTGTGTGTGTGTGTGTACACACGCTTGCTCACCGGAACGACACCAGGCAGAAATTGAGAGCCCAGGTCAACATGAGTGTTATCCTGAGATCAATATCCCCCCTTTCATCTTCCTCATCCTCTGGGTCTTCTTCATCATCAAAGCTGTACAGCCACACGTCCTGTAGACTCACCCTGTGCTTCAGACGATAGCTGGCACTGGACCTGAACAAAACACACACACACACGATTACTGATGTTAAGCTCCGATCACGTACACTACAGTACATCAGGTCTTGCAGGTCATGCTCCCATCGCATGACGGTGTTAAGCTATAGTGAAGCTAAAAAGCTTCAGTTGAACGGTCCAGTGGTCCAACGGTCAGCGGGCCCTCTTGAAAATTGAGACCACCTGAACCCCACTGTTCCAGAGTCTGGTCCTGAATTTCAGAAGCAGTCTTTTTGTTTTGTTTTGTTTTTATGATATTTGAATAATATTTTGCAAGTGTAATTACTGTCCATTTGTATTGTGATGCATGTAATATTGCAACACTATTGACAATAAACCAAAAAGGCCCCACATACAGAGGTACATTTTATGAGCAGGCAGTTCATTCAAGTGAGTCTACTCAGTGCAGAATCACCTCCGCTTACGAACGGCTAAATATTGTTACTGTTGGGCAGAAACCTCTTACAGTATCTCCATATTTAACATTGTGTTATTTGCGTATTTTAATGCCCTACTTGATCATACAGTAGCCTACAAGCTCGAAATGCGACGCGACACGTTTTGAGCTTGTAGATCTGCTACTTTTGCTGTTTTTGAATTTTAATCCTGAAAAGTAACAGTTTTGGACATTTCCACCCGACAGAGACGATATTGAGTTTTACTGTCTATTCTGATTGCCCAAGACCCCTGGACCATCTGTAAACTGTGGAACAGTGATTCTCAACCTTTATTAATATCAAACCTCCAGTTTGCCCTAGCATTAGGCCACGGACCCCCAGAACTCTGAGAGCGTATACAACATGGTCCATCTGGTTCCATTTACGCTCTCAGAGTTACAGAGTTTGGTTCCTAACTATGAAGTCATTTAGCTGGGGACCCCCTGGAACCCTCTCAAGGACCCCTCGGGGTCCCCGCACAATACTTTGAGAACCACTAGCTGTTTGCTATATAACTGATGTACTGTACTGTACGTACAGTATGTCTCAGACTTTAAAGGGATGGTTCACCCCCAAAATGTCTTTTTTTTTTAAAGTTGAAGACCCCTGTGAGAAGGTCCTTTATGTCAGTGTGTGTGTGTGTGTGTGTGTGTGTGTGTGTGTGTGTGTGTGTGTGTGTGTGTGTGTGTGTGTGTGTGTGTGTGTGTGTGTGTGTGTGTTTTGTCGTTCCATTTGGCTATTTTAACAACCCTTTCCATGCCAATTTCTATCGCTATGTTATGCCTTTGGGCTGGTACAACCTAAAATACTGTATCTCTTTAATGTAAATATTATAATTATGTAAGCCTTCTTTAAACTTTTAAACGATGGGTAATGTTAAGGTGGTGGGTTTAATCCCTGCTGATGAATGAAACATTTTACTATATTGGTCACATATAAATAAACAGTATACCTAATAAAGCAAAAATACATTTGTGGTTCGACAGTACTTCCTGTGAGAATGCCTGCGTCATTCTGGTGCGAGTTTCGGGGCCTTCCAGAGCGGACATTAAAAATAGAAGTGGTCACACACTACATTTACGTATAGTGGAACGGTTATTGTTAAAAATATTTGAATGAGACATATAAAAAATAAACCATATACCTAAAGTTGTGATTAAATGTAAGGTTAAAATGGTTGTGTGTAGACGTCACAGTAGGGTTGTTTTAGTTTTTAGCCATTATTCTATAGTCAGTGTAGAGAGACAGGAAACAGGAGACAGTAGGGAAGTGACATGCAGCAAATGGTCCAGCAATAGTTGATCTACAAGCTTACGACGTGTTGCAACGCGACGTGTAGATTTGTTTCATTGTTTCTCAAAGTGGGGTCTGGGGACCCCCAGCAAAATTAGTTAACAGAGCGTCACAATCATAACCACTTTATCCATTTATATGTTAGCTATTCAAAAATAGCAGATCTACCATCTTGTGCATCTGCTATTTTTTTAATTATTTGATAAATACTCTTCTGGGGGTCCCTGGCACAAAACCTTTTTCAGATAGGGGTCCGTGGCCAAATACATATCATTTTGGGTGGCCTTGACATGAAAAAGTTTGAGAACCACTAGACCAGCCATTTTCGGCAAATATTTGCTTATTATAACATACAGCATGCCCAGAATAGGAACGCTATAGGTTAAAGCTTCTAATTGCATTGCAGCGTGTGCAGAGTGACCCTTTGTTATCGATGCTGCAGATTAATTAAGAACACTTCCACACGTTCCATGTTTCCGTGAAGCTCTTCAAACAACAGTGGGCGATCATTATATTTACCGTAATGCCCAATTTATATTCTTGCTTGTAAAGGTCACCACCGTTCCACCTGCCCATGCTGGTGAGCAGATAAGACGTTTTGTTCTGGTTTGCAACAGGTAGACAATGGCGGGGGAAGCTAATTCTCTCTCAGTGGAGGTTCAATGATTGTTAAGCTGGGCTCCTTGGGAGCGTTGAAAGCACTGTTGCCAGATTTTGCGAAAGAAAGACCCCAATATATTGTCGCTGTCGGGCAGAAACCTCTTATCTCTGTGTTTTATGTTTTTTCATAAATTAACGCCCTACTTGATCATACTACAGCGTCACGCAAAAGCATCAAAAGTAGCAGATCTACAAGCTCGTAACGCGGCGCTCCGCGACGCGTTTCGAGCTTGCAGATCTGCTACTTTTGCTATTTTTGAATTTCAATGCTGAAAAGTAACAGTTCTGGACATATGAGGTTTGCACCCGACAGAGACGATATATTATACGTTTATACTTGTACTTTAATAAATGACACTGAGCAGTCCACTTGCCTGTAGTTTAACCACTTAAGCCCTATTTATTTTATTTTTTAATAGGTTAAATTGCACTAATTGACTGAGGCACCAATCACTTACCGATGTAACACAGGTTATACGGTAGATCGTCTGGTCTATAATGACACGGCCAAAATAGGGATGGCAGGTTGAAAGTGGTTAAATTGCACTAATTGACCGACCCATCAGTCACTTACCACTGAACTGACAGAATACAGGAATAAACCGAAGCAAAACTATTACGTAAAAAAAAGCCTGCTCTGTGTGTGTGTGCGTGTGCGTGTGGTTAATAACATTCTTCTAAGAAGACTTTAAGCCCTATATCAGGGGTCTTCAACCTTTTCAGGCCAAGGACCCCCTAGCTGAGAGAGAGAGATGAAGCAGGGACCCCCTCTATATTGTATAAAATTGTGTTTCAGATAAACTTTTTCTGCTCTTTTTTCCCCCTCTGCACCTATAACTCTTTGCCAAAAATAGCCGATCTACAAGCTCACAACGCCTCGCGCTGTGAGGCGTTGTGAGCTTGTAGATCGGCTATTTTTGGCTAAAGTTCTCCCCAGAAAAGCGATGCTAGGGTTCAAGTGGTTTGTGTAAAGAAAAAAATCCTATCACAAAAATATTTGGCGGACCCCCTGTAGTAACTCTGAGGACCCCCTAGGGGTCGCGGACCCCCTGTTGAAGACCCCTGCCCTATATAGTTTGCCGTGTGATGAATAGCGTTAAATGGAACATCTATCAGTTCACACAATTGTGAGCTTGTAGATCAGCTATGTGACGTTTTGAAAATAGTACAGGATTGTTGGATTCATTTTCTTTTCTCATTACCACCATTTCTTTCCAGCTTATTGTACTTCATTCTTATTTCATTGTCATCCACACTGTTGATGAAGAGTACCTATAATGCTGCCACCAGCCAGCTGTATGTGTATGTGACAAATACACACCTTGAACCATAGAGAGAGAGTATACGAGGTCTGAATATTGATCCAGAGAAACTTGAAAAACAAACCTGTGAAACAGCTCAAGCAACAAACAGTCAAAAGAAGAAACTATTTGACTACAAACAAACTGCTGCTGCTTCACGGTACATTGAAATGAGTCAGCTGAGCACTATGCTGCTGATCACGGATGGAAGACGTATACTCACATTTTTTACTTAAGTAAAAGTATCAATACCCTATTGTAGAAATACTCAAGTACGGTATAAAAAAGATCTTGAGTAAAAGTACAAAAGTATAGGCCTTTCACAAGTTTTCAAAATGTATAAAATGTATACAAATTCTTTGAAAACCGCAGATCTACAAGCTCACAATGCAAAGCGACGCATTGTGAGTTTGTAGATCGGCTATTTTCAAATTGTTTTTTTTTCAAGGTAGGTTTTGTAATAATAATCAAAATCTAAAAAGTAACTAAAGTTTTCAAATAATTGTAGTGGAGTAAAAGTACAATATTTGCCTTTGAGATGTAGTGGAGTAGAAGTAAAATTATTGAGAATTGGATGTACTCCAGCAAAGTAAAAATTGTACTTAAGTACAGTACTTGAGTAAATGTACTTAAAATGTTACTTTACATCACTGCTCCCAGCACATTGAAATGAGTCATGTGAGCTTAGCACCATGCTGCTGATTCACAGCAAACTGAACATAACTGGAACCAGAGACGCATAATGCACTAATACTAATAATACACTTCACATATGAGGCATTTTGACCTACAGTATAGCCAGAATAAAACATGAATGTATCATTCATTCTTCTCTTATAGTCTGCAGCTACTGGAAAGGTGGGCAGTTGTACAGTAACGGCAGTGAAAGGAAAGATGTACAGTAAAGGAAAGACGTTTGTGGTAAAGTTCATGAGTGGGATAGACGACCCACTCTTCAGCTAAAAGCTAAACAAAAAAGTTTCCCATAGTGAGAGAACTAGCCTCTGCTTAGTAACACATTGTTACGCCTAATTTACACTTTGTTGGATCAACTCAAATCAAGTTTATAGAGCACATTTAACCCATTAAGACCTGGAACGCATTCTGTGTCATTTTTTTTATTTGAGCTAAAAAGCATTATTTTGCACTTTGGCTATTCAAAAATAGCAGATATACAAGCTCATAGCTACGAGCTTGTAGATCTGCTATTTTTGAAAAATCATGAAAATGTGCAAATCTTTGAAAATATATATTCTTTTAAAGCGAACATTTGAAACTCAAATCTTTGCTTCTGGGGGTCCCTGGAACAAAACATTTAGAGATGGGGGTACATATCATTTTGGGGGTCCTTGACATGAAAAAGTTTGAGCACTGATATAGAAACATACGTTTTTCAGAATACTGTTGGGATTTAGAAGACATTTTGTAGAATCGGCCTCAGGCTAATGGGTTAAAACAATCGAGATTGATCAAAGTGCTGTACACAGTCAAATCAAAGCATCAACAAAACATTATGCATGTGCACTCTCATAACATCAAAATTGAAGTGAAATAAGTACAATAATCTCAGGTGTGATCAAAGGCCATTGAAAAGAAATGAGTCTTGAGAAGAAACTTAAAAGCGTCAATAGACTGGGCACTTCTGATGGTAAAGGGCATGCAGGCTATTCCAGAGCCCAGGGGTTGCAACAGCAGAAGGCACGATCTCCCCTGCATTTTAGCCAAGCTGTGGGAACAGTCAAGAGCAGCTTGTTAGCAGACCAAGTGGATGACAGTGTCACACGCAGATTATAGCCGCTTAACGAGCTATAGATGTGCTATTTTGGCAAGTGAGACCTGTCCGCAAGACAGGAATATAAATGACGAATTACAGTAGCATACGTTACGGTAGTCGACCCCCCCGTTTCATGTCAGCTATGGCACAGCGGCCATAATCAACCCCTCGGGTTGCATTCAATGCTGCCATTTTGGATGGATGTTGGCGAGAATATCAACATTGAAACCATTCATCCCGATAGAAGCTTCTCCGTACCGATGCTCAACTGTTACCGTTCTCTCCGGCTAGTCTGTCTAGTCTGGGTTCACAGCCGGGGGGGAGGGTGATATTGGTAAATAGTTCAATTGTGACATTATCAAACATAAATATTAAACATATCAGACAGTCTACAGTTTTCTCAAAAGGAAATGCATGTATATCTAGTCTGACATATCCCCACCGTCACCGACCATAAAAATTGATGACCAGAGGGGTGATATCAAAAGCAGAGGTATGGACTCTCCAACCAGCAAACCAACCCTGTGTCACGGTCCCAAAAATAAATACAAAGTCCAGACAACTACTTACTTCCTTTAAAAATAAACAACAACATTCAAATCTGAGTCATCGCAAGGGCTATTTTAAACATGGAACTATGATGAATGGAAAATCAACACAAAATGACCAAAATAATATGTTATTGGTGTGGTTGCCACAGTAGTAATTGCTATTTATATCTTACTGTATATCCTCCTTTAATTCGCTATTCCTCCCAGTTTTTGTGACAGCACATACAACTAATGGTGTAAAGTAACCAAGTACATTTACTCAAGTACTGTACTTAAGTACAATTTGAGGTATTTTTACTTTACTGGAGTATTTCCCATTTTCAATACTTTTACTTCTACTCCACTAAATCTCAGAGGCAAATATTGTACTTTTACTCCACTACAATTTGAAAGCTTTAGTCACTACTTTACATAAAAATATACATTAACCACTTTAACCCTATTTTATACCAAGGCTATTTGAAAATATCTACAAGCTACAAGCTCGTAGATATTTGTAGCTGAGAAGAAACTTAAAAGCTACAATACTAGCTACAAGCTAGGATTTTTTGTAGTATTTTTATATTGGGGTATTGTTACTTTTACTTAAGTAAAATCCAAGATCTTCCACCAAGTGTCAAATCGACAGACTTAATCGGAAGCGGTGCTTGTATTTTTCTAAGCAATAAGGTATATATATTATACAGTATGTGTTTGTATGGGGAAATGT
This sequence comes from Gymnoscopelus braueri, assembly GCF_963280865.1. NCBI lineage: Eukaryota > Metazoa > Chordata > Actinopteri > Myctophiformes > Myctophidae > Gymnoscopelus > Gymnoscopelus braueri. Next base: position 8,799,091 of record NC_137616.1, on the reverse strand, counting down.
GACAGTTCCGAATAAAGTCATACTGTGTAACCTTTTCAATGAAAAAGAAAATAATTTTTCACTGGCATATATTTCACAATAACCACTCCACATAAATGTGTTGTAATGTGGACCACTTCTCTAAATACTTTTTTAAAGTAACGAGTGCCCTGACACTCCCTCTCACTCCCACTTTTTCTTTCGTTTGATCAATATTATTATTTTTCCGGTAAATGTGTTACTAGCGAAGCTTCATAATGTTGTGTGAAGGGCCCCCTAGTTTACTAAAACCATAAAACATGAACACAATGTCCAATCAATCCAAAATATTAATTTGGCCTCTATAGAGCACACCACCAAAAGACCCTTTAATTTCTGGCCATAGTGGACACAGCAAATGTGAAAAGTTGAATCTTATGTCATCAGACACTTTTCTTTCCTATGGATTCCTCGGGTCACAACACAGCTGCAACCCAGAACTAGTATCGGAGCAACACTTAGAAATTTCCCAAAACTATCTAGTTAGTAATTAGTAAATAGTATCTAAATCTTAAATTCAGTCTATGACATTTCTGAAAATAACTCAAGCCTAGAAACCTTCATCTGATGGAGTCTAAATTAAGCTTAAGCGGGAATCCCCATGCTTTCTACTGTGTATTTGGAGAAACTTTACACTAACACATACGTTGCCAGGAGAATCCCCAACCGTCATGTGTTCAGTAACACGTGGTTTTTCACTTCCCCCGTTGCACTGCTGGGCTCGCCTCACAGACAGATATTTGTCAGGGGTTGTATACAGCAGCGGTTCTCAACCTGTGGGTCGGGACCCCACATGATTTTGAGGGGGGGTCCCCAGTTGACAGTGAAATGACAATTTAAGGACTTTTAAGACTTTTTTAATACCTCAAACAAAACAAAGAAAATAAAAAGACCATTACTGCATCAAAAGTAATCAACAAACTAAAACTGGTCAAACATTGGCCAAATTGTCAAATAAATAATATAAAAAAGAAGCAAACATTTTGAAAATTGCCGATCTACAAGCTCACAACGCCTTGCGTAGTATCCTTGCGATGTTTATATAAAAGTTCCTCCTTGGTTGATTAAATTGCATTCTTTTTTTTTGTTATCTCACACAATTTAAAGAAAATGGGAACTGGCTACTGTGTGTGGTTCACACTGAGAGAGAGGGCGGTCCATTGAGAAATTCCCTTCGACTTTGTGGCGACTCTTGAAATCTTCATTGTGTTAACAGAGTGTAGCAACTTGGACGTGGTTTAGTTTGGCTTGCAGTGTCAACTTCAAGTTTATTGTAAACAACTAATTTACAGGTATTAAAGATGAGATTCTTTAATATCACAAACTGCTGGAACGATCAGCACCAAACTTCTTGTGCACAGTGCCTTGTGCACACATACTTTCACATAATATGTTATACTTCTTTGAAATATTTTACTTTAATTTTTATAATGGACCTCAATGGGTCTCTGATCAGAGTCGGGACTGAATCCTTGCTGAAATGGAGTCGCATGTCAAAGAGATGTCATGGATGACTGACATCATAGATCATTGGTTCTCAAAGTGGGGTCCGGGTACCCCCAGGGGTCCTTGGGGAGGTTCAAGGGGGTTCCCAGCAAAAGTAGTTAATACAGCATCACAATAATTTTTAACCACTTTATCCATTTATATGTTGGCTAATCAAAAATAGAAGATCTACAAGTTCACAGCGCGGCACGAACCAAGCTTGCACATATTTTTGAAAAGAATTGGAAAATATTGAAAAAGTTTGGAAAATGTTGAATAATTTTGGAAGACTTCTTCTGTTTTTTACATAAATCTTATAAATCTTTACATAAAATTGACACTTATTACCCCACGGACCCCCATTTGAAAAGATAAGCCAGGGACCCCCATAAGAGAAGGTTTTTACGGCTCTCTAGCAGTGATTCTCAACCATTTTAATTTCAAGGACCCCCAGTTTAACATGCATTAGGCTACGGACCCCTATTTAATGGCATTTATACCTCTGGGACCCCAATTCATATTGTAAAATCAATGTTAATTTAACTCTGAGAGTGTACAAATGGAACCAAATGGACCCGTTAGGGTCCATTTGGTTCCATTTGTACTCTCTGGGTCTGTAACTCTCTGAGTTACAGACCCATAAGGGTCCAATTGGTTCCTGTCCATCATTTAGCTGGGGACCCCCTGGAACCCCCTCAAGTACCCCTGGGGGTCCCCGGACCCCACTTTGAGAACCAATGTCATAGACGACTGACATCATACTGTAGTTGACTGACGTCACAGGCTGGTCACATGAAGTCTGAGATCCACATTGGAGCCACACCGTTGTGGATCCCAAGATGACGATTCATCACGATTCCATTTTTATTGTTAAATCTTATTCGAGTGCATGAGAGCAAAAGGTATTTGGTTTTGGTTCCCAAACATTGTAGCGTGGGTGAAAAAGTTTCACAAATAGTCACGAGAATAGAGAAAGGAGAAAGGAAACAAAGTCAATTGTCATGTCATTATCGTTTCATCTGTAGCTATAAAACTGCTTTATGGTTTTGTGTCCATCTCTTTATGTCAGTGTTGGATTACGGCTAGACACAGTTTATCACTCAGCACTTAGATTCATTACTGGTGAAAGCTAGGCACTGGTATCAGTTAATTTTTAAGGCTATTGATGGGAAGTTACCACCATACATCGCATTGCTGTTAGAGTGGGAAAAAAGCACTTACAGTACCAGACTCGCTCAAGCAACTGGCTTACACTTGAGGTTCCACCTGTTCAGTCTGAACTGGGAAAATCAGCTTTTTGCGTTGGTGCTCCCATTTCATGGAACACTTAATAACCTGCTTTTTTTGTTTATTTTTTGGTGTTTCTGTGTTTTATATCTGTATGCGTCTTAATTGTTGTATTGTATGTAAACTCGACAGCATTGCAAATGAGGGTAAACCTCAATGCGCTTTTTGAGAATAAAAAAAAGGTTTCAATCGACCTTACTTGAGCTTGGCGAAGATGATGACGTCGCTGAAGAGGAAGAGGTGTCTGTCCCTGGTCTTGGTGCCCTCGGTCACCTGGACACACTCGTCCAATAGGAGCTCTCCGTTCTCGCTGCTCAGACCGACGACAAAGGGACACTGGTCCAAGGTGACCCAGCATGAAGGCTCCTCTCTGTAGACCAGTGACAACAACACATAACGCAGTCAAATCTGGACCGTTCGTTTAAACTCTTGAAAGCCTATACTTCTTGGTACGACGAATATCTAATTGATGTAGATCTGCTATTGTCTTAGCGATCTGCTAGAAGAACCAAGTACCATTTTTGAAACCCATAATGACTTGGCCAAAATATGGACGACAGGTTGAAAGTGTTTAACTTAATTAACTGTAAAAAGTTCACCCCAAAAATGCCTTTTTTTCTATCGATTAGCCAATCATTTGACCGGCAGTGGCTCCGGTATCTCCATGGGGTGACTAATCGATAAAAAAATAAGTAATTTTTGGGGTGAACTATCCCTTTAAATTACCATAATGGTAAATGTTTGGTAAACACTTTCAGTGGACAAATCTCAACACCTGGTAGATCAAAAAGAGGTGGTTGAGGGGTTAAGTGTCTTGCTCATGAACACTTCAACTCACACTGTATACTGGCGAGCAGAGGGTCAAACTGGGGACCCAAAACTATGGAGATGCCGGGGTGGAGGAGTAGTAGTAGTAGTAATAGTAGTAGAGGTAATTGTCAGAGCATAGTGTAGTAAAAAGTATGCAAGTATGCAAGAAGCAGTTTTTCTGTGTTAATCGTATCAGTCTTTATCCACTTAAACCCTATACATTTTGCTAACTGGGGTCCCCCAGAGGTCTATACTTGGCCCCCTCCTTTTTCCCCTCTGTCTACACCAAATCTCTGCGCTGAAAATAATAGATACAAGCTCACATGCGTCGCAATGCAAGCTTGTAAGACGTGCAAATTTCACAGAATGTTCACCACATTGTACAGTAGTATATACAGTATACTACAACAGTAGTACAGTATATGTTCACCAAATGTTCGCCTATTATGACATGTTCAGAACAGGAGCGCTAGGTTTCATGTGGTTAAGCATTATAATAAACAATCTTATTCATAGACACACATCAGGACGAAGCTGAGCCCAGCCTTTGACGGGAAAAACCAGCCCATTGGTTGTTTGCAATCAATAGCATGTAGTCCTGAAATCCTCAATCAAATGTCATTCAATGACACATTGATTATTCTTCCCACAATGACAGTCACTGTGCGAAAATAATGTTCCAAGCAGCATGCGATAGTATTATTAAAAAATCATTAAAAAATATTTTACTAGAAGTGAATTGTGCAACTGAAGCAAAAGCAAGGCAGTAACCACCCAGCTAGACAAAAAAAGTGCTATCCAAGCTGGCAATAAGCTAAAGAAGTCGTCTCCAGACATAAGTTAGATATCTAGAGATAGGCAGGTTTATTGTAGTAGACTATACAAACAATTGAGCCTCTGTAGTAGGTTAAAATGTTGTGTCAGTCTAAACTAAAGTAATGGGATAAAAGAGTGACAACATTGTACAGGAAAGAAGCTCTTCCTGGCTGAGGGGTTTTCGGTTGGGTATAGCCTATTTGATATTCAAATGGCATCAACACAGGTACTTTCCCTGATGCCCTCGTCTAAACCAGAGATAGCCTACATGGGTATGAAACAGATAAACCGAAAGGTTAACTACTCTGAAGTCCAATAGGTGTGAGAACAGCAATCAAATCCTCACCTCAGTCTGATAATTCAAGCCCAGCAGCACAGCATGGTGCAGCAGGTGATAAGCATTATCATAAAAGCATTTATATGAACAGAAAATGAGCTCCATTTCACGGTTACTGTACAAAGGCGATTTTGTCCTCCACTAGAATCATACACTAACAAGATAAATAGCTCTTGTGCAGAGTATTGTATGTGCATGGCACAACAAAAGGCCATCATGATGTATTACGTAGATAGCTTTGCTTATAACTTAGATTCTTCTTCTTTTTTTTACATTTATTCGTGCAATATACTCATGTGTAGAGTCGATATGCGGCATTGTTCACTGTTTTATTCATATATTTGCATCTATATTGTATGTACCACTGAGGGCTTGCACTACAATTTGTGGTACAGTGTGCAATGACAAAAGGCAATTCTATTCTATGAGATGGTTTCAACATTCTGTTGCTGCTAGAAGACAATGTGAGCTCCTTTGTCAACATCCTGTCAGCTGTTTATACCAAAATCCATACATAATCACACAACCACCACCACCACCATCAACATCATAACATTGCAAAAGGGAGGTTCATAAAGGATGTGATGTTCAGGACATGGATGTCGTCTTATATGGGTTATTCATAGGTGAGTGACTTATTACTTACAGTGCAAATGTACTGTAGCAATTACCTCAACACCAATTAGATCTGACTATAAAAAATAGCAAAAGTAGCAGATCTACTAGCTCAAAACGCGTTGGTTTGCGCCCCGTTTCGAGCTTGCACATCTACTACTTTTGATGCTTTTGTGTGATGCTGTAGTATGATCAAGTAGGGCGTTAATTTACGAAAAAAATCAAAAAGTTAGAATATGGAGATAGGAGGTTTCTGCCCGACAGCAACGCTATATACTGTACTGGAGTCCTCCAAGGCTCTATACGAGGTCCGCTCCTTATTTCCCTCGACACTATATCTCTTCGCCGAAATTTGCAGATCTACAAGCTCACAACGCATTTGAGTTGTGAGCTTGTACTGTAGATTGGCACATTTCGCCAAAAGCTAGACCCCAGATTAGGGACACTAGGGTTCATGTGGTCAGAGACCTGCCGTGATCTAGACTACGATAGATCAAAGTGACATGGTTGCCCACCGTACATAAGTATAACTAAATGCATTTGAAATGAAATCAAATGTTACTTACTAGCAGATCTTGTAGCAGATCTACAAGCTCAAAAGCGTCGCACTGCGACGCATTTTGAGCTTGTCGGTTGGCTATTTTTGCTACTTTTGTGTGACATAGAATGGCATTAATTTACGAAAAAAGTTACAATACAGAGATAAGAGGTTTCTGCCCGACAGTATATGCAATGTGGCCCTCTGGAGTGAGTGTGGAAATATAGTGGCCCTCTCCGTCATCAAAGTTGCCCACCCCTAGTCTCGACACTAGCTTCTCCATGTCATTGACGCCCACACTGCAGCTCAAACTGAATATTGTGTGGGATTTATGATGCAGCATTGAAGGGGTGTAAATGTGAATATGATAATATCACATTAACAGAGTAGTTTTCTTGGACTCCCCCCTATCTGCAGCTCTGGGGGTCTGTGAGGGAGGCGTTATCAAAGGTTAGTGAGTCAGTTGGATAGTAGTGACTCATATACTGTATAGTACAGCAGTGGGTTTCAATGTGGGCCACAGAGGCCACAAGGGGGGCAATAGGAAAGATAGGAATTGAATTCTTAAGATTGTTGGTATCCATCTATACAGTATCTCAGTGTTGATTTCGTCGACTAGAACTATGACGAAAAATGTTCATCGACTACCTTCACTGACAAACTAAATAAAAACCAAATAAAAACTAAGCTATGATGACTAAAACTAAGACTAAATATATTGACAATTTCGTCAACAGACAAAACTAGACTAAAATGTTAGTGAGGGACGAGTGGAGAAGAGATCCAGTAAAACTAAAAGACAAGTCATTTTATGCTTGGTTGCGCTAGGCTGTTGCCCTCTGAAAATAGCAGATCTACAAGTTCACAACGCGTCGCGCTGCGACGCGTTGTGAGCTTGTAGATCGGCTATTTTCAGCTTGTAACCAAGTGTAAAATCAGTCAGTACGAAGCCATCAAGGCACCGCCAAGATACATTTTAGCCAACTAAGTCGACTGTAGATTTAGTCGACTATAATCTTATGATATTTAGTTGACTAAAACTTGACAAAAACTAAAACATTTAAGATGACTAAAATATGAATTTTATTCAAAAGACAAAAACAAAATTTGCTGTCAAAATCAACACTGCAGTATCTATCTATATATCTATGCAGTATTCTGATTTTAAATGGACTATTGTCACAGTGACAACATTCTAGGACTGAACATAATGTCCAATGTTTACAAAACAGAAATCAATTAGAAAGAAAGGAAAATGAATTATACATACAGTAAACATTTTAATTTCAATTCAAATTAAATTCATTAAGATTGTTGGCACGCACACACGTCATTCTGGTCATTCAGGTTTTGAAAGGACTATTTTGTCCAAGTGACAACATTTTAGGACTGAACGTATATGTCCAATATTAAAACGGCAGCTGTGTCCTCAGAATCAACCTGTGGGTTATGAGTATGGAGGCGGTTGTACTCTGCTCATGCAACTGTTTATTTACCTACGGAAACCCCACGGCAAACCCCCCTACACACACACACACACAATCACACACACACACACACACACACACAGCTGTGCGCTGAACAGAGTGGGGGGACTGAAGCCCACACGGTGACATAGAGAAACCAACAAACCGCTATCAAACAGGTGCTGTAAGGTTAAAGGCGCAAGCACATTTAAAGTGTTACGTGTTGCTTGAAGTATGCAGCAAAGTCTGTTATGTGAATAGTGTAGAGTAAAGAACCTGAGTGTTAATTTAACTCTGAGTGTGTACAATTGTACCCTCTCAGAGTTAGAAATGGATAACACATTATTTTACTGTGTAGACTCATCTGTTTAGTAAAATAGTTACTCTGCCATGCTTGCTCTGCTTCCCCCTGCAGGCTGTGAGGAGTGAGAATGAAGTTAAGATTAATTAACAAAGCTACAGTATAATGTAGGTGACATCCTATATAACAAGATCCATCCTAATTGGAGAATACCAACTGGGAAAATAGGAGCAAGAATAGAAAAGTGTTGCTTGCTGTACTGGACTTTTCAGGTGTAGACTTGTAAAAATGATTGCTCTTGCTCAGGAGTCATTCTGTTGAAGTAGAAGAAAAACAAAAAGTTCCACACACCTGATGGGAGACCATGGCATCCCCAACGCCTTCCCGAAAGCCAGCGACGGAGCCGAGCGTCGCCTTTGAGCCAAGCTACGGAGCTGGTGCTGGAAGACAACAGAAGGTTTGAATTAGGTTAAATTAAGGGTTCGGTTTCTTAAAAAAAGATCTGCTATTATTTGCTATATTTCAACCTTAAAAAAGTATCTTTGATGAAGTTTGACCCATTTTTAAGATTTCCCACAGTACAGTAGTAGGGGCGCCGCCACGCCTGGGTTAATGTGGGTAACATTAACAAAAATTCTAGCGCAAGCAGATGTTCCATGCACAATGACGTGTGTCAGCCATGCCTCACCTCAGGCACGACCACGAAGGTCGCGTGTCACCGAAACGTTGCTCTAATTAATAAATCACCCTACTACGTGAACCTTGTAGGTGGCAGTGTGCGGGTTATCTTTTACTGTTCCCCGTTTCGCACCAGCTTTTAGACTTTCAATCCGGGTGAAGAAAGCTATGTATCGAGCCACTTCTTCATACCTGTAATTAACCTGCGATGTGACAATAAAGAACATTCGGGGGGAAATGGGTACATTTTCGGCTATTTTCAGCGAAGAGATTAAGTGTAGAGGGGAAGAAAAGGAGGGGACAACGTTTAGACCCCTGAGGGACCCCGGTCAACGAAGTAGAGTTTAAGTGCATGGTTAAAGCACGGATTGATTTGAAGAATGTAGCCGAATAAAGTCCCTGGAACAGATCCAATGCTATAGGGTGTGTGCATTCTCAATTTTGAGAAGAATTCTCAAAATTGTTAAATTTTTTTTAATTCAAAATAGCATCGAGATGCGATGCGTTGTGAGCTTGTAGATCGGCTATTTTCACTATTTGTCATGTGAATAATTATTTAGGGCTTAAGTGGTTAAAAGATTTCCCTCCCTGCTGCAATGTTTCCTGTACATCGAAGCAGAGGTAGTAACTCCCAACACCATCAGAATAGAATTAAATAGATACATTGCTACATTGTGTGTTTGTTCAGTAACAGGAGACCCCTTGGGTATAGAGCTATTTAACACTTATTTTAAACAAAAACAAACTGACACTGTGGGAGCCAACACAAGAAAGGGCTAGGAGGGGAAAGTACTGTAGACCGGGGGTCCTCAACCTGTGGGTCAGGACCCCCAGGGGGATCCCTAACATGATCTTGGGGGGTGAAGTGACAATTTAAGGACTTTTAAGACCTTTTTAATACCTCGGGAAAAAAAGAAAATAATTAAAAAGACCATTACTGCATCAAAAGTAGGCTTAAAAAAAAACGATACTATAAAAACTGGCCAAATTGTCAAATAATATAAGACAGAGGCTACATTTGTGAAAATAGCCGAGCTACAAGCTCACAACGCCTAGGTTGCGAGGCATTGTGGGCTTGTAGATCGGCTATTTTCACAATATTTATCTGTGGAACCAAGTCAAACTCAATTGAATGCCCCAATTCCTACATTCCACGCACATGCTTGTCAGGGTGGGGGGTCCCCAGTTCAAATATGATTATTTTTGGGGGTCGCGGCTGGAAAAGGTTGAGAACCACTGCTGTAGACACACTGTGGTGAGGCAGTAGAGCTCAAGACCCTCATGCTAGACAGGAGAGAGTGGAGGGCAGGGATCCAGGATTTCCGAGTTGGTGTCGCCTAATCTGCACTTTCACCAGTGGTGGAAAAAGTACTCAAATGTTTTACTTAAGTAAAAGTATCAATTCTGCAATGTAGAAGTACTCTGTTACAAGTAAAAGTCTGGAATTCAAAATTTACTTGAGTAAAAGTACAAAAGTATTGGTATCAAAATGTACTTAAAGTACCAAAAGTAAAAGTACTCAGCGTTTCATAATACCATAATTGATATCTGAAAAGTAACTACGGTAGTACCTAGAGTTTTCGAATAATTGTAGTGGAGTAAAAGTGCAATATTTGCCCCTGAGATGTAGTGGAGTAGAAGTAAAAGTACTGAAAATGGGAAATACTCCTACTTAAGTACAGTACTTAAGTAAATGTACTTAGTTACTTTACACCACTGACTTTCACATCGCACTCTTCCATGGGTAAGGGACTGAATCCCCCACCAAATTGGGATAATGAAGCCTTTGCAAAAAGCCCTTTTTTACCACAGGTCCAACACGCCAGAGGAATCTACTATTCTTTAATAACTAATAATAATAATATGATGACTTGTATTATACTTTTATTAAATTCAAAAGGGTTAGAAGTCACTCTGGCTTCACTGACCCTTTCGAATAAAATGATAATTGTTGTCTTCTGCAGAGCCTTCTGATTGTCGTAAGTGCACTTATCTGTATTTATTTTCTGCACTCTTACTGTACTACATGTTATTATTGTGCAATTATAGTCTCAGAACATTAAAATGACCAGCAGAAGGGATTCAGAGACCAGGGGAAATTACTCTAACATAGCATAATAAAAGAAAATCAATTGATGTTCTTGCATGCAAGGCTTTTGTCCTTGCTTCTTCCGTTTCACTTGTAAAACAGATGGACAAGGGTCAATACTAGGGTTTAACATTTTCCGGGAAATAGCTAATTTTAATTCCCGGGAATTTTCAGACCTTTTCCCGGGCTTCCCGGGAATTCCCGTTAAAGGGTAAAAAAAAAAAAAGTACCCACTAAAATGCATTTATATGTAGATACTTAAATAGCCAATTTTATATTGAGGTGCCCAAATGTCCCATTGTGTCCACCTATGAACTTGCACTAATAATGACTTAAGTAGATTTTTTAAATCATATAAATATAATATATAAATATAATATAGTGCCCTGGCGGAGATCTTCTGTTGCGCAGCAGCGGGTGAAGACAATTAACTTAAACGAGGAGCTGCGCTGTGCACCCAACACGCACTCAAACAATGTCAAACTCTAGCTGCTGAAATAATTGTTCCATTTGTATCATTATTGACAAGAGAATTTGCAAAAGGATTATTTATTTATTGTCCATCAGAGCGCCGGTGAGGTCACAGCTTATCTCAACTTTTGTAGGATATTGATTTATTTGATAGCCTAAACTTGTAATTTGTTTGCAGTTATTAATTTATATTAGGCTACTTGCTGGATATTAAGACTCCATTTTGGGATGTTGGCTGTATGTTGTCAAATGTATTAATCTATATTTTGTTGTTGATCAAATGTCGGGTTTTGTAGTGTGATTTTGATGTGCACATGCATGCGCTGCCACTGACAATCAATGAGACAGACAGCTGTTGTGCAGTTCACTTGTTCTACTGGATAGTTCTAGTAAAATGGTAGTTTGAACGTTCTAAAATGCAAGTGTAGGTAGGGTAGGCTACATTAATGATGATAAAAAAATCGGACCACCGACCACATCGGTCTAATTCTCTCCCTCTCTCTCTCTCTCTCTCTCTCTCTCTCTCTCTCTCTCTCTCTCTCGCACGCGCTCTCTCTTGCTCTCTCTCTCTCTCCAGTCTCTCCTCTCTCTATCAAAAGCATTGCTTGGCTTGCGCGCATTTTAAGATGGAATATAGGCTCGAAATCAAACCTACCCACTGTTTATGCAGCGTTTCACTTGATGTTGAATCTCAACTAGTCAACTGGTGTCTACCGTTTGACAGCAGAGGAAACGGTGAAATCAGCGTGCGCAGGGCAGGCAGGGGGGCATCACGGCCACTTGTGTTATATTTTGTTCATTACTGTTACATGATTCAGTGCGTCCCATATTGGTTCTCACAACGGGACGATGGGACCCTGCCTTGGTCGGCAACGCGGCAAGTAACTTGGCTAATTATAATAGTAATTCCTCCGCGCTGTAGATAGGCCTTTCTACTAATTAGTATTCATTTCTAACAAGAAAAAAAAAAAACGGGATCCCGGGAACCCAAGTCAGTTCCCGGGACGGTAAATAACCTGGGGAATCCCGGGATTCCCGCATCCCGGGATTCCCGGTGTTAAACCCTAGTCAATACGGACGAGAACTGTATGCTTCTTGGTGCTTCGATTTTTACGACATGGCTCTGCAATTAGGCCGTGGGCCGAGTGCTCCAATTCTGACTTTCATTGATCCCCACTCAGGAACTGCATTCTTTTTTCAGGGTAGTCATAAAATTCTTATAAGTACTGTAACGAATGTTTCCAGCTTCGATTCATGCACCAGAATGAAAGAGACCGATTTTAAAAAATGCACTTTTAAACAGGCAAATATGCAGGGCTACTAAGAATCTCCATGGCAACCAGGAAGAAAACATTCTGCAAAACCAAAACTTCTGGTCCAAAAAGACTAAAATGAGCGTATAGATTACGCAAACTTGGAACAGCTATACCATAGGCTACTAATAGTTCATTAATAAATATTAGTATGTTTTTGCAGAATGTTTTCTTCCTGGTTGCCATGGAGATTCTTAGTAGCCCTGCATATTTGCCTGTTTAAATTTGCAATTTTTTTTTACATTCTCTTGACCAATAAAGAGCACATTTCAAGAGCATGTAAGACTAGAAAAGGTAGCCAAATAAATGGTTTGTATCAAATGCAGTCTATTACACTGAGGTTCAATAAACCTACTCACTACCAGTAACCCTGAATTCGACATTGCGAATTTCATGGATATATTCTGAACACTTTGCATCTCAACATTTGTACTAAAAAGAAGTACTTGAACTGCATCAAAAAGTCGGGTATGGTAACCAGTAGAGGTAGTAAAAAAAGTTACTTTTTTAGAGTGATTTATTCAAAGTTAAGATATTACATAGTATCACATTGCAGCAGCAAACTGTGGCATTGATGGATGACATGCCATGAGGTCCTTGTCTGTGGCCCAGCTACATTACTTCATATACGTACATTTTCTGTATTTGAGTGGATATCAGATCAGCCTTGAACTTCCCCTATAACCACTAGGACAGATGTTCTATAACATAGCATGTATCATAGACGCACTGTGAGGAAAACTGGCACCTGAAGTTCACTCGAATGCATTGAACTCGATGAGAGCAGTTTCTATCAGCTTATGAATATATTTGTATAATTTCTACACAATCATTAACACATAGATCTTCATAATCATGTCGACCCATCTCTCATAGACTGCAAACGTGACACAATCCACTCTTCTTCAAACATGTCACAATAATTTCCCAGATCCAGTTGTTTGTCACCTCTTGCACCTCTGCAATTGAGCCACTCCATACAGCCTGCAACACACAAACACCAAAGGTCACTAAAGGAGGAAACATTACCACATCTAATTAGGTTTATAGAATTTAATCTCAGGTGTTCTGCACAAATACTTGGGCTCTGTAGATTATTTTAAGTCAAAACTGTGTTATCTAGATTAAATACTGTATCAATACATTGTGTCCCATTAACATGTTTAGAAGAACCAGTCAGATCCTGTGATGAGCATAATTCTGCCTAAATGTAGCTTCACAACACTGATTGCTATTATTCAAGTGATTTTGTCTAGTGTTGATTTGTTAAATAGCATCTGATTATGTATATTTTTTGTCTACTGTTTTGAAGGTCTTATGAAATGGTACCTACAGTCAGGACATGTATGAAGCAGGATTAATTGCTTCCGTTTGTGGTTATTGCACACAAACATAAGATAGAGATAACAAACACTGTACAAAATAACGAATGCACGTAATTTAACCCAACTAAATACATTAACAACTGGTAACTTTAGCTTAGAACTTGTCAAGAGAGAAAGAACAAATCACCAACTGTAACTATAATCTAAACACCAACTTTGACAACGGATGCACAGTGATGAGATCTTAACAGAAATTATACGAGATGGGAATCAATAAAATAATGAGGCAAAATAGTGTACCATAGCCAATTTATGATAGCAAGACATTTATAAAGGGGTACATATTGATTGGTCACTGCTTAATAGTATCTTAAGCATTTGCAGCAGTTGTTAAAATGAAATTTGCATCTGCAAACCATCCTGCTGTTGGCAACACTAACGTTATAATGATATAATATTGATGCTTAATATCATAATGTGCCGTCATCAACATGGCTCATTCTATTGTCTACATCCATTGTCTACATCCATTGTATACATTTTCATAAGAATAAGTCCAACAATCACCCCAATACAAATATTACCTCTACATCTGCTGTTTTCTTGATTCCATCTGAGCTGTATTTCCTGGTTCTGCTTTTCAAGTGGTACGAAGAACGTGATTGGCCAACTGAATTGCACAATACAGTAGGCGAGCTTTGATTGGTTTATACATCACATGGGGTTGCCAGGTTTTTGAAAATAACTAATGTTTAGTTAGTGATATTATATCTAAGTTTTATTATTCTGGAGAAACTTTTCAGGTTGGAAACATTTGGTAATGTGTTCATAAACAATTAATCTACACAATACTAAAAAATTAGCCAGTTCCTTGATGGGATCAATAAACTCAAAAACTAAAGCAGATAGAGGCACTCGGCCCACTGCCTAAATTGGCAAGCTGTCTATGAGAGGGTCTGTGTGTGTGTGTGTGTGTGTGTGTGTGTGTGTGTGTGTGTGTGTGTGTGTGTGTGTGTGTGTGTGTGTGTGTGTGTGTGTGTGTGTGTGTGTGTGTGTGTGTGTGTGTGTGTGTGTGTGTGTGTGTGTGTGTGTGTGTGTGTGTGTGTCTCTCTGTCTGGAGCTAATCTCGCAAACTGCTGGACCAATTAGTGCTAAATGTTGTATGCACACTGCCAGTAGGCCACAAAAGTAGCTCCACTATTACATGTTTCCTCATATATATATTTATACTTTTGAAATATTTAACTTGAATTTGTTAATGGAAGTCAAAGAGCTCTGATGGGGCTCAAACCTTGCCCAGATTTGGAGTCATAGACGATTGACGTCTGACTGATGTCCCATAATTTCACAGTTTTCTCTACAATATGAACCCAAGAGTCCAATAGCTTGTCCATCATCAAAGTGGGCATCCACCTTACTGTCGATACCGATAACTGCTCCCAGACAGACCTTACCATAATGAATTATGTTGCTGAAAACACAAGGCAATAATAGTGGTGCAACTGTTAATCGAACTAATGGATTGGATTTTTTTTTTTTTACAGATTTTAATAAAATAATCCATAATCAATTTAGGAGAAAAATAGAATTTGTTCTTTTCTCTCTTTTTTTTCCTTCTTGTCATTATAAGCGACATTTTTTTTTTAATGACTAAAATAGCCCTACAAGCTCACAATACGTTTTGAGCTAGCTTGTAGATCGTCTATTTTGATTTAGTTGATCATTAAAAGATTCTATAAAAAATGTCTGCATCAATTTGTTGGGGGGGGGGGGGGACGCTTCTTGATTATTCGATTAATCCACAGTTGCTAGCAGCCCTAGACAATAATAAGCATTCCACCGTCCAGCACTTTCAATGATGAGAGTTACCGACTGGAAGTAAACTTCTTATTCACAACAAAACAAGGTCATTTGACAAAAGCATCTATTTCTGGTCCGTCTTCTCTCCTGTCACCAAAACGGTGCCCCTTCTAAACGGCTGAGACAGAGGGTACTGTACAGGACAGACTGACAGGCACACAGGATGGTACAGGACAGACTGACAGGCACACAGAATGGTACAGGACAGACTGACAGGCACACAGAATGGTACTGGACAGACTGGCAGGCTTTACTGTACGCCCCAAAGGACCAGGGTGTCCTAGCACAGTGGTTCCCAAACTTTTAAGACCCAAAAAGAGAAATTAGACGTTTGCCCGAGACCCAAACTAGTGAAAACAGCAGATCTACAAGCTCACAACGCGTTGCTTCGCACCGCGTTGTGAGCTTGTAGATCTGCTATTTTCACTACTTCTTAAATGTTTTTATTTATTTATAGAAATTGGATTTTTTCCCCCCCATAATTTAGATTAGCCAATTTAGCCAATTAATTCCATATGATTCGATGTTTTAATTTTGTTAATGAAAACTGTTGGATTTTTTTTTTATTGACGTTGTGAGTTTCGTTTAAACTTTAAAAAATCTTTTGAAATAATATACTGTATACCGGTATATATTTTTGTAATGTACAGTACTAGGAAACGAAAAACAGGGTATTTACTCGCAACCTATAAAAAAAATTGTCCGCGACCCAAACATGGGTCCCGACCCACTGTCTGGGAAACAGTGTCCTATCAAGCTCAAAGGCCAGTAGTACACTCAAACAAACACACACACACACACGCTTCATAATGTATGAATTACATAACTGCAAACAAACAATGACAGATGTCACAACACAACAGACTGCGACACACTGCAACATCACAACACAAAACACTGTAGGCCTACAGTAGATATTACGTAATATTTAAAGAACTTGTGACATAACTTGTAACATAACACGTGATTTAAAATAATACTTTGGTCTGTTAATGAGTTTCAGCTGAAAGATGACTCTTATTTCACAGCTCAGTAAAATATCGAAAACTGGGAATAGTTAAAAGGCCCAAAGCCTGACTCTGAATGCCCAAATTGTTGCCGTTATAATATTTAGAGTGACATAAAATACGGCAATTACATATATTTTTTTAATTAAAGGACCACTTCACCCATTTTCAACCTGTATCTTCATATAATTGGTCCTCAGTAATGCTCAATGTAATATGGCAACATTGACATCATCGATGGGGAATCCAAGCTGAAGATGAAAATGGGTTCTCCTTTAACTTTGTGTATAGTTTGAACATGAACAAGACTACCCAGTTGTAAACACTGTCAGGGCAGTTTCATTACAATGTCAATTGGTATGTCTACGGAATGTCTACACAGGAATGTATGGTTATACTATACTTTTTCACAGGGTCCATTATAGATTATTATCTGCCCTGAGATTGTGAGGTCGGGGTTCGATTCCCTGGCCGGGTCATACCAAAGACTATATAAAAATGGAACCCAATGCCTCCCTGCTTGGCACTCAGCAGCACAGGTTGGATTGGGGGTATAAGTTCCTGTGACATAGCGTCATGTAAAGGGGTGCACTTGTACATCATGGCTGGAGGTTGCACTTGTACATCAAACCGACACACGCTACAGAAACAGGAGATGGGCTCCAGTCCTATGGGGCCACATGGCTCGGCAAGGCTTACTATTTATATATACAATAGTCATATTTGCTGTGAATAGACAATGACATGATTGTATTGGCACCAGTCATTTAAATGCAAAACATCCCATTTGGTGTCTGTAACACTGCCATGTGTAGACGGACAATACAGCGTTTTGTTTGTGAGCAGTGTGACGCTGGCAAAAGGTTTGTTTGTTTCATGTGTTTAAATGTCAATATTGAGTTATTATTTCTTGATTGATCGATTCATTTTGTTTTCAGTGTGTTCGTTGCGGTTTTCGTTGGGCTTCCTACACTCATTCCCTTTGTTTGTCGTACAGTATGCAGCCAATGAGGTAAATTGATTTGTTGAGTGTATTTTCTTTGTTTGTATGCGTTATGTAGGTTTATGTTTATTCTGATAGTTGTTATTTTGTGTTTCTACCAGTTTTACATCGGCATGTTAAAACCGCAAGTTAGTGTATTTAACACGCCTTTCCAGGTAATGTATCAGACTTGATGAAGACCCTTAGTGGTCGAAACGTTGTGTAACTTCATAATTTTTTTCTACTGGGAGCTTAAGTGTGCGGACTTTCATTCCTTTTTTCTAAAGCCGCAAGTGTGCCTTAATAAAGCCACAAGGAACAAGAACTACTGACCCGTTTTTGGACCACATGAAGGGAGTGACAACACTCATTCCCTAATTGATGCAAGTTTGTTGTTTGTCACAACAAAAGCACATCAGAGGGCATGGACATACAGTGTGTGTGTGTGTGTGTGTGTGTGTGTGTGTGTGTGTGTGTGTGTGTGTGTGTGTGTGTGTGTGTGTGTGTGTGTGTGTGTGTGTGTGTGTGTGTGTGTGTGTGTGTGTGTGTGTGTGCGCGTTTCAGGTCTGTTAGCTTAGAACAAGAAGAACAAGTAACATGTCCCTCTCATTCGAACTAGACCATCAAAGTGGTGTACGGGGACACACAGGGGTCCTTGAGCGAATTCCAGGGGGTCTCCAGCTAAATGAGTTAAAATAGCATAAAAAATATTTTAACTACTTTAAACTTATTGTATACTACGGCTATTTGAAAATAGCCAGTCTACGAGCTCACAGCGTATCATGATGCTGACACACATGATGCTTGTAGAAAGAAATCTTGAAAAATCTAAAACTGTTTTCGAACCATTTTACACACATTTTCTGTTATTCAAATGGGGTCCACAGACCACAGCGAGCCAAATACGTCAATTTGGCGGTCCTTGACATGAAAATGTTTTAGAACCACCACTGCTCTAGAACAGATGGACCATAATGGACCTTTCATTTCAAGGTCCATTATGTATTTGGCATTTGAGCCACTGAACCACCATTTGATGATTTGATTTAGCCTTTCAGATTAAAAACTTTAAATATTTCTTCTACATTATCTAATAGTGTTAGACTTCTTGTAAATTAAGTAATGCAGATGTTTAACAATAATTTAACTCTTGAGAGCGTAAAATGAAACCAAATGGACCCGTAAGGGTCCATTTGGTTTCATATTACGCTCTCAAGAGTTAAAGATCTACAGTATAAGGGTCCATTTGGTTACCAACTCTCCATCATTTAGCTGGGGACCACCTGGAACCCCCTCAAGGACCACTGGTGCTCCCCGGACCACTGGTTGAGAACCACTGCTCTAGAAGGTCGTCCCCTCAACAGTATAGGTGTCTCCAACATCTTTGCAGTGGGTGGTGGACAGATGGGTGGATGGATGGATGGATGGATGGAGATGGATACTCACCGTGCACAGCGAGGCCGCAGCCTCATCGTAGCTTCCTCTCCTCATCACTGCCGGTCCGTGACATTCGGTCGCATCCATGCCTGTATAGCGTCTCTACGGCGTCTCTCTCTGAACGTCTATGTCGGTCGGTCGGTCTCAGGACCCTGTGGTGTCTTCTGGTTCTTCTCCCGTGTTTTTCGTCCGTCTGTGTGAGATTGTTCCGCAGCCGAAGAGCTGGCTTGGTTTCCACACGTAGGCTATGGGGTCAGAGCCACAGAGTGGGTGCTGCTGATGGGTGCTGGCCAAAAAGCCTGGTTCAGCTGGTGCTAATGAGGGTTACAACAATGAAAGGGCCGGCGGACAATAGGGGAGATGGGTGTTCTGCTTGACCCTGTGCCGTGGCCTCCCACAGAACCCATAGCCTCTCCATCCCAGCCTGTTCCCGTTAATGAGATAAACAAGCATGGCGACAGAGGGCCCCGCCGACCGCCCCGTTAACCAGGCTAACGAGGTAGATGCCATGACGGTCCAGGAAAACACCCCCCCCCCCCTCCAACACACACACACACACACACACACGTTTGTGTTACTATACTTGCGAGGATTTACAAGTAATCTACAGGCTTACAATGCGTCGCTCTGTGACACTGACACATTGTAACTTCTAGATTGCCTATTTACGGTGCATGACACCATCACGCAACTAAGTGTAATGCAGGCAGAAAAACGTCAACCCATAGACCTATAACCTCTAAATGCATAATCCTCATCATAACCTCAACTTGGGTTCCAGTTTTGGGTCCCAGTCTTAGAGTCTTTGATATGACCTGGCCAGGGATCGAACTCCGACCCCCTTGTCTCAGGGCGGGCACTCTAGCAACAAGGCCACTGAGCTGGTATAAATAGGCTACAGCTAAGCATAACTATTAAATTCATAATTACAACCATAAGACAACAATCCCTCTTGTTATTTTACTTATCCCCATTACACCGGCTGCCATTCTCTTGTGAGGACCAGGACAATTGTCCTAGTAATACTGTACAAGTAAGACGCGCGAACGCTGGAAGCGAGCGCAGCTCGAAAATATTGTGTATTTACGGACTTGTAATCTGTGTTATTTCACCGTGATGGGGAGAGAACATTGACATTGTGTGTGTGTGTGTGTGTGTGTGTGTGTGTGTGTGTGTGTGTGTGTGTGTGTGTGTGTGTTGCAGGCTGTTGTGCATTGTAATCAGAGCATTGTCTGAATTCCTGCACTCTGGCGCACTCGGGTGGCTGCTTACAGGCAGTGCACGCATGTGAGTCACATGGGGGTGTGAGCCAATGAGAGCATGAACACAGACAGACACACACACAAACAGACACACACACAACCTGAGCAGGGTTTCATAGTAAGCTCCACTCCTTCCGCGTTCGCAACAAGTACACACACATTTGAATCATTTTATTTGGATCTGCACAGAAAGCGCAATACATAATAGATCCAAACACTGATCAGAAGAAGGTTACATTACGGTGAAACCAGATACAACTGCTGCACATGCTTATTAACACAGAGGAAAAACGATTCCTCATGCGCACGCACACGCACACACACACACACACACACACACACACAGGCGCACGCGCACACCAAGGTTATTATAGTTAACTAAAACTAACGAAATAACGAAAACTAAAGGTGAAAAAACATTTCAGTTAACTAAACTAAATAAAAACTAAAAGAAAAAAGAAAAACGATAACTAACTTAAACTATATTGTGTGTTTACAAAACTAACTAAAACTAACTGAAATTATAGTCAAAATGCCCTTCGTTTTAGTTTTTGTCAATATCTATAAGCCTTTTAGATTTAAATTAATTTGATTCATTTCCCCTGCGCAGTTCTACGTCAGTTGCAGTCACCGTTGGTCCGCTGACGTAGTCGCCCCAAAACACCGTCGCCCCAGGGCAAATCCGGCGGTATTAGAATCACTGGTACGCGAAAGAATTGGGGGCGAGCGTGTTTTGGGGCGAGGTACTCCGGTTGTTTTCAATGTGCATCGTAGCACGTGAGCAGCACTGACTGACTGACTGACTGCACGGCACTGCACGTTACTTTATAATGGCGACGGAGAAACAAGTTGGGAGAAATATGGTCCTATATGGGATTTATTTGAATACAACAGCAAGAAAGACAATAACAATTGCCTTGTAGTGCAAACGGGTGATACATTGTGGAGCAATTATCAAGGGGAAAAACCCCACGGTCCACAGTGTAAAGTAACTAAGTACATTTACTCAAGTAGCCTACTGTAGCCCACTTAAGTAACATTTTGAGGTACTTTTGCTTTACTGGAGTATTTCCAATTTTCTGTATTTTTACTTCTACTCCACTACATCTCTCAGAGGTAATAATGGTACTTTTACTCCACTACAATTATTTGAAAACTTTAGTTATTAGTTACTTTGTAGGTATTTTGATTATTATTACAAAACATACATTATACCCACTTCATTTCGGCCATTTGAAAATAGCCGATCTACAAGCTCACAATGCTTTGGTGAGCTTGTAGATCTGCTTTTTTCAAAAGATTTGTTTACCTTTTATAGCCTACATTTTGAAAACTTGTGAAATGGGACATTCTGCATAATGAGTACTTTTACCTTTGTTTGTAATTTTGATACCAATACCTTTTTGCTTTTACTCAAGTACATTTTGAATTCCGGACTTTTACTTGTAACAGAGTATTTCTACATTGCAGTATTGATACTTTTACTTAAGTAACAAATGTGAGTACTTTTTCCACCACTGATAGCGAGTACCTTGACAAGGCAGCCTCTCTGAGCACCTCAGAAACCTGAGACCCCTGGACCCTGTGTGTGTCATGAAAGGGTTTATGTTCATATATTGTATGGCTATTTTGATTTATACCAGGCACACAGTACATGTTGCACTTAAGGCTGCTATCTTGTGGACTGTTGTGTGGATGGTTGATTGTCAAACAGTAACTGAATAATATATATTTTTAAATGGTATCTTTTGTTTTAGTTTTTATCACACAATACTTACTTTGACCTTTTGAATCCTGCACCTGACAAAAAACCCAAAGTATGAAAAAAAAAACTAACTAACACTAAAACTAATAAAAACTAAACTAAAACTAAGCTTTCTCACAAAAATAGAAACTAAATAAAAACTAGCAAACCCGCTCTGAAAACTAACTAAAACTAACTGAATTAGATTTTTTTTCGGTCAAAACTAACTAAAACTAACTGAATTAGATTTTTTTTCGGTCAAAACTAACTAAAACTAACTGAATTAGAAAAAAAAATGTCAAAACTAACTAAAACTAAACTATAATGAAAAATCCAAAACTATTATAACCTTGGCGCACACACACTTGTGACAACAAGCTTTCAGCAATAGGGGATGAGTGTTTTAAGATGTTTTGCATTTAAATGACTGGTGCCAATACTGTACATGTCATTGTTTAGTCATAGCTTTGACCATACATAAACATGGGCCATTTCCCCCTTTTAAAAAAAACCTCTGTTTTTACTGCTTTTAAATTTTAAAATATAGCAAAAATGTTCTACAAAATGTGTTTAGCAGACCAGACAAGCTATATAGGCCTTAAATGGTTAATGGCTTCAGATTTCACATTTGCTCACATTTTGTCCAAAGTCATTAAAACGTTGATGTGCTTTCTGAATAATTGAGTCAGTGTGGAACAAAATATAATGTCATGAGAGGTAGGCCTACAGCGGGCTAGTGTGAGGAAGTGCAGAACAAACAGGCATCCAGGTATTCAAACAAAACAATGTTTAATTTTCCGACAGATAGTTAACTCAGGATAGGCCAACATGAGGGTGATTTTCAAAACAACATAAAATTTCCCAAAGAATCCAAATAATGTCCAAACTTCTACTTAACATGAACAGACAGTCTTGTCCACGTTCAGTCCTTGGGTCCAGCTCCTTCCAGTCATCCTCTCTCAATCCATCTTGCTTTGTTTGTTCTGTGTCTCTTAGCTCTACCTCAATAGGCTCTATACACAGCAGACATATTGTGACATTTACAGGTGTTACCAATGATAATACTGGCTCTGTTCCATTCTGGTCAAACAGAGTGAGGGTGCTGATAGCATGTTGACTCACTGGAGACACTCTGGTACACCAGTGGGTCTAAAATGTGGGTCCAGGGACCCTCATGGTTCCTTAAGGGGTTTCCAAATGGCCCTTACGGGTGTGTAACTCTAAGAGTGTACAAATTTGTGGGTCCATTTGATTCCATTTGTACACTCTCAGAGTTATGGGGGTCATGGAAATTGAAACATCTGAGAACCACTGTGCTACACTAGGACAGAGCCTTCATTAGTATCATTGGTAACACCTGTGAAGGAAGTGATAATATGGCTGCTGTGCCTAGAGCCTATTAGATGCCTCAAGCA
This sequence comes from Gymnoscopelus braueri, assembly GCF_963280865.1. Taxonomy (NCBI): domain Eukaryota; kingdom Metazoa; phylum Chordata; class Actinopteri; order Myctophiformes; family Myctophidae; genus Gymnoscopelus; species Gymnoscopelus braueri. The sequence continues at coordinate 8,775,835 of NC_137616.1, read as the reverse complement.
CCAACACCTGTCTGTGTTGAGGCCGTCTCTGGGACTTGTAGTTGTCACCACAGCGGCCATTTTGTGTGTGGGAAACGTATAGCACCCATCTACCACCTGTCCCCTCGTGATGCCACAAAACATAATTAATTATCAGAATTCAGTAAATAAAATAATATTTTCTGTTGGCTTATCAAATCAGTCCATAATTTCAAAATGCATTAAAATACAATGATACGGTGATTTTGATGAAAGCTAGTGGAAATGCCACCGTATCTCAAGCTAATTTCAAGCCTCTGCAATTGGATTTTCAAACCGTATACCGAAATGAACGGAAGGAATCCAATAACTTCCTCGGAAATCAAACAAACCACATTATCGTTGCTGTCGGCAGAAGAAACCTTGTATCTCTATTGATGGATATTTTTATAATAATCATTTGAAGTGTCATAACTGGCCCAATGTCACGTTCATATAAAATGTCTAAATCTGCCATCATATCCTATTTTAGTGTGCCATCTTGGCATAACTCAAGTTTGCCTACCAATCTTATGATTTTATTAAGTTCAAGGTTGTACGGAACGAATCCTAGTATTAGTTTTCTCCTTTCCTCTAGAGACTGCATGTGTTTTGAGCTGTACAGAGCACAGGCCCTCCAAGGTCACTGATTATCTCTGGAGGAATACAATAACAGCTCAGTGGATTTAACTTGACCATCTATGACAAAGCAACAACACCTCCAGCAACGCTACGACGGTAAATATGACCTATAAATGACCTGCCCACCTAATAGCTCCCCTGGGAACATCTATAACTACTGTGAATTACAGTACATTACTGTGCCTGGATTTCTATTCTGAGAAGACAGGAGAACTAAGGCAGGAAATAAGGAAGCAAAAGTCGTCCCTTCAGCTGAACAAAAACGGGTACAATTTTGAATAATTATCCATTAACTTTAGGGGGATGTCAGAATCACCTGCATTACTGGAGAGAGACATGTACGAAAACACATTTTGATGATGTGCGCTTGCTCGTCTGAATGATAAGTGCATGTTTGTTTGCTCTCTGTAGATATTCAATGAATTCTGAGACGCACATGGTTGATGAGGATTGTAATTGCTTGATAGGTAAGGCCTTTAATACTGTCTTATTATCAGTGGTGGAAAAAGTACTCAAATGTTTTACTTAAGTGAAAGTATCAATACTGCAATGTAGAAGTACTCTGTTACAAGTAAAAATACGGAATTAAAAATGTACTTGAGTAAAAGTACAAAAGTATTGGTATCAAAATGTACTTACAGTACCAAAAGTAAAAGTACTAAAATGTAAAATAGCAGATCTACAAGCTCACAACGCGTCGCGATGCGACGCGTTGTGAGCTTGTAGATCAGCTATTTTCAAATAGCCTATGTATAAAATAGGGCTAAAGGGGTTAATGTATGTTTTATGATATAATAATTTATATCTGCAAAGTAACTAGTAGCTGAAGTTTTCAAATAATTGTAGTGAAGTAAAAGTACAATATTTGCCTCTGAGATGTAGTGGAGTAGAAGTAAAAGTGTTGGAAATTGGAAATACTCAAGTAAAGCACAAATACCTCAAAATTGTACTTAAGTGCAGTACTTAAGTAAATGTACTTTCCACCACTGCTTATTATCATACAGTGTGTACTAGCCTTTGTATGGCGGTGTCTTGTGACAAACACTGCCGTGAGGCTGACCTTCCTCCCTGACCTTATGATTATTTTGTTCTGACAATCTGAAGTTATAGAATAATCAATATACCATTTTCATGCTGGCCAGGTATTTATTGCTATGGGGACAGCTTGCAACTCTATGACATAATGAAGCTTGGCCACACGGTTGGTTGTGTTCGTGTGTTCGCCAGATCTACAGGCTCGCGACGTGTCACAATGTGATGCGTTGTGAGCTTGTAGATCTGCTATTTTGGCGTTTTTTTTTTTATGTTGACAATTTTTTAAAACGTGCAAATATGGATGCCAGCCTTAATCCATTTAGACCGGGAACGCAGCTGTGTGTCATTTTTAAGATTTGTTTTGGGCTGTTCAAAAATAGCAGATATACAAGCTCATATTGCGGCGCCGAGTGCCGCGCTATGAGCTTGTAGATCTGCTATTTTTGAAAAATCGTGAAAATGTATGTTAATCTTTGAATTATGTTCATATTTTTAAAGCGAATGTTTGTAACTCAAATCTTTGCTTCTGGGGATCTCTGGAATAACATATTTTGAGATATTTTTGTTTTTTAAATATTTAAATATTTTATATTTCTTTAGGGCTTTTTTAAAATATTTTTAATATTTTTAATATTTTTAATATTTTTTATATATGTTTTAAAAAAAGAATTTAGATGATTTTTAGAATCGGACTCAGGTCTTAATGGGTTTATGTGGTTTATCCCAAAAAATGTAGTTAATTAATTGAATGTTTTAATTGTGATTCTATCAAACATAAACATCAAACATATTAGGCGGTCTCCATTTTCCCTATAAGCAAATGCATGTATTTAATTCAGTCTGGCCAGAAGCAGGGATAAAACATATCCCCACCAGCCATAAAAAACATAAATGACCAGAGGGGGGATATCAAAAGCAGAGGTGTGGATTTACCCCCCCATCCCCCCCAGCAAATCCAACCCTACAGTCAATCAATGAAGAGTGTACCGTGGAGATTTAAGGTCTGTGAGTTGGGGGCCCTATCTACACACAAGGTCAAATGAAATTAATGACTTGCTGAGCAGCTCCATGGGACATGATTACAGTGGTGGAAAAAGTACTCAAATGTAAAAGTAAAAGTATCAATACTGCGATGCAGAAATACTCTGTTAGAACTTAGAAGTAAAAGTCCAGCATTCAAAATGTACTTGAGTAAAAGTACAAAAGTATCGGCATCAAAATGTACTTAAAGTACCAAAAGTAAAAGTACTCATTGTGCAGAATGTCCAATTTCAAGTTTTCAAATGTATAAGAATAATTTGAAAATAGCAGATCTACCAGCTTTTTTTAGCTTGTAGATCGGCTATTTTCAAATAGCCAAAGCATATTATGTATATATATTTAGGGCTGGAGTGGTTAATCTATGTTTTGTAATAACAAACAAAATCTACAAAGTAACTTGTAACTAAAGTTTTCAATTAATTGTAGTGGAGTAAAAGTACAATATTTGCCATCTGAGATGTAGTGAAGTTGAAGTAAAAGTACAGAAATGTGTACCTAAGTACAGTAGACTTGAGTAAATGTACTTAGTTACTTTCCACCACTGCATGATTGCAATGATGAATTCACGCCATTGATTCAGACTCGTGATGCGTATAATGAAGCTGTGCTGAACATCTTACGGTGTGAGAAAAGCAGGATGGCGTTCATCTCTCCCTCGTTCATCATCTGATGAGAGGCCATCAAGATGGTCAAGAATAATTATTATGTCAATATAGAGCCCATGCATGCTTCAAGTGCATTTGCTGGAATGTGTGCTGTTTCTTGCAGCATATTATCACAGTAATGTATGCAAGCAACACATTCCAGCAAATGTACTTGATGCTGGCGGGCTCTATTAACATAATACTATGATGTGCTTATAACTGTACATGCACATGTGTCCATTTAGGAATAGTACAGTCACCCTACTCCAGGGGTCTTCAACCTTTTCAGGCCAAGGACCCCCTCGCTGAGAGAGAGATGAAGCAGGGACCCCCTCTATATTGTATAAAATTGTGTTTCAGATAAACTTTTACGGCTCTTTTTTCCCTCTACACCTATAACTCTTAGCCAAAAATAGCCGATCTACAAGCTCACAACGCCTCGCGCTGTTTGGTTTAAAGGAGTAGTTCGCCCCAAAAAGGACTCATTTTCTATCAATTACACACCCTATATGAAGCCTTGAATTCATGGAGATCTTTTTGTTTTTGTCGCATTCCAAAGCCAATAATTTGATGGCTGGCGGAGTCTCTGGTATAGGAGACTTGCAGAGTCTCCTACTCCTACTGACTGATGACCTGGTCATCAAATTATTGGCTTATGAATACAACAAAAACTAAAAAAAATCTCCATGAATTCAAGGCTTCATGGGGTGTGTAATTGATAGAAAATACATATTTTTGGGGGTGAACTACTCCTTTAAGCCTTGAAAATGTTAGTCCCATGATCTGAATAAGAAATCATCTACATTAAATCTGCTCTGGGCCAGGATAAATGATATTCCATACCAGTATTATGATTAATAGGAATATCCTGGAGATGTAACTCTTTAAAGGCTAGTTTGATCATTGAATTGAAATTAAAATGCATAGTGGGACATGGGATGGAAAGACTGTGGTTTCTCATTAATGAGCACTTATCTTCAACCACACCATGTGGCCCAAGAGGATTTAATCCTTTAGAATGCTCTTGTAAGAATATAGTTTTTCCATTTATAATAATAGTTGGTAAAAGAAAAAAAAGAAAAAGAAGAAAAAACGTAACAACCCTTCCATAAATATCAGCTTATTAGCAGTGGTGTAAAGTAACTAAGTACATTTACTCAAGTACTGTACTTAAGTACCATTGTGAGGTATTTGTTACCAACTTTCTATACTTTTACTTCTACTCCACAACATCTCAGAGACAAATATTGTACTTTTACTCCGCTACAATTATTTGAAAACTTTTGTTACTGTAGATTTTTATTATTATTACAAAACATACACACTTCAGCCCTATTTAAACTATATGAAAATAGCCGATATACAAGCTCACAACACGTCGCAAATCGCGATGCAACGTGTTGTGTGCTTGTAGATCTGCTATTTCCCCCCCAAAAAAACATAGACATATGATAACTTGTGAAACTTGTGTATACAGTATCTTGATGCCAATACTTTTGTACTTTTACTCAAGTCAATTTTGATTACCAGACTTTCACTTGTAACAGAGTGTTTCTACATTGCAGTATTGATACTTTTACTTAAGTAAGAAAAGTGGAGTACTTTTTCCACCACTGCTCATTAGCATGGGTTCACAGTTGCTATGGGAAGCGATGGCTAGATCCTATATGCTTTGTATTATAAGCAGAGCCTCACTCAGTGAAGTGGCACGTCTGACCATGTCAAATCAGTGTAATGGACCCTTCGCTAAACCCCACCCCAAAAGCGATTGGCCAATGCCAGCTTAGCAACCGTTGTTAGCCTGGCATAGGTCTGGCAAGCTTTCGTCACCTGCCATAGCTGTCAATGTTATTTTGCCCGCACACACACAATCATTTGCAACATAATAGCAAGAATAGGAATACCACGATAACGCAATGGTGACTATGAACACCAAACCCGTTGGAGGCTGCTTTTCCCAAGCTGAAATCTGCAAGGCTGAATATGGCTGTGTTGTTGAACACATACACAGCTTAACGTCAGGAAAGTTACACGACACGACTCACTCGCCCAGGTCACGGTGTCAATAATAGGCTACTAATCACCGTAATCGTAACAAAATTCAGAATCACAGCGCTGCCTGTTTCGGATTCCGCACATTAAAGTATATTCATTCATTTGTTCGTCTATTTATTAACTGCTACTGTAGTCTTACCCTACGGTACATGAAAACTCCTGTTACAGTCATGGATCAACTTCAACCTGGTGTTTGCACTTTCTCCATTTACGGTCCGTACATATATATATAAACGTTCAGATTTCAAATATAAATTGCTTACCCTATGGCCACGGATGTTAAAATGATGCACGGGACTCTTAAAAGTACCCGTATATTCTGTATTGTTCAATAAAAATCATTTTAATCTGATCGGTGGCCATTTTCTCATAGAATTATAATGTTTCAGAGTGCAATACACCTACCAACCGATAGGGTCGCTTAGTTGAAAGCATATGGAGAAAATGGCCACCGATCAGATTAAAATGCTTTTTATTGAACAATACGGATGATACGGGTACTTTTGAGAGCCCGTACATAAATGCAACATCCGTGGCCATGAGATAAGCACTTTATATTTGAAATATGAACGTTTCTGTAGATGTACGGGCTATAAATGGAGAAAGTGCAAACACCAGGTTGAAATTCATCCATGACGGTCGAGACAGACGACCGTCGCGTATCCATGGCTATTACTCCCTCTAACATTTCCCGTGTTTTTAGTTTATTGAAATAATGTCATGCACATTTGTCCAGTGCATAGCTTACTGCAGGCCTTGTTGACTAGATTTAGAAGAGATTTTGAAGCTATTGCTGCTGAAATGATCGATTATTTTTAAGGGGAAAAGCCGTCATTTAACATGCAAGTCAATGGGTGAGAAGCAGAGATTGCCAGGCGCTGCCAGGCCTGGGTGTGACTAACTTCGCACCACCAGTCACAGAGTGGAGTGGGTGGGGCTTAGCGAAGGGTCCATTGCATGTAAATGTATGCAAAATTAGGAGAGCAGCCATGCCAGAAATATAGGGCTGAAGTGGTTACTGTATGTTTTGTAATAATAATCAAAATCTACGAAGTAACCAGTAACTAAAGTTTTCAAAGGATTGGAGTAAAAGTACAATATTTGCCTCTGAGATGTATAGGAGTAGAAGCAAAAGTACAGAAATTTGGAAATACTCCAGTAAAGTAAAAAATACCTCACAATTGTACTTAAGTACAGTACTTGAGTAAATGTACTTGGTTACTTTACACCTCTGATTACAAGCAGGGCCTCACTCAGTGAAGTGGCATCTCAGACCATGTCAAATCAGTGTAAATTAAATGTATGTGAAAGTAGGAGAGCAGCCATGCATACAAATGTGCAGTGACACACCACAACAGCAAACACCATTCATAAGACACTAGTATCCACCAATACATTACAGTATAATACTTAATAGCATATACATGACAAAAGTGGTGGAAAAAGTACTCAAATGTTTTACTTAAGTAAAAGTATAAATACTGCAATGTAGAAGTACTCTGTTACAAGTAAAAGTCCAGAATAAAACATGTACTTGAGTAAAAGTACAGAAGTATTGGTATCAAAATGTACTTAAAGTACCAAAAGTAAAAGTACTAAAATGTTTGAAAATAGCAGATCTACAAGCTCACAACGCATCGCAATGCGACGTGTTGAGCTTGTAGATCGGCTATGTAGATAGCCTATGTATGAAGTAACTATTAACTAAAGTTTTCAAATAATTGTAGTGGAGTAAAAGTAAAATATTTGCCTCTGAGATGTAGTGGAGTAGGAGTAAAAGTTTTTAATATAAGTAGAAGTAAAAGTTTTTAATATCATGTACAGTATATATCGTACTTGCTGCTATATCGATCCACCTTACATCTTTTTTTTAAATTATGAATTTATTGATTTTGACACAAGGGTACAAGGGTGTCCAGATGTCAAAAGTAAGTATATTATTTTTCTTTTTTGCTCTTACTGTACATCTACCCCCCACCGCCGGTCCAACATACAAACAATTACATAAAATAAACATAAATTAAAGAAATTATACATAAATTATGATTTCCCTTACTATCTTTCCTATCCTCAGTGGTGGAAGAAGTACAGGCATGTTTTACTTAAGTAAAGGTATCAATACCACTTACTCTGTTACAAGTAAAAGTCCGGTGTTCAAGATTTACTTAAAAGTACAAAAGTATTGGTATCAAAATAGTACCAAAAGTAGAAAGTACTCATTATGCAGAAGGTCCCATTTCACAAGTTTTCAAATGTATAAAAATCTTTTGAAAATATCAGATCTACAAGCTCACAATGCTGGCATCGCATCGCATCGCATCGCATCACATTGGGGGGCGGCAGTGGCTCAGGGGTAGAGTGGCCGGTAGATCGGCCGGATTGCAACCGTGAGGTTTCCAGTTCGATCCTGGGCTCCCCCAGAAGAGTTAGTGTTGAAGTGTCCTTGAGCACGACGCTGAACCCCTAATTGCTCCTTGCATGGTTTCCTCCGCCATCGGTGTATGAATGTGTGTGTGAATATGTGAATGTAATGCACAATCTATGTAAAGAAGCGCTATATAAATGCACCATTTACCATTTATTTACCATCGTGAGCTTGTAGATCTGCTATTTTCAAATGGCCAAAATGTATGTAGGGCTGAAGTGGTTAATGTATGTTTTGTAATAATAATCAAAATCTACGAAGTAACTAACTAACTAGTACAATGTTTGCGTCTGAGATGCAGTGGAGTAGAAGTAAAAGTACAAAAAAATTGTGCTTGAGTACAGTACTTACTAGTAAATGTACTTTACTTAAGTTGCTTCTTTACACCATTGATTATAAGCAGAGCCTCACTCAGTGAAGTGGCATCTCAGACCATGTCAAATCAGTGTAAATTAAATGTATGTGAAAGTAGGAGAGCAGCCACGCATACAAATGTGCAGTGACACACCACAACAGCAAACACCATTCATAAGGCACTAGTATCCACCAATACATTACAGTATATAATACACATAGCATAGCATAACAAACAAGGCACTCAATTTTCAATAACCTTAATCTTGTGTACAACGCGCTGATATTCTGTTTGCACCTTAATGTCTAATATCATGTACAGTAGATACCGTACTTGCTGCTATGTTGATGCACCTTACCTCTAACCTCTAATTTGTATATATGAAGATATATTTTGTTGATTCCCCCCACGCTCCAATTGTTATTGTAAATTGTCACTACATATAGAAAATGTTCCGGAAAGTTCTCTTATCCTTCCATTGTTCTCTATTCTTCCATACTATGGGATGAAAGGGCCAGCACTGGACTGTATGCAATCAATGGTTTCCTTCCATAAAGCTGCACTTGCTAATAATATACAATCAGCTGCCAACACTGTGGTATGAATTCTTCATTGTCCTCAGGGGCTTCGTTAGCACAGTAGTGAGCTGGTTTGGTTTCAATAGAGCCCAAGCCCTATATGTAACGGCCTAATGGGCTTAATAACAGGGGACAGCAGTGGCGCGGGAAGGGGGGGGCTATGGGGGCTGCAGCCCCCCTGGTGATGGGAGCAGCCCCCCTGGTGATGGGAAGAAAAAAAAAAAAAAGAAAAAAAAAGTTTTATTTTATTTTTTATAATATATATATATTTTATGGATCATAGCAGTCTGTTACGGTCATGGATGAACTTCAACCTGGTGTTTACACTGTCTTTCTGCCTTTTTGTGTGGGGAAAAACACAGAAAACCCCCAAAAAATCGCGGAGTCCCCCCTAGGTATTAAGGACTTCCCGCGCGCCTGGGGGACAGAAAACAACATGTTATCTTCGTAGTTATTTTTATCTGTGTATAGCACCAGAAGCCTACCTTCACCTTGCTTGTCATGCCTTAGGCAGTGTCAGGGACCAGAGTTGGTCGGCAAGAGAGACACCAGGAGACCTGTGTAGTTTCTTTAAAATGTCCTTTTTAAATATTTTATTATTTCCATAAAAATAAGACATGACATTGATTCTAGGCCCAAAACAAAAGAGGACAAACAGAACTGAACTTTACATCAAGACTGAGCTAACCAAAATGAGACATGAGGGGATAGTGGTGATCAATCCACTCTTGACACAAAGGGGACTTTGACTAACATTAACAGATTACAAATAGCTACAAGCAACATACCAACAACACTAACTCAGATTAAGTAAAGAAATGACATACAACTGAAATATCAAAATACATTTCTTCACAATTGTAGTAATACATTCAAACTCATAATAAACCCCTGCCCCTCCCCATATGCACAGGGGACATGGTGCAGTCCAATTACTAATCAGCTCCTTGTAAGTACCTGTAAAGCAGCTGGTCTATTCTATGGCCAGCCATCTAAACTGCAGCACTCCTCCAAACTGATAACTCAACAAAACAAATGTCCACCTTGTTTTACCAACTTTGTGTGGCTGCTGGTGTGGCCATCACAGGCAGTATAATGTAATCACTATTAGTCATCACCACACAGAAAAACAACAGATAAAACAATTCATGAATCATGACAGAGGCTCTCTCTGAGTGTGTGTGCGTGTGTGTGTGTGTGTGTGTGTGTGTGTGTGTGTGTGTTGTGTGTGTGTGTGTGTGTGATCGGCTAATCTCCAGCACCATTGGCCCCATCGCAGCAAAACTGTGCACGCACACTCCCTGGATGCCAGAGCAGAACCTCTGGCCGAAGTTTTCAGATCGGCCTGTTATAGCGCTACCAGGAGGCCTATTTTTGTTTTTTAGATTTTGTCCAAAAATCAGGCAAATCGGTACACAGTATCTCTATAGTCATTAAACCAAACGGGTCTTTCGGATTTGTCATATTCCATCTGATTGCCTAAGATTGGTTTCCAAAGATTGCAGGAGTGCTCCGCTTTGAACAAAATGCCTCAAATCATGAACACAGTGTGCGATTGCCGTGAAACTTTGCACACACATTGCAACTAGGCCAAGAAAGAAATGCCACCCTATATTTTTCTAAATCAGCCTTAGAACAGCTAGGCTGATTCACACCTATCAGGCTCGAAGCCTTATTGCATTCCTTGGCTTTCTCTTTCCTCCGCCGTTTTTTCAGTTCTGGCCTAACCGCGTGGTCACTTTTTACGAAACTCGGCAATATGGTAGAGGGCTATGCCATTGAAAATGGCAACTTTGAACAGATACAACTCATGCCCTGTTTGACCTACAGCCATGAAACTTCGATACACACATGCGTCTCCTCATGCCTAACAACTTTCATACTTTGACTTTTGACCTCTGACCTTTAGATCTCCCACCATTTTGAATTATGTGAAAAGCAGTAAAAATCTCCTCCTGGGAATTTTGAGCAATCTGCACGAAACATTTTACACATGAGCTTTGGACCTATGCCGACAAACTGGGGAGGGGGATTTTCCATAAGTGAAAAAATTAAGCTTTTAAGAGCCAATAAATATTGCAGTTTTATGACAATTATTCATCTGCCCCTAACACATACATGCAGACTCACATTTGTTTGAAACTTTACAGTAATGTAGAGGGTCATTCCAAGTATCACTGAAACCAATTACTCCAATTGGTCAAAGGGGGGCGCTATAGCAATTTTTTGAAAATGCTAACTTTAAAAAGGCAAAAGTCATTTGAAAAAAACTAAATTGAAAAATAAAATAATTCGAATAAAAATACAAAATAATTGTAATTATGTATATAAAACATTCGTATGTAAAAATGTTAAATTATAAAAAATACATATTACTTAGTGATGTGCTTTTATTTGAGATAAAGTGTGTTAATATGACTTATTTTTACAGTGTTACAACTGCCCCCGTCAAGGGGGAAATTGTAACACTGTGACTCATTGCATTCAAATTAATATTTTAGTCTTATCCTTATTAGTGAAAGCTTAAAAATGTTATTACTAATTAGGGCACATATATATGTTTCTTATAGCAAAAGATGACTAGGATATTTCAAGTAGTCTGTGAATTATGAAGGCAAATACAAAAAGTGTTACTTTTGCCCCCTGTCTGCCCTACACTGTCTACCTGCAAGTCTGTAGGTCCCTGGTTCAAACCCCAATTTAACCAGTCCAAATATAATTTACTGAACAAAAATCATGACTTTGTTAATTAATGCATGTTCACTTTTTAAAGACAAGATGAAATGGCATTTTGACAGTATTTGTTTGTAAATTTTCTGACATAGGTATGTTCTTGTAGAAGAGTCATCCTAGTGTGCAACACTCCCCCTGGCCTATTCCCATGGATTGGATTCACCCACCTCACCTGCTGTCACTCCCTCTCAATCCATAATCACACCTCTCTGTCTCTCTGTCTCTCTGTCTCTGTGTCTCTCTCTCTCTCTCTCTCTCTCTCTCTCTCTCTCTCTCTCTCTCTCTCTCTCTCTCTCTCTCTCTCTCTCTCTCTCTCTCTCTCTCTCTCTCTCTCTCTCTCTCTCTCTCTCTCTCTCTCTCTCTCTCTCTCTCTCTGTAGTCTTTCTTTCTTTTTTCACTTTTCTTTTTCTTCTTCCCAACCGAGTGTAGCCTTGGACTCGCCATGACCACCACCACTACCCCAGTAAGTGGGCTTTGGCATATTTGTTTATATAGTTTTCTCCTGACAAAAGAGCACCCTGGATATACACAAGCAAACACACACACAACAGAACACTTCCAGCTGAGAGTTGCAGACCTTGCCTGGGTCACAACATTAGCCCCTTCAACCCGGGGGATCCTGAGGTGTTCCAATGGCCAGACTGGAGATAATAATCCTCTCCATCTGATCCTTGGTCTGCCCTGTTGCCTCCTCACAGCAACCAGTGGTGTAAAGTAACTAAGTACATGTACTAGTAATTTACTGAAATGAAATTTTCTCTTTTTTTTCTCCTCCAATTTTCAGTACTTTTACTCCACTACATCTCAGACCCAAATATTGTAATTTTACTCCTCTACAATTATTACAACTTTACTTACTAGTTACTTTGTAGATTTTTATTATTATTACAAAACATACATTAACCACTTTAGCCTTATAGATACTTCGGCTAATTGAAAATAGGCGATCTACAAGCTCACAACGCGTTGTGAGCTTGTAAAATATCTTTTATACGTGTGTGTGCATACTGCAAGCTCACAACGCGTCGCGATGCGCTATGAGCTTGTAGATCTGCTATTTTTGAAAAATCGTGAAAATGTGTGCATATCTTTGAATATATATATATTTTTAATGAGAACATTTTTAACTCAAGTCTTTGCTTCTGGGGGTCCCTGGCAGAAAAAAAATTCAGACGGGGGTCCACGGGCCAATCAATTTAGGGGTCCTTGGCTTTAAAAAGGTTGAAAACCACTGGTGTAGATAATTATGTGTGTAGATATTGGCATTATGTGCTTTATGTTCCTTATTGCAAGTGGTTTACTTCCCGTTGCTGAAATCACATTTTGTCCAAATATAGTGCACTTACAGTAGGCCATATGACACCTAACAGGCGGTATTTGACACCCAGTTAGGTGTCATCATGCTTACAGTCACATGATGGGATGGGTGTGATGGCGAAAATGCCACTTATATGCGGTGACCCATTTGGCATGTGTGGAATTTCTATGCTAATTTTATCTAGTGGGAATGTACGTTTTGTAGCACAGAAAAGTTTATTTTTATTGAAAAATGCTTAACTATATACTGTAATATTTGCAATGACTAGGACATCCCCTGATTTTCACAAGTGGCTATAAACTGTTCAAAATAGCTTAGCCTGTTCGAGCTTGTAGATCTGCTATTTTTGATGCTTTTGTAGTGTATGATCAAGTAGGGCAGTTGCCGCAGTTATAATTTACGAAAAAACACAAAAAGTTAGAATATATAAGAGGTATAATAAGAGGTTTCTGTCTAACAGCAAAAATGTATTATGTTATATGATTGAGGGACCCTATGCAGACAGAACAGGGGTGTATAAGTCTTAGAACATAAAAGGAGTGCATGGCATGGACCAGTCAGGTTCCCAAACCTTTTAACCCCGAGACCCAACAGAGAAATGTTATGTCTCCCTGCGGGACCCAAACTAGTGAAAATAGCTGATCTACAAGCTCCCAGCGTGTCACGATGTGAGCTTGTAGATCTCCTATTTTCACAACTTCTTCTTTGATTTGATTCATTCGTGAAATTAAAATAAAGAAATAAAATAAAAGTAGTAGATCTACAAGCTGAAAAACGTGTCACTTCGCGCCGTGTTTCGAGCTTGCAGATCTGCTACTTTTGATACTTTTGGGTGACGCTGCGGTATGATCAAGTAGGGCGTTGATTTGTGCACGAAAAAAACACAACGTTAAAATAAGGAGATAAGAGGTTTCTGCCCGACAGCAGCTAAATGTATTTATAGTTGCTGTACACCACTGTTGTCATCTCAGAATGAAGCATTGATGAGTTTCTGCAGCAGTGAAGTCCAGTCCAATTAAGTCTGGTTTGACTCTTGCATAATTAATTAACTGTGGCGGGGAGGGGCCCAGTCATCAATGGAGCCCACGTTATCTATATTACATAACCTGTCAAGTTATGCCAGGGTTCACACTGCGCATCAAAACAAGTGTGGAAACATCAGTGGTGTAAAGCAACTTAGTACATGTACTCAAGTATGCTGTACTTAAGTACAATTTTGAGGTACTTTTACTTTCTTCATTATTTACAAATTTCAAAACTTCTACCCCACTACATCTTAGAGGAAAATGTTGTACTTTTACTCCACTACTGGCGATAGGGTTGCAGCAATTCCATCCATCTGTCTGTGAACAGCTAATCTCCGGCACCGTTGGCCCGCTCGCTGCGAAAAGGTGCACACACACTCCCTGGGTGCCAATTCAGAACCTCTGCCCCAAATTTTCACATGGGCCTGTTATAGCGCCACCAGGAGGCCGATTTGTGCAAAACATTGTTTTAAATATTACTCCTACAGATTTTATCCAAACATCACGCAAATCGGTACACAGTATCTCTATAGTCATGTGATCAAGATGGAAGTGTCCGATTTTCCATATTCCATCCTGATTGGCTATGATTGGCTTCCAAAGTTTGCAGGAATGGTTTGTTTTGAACAAAATGCCTCAAATCATCAACGCAACGTGCGATTTCTGTGAAATTTTGCACACACATTCCCACTAGGCCGAGGAAGAAATGCCACCCTTTTCACATTGGCCTGTTATAGCGCCACCAGGAGGCCACAATAACCTACCTGACCTGGCGGAGACCTGTGCTCCGATGAGCACTTTTTCTAGTTTCTTTTAAATCACAACTAAAGACTTTTCTGTGTGCAGCTGCATTTGATTGAGTTACTTTTCTTTTTTTTATTTCTCTTCTGCACTGTATCTGTTACTTTTTACTTCTTTTGTTTCATGCATCCTAATATCATTGTATAATTGTCTCCACCAGGCCGAAGGCATGGCTGAGACTATGTTTTGCACCCTGTCCGTCCGTCCGTCCGTCCGTCCGTCCGTCCGTCCGTCCGTCTGTCCGTCTATGAACAGCTAATCTCCGGCACCGTTGGCTTGATCGCAGCGAAACTGTGCACACACACTCCCTGGATGACAGAGCAGAACCTCCGGCCGAATCTTTCAGATTGGCCACCAGGAGGCCAATTTTTCCATTGTTTTACATTACTATTATTTTGTCCAAACATCAGGCAAATCGGTACACATGATCTCTATCATCATATGATCAACATCTGTCCGATTTTCCATAATCCATCTTGATTGGCGAATTTCGAACATTGCTGACCCACAGTAACATACCTGACCTGGCGGAGACCTGTGCTCCGAGGAGCATTTTTTCTACAGTAGTTGTGTTTCCTTTGCTTGGTGTTCTGTGTAAAGCACATTGAATTGCCTTGTTGTTGAAATGTGCTATACAAATAAAGCTGCCTTGCCTTTCCCGCCTTACAGCTGTACTTTTAAACTGCCTATAGAATATTCAATCAATTCAATCAATCAATCAATCAGGTGCTTCCTGCTTTGGGAGATAAGCGAGAGAGCATTCACATGGAAACAATAAACAAGCACAATAAAAGCTCAAACACAACACGTACAATACAAACAATAGTTAAAGGGAGCATTTTCTGGTCCTTGGGGAGGGGAAATAGTTTTTTACAGCTTCACGAATCAGCATGAACATGCGTTTATGAACCATCCAGACCTTTCAGGTCATCTGGACAGGTTTTCTGCTCATAACACGGCAGATTAAATCAAAGCTGAAGACTTTTCTGTTTGCCGCTGCAAAAGAAAAATGGTTGAACTGGCATAATTCATCATTCATAATTCAAATTCAATCCATTGTATGGATTGAATGTGAATTGAAATATATTTTGTATTTATTATAATTATGTATATTTTTTATGTTTTTTCCATAAGAATTTCATTTTCCTCTCCTTTCCAATTGGCCTCCCTGGCGGGCCACGACCCACACGCAGTGAGAAGCTCTGTGCTATGTATGGTCCAGCTCTGCACCGGCTATATCCAGTTCAGCAGTCTGCAGAAACCCAGTGGGGACCCATGATGCACTGGGGCAGTGACCGTGTTGACCTCCTCAGTAAAGGGATAGCTCCAAACTTCGTTCTTTACCGGAAAGTTTCATTCAGCAGACGTGACAAGAAGGTTATTGATTACTCCTTTTTTTGTCACATGTCACGACGTAGAGATGGGCAGGAACTCTCTGACAGCCTTGTGGCTCATGGACGGCGTGATCTTCAGCTTGGAGCCCCAGCACTGGTAGACGACGTCGCCGTGGATGTAGCTGCTCCCCAGGCGCTTGTTCCGGCTGCTGCTCCGGCTCTTGTTCTGCTGCGACAAGCAGACGGGCGGGCCGGGGGGTCGCTCCTGGAGCTCTATCTGGATAGGGTGGGGGGCCTGGTGGTGGAGCGTGCCGCCCGAGCGGACCCCCACCCGGTTGCCCAGCACGCCGGGACACAGCGAGCGGAGCAGACAGCGCAGCTCCTGCTGGAAGGTCTTGTTGAAGTAGAAGTAGATGAGCGGGTTGTAGACGTGGGAGCTCTTGGCGAAGAGGGCCGGGAGGACGAAGACCCCGGGGCTCATGTTCCAGTTGTCCTCCTGGAAGATGAACAGGAAGGAGACCACGGCGTAGGGCGCCCACGCCACCACGAAGCCCAGGCTGATGCAGAAGAACATCTGGAGGACGAGAGAAACGACGCAAACGCAGGGTTAATTTTTGACACTTTTGTTGCAGAGTACAACCAGTGGTGGAATGTACCTAAGTATGCTTACTCAAGTACCGAAGTACTTGAGTATTTCCATTTTCCATCCAGTGATCCTCATTAGGCAGGGAGTGCTGTGCAACTTGCATGGTGATTAGGCTGACCTAAGAACAGATTATACCAGCGCAAAATAAGAGTTGAGCTGTGCATAGGCTGCCTGCTGAGTCGTGAGAGAACAGATCAAAGGTGCGCAATCATAAATTAGTCATCAAGGTGAAAACATGCTATTTAATTTCATCATACATACAGTAGGCTGCTATACAGTAGCTGCTAGATCCCTTTATGGAGTAGCCTATAATTGGCATCTACTGCTAGAACTGCATTTTTAATTGCAATAGTAATTATCAGGCTTGTCATGTCCGTTCTGTAATATCTCTTTGGATCTCAGAACAAATTTCATGGGTCCAATTAGGGTTTAAGTCCGTCATTTTGGAACTGTGAATACCTCTATTTCACAGTCCAAGAACAGCAGGACCTCACCTAGTAGTACAACATTGTGGCTTGCCGAAAATAAATGATCTTCAAGCTAACAGCGCGTCGCACCGTGACAAATTAAAGGAACACTTTACCTTCATACAATTGTCCCTCTCTAATGCTCATAAAGATGGCACTATTTCCGTCTACTCGCTCTGTGCCTCAGAGGTGGTCTGTTGACAGTTCAGAAATCTGCCTACCAGTGACCTCATCAGTGGGTATTCCAATCTAATGGAAACTACAGCATTGAATCCATTGTTCTTGCATAAAAAAAAAGGTTTTGAAATCTTATGACCACCAATGATGTCATTGATACAGTCCACCTCTGAGACAGAGCGTACGTAGAATGGTACAGGCCTATAGGGCATAGCAGTGGCGACCATTTTGTGATGATTTCAGAAAATATTTATATAAATCATTTTAAGCCTGGAATCAAGCTATCCAGGCTCCTGGTGAATCATGACCATTGAATATTTGATTAGTATATGATATACTATATTTAAAGGTAGGGTAAGTGATTTACTTTGGTTAAGTGTTAAATAGCTCTATATTCTGATAGTACTCATTGCTATAGAGTGTTTGTTCAGTAAAAGGAGTCTCCCATGTCTCTCCAACTCTTTATTAAACAGAAAATGCATTTTCAGCGCTCTCTCCTGATTGGCTTAAATTTTGTAACCTACCTGAAAATGTACTATATTCTGTTTAGAGACCGAAGAGCTGGAGAGACCCCTGTGACCGAACAAACGCTCTGTAGCAATGATTACTATCAGAATATAGTACTTTAACCTTTTTAACAAAAAAAAAATAACAAAAAATTACCACAAAAAAACACTTACCCTACCTTTAATAATTACCCTTTTTTTTACACATAATGTGTGAGTTTGCTATTTTCTCTACATCTGAAACTTTCTTTTTATTTAAGGAAATTGTTCGATTTTTTTATTTTATTTATGCAATTCTTTTGCATAAATAAGCATTTGGGGAACAATGCTCTAGTGCATGCCAAACTGGGGGTCATTGAAGTTATAACATTTGAGAACCACCAGCTCACCATGGAGAGGCGTTTCTCGGCGTGCCGCAGGTTGTTGCGGATGCCGCGGGCGGATAGCGAGTAGGAGAAGTGGTTGATCTTGCACAGGATCTGGCACTGGGAGACGGCGATGAGGAGCACGGGCACCAGCGTGAAGCAGGCGAACGAGCAGATGACGTAGACGGCGTCCTTGACCGAGGTGTGGTAGGCCCGCCAGGCCACGGTGCAGGACAGGCCGTAGGGCTCGGGGACGTACGCGCCCCAGCCCAGCAGCGGCAGGAAGGACCACACGGCGGCCACCGTCCAGGTGGTGACGCACACCATCCGGATGTTGGCGCCCTCCAGCCACACGGCTGCATAGCAAAAAGGAGGATCGAAGAACATGGATGGATGGATGCAGTGGTGTAAAGTAGCTAAGTACATTTACTCAAGTACTGTACTTGAGTACACTTTTAAGGATTTTTTTTTACTTTACTGGGGTATTTCCCATTTTCAATACTAAAAAAAATTAAAATAATCTGGTGTGTTTGGAGGGACGTGAGCTACAGTAGGAATCAGGTGAATGAAATTAAGATTAATTTATATTCATAGAGTCTATCTATGACATCATGCAGGAGGCCTACGTTTTTGTTTGACAGGAAGTAATTAACTCTTTCAGTGCCAAGAGTATTTTCATAAAGTACTCCCCCAGTGCCAGCAATTTATTTTGTAATTTTTCATTCCAATAAATGATCTGATTGGGTTTTTAAACCCATAATACAGTTCTACCAGTAGAGAGCAACAAATCGACACATTGCTGACCTCGCTGGCTCACTCGCCCCCTCCCAAACAGGCTCACGTCATATCCGGTCATAACCGGATGTTCACATTTTCGACAATCGTTGATCGGGCTAAATTACGATGCGATACACGACTACGATGACTGATCGTCACCCAGACCAAAGAGAGTAGACGTGGACCTATCCGTTCGCTTTTTATACCGTGTGAAAAACCGTGACTTTCCCTATTCTGGCCGAAAATGACCGCGGGAAAAAAATGAGAACCGGAAACGGAATCTGCGTCATGAAACCGGAACCCAATGAGTCTGAAGGAGTCAGGAAGCGAAAGTGATCATGAAAAATAAACAGAATAGCGCGACCACAGTCAAAAGTAAAAACTCGGGATTTCTCGTGCTGGCACGGAGGGTACTCGGGAAAAACTCGGGATATCTCGGGGCGTGGCACTGAGAGAGTTAAGATTAGCTTTTTAGGGACTTTTGAGAATACACAACATTTTTGAACATTTGGGCATCTATTATTAGCTATGTCCATAAAAGTGTGAAAAACATGTTTTTCATTTCACCACGTCTTTAAGCCCTTTTTGTACAATACAATTTATTTTCTTTAGACAAGACAACACAAGACAAATGTATCTTGGACACTGTGGCAGAGGGCCCTATAGGAGTCACCTTGCTCTGGGCAAAAGCCATGCGCTGCTGGCAGAAGAGGGTTCACCTGGTTCATTCAAGCCCTGCACAACAAGTAGTCCATGAGCCAGACAAGATTTCATTATCGAAAGAGTGGGCAAAACCATACCTATATTAAATTGTTCATAGGGTCAATACGAGTATATAAATATATGATAACCTCTCCACAGGAGCAGCTTTTTCATGGTTATCACACATTTTGTTATTTTCCCCATACGTACAGTACATGACAGGTGAAAAAATTACTACATTTAAAAAAGAGTTATCATAATGAAACTTCCTGAGTTGATTACTTACATGAAGACAATGATGTATCGTATTACAAGTTTTCTGAAATTGTATATTTAAATATGCAAATTAGGCATTAGGAAAATATGCCTGAATTTGCATAACTTTCCAGAATCAACTTTGGAACATTGGACAAAGCCAGAGTCAACATTCTTATTTCATTTTGTTAAGATGTTGGAGTCAAAGGTTTTTAACGAGGGAATATTCAATATCTGGCTCAATTTTGGGGCTCTGGCTCATGGACTAAAATGCCTAATTTGCATATCTAAATATACAATTTCAGAAAACTTGTAATACGATAAATCATTGTCTTCATGTAAGTAATCAACTGTTTCATTATTATAACTCTTTTTTAAATGTTGTCATTTTTTCACTTGTCATGTACGTATGGGGAAAATAACAAAATGTGTGATAACCATGAAAAAGCTGCTCCTGTGGAAAGGTTATCATATATTTATTTACTCGTATTGACCCTATGAACAATTTAATATAGGTATGGTTTTGCCCACTCTTTCGATAATCATTGCTCAATTTTGGGGCTCTGGCTCATGGACTAAAGGCCTCTCTGGCCCTTCAGAGAGGCAGAACATCAGAGACACGATAATTATCGTCTCTGTCGGGTGGAAAACCTCACATGTCCAAAACCGTTACTTAACCCTTTAAGACCGGGAACGCATCTGTGTCATTTTAAGATTTCTTTGGCTATATAAAAATAGCAGATATACAAGCTCATACGAGCTTTTAGATCTGCTATTTTTTAGAAAAATCGTGAAAATGTGTGCAAATCTTTAGTTTGAATATATATATATGTTTTTAACTCAAATATTTGCTTCTGGGGATTTTACAAATGTCTTCTAAATCCAAAAAAAAAAAATTCCTAAAGTTTTTTTTTACTTATGTTGCTATTATCAATGGTTTTCAAACTTTTTTCATGTCAAGGACCCCCAAAATGTATTTGTCCACAGACCCCCTCCCATCGAAAAAATATTTTGTTCCAGGAACCCCCAGAAGCAAAGATTTTAGTAAAAAATGTATATAAAAGATTTGCACACATTTTCACGATTTTTCTAAAAATAGCAGATCTACAAGCTCAAAGCGCGGCACTCGGTGCCGCGCTATGAGTTTGTATATCTGCTATTTTTGAATAGCCAAATAAATCTCAAAATGACACACAATGACGTTCCCTTCCCTGCCTTAAAGGCTTAACAGGATTCAAATTCAAAAGCATCAAAAGTAGCAGATCTACAAGCTCAAAACACGTCGCGTTTCGTTTGATGCTTTTGTGTGACGCTGCAGTATGTAATCACAGTCATTCATTTATGAAAAAAAAACACAAAAAGTTAAAATATGGAGATAAGAGGTTTCTGCCCGACAGCAACGTCATGTTTACTGTTTTCTCATTTCCCCCCATTAGTACTGGGGTTGAGTACTTTGTCCACCACTGGCTGCCTGCTACCCCAGCTACAATGATTACCTAACCCTGCCACGGAGCAACAAACACCCACCGGCACCCACCCTGGGAGCCACTTCAGCACGCTCCTGCACTTAACGCCTTTGTCTTCCCCTTCAATAAACACACGCCTACAGGCTTTTTCTCTCGTGTGTATCTCAGTCACATACTGTAGTACTCCTGCCATGAGGCCTCTCTAACATTAACACAATGAATTAACACAATGAATAAAGTGACTGCTGTGAAAAAATATTTACATATTGCACTGTATTTACATATTGTACTGTATTGCACTGTGACATATAGTCACAGTGCATACAGTACACGCGCACGCACGCACACACACACACACACACACACACACACACACACACACACACACACACACACACACACACACACACACACACACACACACACACACACACACACACACACACACACACACACACACACACACACACACACACACACACACACACACACACACGTCATAGTGAATACATACCAAAGGCAATACATTGCCAAATAATGTATGTTTGTTTTTTATTACTTTGTATTTTTTGTTGTTAAGTGCACCTGCACATCCCAACCCAATATTATGCTGTTGATACAGATGTGTTGTTTTTAAATGTGCAAAACAAAAATCTAAAAAGAAATCAACATAGAATCACAACATGTTCACATGCACAGTTCAGTTTAAAAAGCAGTGTTAAAGGGGTTAAGGTGTCATTTAGAGGGCTTTGGTGGACAGGAGGACAAATTAGTTCTTGATGACCTAAAAAGCAATGATTCTCACCTTTTTTAATTCCAAGGACCCCCAGTTTGACATGCATTAGACCCATTACAATGCTCAGGGTCCCCAATCAACACTGTAAAATCCTCAGCGTTTATTTAACTCTGAGAGCGTATAGTACACATTTGTTTGGTCCCTGGGCCCCATGTTGAGAACCACTGGTCTGACTCTGAAGGCATAGACAATGTTTCACCTCCCTCCTCCATGTGTGTGCATATGTGTTTTTACTGTACTGTAGCCTACACTCCTGACTGATTCAAGTGGATTTAGCAGATAGAAATAATGAGCGCCAATAGCTGAACCTCCCTGCTATTCTCCGCTTTAGAAGCCTCTCACTTTAATCAGCAGTACAAGCACGTTAAGTGAAGATGACATTTTCTCCTTTCCCCTTTTTCTATCTGCGTTTGAACCAGGGGCGTAACAAGGGATCACAGGGGAGGACATCGGCCACACCACTAGCATTTACATTAAACCTCAAATTCAGTTCTTGAAATTGTCGCATCTTGACACGTAGTGGTCGAGGTAATTTCTGCTACATCTGAAATAGGGCTTATATGTGGCTGCCATACTAATTTTGGTTATATTTCTGTTCTTAATTTGCCCTAACCCATTAAGACCTGAAGCCGATTCTACAAATGTCTTCTAAATCCGAACAGTATTCTGAAAAACTATTTCTATATCAGTGGTGCTCAAACTTTTTCATGTCAAGGACCCCAAGATTTTATGTATTTGGCCTTGGAGCCCATGACAAAATATTTTGTTCCAGGAACCACCAGAAGCAAAGATTTGAGTTAAAAATGTTCGCTTTAAAACAATATATATTCAAAGATTTTCACACATTATCACGATAAAAAAAAAAATCTGATATACAAGCTCGAAGTGCAGCACTCGGTGCCGCGCTATGAGCTTGTATATCTGATATTTTTGAATAGCCAAAGTGTAAAATAATGCTTTTTAGCTCATATTAAAAAAATAGACACAGATGCGGGTTAAATATAATTTGCCCTGAACTTGTTCATGCCGGAACGCCATATATGGCGAGGTGTCAGTGGGACACAGCAAGTGTGTTACACTTCCGCTCACTGACGGAGCATTTGTTTGAGCGTGGCGCAGGACAGAACAAGGTACTTTGTTTGCTATTCTAATTCTAAATGTGAATATTTACGTTACTACTGGCCTTTGGCTAAATGGCAAGAAAACTGAGGTTATCACTAGGGATGTCCGATATTATAGGCCGATATTAGCATAAATGTGTAATATGGGATAGGTTTGGTTTTTTTACTTGCATGGCACTTGCATGGAGGGCCCTGAACGGCATGACCAGTGTATGGAACTTCAACCTCCCCCATCAAATCAAACTCAGCTTCTTCTATGCAACGGTAGAGTCTGTTCTCCTCTATGGCAGTGAATGCTGGACCCTGAAGCCAACCCTGCAGAAGTCCCTCCCTAGACGGGTGCTACACCAGAATGTTGCGTGCAAGAACTTAACATCAGCAAGAGTGCACATGTTACCAACAAGATCCTGTATGAGCCGAGGGAATGCCAAGGGTGAGCGAGAAAATAGCAGCCAAAGACATCAAGAACTGCCAGCCAGCAAATTGGTGCTGTGGGAACCAACGCACGGGCATCGTTCACGAGGACGTCCCACACTAACGTACGTGGATGTACTCAAGAATGATGCAGGAGTGCAAAGTACCAACGAACTGGCCAGATGTATGGAGAACCGGGATGACTGGAAGCAACGATGGAGGGCTCGTCTGAGGACGACCTAGAGACTAGCGTGTCTTCTTTGTACGTTGATCAATGTATTGATTTATTGCAGTTGTATGTGACTCGTTCTCATTGTGCAGCCAGCGAGGTGTGTTTATATTTTCTTTTGGCGTACAGTGTTTATGCTTTATGTTCTATTACGTTTTATGTTCCATTATTTTTGTCTGTTTATTTATGCTTTAGCAGTTGGATGGTTTGTGTCTGTGAGAGTTACACAATAAATCCACCAGTACGAGAAAGAACAAGCTGTCTCGTTTTTTGGACCACTGATGGGAGTGATAGCTTAAGTGGTCACTTTTTCCTTGCCGCCCTCTATTTTTGTTCTGAAATGAATTCTCTGGTTTGAGCGCAGATTGTCCATTCATGTGCAGTAAGTGGAGGGGCTGCACATTTGCATTGAAATAAGATGCTCATTGTGAGGCATTGCGATTCGTGACAAAAGGTTCTCTTTGTGAATGAATTCACTTTCCATTTGAAGAGTAATACGCCGGCTACATGATAGATCAATTTACTACCACAGGACCACACAAATGGACTAATATAAACAACGTAGGCTAATGTAGCTATTATAATTTTTTTTTTTTACAACAACTGTTGTTTTAATCATCCATTTAACATGCAGTTACAATTCATAGTAGAGGATCACTTATTGTCATGTTGGACCTTTGAAGACCTCTACCGTTAGGGCTGTGAATCTTCTGCTATCTCACGGTTCGATTCTGATTCTTGGGGTCACGATTCGATTCAAAAATCAATTCTCATTTAAAAATGATTCCAAGCTGTGGCTCTGTTATTTCCAATAGCTCAAACAAAAACAAAAAAATACCAGAGAGGGTATTTCTTGGCTAAGATTCTTGGCTTTAATGATATCTTAGATTAGGTGTAGTTCTATTTGATGCAGAAACACAACGTAATTGCCTTGATGCAAGTAACATTAATGAGCGTCAGCTGGACAGTGACACACACAGCTGTGCTGTGCTGTGTTGAACTGAAAGTGATTGAAATTTGTTTCATTTTCCCCCTAAAGCCCTTGAAAAAGTAATATATTTTAAAAACTGAAGACATGATAATATTTACCTGTTGTATGTATAATGTATATATATATATCTTTTTTTTTCCATTTATATATTTTTTCCATTTCATCGATTTTGAATCGTTGATAATAAGAATTGTGATTTTTACATGAATCCATTTTTTCCAACACCCCTATCTGCCGTAGACCGATTTCAGCGAATGTTCTTCCCCATCACCATAGAACTGTTCTGGTGGAGCCCCCTTCACCATACACATGTTCCGGTGGACCCCCCCTCCCTCCCCTCACCATAGAAGCCCCTCCTCGGCCTCACCATAGAGCAGGCTGTAGCAGGTCTTCAGGTACCGGATGACGCTGATGGCGGCGACGGTGAACATGCCACAGAGGCCGAAGATGAAGCAGCCCAGGCCGTAGTAGATGCAGGTGGGGTTGTGTCCCAACCAGGCGTGGTTGAAGGACGACATGATGGACAGCGGGTAGAAGAGGACACAGCTGAGGAAGTCCACCACGGCCAGGTTGACGCACAGCAGCTCAGAGCCCACCATCTTCTTCCTCCTCCGGTAGGATATCAGCAACACCAGGCCGTTGCCCGTGAGGGAGAGGAGAACTGAGGACGGAAAGCGATCGATCAACAGCGGCACTCATGATTGTTGTTCAGCAGTATAGTGGCTACCTAGCTACGTACAAGCTATGTCACAGGAAAATGGTCACATACGACTGACTGGCTTTATTGTGACTGTTGTGTCTTTGTGGGCCACATAGCACCTGAGGAACCAGTGAGGAACTACCGAGGAACCAGAGAGGAACTACTGAGAAAATAGTGAGGAACTAGTAAGGAAATAATGAGGATCTAGTGAGGGCCTAGTGAGGAAATAGCGAGGATCTAGAGAGGAACTAGTGAGGATCTAGTGAGCAACTAGTGAGGATCTAATCTCTCAAGAACAGATTCTGCTCTCCGCTTGAATCTTTCGGGGGGGTTCGTCATAGCGTGTACACACTGGCCTATAAGTGGGCGTGCCTTCAGATCAGGAAGCAGGCCGCGCTTTACCCAATCAAATGTAGTGGCCGGGATTTACTGTCTGTGCTCTCGCTTCCCACTAAAAACAAACAGAAACTAATTTAACAATAGCGTCCTCGGAGCAGACAAAACCACGGAAAGATATTCACATTTTAACTTGCTCTTTCATCATAGAAATAAGTGGGCTTATAACCAAAACGATCCATGTTCTCTGGGAGAAGTGGTGTTAGTGTTCCGTGTAGAAATATTGTTAGTGGGAATGAAAACATTTTCGCACCACCGGAAGTGAAAGGCTGAAGGCAGACCAAAACCCCGGTTTCCTTGCGCATGGGTGCTACATTGAGCCCCCCCCCAGAGCCAAGTGAAAGAGTAAAAAACAGCAGAGGGCGCTGTTTTTCCTTTTTTATTTGGCGATGGGTTCCCAGATTGGTGAGGATCTAGTGAGGAACTAGTGAGGCTCTAGTGAGGATCTAGTGAGGAAATAGTGTAGAATTAGTGAGGAACCAGTCAAGCTCCGAAACCAACCAGGAATCAGTAGAAACCAATCAGGAACCAATCAGGAACCAATCAGGAACCAGTGGGGGAACCAATCAGGATCCAGTAGGAACCAATCAGGAACCAGTGGGGAACCACTGTGCTGGGTCTTTAACCATGCATGGTGCCTGGGTCAAAAGGACACAATCCTCTTATTGAGGTTCTTATTTAAAGGAGTAGTTCACCCAAAACATGACTTATTTTCTATCAATTACACACCCCATGAAGCATTGAATTCATGTTGATTTTTTTAGTTTTTGTTGCATTCCTAAGCCAATAATTTGATTACCGGCAGAAAGATGCTAAAGTATCCGGTAGGAGACTCAAAGGAGACCCTTTGAGTCTCCTACCGGAGAGACCGCCGGTCATCAAACTATTGGCTTAGGAATGCGACAAAAACAAAAACATTGCCATGAATTCAATGCTTCATGGGGTGTGTGATTGATAGAATATACATAATTTTTTGGGTGAACTACTCCTTTAAGCCTAATTTATACTCTGTCTGTATGAATGCGTCGCATCTTGATGCGTTGTGTAGCTATTTCTGTATGCAACCGTTGAAAATAGAAAATACTGTAGGTATTCTGATAGTAATCATTGCTATAGTCCTATAGTCTGCTTTACCAACAAGCAGAACTTTTGAGTTTTTGATTTTTGCTTCTATTGCTATAGAGCAGTGGTTCCCAAACGTGTACATTTCAAGGACTCCCCTTAACTCTGACAGTGTACAAATGGAACCAAATGGACCCGTCAGAGTTACAGACTTGTTAGGGTCCATTTAGAGCCCCTGGAAGGAACCCCGAGAGTCCCTGGACCTCACTTTGAGAACCACTTCTATAGAGTGTTTGTTCAGTAACTGAGGTCTCCCCATCTCTCCAGCTGGTTATACAAAAAAATGCATGTGCATGTCAGGATACCAATTTTTATCCAATCAGAAGAGAGAGAACTCACACAGGATACAGGATAAACAATTGAAATTAGAAGTGATGAAACCAAAGTAGTGAGCAGACAAAATTGGAACTGGAACACTATAAAAATTGAAGCTGATAAATGGGTTCTCTCTCTCTGATTGGATGAAATTGACCATCCGAAAATGTATTTTCTGTTTAATGTGTTTATTAAAAAGCTGGAGAGACAGAGAGACCCCTGTTACTGAACAAACACTATAGTGTTAGGGTCTCCACTGTCATCAATTCCAAATTCACTTATTAAAATTGGCATCCCAACCCGAAAATGCATTTTCTGTTTAATAAAGAGCTGGAAAGACATGGAGACTCCTGTTACTGAGCAAACACTGAGTCTACTCTATAGCAAGAGAAGGCCTACTACTACTATCAGAATATAGAGCTATTTAAAACGTATTTTAACCAAAGAAAATCACTTACCCTACCTTTAATCCTGGTGGTTTTGTTTGCAGGTGAGGAAACTAAACATTTTAAGTACCCCTCTGCCATCTAGTGGCTGTTTTTTAAACTGCAGCGTACACGCTTCACATTAAACAACGTGACATTCCAGCTTTCAATCCGATTCTCGCTCCTTTTTTTCTTTCTTCCGATTTTATAGAACCATTTTCGTGAGTGACACCACTGGAGTTACACGATCATCAAATACATTTGTAGGCATACAATGTTTTAACCACAGTAAATCCCCCCCCCCTCCCCAAACTGTTTACCCTATTTGTCTTCTCGATTAGGATAGGCTACTCGTTTATATGATGTTTTTGCATAGTATTGTATTATACCTGTCTGTCATTAAATGTTTCAATGAATTGAATACACATGGACTCCAATGGAAACAAGCCATAGTGCTTTCTTGGGTTTTAATCCTTTTGGCAGACCTGTACTTTCTGTACTTTCTGTGACCAGGGGGTCCCCAGCAAAATTAGTTAACATAGCCTCAGAATCACTTTAACCACTTAGCTTTGGCTATTCAAAAATAGCAGATCTACAAGCTCACAGCGCGGCACCGAGTGCCGAGCTTGTAGATCTGCTATTTTTGAACAATCTTGAAAATGTGGGCATATCTTTGAATATAATTCTTTTTTTAAAGAGGACATTTTTAACTCAAATCTTTGCTTCTGGGGGGGTCCCAGGCACAAAACATGTTCATATGGGGGTCCGCGGCCAAATGTATATCAATCTAGGGGTCCTTGGCATCAAAAAAAGGTTGAAAACCACTGTTATAGGCTCCAAGCACATCATTACTATTCACAAAAAAAAATAACATAAGTAGTGTTGAACTCACCAACCACAAGGATCGCCAGTCCTACACAGATATCAGCACCGGGTGCGAGTTTGGACGCGTAGACAGAGACAGAGATGGTTCTGTTGAGATGATGAAGATGAAGATCAGAGTCCAGGTCGTGAGGAGCGGACCGGTTCAGAGGCATGTTTGTCACAGCAGCATCACATTCACATCACATGGAGAATGTCAACAATGTGTCAAGATGCACTGGACTGGTCCTATAGCCTTCTCTGACTCCTTAATTAATCCTTCCATCTGCAAGGAATAACAAAACGCTCGCCCCAAAACACAGTCGCCCCGGGATAAAAAAAATCCGGCGACCTCGGAACGGTCGCCACTTTGGTATTCTTAAACATTACATAATCTCAGTAAAACTATACCTAAACCTAACATTATTCCTAAACTTAACCCCAGTGAAACTATACCTATATTTGTTTCTAACCTTATCCTCAGTAAAACAAATATAAGAATACAAGAACCACTGGAGGCGAGCGTACCGCGAAAAAAAAAAGGGGGGTGAGCGTGTTTTGGGGCGAGTCTTCCGGTTACCGTCTTCTACAGCACCAGCAGCAGCGAATCAAGTCTTCTCTCCTCTTCAATTAACTTACACGTGTCATTTATAGTCCGCCGTACGACGGTGTCGCTTGACAAAAACAACAGATCTTCATTCAAGCTAACAATATATTAGCGTTATATACGCTTAACCCCCCCTCCGGGCCCCCACAACAAAATCTCATTAATTGCCACAGATAAGGTTGGCAGGTAGACTATGCCTTGGAGGGACATCTTGAATCCAAAACCATCGTCAGAAAGGTTCTTATAGTGGCATTTTTATTTTAGTTTATGTATATATTTGTATGATATAGTTTATTATATCATACAATAATTATACCAACAATTAGAATTGACACTAGTTAATTTATGATCATTAGTGTGTGAAATAATAGGCTAGTAGAATAATAACAAATAACCTACACAAAAAAACATGTTTTTGCTGTATAAGATTCTGTTGTTTATTGTTGTTGATTCCATTTCCAGATATGTTAATGTAGCCTATTTTATCTAAAAAATAAATATCCTATTTGCTATGCAGTCTCATTGTTTACAGTTCAGAGGATTTTAATTGAATGTCAATGCCATTTTACAAAAAACAAAACATGTATAAGGCTTCGTGATTGTCTCTTGAATTATTAAAGCCAATCAACTCACAATGTGAATGTGCATTTCATGCACAGGTCAACAGTATTAACTCCCTCCATATGCCCAATGACAGACAGACAGACGAAATGGAAGGATGGATGCAAGCATGCCACTTTCATCAAAGTCCATAGCTATTGTGGGTGTGGTCAGTGGTGGAATGTAACTAAGTACATGTACTCAAGTACTGTACTTAAGTACAATTTTGAGGTATTTGTACTTTACTTGAGTATTTCCAATTTACAGTACTTTTACTTCTACTCCACTACATCTCAAGAGGCAAATATTGTACTTTAGTTACTAGTTACTTTGTAGATTTTGATTATTATTACAAAACATACATTAACCACTTCAGCCCCTATATACTTTTCGGCCATTTGAAAATAGCTGATCTACAAGCTCACAATGCATTGCATCGCGACGCATGATGAGCTTGTAGATCTGCTATTTTCAAAAGATTTGTATACATTTGAAAACTTGAAATGGGACATTCTGCATAATGAGTACTTTTACTTTTGGTACTTTTTGATGCCAATACTTTTGTACTTTTACTAAAGTACATTTTGAATTCCAGACTTTTACTTGTGACAGAATATTTTTATATTGCAGTATTGATACTTTTACTCAAGTAAATAACATGAGCACCTTTCTACCACTGGGTGTTGTTGTGCGTTTGTGCCACAGGGTGGCGCTCCGGTGCTGCGTTTAACATACTGTATGCATGTCATTAATCAGGTCCAAAAACCTGCCTCCCTGAAAACAGAACAGAACAGAACAGTCTATTCTACTATAGAATAGACTGCTGTCTCTTCAAGTTGAACTGGTCAGGACCGGACAGCTTCAATGCGTTTTATTCAAAGGAAGGAATCACCCAAAGACTATTAAATTAGACAAAATCTGCAGTAACCATGTGTCCAGTCATCCATCCAACCCTTACATTGCGTAAAAATATATCTTCACCTAGAGGTGTAGATATGTATGTTTGATATCTTGACTTTACATTTTGGGATGAAGTCTCTTGCCTGGGGTTTCTAATTAAAAAGAAACATCAAACCGAAATGAATGATCCTTTACCCATTGAGACCTGGAACGCATCTGTGTCACTTTTTGATTTGAGCTAAAAAGCATTATTTTACACCTTGGTTGGCTATACGAAAATAGCAGATATACAAGCTCGTATACAAGCTTGTATATCTGCTATTTTTTTAATGTTTTGAAAATATGTGCAAACCCTTGAATATATATTGTTTTAAAGCAAACAAACTAAAATCTTTGCTTCTGGGGGGTCCCTGGAACAACATATTTTGAGATGGGGGTCGGCGGCCAAATACATATAATTTTGGGGGTCCTTGACATGAAAAGGTTTGAGCACCACTGACATAGAAACATACGTTTTTTTCAGAAAACTGTTGGGATTTAGAAGACATTTTGATTTTGTAGAATCGGCTTCAAGTCTTAATGGGTTAACCGTGACCAGGAACTTCCAGCTCACTGTAGCAGGTACTGTAGTACAGTGGTTCTCAAAGTGTGGTCCGGGGACCCCCCCCTTGAGAGGGTTCCAGTGAGGCAACCAGCTAGATTAGTTACATATACCATCAAAATCAGTTAAAACCCCTTTAACCCTATGTTGTACTTAATTTATTTGTAAAATAGCAGATCTAAAAGTTCCCATTGGTTTGCGATGCGCCGCATTGTGAACTTATAGGTCGGCTATTTTCAAATAGGTTAGAAAAATATAGAAAAGGTTTTGAAAAGAATGTACACACGTTCTCATATGGGGGTCCATGACGCTAACATCTTTTCAGACGGGGATACATTATCAATATGAGGGGTCCTTGACCAGTGGTGGAAAGTAACTAAGCACATTTACTTAAGTACTGTACTTAAGTACAATTTTGAGGTATTTGTACTTTACTTGAGTATTTCCAATTTCCAATGCTTTTACTTCTACTCGGAGGCAAATATTGTACTTTTACTCCACTACAATTATTTGAAAACTTAAGTTACTAGATACTTTTCAGATATAAATCATGATATTATGAAACATACATTAACCACCTAAGCCCTATTTTATACATTGGCTATTTGAAAATAGTCGATCTGTGAGCTTGTAGATCTGCTATTTTCAAATATTTTAGTACTTTTACTTTTGGTACTTTAAGTACATTTTGATGCCAATACCTTTGTACTGTTACTCAAGTACATTTTGAATTCTGGACTTTTACAGAGTATTTCTATATTGCAGTATTGGTACTTTTACTTAAGTAAAGAATTTGAGTATGTTTTCCACCACTGCCCTTGACATGAAAATGTTTGCTGTAGCAGACAGGAGGAAAAGTTGAAGCGCATTCATCCGGCGCCATCTGTTGACACCCATAGCACACTACAAGTCCACACACACACAGCCGTATATAAAAAGACATTGGATGTTACGTTTGGAGTAGAAAGGTAAGGTAGACTTTATTTGATGGCGTTTCAAAGCCTACATAAAGGTCTGCCGTTACAAAACACAGGTTCCCCACACAGTTGTATGTCACAGAGATTGGAATGGTGTGTACCGACAGAAAGGCATCATTATCACACAGCGGGACCTAAAAGTACAGGGTAGGCAGTCCAGTTTAACCACGTGAAGCCTGGCCCTTCAACAATTTTTGGCCATGTCCTTATCTGTGAACATTTTTGTTTTTGTTAGTTTGTCAACTTTTCTAATTTTTCAAAAATAATTCCATCAATCCGTCAACAATGACTGATCTACAAGCTCACAATGTGCTGCATCACGACGTGTTGTAAGCTTGTAGAGCTTGTATTTTTTGCTACACGTCATACGGCAAAAATATATAGGCCATAAGTGGTTAACCACTTAAACCCATTAAGACCTGGAACGCATCTGTGTCATTTTTAGATTTGAGCTAAAAAAGCATTATTTTACACTTTGGGCTATTCAAAAATAGCAGATATACAAGCTCATAATTGTGAAAATGTGTGCAAATCTGTGATTTTTTTTAAAGCGAATTTTTTTTACTCAAATCTTTGCTTCTGGGGGGTCCCTGGAACAAAATATTTTGAGATGGGGGGGGGTCCGCGGTCAAATATATATATAAATTTGGGGGTCCTTGACAATTATAAAAAAGTGTGAGAACTACTATAGTAACATACATCTTTTTAGAAAACTGTTGGGATTTAGAAGACATTTTGTAGAATCGGCTTCAGGTCTTAAAGGGTTAAACCCTATACACTTTGTCGGCCCGGGGGTCCCCCAGGGGTCTGTACTAGACCCCCTCCTTTTCCCCCCTCCTCACCCCCCAAAAAATATCTATGCCGAAAAAAACAGCACATCTATCTATAGTTGAGCCCCTCCCCTTTTCCCCTCTACACCAAAATGCTGAGAATAGCATACGGTCTGCAATCTAGCGACGCAAGCTTGTAGATCAGCCATTTGTGCGCCTGCCTGTTATGACATGGCCAGAGTAGGGACGCTGGGGGTTCATGTGGTTAAAAGAGAAACACAGCTCAATTTAAGACTTCCTGTGTCGTTTATTCTAACGGCCGGTCCGATCGATATTGACGCTCGCTGTCGGGGGGGAAACCTCGCACGTCCAAAACGTTTTACTTTTCAGGAAATGGAAGAAAAAAAGAACCTGTGTTCCCATGGAATGCAGTTATTATTCGGTTAAGCTCTTGTTAATACTTTTCATTGGTTCAATATTTATAAAAACACCACAATCAATTTCAATTTCAGTAAAAAAAAAAAAAAACTAGTCTTCCAAAATAGCCGATCTACAAGCTCACAACGGGTCACATCGTGAGCTTATTAGAGCGGTTATTTTTGCTACTTTTGTGTGACACTGTAGTATGACGAAGTAGGGCATTCGTTTACAAAACATAAAAAAGTCCAAATATGGCGATACCATGGTTCCTTGAGGGGGTTCCAAATGGCCTCTTACGGGTGTGTAACTCTGAGAGTGTACAAATGGAACCAAATGGACCCGTAAGGGTCCATTTGGTTCCATTTGTACACTCTCAGAGTTATGGTGGTCGTGGAAATTAAAAAGCCTGGGAACCACTGTGCTACACTAAATGGAACAGAGCCTTCATTAGTATCACTGGTAACACCTGTGAAGGAAGTGATAAAATGGCTGCTGTGCATAGAGCCGAATAAATAGAGCCGACTAAAAAAAGTGGAAACACGGCAATAACAGGTTTCTGCCCCGACAGCGAACGATTCGTGGACATAATGGACGAGTCAAGTCCTGAAGCTCTGTGACGTCCTCAGACAAAGAGCGGAGGAGGTGTGAGAACGCAGAGTGAACAGCAAAAAAGGCAAAGACAAAGGCCATGGTTATCTTTGCTTGACGACATCACATCACACGTGAGGCATCGTCCACCCACAGGAATAACATTCATGCTTTAAATTGACTGATGTTTTGCCTTTTCAAGATGCTATAGTCTCACACACACACACACCACACAGAAACAATTAACCAACACACCACATCCAGCCATATTTAAACCGTTACACCTGCACCGTCTACCACTATTATCGTTTAAAAAAATGTTTGCCATGACAATACTCTTGGGGGTGGGGGGGGGGGGAGAAAAAAAATATATGGCTCATTTCTTTGTGTCTGCTTTTATTAATTCTATTCAGCCTGGAAAAATACAATGTATAATATATTTATATAATATATCTGTGCCCATTTCGTCATTAATTTCTCTAAACTACGATCATTTCAATACCTTACTGTAAATAAGTCTTATGGCTGCAAGGTCATGGTTTGTGTTAAAACTAGAGTCAAGCTTCGTGTCCATCCAGATAAAAAAAAAAGAAAGAAAGAAAGAAATCAAATAAACCGAAACACCCGAAAGGCTGAAAAATATGTCAAGATATTGACATTCTCTAAAGGAGACTTCCAACGAGTTTAACCTGCGTTGCCCAGAGTCACTGATAAAGAGTTATGCCTTATTAACGCGGCGCCGCGCGTCGAAAACAGCCGCCCTACGGGCTTGTAGGTCGGCTTGTTTTCGGGCGTGCGATACCGACATGGGACGACGACTGAATCTGGCTTTGGACCATCCATTGATTCAGAGCTTCCATTGTCCCATTCAAGGGGGAGAGGGCTGCCATGCTTAATTTATGCTTCATCGTTGCGCGACAGCGTTCGCTCGCCGAAAAACACAGCCGATCTAATAAGCTCACAAGCGAGTGATTTTCGGCACCCGACAAGTTATAAATCAGCCTTTATCCCATTAAGACCTGAGACGATTCTTTAAAATGTTTTCTAAATCCTAAACAGTTTTTTGAAAGAAAATCAAAAGATTTTTCAAAAATAGCAGATCTCGGTGCCACGCTATGAGCTTGTATATCTGCTATTTTTGAATAGCCAAAGAAATCTAAAGTGACACAGATGCGTTCCAGGTCTTAATGGGTTATACACCTCACACACCCCCTGCCTATATACAGTACATTATCAATAGACGCGCGTCTATCAAAAAACGGTCTGGTCCCAGCCACCCGCCCTGTCCTCCAAAAGCTTGCAATCCCCCCCCTCCCCTCTCCCCCCAAAAAAAGTTTGCTTTGCACCCGTGTGTTGGCAGCAGTGAGGGGAAGGAAAAAAAAAAACACATACAAAATAGAACATCTTTAAAATAGCAATATAGGTTTCTCTAAGTGCAGCGACAATCAGAAACATTAATTTCAAGTCATTATAACCCCCCTCCCCTCGTCTCGTATATCACAAAATGAATCAATTCTCAGTTAAGAAACTAAACGTGAAAGGATAAACTTTGATCAGACAAAAAAACTAAAAAAAACAAAAAAGATCAATATACTGCAGCCAGGCTGTACTGTAACATCCAAAAATATAGACTTAAAGTTGAAATATGCTTTCTGCCAAAGAACTGCTGGCATTTTAGTCACTCTAAATAGGTTTATTCTTTTTTTTAATATACTGATGAGGTTTAACTTGTGTATTTAACCACCTCCTTAAAGCTACAATCCGGGACTTATTTTAATGAATGAAACGGTTTATTTTTAAACGATCTGGTATGGTAGAGTATGTTAACACAATAATAACTAGCACATCTGCAAATGTTGTTGGAGGTGGTTCTCCCTACTCTTCCATCGAGACATCTAGACCCTGGTGTCGGGGTTTTTAGGACAATACCGACTGGTCGACAACGTCAATAAAGTTATTTGAAGCAGACGGCGGCGAAAACCGGATTGGACACTAGTTCGGAACATCGTTTACAATTACAGTACCTCTCTCTGGTCGGGAGAGGTAAAAAATAAAAGAAAAAAAGAGAACAAACAGAAAAACCGTACGGATTGTAGCTCTAAAACGTTGCCCGCGTACGGACAGTTCTTTTCTTTTTTTTTACTGCGGTTGTGAAACTGTTTAGGGAATAGAAAACTCAAGTCCTGTGTCATTTGGCACACGGAGGTTCGCTCTCGCCGGAAGGCGTGGCGCCGGCGGCGGCGGTGGCCTCGGCGTCCGCAGCTGCCTCGCGGTTGTCGTGGTCCGCGGCGGCCTCGCGGTTGTCGTGGTCCGCGGCGGTGACCTCGCCGCCGCCCTCCTGGTCGTGGCTGTGATTGCTGCTACTGGTGGTGGTGGAGTTGTTGTTGTTGTTATTGTTGTTGTTGTTCTGGGCGTTCTGCAGCCCGTGGCTGTTGTTCTGGATCAGCTCGGCACTGCCCA
The DNA here is from genome assembly GCF_963280865.1 of Gymnoscopelus braueri. NCBI lineage: Eukaryota > Metazoa > Chordata > Actinopteri > Myctophiformes > Myctophidae > Gymnoscopelus > Gymnoscopelus braueri. Next base: position 8,739,198 of record NC_137616.1, on the reverse strand, counting down.
GCCTCAGCTCCTCCAGCTTCCTCCACAGCTCCTCCCTCTCCTGCTCCTTCTTCTTCTCCCTGTGCCAGGAGAACCCCACACACACACCAGTGTTGATTTTGACAGCACATTTTGATTTAGTTTTAGCCGTAGTCTTTTGAACAAAATTCCATTTAGTTTTAGTCATATTTTAGTCATCTGAAATGTCTAGTTTTAGATGACTTTCAGATTGTCTAGTTTTAGTCGACTGAATATCATGAGATTTTAGTCGACTAAAATGTATTTTGGCGGTGCCTTGATGGTGTCGTAATGGCTGATTTTACACTTGGTTGCATGCTGAAAATAGCCGATCTACAAGCTCACAACGCGTCGCAGCGCGACACGTTGTGAGCTTGTAGATCTGCTATTTTCAGAGCACAACACCCGAGTGCAACCAAACACAAAATGACTTGTCTTTTAGTTCTACTGGATCTCTTCTCCACTAGTCCCTCCCTAACATTTTAGTCTAGTTTTTAATTGTTGACGAAAATTGTTAATATATTTGGTCATAGTTTTAGTCAATATAGCTTAGTTTTTATTTAGATTTCGTCAGTGAAAAAAGGTAGTCAACGAACATTTTTCGTCATAGTTTTAGTCGACGAAATCAATACTGCCACACACACACACACACACACACACACACACACACACACACACACACACACACAGGGTTGTAGCTGTACTTGTGAGGGCATTAACAGTTTGACGGCATTGAAAATAGTTCGAAATAGCAGAAAAATAGCACGCTCACAAGCTTTGAACTATTTGGGCCAGCTCTACTCACAACAGTCTCGCATGGCCAGACTGTTGCCTCCCATAATTTTCAAATGCTTCCGGTCATACAGTCTGTTGTGACGCCTCCTCCTCCCCACTTCCGTTTCATCTTTACAGTCGCGCAACATATATCCTAAATATAAATCAAAATAATCGAAGCATATATAGCTAGCTGCTTAACAGAAATGAAAATAATTAAAAATAAAGTCTAAATCAAAAACAGTCTCGGCCTTGCCTTTCGGCCTGGTGGAGACAATAACAAAAAGATGACAGCTTCCTGCCTCGGATTTAGGGAGGTGTAGACTGAGATTGTGGAATAGTTGTCACAACATGTCGCGTTCTTTCACCTTCGACGCTGTATGACCAAGTACAAAACGGAGTAGACTAACCGGGACCCACGTGCCGCATTGTGAGCTTGTAAATCTGCTATTTTCAATACTTCTTAAACATTTTTCCTATTTATTTATGGAAAGATCTTTCAATTTTATTTATGAAATACTTTTGAAAAATGTCGGAATTGTTTTTAATTGACAAAAAGTTATTATTATTATCATATAACTTTTTTAAATCTTTTGAAATAACATATATTTTATATCTAGGAAACGAAGAAAAGGGGATATTTACTCGTGACCCATACAAAATTGGTCCGCGACCCACTGTTTGGGAAACACTGCTCCATAGTGTGGGTCTGGGCTGGGTCACCATGGACTCACCGTTGCCTGTCTGCTTTGTAAGAGGCTGTGAGCTCGTCAAACAGGGTGCTGTTCATCTCCATCAGTGTCTTCAGCACGTTGTAGACCAGCGCTACAATGGTCCTGCAACACCAACACAAGAACACACAACACCATTCACAACATGACGATGACACCAGGACACCATGAAGATCTACATGCTCACACGAACAGTTGAAAGGCAAAGCTGAGCACATTAATCCATTAAGACCGGGAAAACATCTGTGTCATTTTAAGATTTCTATGGCTATTCAACAAGATCTACAAGCTCATAGCGCAGCAACGAGTGCCCCGTTATGAGCTTGTATATCTGCTATTTTTGAAAGAGAAATTGTAAAAATGTATGCAAATCTTTGAATATAATATAAATGTTTAATTCATGTGTATCAGAACCACTGATATCATAGCAACATAAGTGTTTCATAAAACTGTTAGGACTTAGAAGACATTTGTAGAATCGGCCTCAGGTCTTAATGGGTTAACTTGATATGATTTGACATCATAATGCCACCTGTTTGTCCAATGAGAAGTTGCGTTAAACCATCATGGTCGTTAAAAGGTCCCCACCCCGTTAACTCCCAAACAAAGTAAAAATCTATGCTGCTTCTAGAAAAGTCCATGATGGACAAGTGAAATCAATGGCTTGCCAGGAAGAACCACTGATTACGGCCAAATGGAAACGGACCAACACGGTTCTCAGGCTATGATTGCCTGTGTAACTTCCTGGCAATGAGACTGCACAACATAAACATGACTCACTTTTTCGTTGCTGTCGGGCAGAAACCTTGTATCTTTTTTTTTATTTTTTCGTAAATTAATGCTATACTTCGTTATACTACAGTGTCCCCCAGGGGTTTGTATTTAGCCCCCTCCTTTTTTCCTTCCCCTCTGCATCAAATCTATTCACTGAAAATAGCTGATCTCCAACGTTAAGCTTGGCTATTTTCGTTGTGAATGTTAGCCTATTTCTTCGCGGAATCTTTGCCTATTATAACAAACCCAGAATAGGGACGCCAGGGGTTCATGTGGGTTAACAATTATCAGCTCAGTTGTAAACACAGCTTTTGACAAATCAGCGTGGCTTGACTGAAAAAAGCACCCGGAAACAGAATACATACGGATTCCAGTGTTCTTTGGAGATCCTGTACAGGCTGCCAAACATAATTGGCAGGACCTTGTCGATGTTCTCCTCGATCAGGCTAAGAATGTACTCGTTGTTCCAGAAATACAGCGCTCGCTCAGCCACCTGCAGGGGAGGAGAGGCACTGCGGTCAAAAAAACACTAAAATGACACTCTGAATGTAAAAAATATAATATATATAATAATAATAATGAACAACACCTGAACTTTAACCACTTAAACCCTTGTTTAACCCTCGTTGACTGGGGTCCCCCAGGGGTCGATACTTGGCCGTTACTCTTTCCCCCCAAATCTCTTTGCAGCAGTTACAGAATCTATAAGCTATCTGCCATGTTCTGTTAATGTTGGCCTATTATGACATGATAAGAATACGGACAGTTAGGGTTCATGTGGTTAATATCAGCACGCACACCAGATCAATCCAGCTGAAAACAGATCCATTCATTATTTCACCATATAAATACACTATGACAAAATATATGTGTGTGTGTGTGTGTATACCTGGAAGTGGGGATTGGCCACGCATCTAGAGATTTGCTTGAACAACGGCTCCTCGATTTTCTTGAACTGTGTGGGCTCAATGACGTCCAAAATCTCCTCTATTTCCCCCAGATACATCACCTGATTGGACAAAGAGACAGACGGTGTAAACCAGTGGTTCTCAAACCTAATTTCAAAGCCCCCCCCCCACCCCTGTAAGGGTCCATTTGGAACCCTATCAAGGAACCCTAAGGGTCCCCACTTTGAGAACCACTGGAGTGAACCATTCATCATCACGATACAACTGGCTACAATTACAACAGCGTGATGTCATTCACCAACAAGACAGTAATCATAGGAAAGTTCTAATTGAGATTTCGAGATTTTCATGCCTCAGAAAAGAGCAGGCATTGGTAGGGTTACCCTTCACATAACGTTTGTTAAGGTATACTCTTATAGAACATGAGAAGAATAACATTCGTTAAAGCTACAATCTGTACGTTTTTAATCTCCTCTCCCGACAGAGAGAGGTAACTGCAACAATGTCCTAACTACAACAAAGATGGCGGCGCGTCTGGTGTCCATTTCGGTACGCCATCTACGTCAAATAACTATTGACAGTAGGTGCCCTAAGCGATACCAGGGTCTAAATGTCTCAGTGGAAGAGTAAGGAGACCACCTCCACCCACTGCAGATGTGCTAGTTAACACATTGACGGCCATAGACGCAGATCTGCGTTTTATTTAATTAATTGGCAGCCAAATTAATCACTTGGCTGCCAAGAATCGAATAGAACACAGATATGCGTTCTATTGTCTTTTAGTGGTTTAATAAACGATTGTGCTGTTTTCTGTACCATCCTTGATTTCTTTCTCTTCCCAGTTGATTTTTACCCATCCTTGGTGAAAATATCCGTAAACCGTTTCCTGTTTCAGGTTTTATCTCAAGTTAACTGGTTTTGCCCTGGTTTTGGCTTAGACTTCATGGAATGAACTTCCCACTGATGTCAGGACAGCAGAGTCACTGCCCATCTTTCGCCGCAGACTGAAAACCCACCTCTTCAGGAAACACTACCCTTCCTCTTCGCCTTGCCTGCTTGTTGTTAACTAGTTGTACGAACTCTTGTTTTATTATTGTATTGTTTATTGGATCTTGTTTAGTCGATACACTTATTTGTTTTAGCTCTTGCTCATTTGATGTAGCTATTTGTCTCATCTGTTTAAGAAAGTAGGTAGCTGATATATTGCACTTTTACCTTAGCGCTAGGTATACTCTTGGTTGCTTGTTTTAGAAGATAATGCGATTAGTAGTTTCGTTCCCTACCTATGTTGAATGCACTTATTGTAAGTCGCTTTGGATAAAAGCGTCTGCTAAATGACTGTAATGTAATGGTTTTCACACGGTATAAAAAACGAACGGAAAGCTCCGGTTATATTTTCTTTTCTCTGGACGACGAACAGTTATCGCCTTTGTGTTTACCAACGGTCTGACACGCGATCATAATATATATAAATGTTCTGTGGCCAGCGTGGCGGGGGGGGGGGGGGGAATACATGCATTCTTGCCGAATATGGTGCCTGCAGCCTGTTTGCGCTGGCGAAAATTAACTCAAGACAGCTCGCCTCAGAAAACGTAATCCTTTGGGGGCTGTGTGTGTTTATAAACACGGTAAGATGATGGATCAAAATGTTCTGTGATCGGTTGAAAAGGTTATAAAACAAATCGCTGGCACTGGGCGAGTATATTATGAATAAAGTCTGGCAGTGAATGTGTACACCGGGAACGCATCCCTGTAATTTTTTTATTTCTTTGGGCTATTAAAAAATAGCAGATCTACACGCTCATAGTGCGGCACCGAGTGCCACGCTACGAGCTTGTAGATCTGCTATTTATGAAAAATCTTTAACATTTTGTGCAAATGTTTGAATATAGCTTTTGGAAGTCCCTGGAACAACATGTTTTACAAATGTTCGCTTTAAAAAATATTCAAAGATTTGCACACATTTTCACGATTTTTTAAATGATACAGATGCGTTCCCAGTCTTAATGGGTTAACATACTCTACCATACAGATGTACTAGATTGGTTAAAATAACATTGTATTTATTAAAATCAGTGCCAGATTGTAGATTTCATGTCAGACACAATACTGTACCTCCTTCTGGCTGCAGGTTTTAGGCCAAAACTTCAACAGTCCACGGATTACCTGCAGATAATTGAAAGGGACATAATAATGAATAACATAATAATCATATTATGACAGAAACCATAAGTAACGGTAGGAGTGTGTAAAGGCTGGATTTTAGGTGATGACGTTGCACGCCAAAAATAGCTGTTCTACATGTGGTCGTTGTGTTTTTTTTATATCGTTGCTGTCGGGTAGAAACCTCTTATCTCCATATTTTAACTCTTTGTGTTTTTTGGTAAATTAATGGGGTTTGTTGTTGCCCAGGGTGAAGATTCAAAAAGGTCAGAAAAATATTGTGTATCGAAAACTCAACAAAATGTCATATCATTTAAAAATATCTATATATAAGATTTCACCCCCCCCCCTCCCCAGTAAAAGGCTGAAGTATGAATTAATTTGACAAAGAAAAATGGTAGCAGGGTAACACTGATTCAAATAGGATAACAATATAGCTGGTCAGGTTTGCATAACGGACGTGTTCGGTCTATGTGTAAAAGAAATAAGTAATAATCCTGTTTATACGTGGGATGAATTGAGAATGGCCCCTTTAAAATCTCTTCTAACCATTCATAAATGAACTGATGTCACAGCACTCTACGATGTCAAAACCAGTGCACTCTGAAATAGGAGACGATTCTTAGAGCGTATTTCTGAACGCACCCTAATGTATGAGCCATTAGTAGATAGAAATAGAGGGATATGTATTGCATGCATTCTATCACCAGTATAAAAAAGGCCTTTTAAGAAGAACAAACAAGACGTACCGGCTCAGTGAGTGTGGGGTCCTTCTCCAGGAACTGGACAACGCAGTAGGCCAGCTGAACAACAAAAACAATGTTAGAACCTGTCACGGTATAAAGGCTTATTTTACTTCACAGCCACTAGATGTCACTGCAGTGCTTCGTCACAGCTCTCCTTCAGCTCAGACAGAGCTTACAGTGCATGCATTTTATTAGGGGTGTGATGATGCATTTAAACAGTGATAGTCGCATCACAATACATGGTTTACGATACATGGACAATATTCGTTCATTTATAGCGATACGATACAATGATTTAACATCGATACAGTAACTATTTCGCCAAAAGTTCTATCTGTGTATACGTGTATAGCGTAGGATTTGTCTTTTAAGGGAAACATGTATTATTATGGGTATAAATAGGTAAACAATGATTCACTGGCAAATACATAGACATTTTATTTGACCAATATGGACAAACTCAAATCTTCTTGACATTCAAACAAACAAACGTCATTATAGACAACAGCAATTCTCAGAAATAGCAGATCTACAAGCTCACAACGCATCGCAATGCAACACATTGTGAGTTAGATCAACTATTCCTGCTAATATTGCGTAACACCTGTGTACGACAAAGTATAAACACAAATACTTAATCATAATAATCAGAGTCATCGATTTGTTAATTCGTTGAAAAAACAACATACTTCTAATTAATTTGATAATCGACAGAATAATCTCTATGAAAATAATGGACAGTTGCATCCATAGTAAAAATCCATTTTTGTAAACAAAAAAATGCACGGTACAGATATGACAAATGACTTAAATATACAAAGAAATGACGATCAGGCCATATTCAATCATTTTATACTGACAATTTGAAAATGTTTAAAAATGAATGAACATTTTTCAACATGGAAACGATCATGAGAATTAAGTAAAAACAATCAAATAATTGTGATCAGGTGATGATGTAATAATTGCCTGCCAGGCCTACCTGTGCGTGGAACAGCGACAGTCCTTTAGCAGTGTGCATGGGGATGAGCACCTTCATCAGGAACTGCTTGTGTTCCGCCTTCAGAGGCAGCGCAAAGCCATTGATGATACTGCAGCGCACACACACACACACAATGACACTACGTTATTATATACAACTTTACTTTAGTTTAGTTGTTTATTTAGACGGGACAATGCACATTAATGAACATTCAATATATGAACGTGAATTCAATCAGCTGAACATGATCTCATTCATGTAAACATGCCGGATTTAGCTATTTTCTTCCATCAGTCCCCACATATAAAAACACTACAAATACAGAAGAGAACATGCAACTGCCTAAAAAAATTGGTTGAAGAATACCCAACCCGATCTCACATAACTTAATATACATTGCACGGAGTGTCATTCCGTGCATAGACAACTGGAAAACCCGAAAATCCCGTGCATAGCCGCCTCGCATCTCCTCCATTGACTAAACCATTTTGGAGGCGCACAGTCTCAAGCGAACTGGAGCCACATCAGGGACTACCGAGTGAGCTAAAGCGAGCGAGTTGCCGTCCCGAACGTTGCGACGATCGCTTCAGCCTACTCAGCACCGTTTGAGTTATGTACTGATAGGCACAGAATCGTACATTTTGTTGTGGGGACTGCTCTGCTTCCGGCTTGCAACCGGTTACGCCCACCGTGGAACTCGCCGTACATATGCACAGATGTTCGGGTTTTCTAGGCGACTATGCACAGAATTGCACTAGGTCCGTGCAATGTATACTAAATTGTGTGAGATCAGGCTGAGAATACCATACCTACTTTATGCCTAACTAAAAACCTAAATACCTACTACTATAAAGTCAAATACCTACTGTAGGGTCCAAATGGACCTCTGAGTGTGTACACATGCTCTTGACTGATTTTGTATTACATGTCACTTTGTGTAGCCTTTTGGGACATGATTTTGACTGATGTTTGTGTAAATGGATTGTGTAGTCTTTACTGTAGACACCCGATGAGAGCACGAGTTGTAGTTTGATCTGTTCATATCCAAACTTTTCATGTTTGATTCTGACGGTATTCAAGACGGTGTGCGGATATATTTTTTCTATGATTTTATCCACTGACCTTCCAAGGATCTCCAGGAGCTCAGCCACACCGTTGAAGTGATCCGTCTCATAGATGAACCTGCAAGAGCACAAAAACAACACACACACACACACACACACACACACACACACAATTTTGAGATGGGGGTCTGCTCAGTGGTGTAAAGTATCTAAGTACATGTACTCAAGTACTGTACTTAAGTACAACTTTGAGGTATTTTAACTTTACTGGAGTATTTCCAATTTTCAGTACTTTTACTTCTACTCCACTACATCTTCGAGGCAATTATTTGAAAACTTTAGTTACTTTGCAATTATCAATTATTATATTGTAAAACATATCATTAACATTAGCCGAGCTCACAATGCGACGCGTTGTGAGCTTGTAGATCGGCTATTTTCAAATATTTTAGTACTTTTACTTTTGGTACTTTAAGTACATTTTGATACCAATACTTATGAACTTTTACTCAAGTAAATTTAGAATTCTGGACTTTACTTGTAAAGGAGTATTTCTATATTGCAGTATTGATACTTTTACTTAAGTAAAGAATGTGAGTACTTTTTCCACCAATGGAGCTGCTGCCAAATACATATCAATTCGGGGGTCTTTCTTGACAAGAAAAAGGTTTCAGAACTGTTCTACGAGTCACCCCCATGTTCAACAGGCCGGGTGGCACAGTAAGCCGGTGCCCATTGGAAAGCAGCAGCGCTTGGCAACTGCGGCACTATTTTTAACCCCCGACCAGCAGATGGTCAAAGTGGAAACATCCGTTGTCTTCGGTGCCACTTTGCCAGTTGGAAGTGACGTCGAGTATCCCCCGTTTTTTTTTTGCACGCCAGCCGGTCTAAATCCCTCTGTATCACAGCAACCAGCGTGACAACGATTAACCCATTAAGGCCTGAGGCCGATTCTACAAATGTCTTCTAAATCCGAAACGGTTTTAAAAAAAAACCTATGTTGCTATAATATCAGTGGTTCTCAAACTTTTTCATGATTGTCAAGGACCACCCAAAATGATATATATTTGGCCGCGGACCACCCCCATCTCAAAATATTTTGTTCCAGGGACCCCCCAGAAGCAAAGATTTGAGATAAAAAAAAGTTCGCTTTAAAAGAATACATGTATTCAAAGATTTGCACACATTTTCGCAATGTTTCAAAAATAGCAGATCTACAAGCTCAAGAGTGCCGCGCTACGAGCTTGTATATCTGCTATTTTTGAATAGCCAAAGTGTAAAATAATGGTTTTTTTTGGCTCAAATTAAAAAAAAATACACAGATGCGTTCCCGGTCTTAAGGGGTTAAACGCGTCCCTGTCGATGATGCGAGGGACCCGGAGTGTTTGCTCTCGAGTTATGCCGTCTGTTGTTGCAGCTTAAAGGGTGGTCCGTCTGTACAGAGAGCAATGAGTTCTCTGGCTCAACACGTCCCCAGACCTCCTCAGAGGAACACCGTTCATTGGTCGTGTTACATGAGAGGGAAGCAGGGCAATATCTTATCTGTCACTGCACTAGAGCAGTAATGCTCAAACTGTTTTGTAGCAAGGACCCCCAAATTGATGTATTTGGCCTGCGGACCCCCATCTGAAAATAGTTTGTTCCAGGGACCCACCCCCCCCCAGAAGCAAAGATTTGTGTTAAAAATTTCGCGTTTTAAAAAGAATATTCAAAGATTTGCACAATTCTTCAAGATTTTTCAAAAATAGCAGATCTACAAGCTCATAGCGCGGCACAAAGTGACGCGCTATGAGCTTGTATATCTGCTATTTTTTAATAGCCAAAAATGATTGTGATGCTATATTAACACATTTCGCTGGGGACCCCCTGGTACCCCCCCCCCCCCCCAAGGACCCCACTTTGAGAACCAATACACTAGAGCAGTGGTTCTCCAACTTTTCAGGCCACGAGCCCCCCCCCAAAAAAATAATCCTATTTGAACTGGGGACCACCCAGTCCCTGACAAGCACTTGGACTTAGGACGTAGGGAGTTGAGGTATTGCATTTGGTTTTGACTTGGTTTCACGGATAAACATTGTGAAAATAGCAGATCTACAACATGCTCAAAATGCCTCACGTTGTGAGATCTGATATTTTCAAAATGTTTGCCTTTTCTTATGTATTTCTTTCTATTGGCCAATGTTTGAACATTTGCTATAGTATAGTTACTTTTGACGCAGTAGTGGTAATTTTTTTTGTACTTTAGATGCATGCGTCTCTCACCGCAAGAAGATGTTGTTGATCTGCTTCCGGATGAAGGCTCGCAGACCCAGGAACTTCCCGTAGATCCGATGCAAGATGGTCTTGAGGAAGTCCCTCTCCCTGGGGTCCTCGCTGTCAAACAGCTCCAGCAGCTGAAATACACAGAGAACACAGAACATCCACGGACAATCATTATTACACTGTCACCCCGTTTCCTTCTCCACAGAACATCCACAGACATTCATTACACTGTGACCTGCATCCTTCTCTTTCTCCTTAAGACCGGGAGAAGCATCCGTGAAGCATCCGTGTTTTTTTTTGCCCTAAAAAAGCATTATTTTACACTTTGGCTATTAAAAAATAGCAGATATACAAGCTCATAGAGCGGCACCGAGTGCCGCTCTATGAGCTTGTAGATCTGCTATTTTTGAGAAATCGTGTGCAAGTCGAGTTTGAATATATATATTTTTAAAAGCAAACATTTGCAACTCAAATCTTTGCTTCTGGGGGGTCCCTGGGACAAAATATTTTGAGATCCGCTGCCAAATACATACAATTTTGGAGGTCCTTGACATGAAAAAGATTGAGAACCATTGACATAGTAATAGACATAGTTAGGATTTAGAAGACATTTTGTAGAATCGGCCTCAGGTCTTATTGGCTTAAATGATGATAAAACGTTAATATAATATAAAGTTAATATTATAAGTTTCTGCTCTGATACCTACGAAATCGGACCGTTAACTGATTCACTGCCAATCACGTAGATCTACGCGAACCTATTTACAGCCGCCACGTGCCAATCACATAGATCTACGTGAACTAAAAAAAAAAATATATATATATATATATATATATATATATATATATATATATATATATATTTGATTTGAATTTGACCCAAAGACCAAGGAGATATGATTTTTTGAAGATCTAGACTCCTATCCACTTCCTTGTTAACTTAAAACTTAAAAATTCTGTATCTCGGCTCCTGAGTACTTTTTTTTTTTCAATGAAAAACTCTGGCACTGGCTAAAAAAATATAAAAATACCTCTGGCAGTTAATGGGTTAAGAGGGAATCGTTAAGGAGCCGGGATCATTTAAAATCCTAAAGGATCCCAAACCATACCGTAGACACAAGAGGTTAAAGGTAAATGAATTGAAAAGCTGTGGGATTGCAGCACTGTGATTTGCTAAGCCCTTGCGGACGGAGAGGGACTTCGCCTCGTGCTGCTCAGCCTCAACCTGCCTCCCAGATAGCAGATGTGTGTCAGTGACATTCTCTTCCAAACTGCTCGGGCTGCTTTGCGCTAAGCAACCATGCACTAATGACTCATCACACACAGCTGAAAATAGCCATTCCCATGCCACGGGTATAAATCTATATACGATACGCTTGCCGTTAGGCCTTTACATGAGTCAGTTACATAACGTGGGCTGCTTGCTGGTAAAGATGTGATATGCTGTTATTTATGCCAATTTGTTCAGAATGACGACCGTGCAGCGAGGCGAAGCTGGTTGCTGTCTTCAGGATGCGTGGGGGGGGAAGCATCCGTTGTTCTGATCAGGATGCTGGTCTCTATGAGTCCCATACCAGGGTTTTTTAACCCATGTAGACCTGTTTTTTGAAAAAAATAAAATAATTTATATGTATTTGGCTAAGCACCCCCATCTCAAAATACTTTGTTCCAGGGACCCCCAGACGCAAAGATTTGAGTTACAAATGTTCGCTTGAAACATTTGTAAACAAGCTCATAGCGCGGCACTCGGTTGTAGATTTGCTATTTTTGAATAGCCAAAGTGTAAAATTATGTTTTTTTTGCTTAAAATCTAAAAATGAAATGCGTTCCAGGTCTTAATGGGTTAAAGGGTTAAATCTTACTGGTCTATGGAGTAGTTTAACTGTTAACTGTTAGAAACTCTGCATAATGACATTCACACCTGGTGATAAAGAAGCAGTCAGAGTTATTGACTTTGAACGCTTGAAGTCAGGATCAATATTTAATCACACAACAATCAACCACTCCCCTTCCCCCATACAATGGCGTGTAGACTAGCCTACATTTTCCATGAATTCCATATCAGAAAGAAAGAAAAGAAACTGCAATGGACTTGAATGTAACTGTAAAGAACATGGTTGTCACATAACTTTACACCTGGAATTCAATGGACCCAGCCACAAATACAGGTGCCTTGCTTAACACGTTTTGTTCAACAAGATAATGTTTGCCAATCAACCTTTTTTATTTTTGAACCACACACGTAAATACATTTTAAAAAGCAGCTTAAAAATTCACGACCGAGTCGGAGGTACTAACGTGTATAAGTTATGCAGAAGAGCAAAACGTGCAACTCTACCAGCCTCGTGTTAACCACACGATCATCAAAAGGAACAATCTGTGCTCCTCAGGTTTCAGAGCATTTAACGCAGCGCAGCAGCGGGCATCAGAACAAACACATCTCAGTCGTTCTGGCCTTTGTCAGTGTTAACCACCATTAATTTATGCATGAATCTAAAACCTAATGGAGGAAAAAACACCGGAAAGGGATTGCAAACTAAATTCTGGGTTTTAGGACTACAAACTCTAGCACCGCTGTTCAAAAAGCTGCAAATCATATCTTCTTTTAGTGAATACAATATCATTTAGTAGGTAGACTTTTACATGATTTGATAGACTATGTTAATACAATATAACTAGTACATCTGCAGTGTAAAGTGGAGGTGGCTTCAAGTAGGACCCTTACTTGTTGACAAGAGGTATCGCAAGAAACTCAAAAGGAAATATCTCGCTCTCCTAAAATGGGCTCTCCGTTATTAGCTCAGCAGTAGAAATGTCGACGCTCGCGTGGGGGTTCGTATATCAGAGTAGTACATGAATTGTTATAGACTGCAGACTTCTTTGGCTATTAAAAAATAGCAGATATACAAGCTCATAGTGCGGCACCGAGTGCCGCACTATGAGCTTGTAGATCTGCTATTTTAGAAAAATCGTGAAAATGTGTGCAAATCTTTGAATATGTACAGTATATATTTAAAGCGAAGATTTAAATCTCAAATCTTTGCTTCTGGGGGGGGTCACATGAACTACCGTATGTATTTTGAGATGGGGGTCCGCGGCCAAATACATATCATTTGGGTGGTCCTTGACATGAAGAAGTTTGAGAACCACTGATATTATTGCAATATACGTTTTTTGGAATTAGAAGACATTTGTAGAATCGGCCTCAGGTCTTAATGGGTTCAAAAGTTCAGAGTTGAATTTACACCCATTTACTTTGGGGATGGCCAAAAACGATGCACAAAAGGGTTAGAGGAAAGGAACCAGAGAAAAGCCAGTGTTCGGTTGAAACAACATCAACGTGTTTTCTTACCGTCTCTGTCGGGTGGAAAGAAACCTCATTATGTCCAAAAAAAATGATACTTTTCAGAATTCAAATTCAAAAATAGCGCGGCACCGAGTGCCACGCTACGAGCTTGTAGATCTGCTATTTTTGAAAGATTGTGAAAATGTGTGCAAACCTTTGAATATATATTATTTTAAAGCGAACATTTTTAACTCAAATCTTTGCATCTTGGGGTGCCTGGAACAAAATATTTTGAGATTGAGGGTCCGCAGCCAAATACATATCATTTTGGGGGGCTTTTTACATGAAACAGTTGGCGCACCACTGATAAAGCAACATTACGTTTTTCCAAAAACCGTTAGGAATTTCGAAGACATTTTGTAGAATCGGAACCTCAGGTCTTAATGGGTTAATTTACGGGGGGGAAAAAACACAAAAAGTTAGAATACGGGAGATGAGAGGTCCCCCCCCCCCCGCCCCCCCCGACAGCAACGACGTTTAAAATGACCCGGTGCTTTACTGTACATCAACACCACAGCACTAATTGGGAGACTAGGAGCTCAGTCTGAACATGGATTCTCTTCTCAAGCCAAACAACAGCCGGCCTATTTTTAAACCCTCTCCAACGCCCACTGTGACTGCGGCTGCTGGCTGGGAAACATCACGTTTTGTTTTTAGAGGCTCATCTTTTTGCTGCAACTAAAAGCCCAGGCCCTGGTAGTAGTAGAGACCCATTTTAACCACTTTAAGCCATTAAGACCCGAGGCCTATTCTACAAATGTCTTTTAAATCCTGACAGTTTCCTGAAAAAAATTCGCTATATCAGTGGTTCTCAAACGTTTTCATGTCAAGGACCCCCAAAATTATATGTATTTGGGCGCTATCTCAAAATATTTTGATCCATGGACCACCCAGAAGCAAAGACTTTTACGTAAAAATGTTCCCTTTAAAAATATATATATATATATATTAAAATATTTGCACAAATGTTAGAGATTTTTCAAAAATAGCAGATCTACAAGCTCATATGCGCTTGTAGATCTGCTATTTTTGAATAGCCAAAGTACAAAATATGGATAAAGTGGTTGTACAGATGCTTTCCTGCTTTGAATGGGTTAAGCAGCCTATATCGGTGCTGTCGGGCACTCTTATCTCCATATTCACATTTTCTGTGTTTTTTTGTTGTAAATTAATGCCCTATTTGATCATACTACAGCGTCACACAAAAGCATCAAAAGTAGCAGATCTACAAGCTCGAAACTTGCCGCTCGAGCTTGTAGATCTGCTACTGTACTTCTGCCGTCTTTTGAATTTGAATCCTGAAAACAGTTTTGGACATAATTATGAGGTTTTCCACCCCCGGGGACCCCCAGGGGTCTATCCTTGGCCAACTCCTTTTTTTCTCTCTCCCCTACAGACCTAAATCTCTTCACCGAAAATAGCCTCGCTAACGTACAGTAGATCGGCTTATTTTTGCCCAAATGTTTTGGCTAATGGGTAATGGCTATCGTGACATCCCCCAGAAATAGGGATGCTAGGATTCACGGGGGTTGATGGATTGATCAGATGAGAGCCAAAGATCTGAGAGTTCAGCATCTGAACAAGAGTTGAAATGCAATAGGCTCTAGGCACAGCAGCCATACTTCCTTCACTGGTGTTACCAATAATACTAATTAAGGCTCTGTTCTATTTAGTGTGGCATAGTGGTCGTCTTATTTTCAAGGACCCCCATAACGCTGAGAGTGTACAAATGGAACCAAATGGACCCGTAATTTGTACACTCTCAGAGTTACACACCCACCATAAGGGGCCATTTGGGAACCAAAATGGAGTGTTTCTAGTGAGCCAACATGCACGATATCAGCACCCTGACCAGAATGGAACAGAGCCTTCATTAGTATCATTGGTAACACCTGTGAAGGAAGTAAGAAGAGGCCCAATTTCTTTCCAATATGGCTGCTGTGCATAGAGCCAATTACATTCAAAGTAAATACACGATGTTACATTGATTAAGATTTCCTACACAAACACCTGACACTATGAACCATGATGACACACCTACACAATTAAGAGTGATTTTACTAGGCCTGTCCCAGACTAAGAATTGATATAGTTGAATCTGATTGGCCAAATGTTGCCTATTAGTCGAATCATGCAACAACAAAAAAGAAGAAAAAGGTTATGCAATAGTAGCCTGGTAAACCCTCCCTCCGGAAATCTCATTTCTATTTGATTCCAGGAGTGAGTCTGGCCTGATCGCCCATTCTGCAATATTGGCTGCGGGCTGGAGTTGGGCGGGAGTAATACAGTTGACTGACAACCCCTTCAGCCAATGATAATTTTTCCCCTTCAGCCAATCAGCAGTTCACCAGTCTAATGTGACGCAACGGGACTTTTGAGACGTTCATGCCCAAAATGGGTTGCCTTATTCGGATACATGGGTGTCACTGCCCACCCCTACCGGTTCTCTAAAATTTTTTTTTTAAATAGGCTTTGTCATGATTAATTGACCACATATATGAAGTTAAACAAGTAAATTCTATCCAAACGATATCTTATAAGTAAATTCCGTGCCTCAAAATAGAAGTTAGAGAGCTTTTTGAAGTAAAAAAATAGCGGAGAATATAGCGGACAAGAAAAAGATGGCTGCCGTTCGTGTTTTGGGCTCACTCGAACTCGCCACCTGATTGGCCAACTGTCGCTGTCAATCACAGAACGATGTGCGACGACGCTGATAGGCTCGGTTAGCTGGTAATTTCACTAGAAACCCCCACAATGGGCTATCAGGCCAGACTCACTCCTGGAATCAAATAGAAATGAGATTTCCGGAGGGAGGGTTTACCAGGCTAATGCAATAGAGGATCATTCCATTTGTGCTGTGGGGGGGGGGGGGCTTAATGTCTGATTTAACATATAATTGCTTGGTTTCTCCCAATAAATCATGATATATATCCTATTTGTGGCAAACTATTAGTTAATTAATATAACAAATTAGGCCAATCTCTCAGTCGAATCAGACTCCCTCGATCGATTGGTCGACTATTCGACTAATCGAGGTCAGGCCTAGATTTTACATAAAGTGTGTGTGTGTGTGTGTGTGTGTGTGTGTGTGTGTGTGTGTGTGTGTGTGTGTCGTGTGTGCGTGCCTCTGTGTGTAGCTGACAGGGGTATAGCTGACACGTGGACCTATATAATGGCGGTATGTTGATTGACGAGCTATAAGGGAGGAATGGCTATACTGCACCAGCAAGGTAAACAGGCTTGTGCAATCCTCCAGGGGGGTTCACGACCTCTGGCAACTTCCTCTACCCCCGCCCGACCCCCCGCCGAGGTGCTAACAGCCTCATCTATGCTCTTCCTTTCACTGTGTGACTGCAGTTTATTAATAATCCCCATGCCAAATAAGAGCAGGACATTGGCATTCTTGTCCACAATTGTCCACTTAAACAGCGGTGGAAAAAGTACTCAAATTCTATACTCTGGTACAAGTAAAAGTCCAGAATTCAAAATTTACTTGAGTAAAAGTAAAAAAGTATTGGCATCAAAATATACTTAAAAGTACCAAAAGTAAAAGTACTGAAATATTTGAAAATAGCCGATCAACAAGATCACAACGCGTCGCGCTGCAACGCATTGTGAGCTTGTACATCGGCTATTTTCAAATATCCTCTGTATAAAATAGGGCTTAAGTGGTTAAAGTATGTTTTATAATATCATAATTTATATCTGAAAAGTAACTAAAGTTTTCAAATAAATGTATTGGAGTAAAAGTACAATATTTGGATCCAAGATGTAGTGGAGTAGAAGTAAAAGTATTGGAAAGTAGAAATACTCAAGTAAAGTACAAATACCTCAAAATTGTACTTAAGTACAGTACTTAAGTAAATGTACTTAGTTACTTTCCACCACTGCACTTAAACTATGACGAAAGATGTCCGTCGACTACCTTTTCTACCAAAAAGCAACAAAACAAAAAACGGGAAAAAAAGTAAAAAACTAAATGAAAACTAATTCATTAATTTGGGGGTCCTTGACAAGAAAAAGTTTGAGGGGGGGGGGGCTTAATTCGGTTAAATCTCAATGACAAAAAGGAAAAATAAAAAAGCGTGCAGGCAAGTAGACGGTAATTAAATGATGAAGTAATCAAGTGAACCATGTTATTAACAATGTAGTGTTAAATTACCCAGCAGCACAAAATGCCTGATTAACCCATTCAATCCTGGGAACGCATCCGTGTCACTTCAGATTTCTTTGGCTATTCAAAAATAGCAGATATACAAGCTCATAGACGAGCTTGTAGATCTGCTATTTTTGAAGAAAAAAGAATCGTGAAAATGTGTGCAAATCTTTGAATATATATATACATTTTTAACTCAAATCTTTGCTCCTGCATGGGGGTCCCTGGAACAAAATATTTTGAGATGGGGGTCCACGGCTAAATACATATCATTTTGGGTGGTGAGAACCACCAATATTATAGCGACATAAAGGTTTTTCTTCTTCAAATTAACTGTTAGGATTTAGAAGACATTTGTAGATTTGAGTTCAAAATGTTCGGTTTAAAAAACATATTATTCAAAGATTTGCACACATTTTCACGATTTCTCAACAAAAGAAATACAAGCTCATCAGAGCAGATCTAAGCAGATCTACAAGCTCGTAGCGCGGCACCGAGTGCCGCGCTACGAGCTTGTAGATCTGCTATTTTTGAATAGCCTAAAGTATAAAATAATGGTTACAGCTAGAAATGTAAAATGACACGGTACGCGTTCCCAGATCCAATGGGTTAATAAAATGTGTCCCAGCTTGACATTCTGCTTCCTTAGAAACCTGAGCTTTGCAACAGAGCGTCGTCACACCATCACAGCAATTTAGTTAACGGTCGTACAGCAATTAATTGCGGTTCATGATTTATAATTGTGTTTTTTTGGCCTTCCAACATTGGGAACGTATGAATACAAATGACATTTCTGTTTGCCTTTTTTAGGCTTCAGGATTTTCAAATTCAAAAACAGCCAAAGTAGCAGATCTACAAGCTCAAAACGCTTTGCTTCGCGCCGCGTTTCGTAGCTTGTAGAGCCGCTACTTTTGAGTGACACTGTAGTATGATCAAGTAGGGCATGAATTTATGAAAAAACACGAAAAGTTTAAATATGGAGATAAGCAACGACAGTAGGGATGGGTATTGGCAACAATCTCACGATACGATACGTATCACGATACTTGGGTCACGATACGATTATATTGCGATACGCATCACGATACTTGGGTCGTATCACGATATTGGGATATATTGCGATATATTGCGATATATTGCGATATATTGTGATATATTGCGATATAATGCGATATATTGCGATATATGCATATATCACAACTACATATTGTTTATATATACACTACATATTGAGTAGCTGCAGATCTGTGATAGGTTCTTTGAATGTTTTTCATAAAGCCTGTATCTGAAAAAGCAAAAAAAAAAAAAAAAAAAAAAACTTTTCTTTTTCCATTTTTTTTAATCGCGATATTGATACTGGAGTATCGATACAGTATCGCGAAATAAAATATCGCGATATATCGTGATATCGATAATATTGCCCATCCCTAAACGACAGCAACGATTACTTTGGTAGTGGGTAGAGATTAAGTCGCCTAAGGAAACAGAAGGTCCCCGGGTTTGTGTCCTGGTCTGAGCAAGACACTTAACCCATAACTGCTAACCCAAGGCGCTGCAGTACCGCTCCTGATACTTGGCATGGGTTAAAATGCAAGATGCCACATTTCACTGTATCTGCAAAGTACTGTATACAGTGACAAATGCCGCAAAGAAGTCCGGACCAAATTATTACTATTACGACTACCTTCAAATACCTACAGGGCCAGGTCACCGCAGAGATCACCTGACTCTAGTCTATAGTCATCACACAACGTGCTAATAACATATTTTATACTGCCTCCTTTTTTCCCCTCACAAGGGGGAAATGCATTAAGAGAGCATCTGTCACACCCACACACACACACACACGCACAAAAGCCTAAAATACACTCGTGCCATTTTGCCAAACAAAAAAATTAGAGCACGAAGCTGCAGTTCTACTCCGTGCCACACGGTTCTGTTCTCACATCCAGGGGCTGTCCTCCTCTATCCTCTTCTGTCCAACAGGAGAGTAAATAACAGGGATCTATTTTAAAGCTCTTCTCCTCCTCCACCAGCCACCACGACACAATCACATCATGGAAACTCAGCAGTGGTGGAGAAAGTACTCACAAATGTTTTTACTTATGTAAAAGTATCAATACTGCAATGTAGAAATACCCTGTTACAAGTGAAAGTCCGGAATTAAAAATTGACTTGAGTAAAAGTACAAAAGTATTGGTATCAAAATTTACTTTAAAGTACCAAGAGTAGAAAGTACTCATTATGCAGAATGTCCCATTTCACAAGTTTTTTTTTTACAAAATCTTTTGAAAATGGCAGATCTACAAGCTCACAATGCGTCGCGATGAGCTTGTAGATCGGTTATTTTGAAATGGCCGCAAAAGTATGTAGAACTGAAGTGGTTAATGTATGTTTTGCAATAATAATAAAAATCTACAAAGTAACTAAAGTTTTCAAATAATTGTAGTGGAATAAAAGTATAATATTTGTCTCTGAAATGTAGTGCATTAGAAGTAAAAGTACTGAAAATTGGAAATACTCCAGTAAAAGAAAAAAACACAGTACTTGAGTAAATGTACTCAAGTTACTTTACACCACTGAAACTCAAGCGCAAGGGCAGGCACCTCGGATGTGGCCCAGCCAAGGCATTCCTACTATACTACCCAAACGCTACCATGTCTCTCTGCGTCGTTCAGCCTGTGGCTTTGACACGACCGGATGAAAAGTCAAGCTCTCCTGTGATTCTAAAACAAGGAGAAGAGGTGGGAGCTGGCATAGTGGCTCTGGACCGCGTATGGGGGGGGCGACGTGTGAAATTGTAGGCAACTTGCTAGAGCAGAGGGGGTCTTCAACAGGGGGTTCCAGGACCCCTAGGGGGGTCCTCAGAGTTACTAACCACTTGAACCCTAGCATCCCTTTTCTGAGGAGAACTTTAGCCAAAAATAGCCGATCTACAAGCTCACAACGCCTTGCTCACAACGCCCCGCTGCGAGGCGTTGTGAGCTTGTAGATCGGCTATTTTTTGGCAAAGAGGTATAGGTCCGGGAACACATCTGTGTCATTCTAAGATTGCTTTGGCTATTCAAAAATAGCAGATATACAAGCTTGTAGATCTGCTATTTTAGAAAAAAATTGTGGTTCCTTGACATGAAAAAGGTTTGAGAACCACTGATATTATAGCAACATTAGGATTTAGAAGACATTTGTAGAATCCCCAGAAGCAAAGATTTGAGTTTAAAAAGTTCGCTTTAAAAAAACAGTACGCCTATATTCTGCAGATGCTGCAGAGGAAGAGACTAGGCCTTGTGATGGTTTTAATAAAATAAGAGCACAGCTGTAAGGAATCTCTCCTCTCCATTTTTGCACGTTTTCACTAATTGTGTGTACGCCTGTCACAATTATTACATAATCGTCTAATCGAAATTATTTTAGCATAATCGTCATAATCGATTCCATGTTAAAAATGTCATATATTTTTTTTTAAATGTCAAAAATAGTGGAAATAGCTCATTTGTTTTGAGCTTATAGATCGGCTATTTCCACTATTAATGTTTATTTTAGTTTAGTTAAGTATAAAGTAATTAAATATGTGTTATTTGTCATATCTACCCTGTGGAACTTTTGTTGACGAAAGCTAAAAGCCAAACAGAAATTTCATTTTTATTCATAATGTTCCATTAATTTTCAACGACAGAAACACAATTAAATCATTAATCGCAATTATTTGAGTGATAATTAATCGTCAACTTAAATTTGTAATCGTGACAGCCCTAATTGTGTGAGGAGGACCACAATGGAAATAAGCCTTAGGGCTTTATTGTGTTTTTTATTCTCTGTGATATTGTGTCTGCTGTTTGTATGGAAGTGCTGATATGCTCTTTTCTGTTATCACCAAATAAATTCATTCATTCAACTCAACTTTTAGGGACCTCTTCCCTGGAGTTTTTTGTGCATTGTCATTTTCGATAACGTCTTGAGGAAGTGACCGAATTTGTTCCCGTTCGCACAAAAGACAAGGGTTGGATCGGGTTAAGTCCCTGTGACATACTAGCGTCATGTCCAGAGGGGTGTACTTGTACATCAAGCTGCCTCATGCTAAGGAAACAGGAGATAGGCTCCTGCCCTCTATGGGCCTCAGGGCTCTGCAAAGGCTTACTTACTACTCACACAAAAGACTGGATCACTTCAAACGAATCGCTCGCCAACGACCCCTCCACTACTGGGCACGCCGTTTGAGAACCACTGACCTAGTGTGTCCAGCAAACATTGGTGCAGTGGATCTGCACCAATGTTACACTCTTAGCACTGACAAGACTGCGGTGTCTGAGCCGTGCTCCGGTTTGAATTCCTATTCCCTTCCCTCTACCACTCGCCCTTGCTCGGAGGCACAGAAGGCCTTTACCTTAAAACTATAGAGGGCTCACACACTGTACAGGAAGTCAGGAAGAGAAGCGGGGGACAGGGATCTGAAAGAGACACAAACAGATCCAAACCCTAGTTCTCTGCCTGCTGTGGCAGGCGCCAGTTACAGTCTTATCAAGTAATAACTAAGGCTCAAGTCCAACATTTCTGTAATTGTGGTGAAAACTGGAACAATTGGTCAATGTTAAAAAGCAGGAAATTTTTGTTTGTTATTCTTTGCGTGTGATATTTTTCAGGACTCGGGACACAAAGCTTAAAATGGTTTTATTTGTTTTCTTTTTCTTTTTTTTAGAGTAGATAATTTAAAATCTAGCATATTCATTCAGCAACTTCCAAGTGTCTTATTTTAAGACGCTGTCTTAAAATAATCATTCTAAAAACAGCACCATCTGCTTAAGAGTTTGGTGAAAATATAGAAGATTGAGGTCATTTCTGTCGATTTCGCCGGGGGTTGGGAGAACCAGTGGTTATCAAAGTCGGGTCTGGGGACCCCCAGGGGTCCTTGGGGGGGATTCCATGGGGTCCCTGCTAAACTAGTTAACACATTGCCTGCCAAAGACGTTTTAAAACGTCTTTTTTTTACACAGAACCAGGAATAACGCGATTTTTTTAGATAGAAGATATGATCACTAAAACTGACAATTTCGTCAACAAATAAAAGAAGAGATCCAGTAGAACTAAGACAAGTCATTTTATGTTTGGTTGCGCTCGGGTGTTGCGCTCTGAAAATACCAGATCTACAAGCTCACAACGTGTCGCAGCGCGACACGTTGTGAGCTTGTAGATCGGCTATTTTCAGCATGCAACCAAGTGTATAATCAGCCATTACGACGCCATCAAGGCACCGCCAAAATACATTTTAGTCGACAAAATCAACTGTAGATTTAGTCGACTATAATCTTATGATATTTAGTCGACTAAAACTAGACAAAAACTAAAACATTTCAGATGACTAAAATTTGACTAAAACTAAATGGAATTTTATTCAAAAGACTATAACTAAAACTAAATTTGCTGTCAAAATCAACACTGGCCCCAGACACTACGGTGTCTGGGTCGGTGTCTCAGCCATTAGGGCCAATTGATCGAACCAATGCTGTGACTTCATCACTCAGTCATCACAGTCAATATTCAGTCTACAGTGCTGGCCTCACTGGTCCGGGCCAAAAATAAAACAACTCTCTCTTGTCCCCTGG
The DNA here is from genome assembly GCF_963280865.1 of Gymnoscopelus braueri. Lineage (NCBI taxonomy): Eukaryota > Metazoa > Chordata > Actinopteri > Myctophiformes > Myctophidae > Gymnoscopelus > Gymnoscopelus braueri. The sequence goes on along the minus strand of NC_137616.1, from coordinate 8,715,695 downwards.
GTGGGCTGTCGTGAAATGCCAAGCCAGGCACAGCCCCCAGCTCCACTTAAATAAAGTCATCTCAACATGTCCGTGTTCTTTTTTTTGTTGGCCGGAATTCAGTATGTTTTTTTCTGTCCATTGTTCAGTAACAGAAAATAAATGTTCTTAAGCTTTGTCACAGGACTCAAGATATCTGCATAACAGCCAGCCTACAACAGCCACTGAGAAAGTCATTCAAGACTCAGAGCAGAGCAGCCATGTTGTCCCATGATTGTGTCTTTTAGGTAGATAGAGAAGAGTTTAGCTGTCTCTTGCTTGCTTCTGTTGTTTTAACCGCATGAACCCTAGCATAGCATCCCTATTCTGCGCGTGTCATAATAGGTGGACATTCGCCGGAAATAGCCGATCTACAAGTCTACAACGCGACACGACACGACACGTTGTGAGCTCGTAGATCGGTTAGTTTTGGCAAAGAGATTTGGTGTAGAGGGAACAAGGAGGGCACCAAGTATAGACCCCTGGGGGGGGTCTGCTCCATGAAGTTTATAGGGTTAAAGGGATAGTTCACCCAAAAAATAAGCCAATCATTTTGATGACCAGCGGACCGGTAGGCAGCGGTTCCGGTAGGGGACACAAAGGAGACTTTGTGTCTCCTACCGGAACCGCTGCCGGTCATCAAATTATTGGCTTAGGAATGCAACAAAAATATATATATATCCATGAATTCAAGTCTCCATGGGGTGACTAATCGATAGAAAAAAAGTCATTTTGGGGGCGAACTATCCCTTTAAAGTGGTTAATGCAGTGTAACATGTTTGGGTTTGCTGACGCATGATCATAATAATAATAACAATCCCTTCATATTGCAAAAGGTGAAGCTGAAGCCTGAAAGTGGGCTGTACTGATGCAAGAGGAATGACTTGCTAATGCAAGTCATTTGGCATAACAACAACAACTCGACTCAAGAGTGCAGACGGCGCCATGTTAATCACACCGGGTCAGCAAGAAAAGAGCTTAATGCAATGAAGACACTTACCTGAAGAACAAACCTCTGATCAATGTAGCGCTTTGCCATGCTCGGCTGGAAATCTGGGTTCTCCAGGAAACGCAGGAGAAACTCATAGACGAGCTATGGATATAGAAGCAAAACGAAAAGGTAATGAGAAAAACACGTCCTACACCACAGCCAAACCAGCTTAAGTTATGAAAGCTCATTTATACTTTGTCGCACGAGTGATGTGTGTAACTGTCTATTAGAGCATTGGTTCTCAAAGTGGGGTCCGGGGACCCCCAGGGGTCCTTGGGGGGGTACCAGGGGGTGCCCAGCAAAATTAATTAATATAGTGTCACAATCATTTTAGACACTTTAACCATATTTCATACTTTGGCTATTAAAAAATAGCAGTTATACAAGCTCATCGACGTGCTTTGAGCTTGTAGATCTGCTATTTTTGCTATTTTTGAATTGGATTTAAATGCATTTAATTTAAAATGCATTTAGTTATACTTATGTTAACTTTATGAACTTAAATACAATACATTGGACATAAAAAAAGACAATAGAATTTTAATACTAGTCATTAAGCTACTAATATAGACTACTAATTAAAGTGGGTCATGTTTGCATGTTTGGAATTGTAACAATAATATATCAGTATTCCGATATTAACCTGAGGGGCCGCATTAAGTGAAGGTGGGGGCCGCATGTGGCCCCCCGGGCCGCCAGTTGACTATGTATGCACTTGGGTATTATACATAATGATAAACAGGCCGAGACAATAGAACCAGAACCAACCCGGGTCCGAGTGATTATGGTAAAACACGGATCCAGGGTCTCTGTTACAGTCTTGGACGCTCGGGTGGCGCAGTGGTAAAGTCCCTGCCCACCACCACGGAGGTTGTGGGTTCGAATGCCACCGTGGTGCATCTGGCTTTGGCGGGTGTCTATGAGAACACTATATAGGCTCTATTCACAGCAGCCATATTATGAAGACATTCACAGGTGTTACCAATGATACTAATGAAGGCTCTGTTCCATTCTGGTCAAACAGAGTCAGGGTGCTGATATTGTGTGCATGTTGGCTCACTGGAAACATTCTGCTACACCAGTGGGTCTAAAGTTGGGGTCCACTCCAGTGACCCTCATGGGCTTCCAAATGGCCCCTTACGGATGTGTAACTCTGAGAGTGTACAAATGGAACCAAATGGACCCGTAAGGGTCCATTTGGTTCCATTTGTACACTCTCAGAGTTATGGGGGTCGTGGAAACCACTGTGCTACACTAAATGGAACAGAGCCTTCATTAGTATCATTGGTAAGACCTGTGAAGGAAGTGATAATATGGCTGCTGTGCATAGAGCCTATTGGCCCGTGCTCTGGGGAGGGAAGCCGGGCAGGGAGGGTGATATTGGTCACTGCATGTACTCCTACGGGCTGGGGGTAAAAAAAAATTAAAAAAAAAAAAGTGTTAAGTCTTACTTGTATGTGAGGCCATGAAGCCTCCAGCGTTGGCTCATCTTCCTCTGGGTCAAAATCGGGGTTGTCACTTGGTGGAAGAGTCCGGAATATATTGGTGCAGATCTGGAGACAGAGAGGAGAAGGAGACAGATTACTCATGAGACATCAGGACTAACTCGGGCGGTGTCCATACAAACACATTCAGCCGTGGGAGGGAAGCTGGAGCGTGATTATTTGGCTGTTTTTTTTTGTAAGTGAACCATGCCGTGGTGCGTAAAGTGTTTCACAGGTTCTGGGTTTGTTTCCATACAACCATGGCAGTTGCCGTACCGTGCGCTTGTAGATCGGCTATTTTCGGGGTGGTTCTGGTTAAGGAAACGTAAAAAGAAAAACGAAGATGTCGTTCTTGCCTTGCACCGTTCTATTAACCCATTAAGACCGGGAACATAAATTTCTTTACTCAAATCTTTGCTTCTGGGGGGTCCCTGGAACAACATATTTTGAGATGGGGGTCCGTGGCCAAATACATATAATTTTGGGGGTCCTTGACATGAAAAAGAAAAAATAACCACTGATTATAGCA
>NC_137616.1:8210173-8707673 GCF_963280865.1 Gymnoscopelus braueri | reverse complement strand
TGTCAAGGACCCCCAAAAATGTATTTGGCCGTGGACCCCCATCTCAAAATATTTTGTTCCAGGGACCCCCCAGAAGCAAAGATTTGAGTTACAAAAGTATGCTTTAAAAATATTTACATTCAAAGATTTGCACACATTTTCAAGATAAAAAAAAACAAAACTGTAGCAGATCTACAAGCTCATAGCTATGAGCTTGTATATCTGATATTTTTGAATAACCAAAGAAATAAAAAATGACACGGATGCGTTCCCGGATTCCCCAGCCATTTCCATATAATTATTGCTAAAGAAGCAACCGATATGGTTGTCTAGATATGGGCTTAGTAATGTCAACATCAGAAGTTATCCGTTTGCCCTAGCTTTAACAAAGTCGTTTTAGTTTTCTGTGGGTTTTTAAAATTAAAATTAAAATAAAAACGGCTGTGCTACTACTGTGTGATCTGTGTATGCTGCACTCGTAGCTGAAGGCAGACAACAGTGACAACATGGCAGCAGAATGGCAGTTCCCTCTGGTGTATTCAAATCTACATTCATTATGATCTCCACTTCTTTGAACAGTAGTACACCTTTCATCCTTTGCACATCAATAACACAAAACCGTATCACTCAGTGAGGGAGGGACACAGTCAAAGACGTCCTTGTCTGGTCCTTGCCGCCAGTCCAGACAACAACAAAAAAAAGGACTCCAGACTAGAGGGCATAAAGACCTGCATGATAATAGATCAATAAATGACTGTTTTCTAGTTTCTTCTAATACGTTAGATTTAAGCCACGTGCATAGCGGACATGTGCGTACAAGTGTGTGTGTGTGTGTGTGTGTGTGTGTGTGTGTGTGTGTGTGTGTGTGTACTTGTATTACTATGCTTGTGAGGGCCAAATGTCACCCACAACTGTAGTAGAATTTGAGAAATACATAGAGGAAAGTTTTCCTGGTCCTGACAAGAAAAAAATAACATTGATTTATGGTTACAAATATATTTTAAGAGTGAAGGTTACAATTAGGGAAAAGCGTATTAGTTGTATGAAAGTGTTGTGCACTGAAACTACAGGAGCTGATCTACAAGTACAACTCGTTGCAGCGTTGTGAGCTGGTCAAGAATGACATTATTTTTCTCAAAAATATAGTAATACAAATGTGTGTGTGTGTGTGTGTGTGTGTGTGTGTGTGTGTGTGTGTGTGTGTGTGTGTGTGTGTGTGTGTGTGTGTGTGTGTGTGTGTGTGTAGAGACGGGCAGAGATACAACTACCCTCGGCTACGTTTGCTGAATGTGGAAACAAAAGGCAGAAAGAAAGCGTCCAACCAGGAACGGGGGAGGAAAAAAAAAGTCAGACCCCAGTGTTGAAAATGGAGAGAGTGCAAAGCGAAGAGGAAGCTGTCACCTTGATGCAGTGAGTCTCTCTCGCTCTCTCTCTCTGGTGTCACATAGATAGACGTGCCACCCACCACCCACGCCCCTGCACACTGACACAGGTGAGCAACAGAAGAAGGAGCTAGAAGGAGCTAGAAGGAGCAGTCACGAGGGATTGAAGGCACTCCCAGTCAGTCTACTGTCAGCCTTTTCACGTTCAACCGCCGTGACAGTGAAACGGTCTGAAGCGGAGGCTCTCAAAAACGGTTCGCCGAGGCAAGGTGTGCCTTGCAAAACCACACATTATTGTTGCAATATACAGTATAGACAACTATACAAAAAAAAAATCTTTTTACTATATCTGTACTTTTACAAACTAATTTCCCAAAACAGAGGCAAATTATATTCTCTTAAAATATATATTTTAGTCACTTTCAACCTATTTTGGGAATGCCATTATACAGTAGGTGACCATTTTTCATTTAATTGAATTTATTTATTCAAAAATAAAAATACAATAAAAAAAAGAATCACACATTTTTAGAAAATGTTTGCAGAGTGTAAGACTGCTAGACAAGATCCAAGTGCAGCTCTTATCCCGAAGACTCAAAAGGGAAACGATCATGATTTTCAAACATTATTATACATGTGTGATTAGGGCTGTCATAATCATGACCTTTCAGTTGTCTCTGTTCATCTCAACCAGCCTGTTTTTACACAGATGAATGGAAACAAGTCTAGCAATTGTGTAAAAAATGATTGCGATGACTCAAATCATTGCAATAAGGCGTAATTGTGACAGGCCTATTTGTGATGCCCTGAGGGATGTCAATGGGCTGCAATCAATCTGTGAATGTGAAAACTACAACCCTTACAACCCCTCCCTGGTTTTAGCCACTATACCCTCCTCAGTGTCTTGTGACATTGTCCTTGTTCGCCGTGTTTATGGCAAAACAGCCATCTTGACTTCAGAAACACATGAATGAAGGTTGATGACAGCCGTAGACAGGCCGATGACAGCCATAGACCGTATGGATGTACCAGGACACAGTAGCAGTGTAAACTAACCCTGCCAGCTCAAAAATAAGCTAAATATATCCTACGGCCAAGAGGGTGAATTCCCAGAAGAACCAAGGTTCAAATCCTGGGTGTTACACCTGCAACAATGTCTAAATGGAATGGCAGGAATGCTGAGAATGAGAGGGAAGCGAAGGAGAGCTGAAGAACCTATACAGCAGGGTGGTGGTGCGGTCGGCAGAGACACATACTGTAATGGTAGGGCAGCTTCTCTCCAGGAGCTGTACGAGAAGCGTAAGTGTGGTCAAAGTTCACCGTATTATCATCATCAAGAACAGGCACCACCCCCACCAGCCACAGACTGTTCACACCCCTACTACTACTACTACTACTACGACGACCGTGGTTAAGCCGGCCGGGCGGGGAAGCCTATACCGTACTGTCAAGGGCAGGGACTCCCTCTTTCTTTGGGGTTTCGCCCAGGTGGGCGTGGTCATATGGCTAAGCCTAACCCTAACCTCACAGAAAACATGCCTTAAGCCACTGGTTCCCAAACTGTTTTGGTGGTGACCCAAAAGAGAAATGTGTCTTCCCGGGACCCTAACGAGTGAATGCGATGCTTTGTGAGCTTGTAAACCCCTTGAAAGAGGGAGTCCCGTCAAGGGCAAGACCCCCAGATTTCTTCCACACGGCTGCCATCAGACTGCTGAACAACAATACGCCTGATCACAAGGGCCGGCCTGTCAGTCAACTGGAACACTTTTACTTGAAACGGACAGTTTTTCCCTCCCTTCATGTGGATATCGTCTCTGTCGGGTGGAAACCTCATTAGGTCGGATTCAAATTAAAAAACAGCACAAGTAGCGGATCTACAAGCTCAACACGCGGATCTGCTACTTTTGTGTGACGCTGTAGTTGTAGTATGATCACGTAGGGAGTTAATTTACGAAAAAATACACAAAAGTTAGAATATGGAGAATATCTTCTGATAAGAGGTTTCTGCCAGACAGCAACGATATGTTCTTCTGTGGGGACTTTCTAAGGCTCTATGTACAGCAGCCATATTATCACTTCCTTCACAGGTGTTACCAATGATACTAATGAAGGCTCTGTTCCAATTAGTGTAGCACAGTGGTTCTCAGATTTTTCAATTTCCACGACCCCCATAACTCTGAGAGTGTAAAATGGAACCGTGAGGGGCCATTTGGAAACCCCTTAAGGAACCATGAGGGTGTTTCCAGTGGGCAAACATGCACAATATCAGCACCCTGACTCTGTTTGACCAGAATGGAACAGAGCCTTCATTAGTATCATTGGTAACACCTGTGAATGTCTTCACAATATGGCTGCTGTGAATAGGCCTAGAGCTTTTCTGCCCTATGTGTGTTTTTTTTCACCTTATGTCTAAACATGCACGTACCTGCCGCTATGTGGACCCCATGTACTGTATCTGCTGGTCTTATGCTATATGTGTAGCCTATATAATTTACAGATATCTAGATTTGTTTTGTTATCTTTTCACCATTTCCACTCCCCTTCTCTTTCTCTCGAACCTCAATTTCTGCTCCGTTCCATAAATGGAAGAGCCACTAATTCTTGCCGGTAAGCAGTTCCCTGCGCTGCTCATTAGGACAGTTTGGCTTGAACAATACTTTCATTGGTGACACAGCAACAATATATTTGAATATATTCACATTTTTAACTAAAATCTTTGCTTCTGGGGGTCCCTGGAACAAAATATTTTGAGATGGGAAGGGGGTCTGCGGACAAATACATATCATTTTGGGGGTCCTTGACATGAAAAAAGTTGATATCATAGCAACCTAAGTTTAAACAAAATAATGTTAGGATTTAGAAGACATTTGTAGAATCCCGCAGAAGCAAAGATTTGAGTAAAAAAAAAAGAATCGGTTTAAAATATATATATTCAAAGATTTGCACAGATCTACAAGCTCATAGCGTGGCACTCTGTGCCGGGCAATGAGCTTGTATATCTGCTATTTTTGAATAGCCCAAAGTATGAAATAGTGGTTATAGATAATTTAAAAAAATGACAGTATGCGTTCCCGGATTGAATGGGTTTTAAAAAAATGCACGTGGCCCACCCATATCACCACTCAACACGGCAGCCACGTGTCAAGTGGTCATATGGGTGGCGGGACACGAACACTTTCCGAGATCGTCAAGTGGGCGCCTGGATGGAGAAAAGAAGGTTGAGAGAGAACCACACTGCAGTAGGCTTGTTGTGTATTAGTGTTGATTTCGTTGACTAAAACTATGACGAAAAATGTTCGTCGACTACCTTTTTTTCACTGACGAAAACGAAATAAAAACTAAATACAAACTAAGCTATGATGACTAAAACTAAGACTAAATATATTGACAATTTCGTCAACAAAAGAAAACTAGACTAAAATGTTAGGGAGGGACTAATCTCTCAAGAACAGATTCTGCTCTGCGTTTGAATCTGTCGAGGGGGTTCGTCATATCGCATGCACGCTGGCCTACAAGTGGGCGTGCCTTCAGATCAGGAAGCAGGCCGCGCTTTACCCAATCAAATGTAGTGGGCGGGATTCACGTGTCTGTCGATCCTTCCCCACTCGAAACAAACCGAAACTAATTTAACAATAGCGTCCGCGGAGCAGACAAAACCACGGAAAGATATTCACATTTTAACTTGCTCTTTCATCATAGAAACAAGTGGGCTTATAACCAAAACGATCCATGTTCTCTGGGAGAAGTGGTGTTAGTGTTCCGTGTAGAAATATTGTTAGTGGGAATGAAAACATAGTCGCACCACCGGAAGTGATGCGCTGAAGGCAGACCAAAACCCCGGTTTCCTTGCGCACGGGTGCTACGTCAACTTCCTCCCAGAGCCAACTGAGATAGTCAAAAACAGCAGAGGGCGCTGTTTTTCCTTTTCATTTGGCGATGGGTTCCCAGATTAGGGAGGGACTAGTGGAGAAGAGATCCTGTAGAACTAAAAGACAAGTCATTTTACGTTTGGTTGTGCTCGGGTGTTGCGCTCTGAATATAGCAGATCTACAAGCTCACAACGCGTCGCTGCGACGCGTTGTGAGCTTGTAGATGTGCTATTTTCAGCATGCAACCAAGTGTAAAATCAGCCATTACGACGCCATCAAGGCACCGCCAAAATACATTTTAGTCGACTAAATCAACTGTAGATTTAGTCGACTATAATTATATGATATTTAGTCAACTAAAACTAGACAAAAACTAAAACATTTCAGATGACTAAAATATGACAAAAACGTAATGGATTTTATTCAAAAGACTATGACTAAAACTAAATCAAAATTTGCTGTCAAAATCAACACCGTTATGTAGCTCTGTCCGCTGCTACTGTGTTGAACACAGCACCAGCCAGCCTCCCCACCAGTCTACAGCAAATTGCTTCACAGCATCCCGTTGGCAGATGTTTCGAGGCAGATGAATAAAACAGGAGGCCCCTTTCTCCCCCTGTTTGTTCCTCGGTGGGCATATTGCTTTGCTTTCCCTGGCGTGAAGCACCTCATTGGACACGAGGGGCGGTGAGGTCATTGCTACTCCTATGTCGCTGTGGGTAGCCAAAGCTGGGGCATTATGCCCATCGTGATGCCTATCGTAGCCAACAGACAGAGCCACTGTGTCTTAAGGCTCACTCACAGCTCAACACACATGCCCAATGCATCTAGTCTGAAGAAGTATTTGAGCCATTCAATCCGGGAACGCATCAGTGTCGTTTTAAGATTTCTTTGGCTATTCAAAAATAGCAGATCTACAAGCTCATACAGTTTTATGAAAACAGTTATGTCGCTATAATATCAGTGGTTCTCAAACGTTTTCATGTCAAGGTCAAGGACCCCCAAAATGATATGTATTTGGCCGCGGACCCCCATCTCAAAATATGTTGTTCCTGGGACCCCCCAGATGCAAAAGATTTGAGTTAAAAATGTTTGCTTTAAAAATATAGATTTAAAAAATAGCAGATCTACAAGCTCCTAGCGTGGCACTCGGTGCCACGCTAGGAGCTTGTAGATCTGCTATTTCACCCCATGGTGACGAGCGGTTGACAAGCACTTTAGGAGCAGGACTTCCGTCGTACGCTATTTCCCCCGGAAACAATCTTTTTCAACCAATCACAATACTCGTATCATTCACAGAGAATGTAAACAGATTTGTTAAGCCTCGACGTCATTTCCTTGGGCGGTACCTCCGCCAAATTCCAGTACTTCCGTTTAGACACATTACTAGTTGTGACAATGGATGTTTTAAAATAGTAATGATGACATATTTAAAGACAAACCAAAAAGATCACATTTCCTAGGAAATATTAATGTCACAAAGAACCATACGTCTGACCATAACAATGGTCAGTGTGCTGTGTTGGTCTAGGTCTCTTGACATGCAGTCCAAAACAATGGGTTATGTAATTCAGCACGCACACACACACACGGACGGACGGACAGGCCCGCACACACACACACTAACACACACACACACACACACACACTAACACACACACACACACACACGTTAGTCATGCCTTTTTCAATGTTCCAGTCAACACTCAACAGGATAGGAACATGGGCATGTTGAAAGATGGACAGAACATGACAGAAACACTGAAGGAGGACAAGAAGAAAGGTGAAGATAGCTGAGAGACGCTGAAAGAGCCTCAACAACTTTAAAACTGGCATCCCTACTTTAGGCATGTCAAAATAAAAAAAGGTTCAAATATGTCAACAGATATATATATTTTTTAAAATGTCTGTCCGTCTGTCCGTCCGCGCGCGTCCGTGAGCAGTAAAATGTACAGGTCATAATCGGATGGGGGGGGGGGATCCGCTGTATCCTCCAAAGAGGAAGTTGATCTCCCACCATGCAACAACAACACATCTGAAACAGGTCTTTCCCCATGGGCTGTGGACTGAATTTCGTCAGATCACTAAAGTACTGGTTAATTTGATTGCCACTAAAGTACTGGTTAATTTGATTGCCACCAACAATATATGCAGCTCTCCATTGTAGGCAAAAAGGCTGCATGGCTCGAGCGTCTTTCTGGAAGAAGCTGTGCACGAAGGCGTGCTTCAGCCAGTGCAGTTGGTCTCTGTGTCAAACGCTCCGATGTTGTTGTAGTCGTCCTTGTCCTTCTCCCCATGTCCCCCCCAAACACAAACAACAAATCTTTGTCCCCGATGATGGTGGCAGACTGAAATGATGAAACAGGTGCCGGAGTGCCTCTGGTGTTAATTACAGACCAGACAATTGTTGTGGTGTCCAACTTGTAGATGTCATTAGTGTGTCTAGTCGGCTGGATCCATCCTCCATGGATATACATGACCTTCCCTAAGACACAGGCAGGCTATGTGGGTGCACCTTACCTCTGGAACAGCCCCAGAAACCTCAGGCTTGAACCATCTGTGTGTGTGTGTGTGTGTGTGTGTGTGTGTGTGTGTGTGTGTGTGTGTGTGTGTGTGTGTGTGTGTGTGTGTAGGGAAAACGTGCTACCCCCTCCCCAGATGCAGAGGATATCTTCTACCTTCACAGGCTCCCCAGTCAAACGCAATAGATTTCAAGAGACATGCATGTGTGCCCAACTACTACAGATCGTTTCTCTTTGGTCCCTTCAGATTCACTGTCCATCGCAACATTCTAGACACGATGAGCAGATTAGATTAAAAAACTGCTTATCGGTTCCTTCCGTCTGTAAAAGAATGCAGAAGTGAAGAAGTGCCTTTGCACACGCTACTACTGCAAAGCCGATGACCTAAAATAGAAGCATTAACCCATTAAGACCTGAGGCGATTTTTAAAAATATTTTCTAAATACTAACAGTGTTAAAAAATAAAAAAAAAGGTTTAAGATTTTTCAAAAATAGCAGATCTACAAGCTCATAGCGCGGCACTCGGTGCTTGCCTTGAGACTTCGTCTTATTACTGCGTGGCCCCTAGGGGGCGAGCTGCTGTCTACAGCAGTGGTTCTCAACCGTTTTCATTTCAAGGGCCCCCCCCCCCCCCCCAATTTGATTCACACTGTGAAATCCTCAGTGTTAATTGAACTCTGAGAGTGTACAGATGGAACCATTTGGTTCCATTTATTTCGTACACAAAGTTTCACGTCGATTGGTCCAGCGGAGAATAGCTGCGGGCGGACGGACGGACGGACGGACGGGCGGAGACAGACAGACAGACAGACAGACAGACAGACAGACAGACAGACAGACAGACAGACAGACAGACAGACAGACAGACACACACACACACACACACACGTGAAAAAGTAACATACCGGCCTGGCTGGCGGAGGTAATAACATAAAATGACGGTAATGAGTTCACAACTCACAGCGACGCGACACGACGCGTTGTGAGCTTGTAGATCTGCTATTTTCAAATAGCTGATGTATATGTTAAAGTGCTCATGTGGCCCATAGTCGCTTCTTTTGGGCTGGTTTTCCTAGACCTGGTTGCTTGTTTCTCTCACAGAATCTGGCAACACTGCCCCCCCCAGCTCTTGCACTCATGTCCCTGTCACACATGAAAGGGCCAATTCAATTTAAAAAAAACGGTTTGAGAAGCCATTTCTTTTTAATATAAATATATCACTAATAACAACAGAGTGGGGGCCTAAAAGAAAGGTACTGTAAGCCTGGTGGTTCCATTATAGATGAAAAAACCCTGTCTTGTTTATATAATCTCAACAGCCTCGATGATCAAAGCATAGCTGGCCCCAGCCAGCATAATAATAATGGACTGCATGACCATCTCTCTTCATTACCACGTGATGTCCTAAAGTGGAGAGAGTTTCTCCACCTGGCCCATGTCTGTTGAAGGTGCAGCTGCCAATGGGTCTAATGTTGCTGACATGCAACACCCCAGAGACAATGGGGACATCACCATTACGTACCCTCTGTTAAACTGGAACCTAGTCAACCTGCTGTGTGTGCACCCAACACCAACCGGAGACGTCTGGGGATCGGATCAGGATGCATGTATTGGGGCCGGGCCAAGGCCAGCATCAATAATAATAATATTTAATTTGAATAATCAAGTGAATTTGACCACAGTCCTAGCACTTGGAAGTGCTTGAAGATAGTGTGTACGCCAAGGTTCTTACTCACTAGGTGTTAAACACCTAGTGTCCTTGGCATTGTTCAACACACGTGCACAGATGCCTTTGGCCACGGAAAAGAAGTAGCAAAACTTTCCCACTTAAACTGGAACCTAGTCAACCTGCTGTGTGTGTGTGTGTGCACCCAACACCAACCGGAGACGTCTGGGGGGGATCGGATCAGGATGCATGTATGGGGGCCGGGCCAAGGCCAGCATCAATAACAATAATAATAATATTTAATTTGAATATGCCTCTGGCCACGGAAAAGAAGTAACAAAACTTTCCCACTTAAGCCCTAGATACTTCAATGTACGACGAATAGCGAAAATAGCCACTCTCCAAGCTCACAATGTATCGTAGCGTGACACATGGTGATGAGACTGTAGATTGGCTATTTTCGCTACTTTTGGAAATGCATAACTATTTCACCCCAACATAGGGACGCCAGGTTGGAAGTTAAAAAGCAATTAGCCCCCCGAAAAGGTGACAAATGAGAACTGCTGTACACGGAACAGACACGGAAAGAGAAAAAAAATACATCTACCCGAACACCTGACCATCTCATTTGACTCTCTGCCGGATACATTTATGTCCATTTGCAAACAGTATTGCATTGTGTGAACATTGCTGTTCAATATGCAAACTGTCTGCTGGCGGTTAAAACTGTAAAACACCTAGAGAACCACACACAGCAGACACACAGAGAGAGAGGTTGCCTGTTTTCCCTGAGTCAATCAATGTTGGAAAGGTATGAGGTTGCGTGTTTTCCCTGAGTCAATGTTGGAAGGTATGAGGTTCCCTGTTTTCTCTGAGTCAATCAATGTCGGAGGGTATGAGGTTGCGGTGTTTTCCCTGAGTCAATGTCGGAGGAAGGTATGACTTGGGATTATTATTACGTCTGGGCCGTCAGCTAATCTGAGGTCTCGACTCAGCAGAGCGCAGACACACACACACACACACACACATTCTTTTCTGTTCACCCGTACGTAATCTGCATGACGTGCTGAGTCATGGGCAGCAGTGGCTGTAACGCTGTGCTCTAAACACTGCATGAGTCACCGCTGGCCTTCGAGGGACAGGGTAATCCATGTGTCTGCTGGCCTGCAGGTAACGGGCAACAGGCAGGGGTGGTTTCGTCCAGCTGTTTGCACGAAGACCGTTCTGCAGCCGATATGCAAGTGTCTGGTTGGTTCTGTCTGTAGGGTGAGTGGGCCATGATGACTTCTGTTCTGACCGCCTCTGGTGTAAAGGCATGAACTTGTGGACGTGTGCACGTGTTTATGTATACCGTACATCTAAAATGTCTTCTAAATCCGAACGGTTTTCTGAAAATACTTGTTTCTATGTCAGTGTTTCTCAAACTTTTTCATTTCAAGGACCCCCAACATGATATGTATTTTGCCACGGACCCCCATCTCAAAATGTTTTGTTCCAGGGACCCCCAGAAGCAAAGATATGAGTTACAAATGTTCGCTTTAAAAAATATATACCGGTATATTCAAAGATTTTCACAAATGTTCACGATTTTTTTTAAATAGCAGATCTACAAGCTCGTAGCGCGGCACTCGGTGCCGCGCTATGAGCTTGTAGATCTGCTATTTTTGAATAGCCAAAGTGTAAAATAATGCTTTTTTAGCTCAAATCTAAAAAGTGACACAGATGCGTTCCAGGTCTTAATGGGTTAAGTGAGGATTCCTAATTACGCTGTGTATAATTTGGTAACTGCAGCGCTTTCAACTGTAAAGCCTGAGGAGTGTCAGTCAGCCATCGAAAATAGCAGATCTACAAGCTCACAACAACGTGTCGCGGTACGACATTGGCGCGCAAATAAGTATAAATCAGGTTTAACGGTAAGCAGGTGGCATGTCAATGAATGGCACATCAAGCTAGGAAGTTGCGTCAACGTAATCCGCGGAAACACTCAATTTGGACAGCACATTCCTGCCAACCTAACCCCCCCCCCCACCCCAACATGCATGTCTCATCATGTCAACCGCTGTGCGAGGGCTCAATGCGCTTACCCTGCCAAGTAGGTTAAACCTAATTGACAAGAGGGAGAGGTCACGTTTGTTTTCACTGTGACTGCATGCGTTCCAGCGGCGGGGGTGGGGGGTGGTTTGGTGCACGCGGCGCGGCAGGGAGGGAAAGAGGAGGGATGACAGAGGTGGATCAAAGAGAAAAAACCCTGGAGGGACAGAGCGAGCGCTGGTGGCGAGCGCTAATTCAAAACACAGCTGATTCAATTCAAACGCTGATTTGAGTTTTATCTGGCAGCGAGGATGTTCTTTGATGATCACAGCAAGCGTGTTGTTGAGCAGAACCCTGAACTTCCTGGTTGCAAAAGCAATCCCTGTTTGGTATTCCTGGGCCAATTAAGCCCTATAATGTGATGAAGCATACGTCATACGACCACAAATACAATGCCGCTGTTGGAAACCTTGTATGTCCATCGTCCAAAACTGTTACTTTTCAGGAAATGGCTCCAATGTAGTTATAGACCATTTATTTGTTTACCAACATTGAGACTGGATGCACAGGTGAATGTTTCACGCAATCAATTCCCAACCTGTTGTTTTGGGGTGCGCTGGTTTCAGCGCACTTGGTTCTTATCAGTGTGACGTCGTCTGTTAAGGGGTCTATTATTTAGTCACTTTAGTTTTTTTTAATAAAACCCAGAGACACACTTAAACACTTTCAACCTGGTGTCCCTATTTTGGCCATGAAAAACAAAGCGGGGGCTCGCAACTCACTTTCGAATGCTCCAAACATTGTATTTGCGACAAACAGCAGATACGACGTTTCAAACCATTCGGCCTTTTTCAAGTCCTATTTAGGTCATTTAACACAGTGGTTTTCAACCTTTTTCATGCCAAGGACCCCTAAATTGATATACATTTGGCCGTGGACCCCCATTTGAAAATGTTTTGTGTCAGGGACCCCCCCAGAAGCAAAGATATCAGTTAATTTTCGCTTTTAAGAAATATAAATATTCAAAGATATGCACACTTTTTCTAGCCTGGTAAACACCCCCTCCCTCCGGAAATCTCATGCATTGCATTGCATTTGGTTTCAGGAAGGAGGGTCTGGGATTGCTCACAGAGTAAAGCTGCCCGAACCGCTGCGCATACGAACCAATCAGCGGCTGCTAGGGGCGGGATCATCCAATCACCTGCCTAGTATTTTGAAAAAATGAAACTCCGTCTGTCATCGATTCTGCGCCCGAAGTCTCAGATGCAAGTACGCTGTGAAACAAAATGTGTGTCGCAAGCTTCTTCCATTTGACGGAGTGAGGTTACACTTTTTCAAGGTTTTTCAAAAATAGCAGATCTACAAGCTCATAGCTCATAGCTATGAGCTTGTATATCTGTATAGCTTGTATATCTGCTATTTTTGAATAGCCAAAGCTAGTTGGTTAAAATGATTATGATGCTATGTTAACTAATTTAGCTGGGGACCCCCTGGTACCCCTCCAAGGACCACTGGTGGTCCCCGGACCACTGGTTGAAAACCACTGATTTAACACAAACATTTTCTAATTCAAAGTAGGGAAAATTAAAGATATTTGCATGACACAGTCATACGATGAATTATGAAATAAGGCACTAATGAAAAAATTCAAATAGTTAAAATTTTCCATTTTCCAAAAATAGTCCAATGTCCAAAAATAGAGACGCCAGGGCTTGGTGACTTGGTGGTTAATCTTATACAACAGTCACACACTTTAAATACACTCCTTAATGGAGTGATTTGCTGATGGTACACACTTTGCTCATCCACCCCCCCCCCCCCATGCATGATGAGAGAAAAAACCTGTTCCCAGCAGTGTTCTTCTGAGAGCCATTTGGATTCACAAAGGTTCCCCGGAGCGTGGAGCACACATGATGCAGAAATGATTGTCCGTGACAGATATGTCGGTTGCAGAAAATAGACCATATTAGGCCACGCCTACCACTCTTATCTCAAAAAGGTCCTCCTGTCCCCAAGTCACGTCAGAAAAAAAATCACTGACTCGGGACAGATAATCTAAAATAGCAATAATAAAAGGCCAACACGGCTGATATGCATGAAACATATTCCAAAGATAGCATATCTACAAGCTCACAAAGCGATACAGCGGGATGCGTTGAGAACAAACAGCTATTTTCACTATTTAAAAAAAGAAAATAGGGCTTGAGTGGTTAAGTACTTAAAATATCACACTGCAAAATGCATAAATCACACTGTCTTCTAGATCATAACAGTTTTTTTAAAACACTTATGTTGCTATAATATCAGTGGTTCTCAAACCTTTTCATGTCAAGGACCCCAAAAATGTAATGTATTTGACCCCCATCTCAAAATATTTAGTTTCAGGGACCCCCAGAAGCAAAGATTTGAGTTACAAATGTTCACTTAAAAAAAAATTGATATTCAAAGATTTGCACAAATTTTCAAAAATAGCAGATCTAGATCTACAAGTTCGTACCTGCTATTTTTGAATAGCCAAAGTATAAAATAATGCTTAAAGTGGTTGCTTTCCAGGTCTTAATGGGTTAAAGACGCTACAGTACAGTTTATCACATAATAAAGTTAGTTTACCTTCTATAGTAATTTACTATAATAAATGTAAGTATAATAAATACATTTTATGTTTGCTGGTTTACATTTTTTCTGTAGATGAAATGATATGGCCAACAGTATAGATGCGTACGAGCACATGTCATGATGCCTAGTCAACAAACGAAAGGGTAAATACCAAACCTAGCATCTGTCTAAACAATATGCGGACAAGCCCGTACAGGTATATCTAAATAACAAAATATGTGAACAAGTAACCAACAAAAATCTGCATACTTAGCATAACTAGTACAGTATCTCGTCTCTGTCGGGTGGAAACCTGACAGACCAATCCAAAACTGTGTTTGCATAACCTGTCCAAAACTGGAACTTTTCAGGATTTAAATTCTAAAATAGCAAAAATAGCATATCGAAAAATGGAGATAAAGTTTCTGCCCGACAGCAACGATATATGACTGCCATAGTACTTTATGTAACAAGTGCTACGAGAGGAGAGTGACTTGAATTTAAATGTTTCCTAAAAAAGTTACTGCATCAAAGTTGGTGAGTGAGGTCTCACTCCTTCCTACAGCCTCCCTGACCTTAACCAGTGACAATAAATGAAGAGTAATAATGAACAGTGGTGACTTAAACGGATCCACCTGGTATGACATCCACAGCAGAGTGTAAGTTCAGGCGAGGGCAAAAGGATGAATGTGATTAAAAAGCGGTCGTGTGTGGGAAAGCTTTATCGAGCCTTGTGTCAGCCCTTTTTGGTCTAGGTGCGTGCTTGTTTCAGATAGAACAGGGCCATATAGACTGTAGGCGATAAGAAAAAGGATCTTTAAACCAGTGGTTCTCAACCAGTGGTCCGGGGACCACCAGTGGTCCTTGAGGGGTGGTCCTTCCAGGTGGTCCTCAGCTAAACGATGGAGAGTTGGGCAAATGGACCCTTATGGATCTTTAACTCTTGAGAGCGTAAAATGAAACCAAATGGACCCTAACGGGTCCATTTGGTTCCATTTTACGCTCTCAAGAGTTAAATTATTGTTAAACATCTGCAATATTAAATTTAAGAATTGTTATTTTGATCAACGTTTGCCTGTTATCTCTCACATGGTACCAACATCTATACAGCATGGAATTGTGGACAAAATCCCATCCAACGATAACATATTCTACGTTTTGGGTCTGAGAGGCTAAATCTCATCAAATGGTGGTTCCGTTGCTCAAATGCCGAATAAATAATTGACCTCGATATGAAAAGGGTTGAAAACCACTGCTTTAAACAATCAAATGTTTTTTTCCAACCACGTCGACTCCTATATAGCCTTGTACAAGAAGGGGTGGACATTTACTGCCGTGGAACTAGCCGTGCATCATGGCTGTTACTAATTCTTTCATCAAGCTGAAGCTGTTGATCTCGAATCAGCTGTTTTTCACCATCAGCTGATCTGATCTCAGAACTTCCGCCTGATGTCGTTATACAGCTCACACATCAGCTGTGGGTTGTGTGGTTTTTGATGCACTGCTGCAGCTCAGTGATTCTCAGCATTTTTTCCATTTCATTTCAAGGACCCCCCAGTTTGATATGAATTATTACGCCACGGAACCACAATTTGACATGGTTTCTTTTTTTTTTAATCTCTGGGGCCCCAAGCTACACTGTAAACTCCAGCTCTTTAGTAAACAGATATGTTTTCACGTATAGGTTACCAATGTTATCAGATCAGGAGAGAGAACCCCACAAAGTAATTTATCAGCTTCAATTTCATAGTGTTCCACTTCCAATTTATTTAATTTTTTTGTTTGTATCATCACTTCCCATTTCACTTGTCTCTCCCCTGATTGGATAAAATCGGATATTTTGAAGATGTTTTTTTAAATATCGAAAATGTTTGGATTTTTTTTACATAAATCTTCTCTTTTGGGAGGTCCCTGGCACAAAACCTTTTGAGATGGGGGTCCGCGGCCAAAATGCACATCAATTTGGGTGTCCTTGAAATGAAAAGGTTTGAGAACCATTGACTTACTGTGTACACTACCTTCTCTGAAACCATTAAAGGGTCCCGGGCTGGCGGCGGCTCCCGCCCAAGAACCAGTGACGTATGTAAGCTAACGTGTTTTCCTCAGTGTGACTCACCATGTTGGTTATCTCCGGGTAGGCGGACTCCACCAGCACGCCGCGGTTGGTGGACACGTAGTCCACCAGCTCGTTGAGCACGGCCCTCTTGATCTCCTTGCTCTTGAGGTCCGTGACGGAGTCCATGAAGTCGAACAGCATGCAGCACTGCTGGAGCTTCTGGTTGAACAGCTCCTGCTGCTCTGTGGACGGAGCGTCTGCAAGGGAGAGAGAGGAACAAACACGGTCAATTATTAAGTCAGTCAGTGCTATTAGGGCTGTCACGATTGTGACGTTTTACCTGACGATTAGCCGTCGCTCAAATAATTTGCGATTGACGATTTGAACGTCGTTGAACATTGGAAGATTATGAATAAAAAAATATATTTTAGATTAAATAGCCGATCTACATGCTCACAACGGCTTGCGTTGCGAGCATGTAGATCGGCTATTTTCACAATATTTTTGCCTCTTTCTCAGGTAATATTTCACAATTTGGCCAATGTTTGACAATTATTTATTGTATAGTTTTTTTGATTACTTTTGATGCAGTAATGTTTTTTTTTTCCTTTATTTATTTTACCGCTGTTAAAAAGGTCTTAAAAGTCCTTAAATTGTAACTTAAGAAATGTGCAGACACCCTGTATACACTTATACTGCATGTTTTCTTTTCTTTTTTATGTTTTACTGTTGAGCGAGAAAGCAATGTTGCACATTAAGCACACCCCCCGCCCCCTCCCGCCTAAAATCCTTTGGGGACCCCCCTAGTGGTTCTCAAACCCACAGTTTGAGAGCCACTGGATTAGACAAGCCAATGAGTTGAGGGTTATTAGAAGCTGTCAAACTTGACCTCGGCGCGGGTCCGTCTATAAACGGCATCTGGCAGTCGTCCAGAGTCCAGACATGCAATCGACACACTGTGCCTGCGTTGTTGTGGAGCCATGTTCCCGCTCCAGCGCGTCCAGCGGAGCGTTAAGTGCGTGTGTGTGTGTGTGTGTTTGTATTACTATACTTGTAAACGTCCCCACAAGTATAGTAGAATATGAGAAATTGATGTTGTGAGGACCATTTTCTTGGTCCTCACAACAAGAGAAATTGTTATTTTATGGTTGAAAAAAGATTTTTAGAGACACGTTTAGGATTAGAAAAAGATTCAGGTATTTTTCAGCTTTAGACTTGCGGTTAAAAATGCCCCCAAAAAAATCTTAAATCAATCATAAAATCGGCTTCCTAAAATGTTGATGTCTTCACAAGTATAGTAATACAAACGCGTGTGTGTGTGTGTGTGTGTGTGTGTGTGTGTGTGTGTGTGTGTGTGTGTGTGTGTGTGTGTGTGCATGCAGATACGGCTTGGTGAAGCAACACAGCAGGTCTGATTTACAGCCGTTCAAGAACATAACACCTGGAGGTGTGCAGAGGTTATGCAAACACAACCACCAACCGAAAGCCCATGTTGACTCTGTGTGGCTCAATGGCTTCATGAGTCAGCGCTGTTGGTCTCTGAATGAAATATTTTCATTCAGTATGTTCCAATCTTTGTTTTAAATATTATTTCCCATCATCTCATTAGCAAAGTGATGAATGCGTCACACATACCTGCAGCTTTTTATTATCCCCTGAAATAACCTGGACATTTATCAGCTACTTTATTTCAGTGGTTCTCAAAAGTGGGCTTCTTGGGGTGGGGGGGTCCCCAGCAAAAGCAGTCACAATCATTTTAAACACTTTATCCATGTATACATTGGCTATTCAAAAATAGCAGATCTACAAGCTACAATAATTATCTTCATCTTTTTAAATTTTGAATAATTTAGATATTTTTTTCCTTTTACATAAAAACATTTTCAGATGGCAATACATATCAATTTGGGGGTCCTTGACATGAAAAGGTTTGAGAACTATTGCTATACTTAACCAGATGAACCAAAGCATCCCTCTTCTGGAGGGGACCATGTATAGACCCCAGTCAGCAAAGTATATAGGCTTACAAGTGGTTAAATTAAACTAACTAATGTTATCACAAAGACATTTTCTACAAGACCAAAAACTCTGTTCAACATCCAAGTATACAAAGAATATTTGGTGCCTCGTGTTTTTTTTCCAATGCCATCCACTCAGATGTAAAGCTGCTTTCATAACATGAATGTACAGAGGTCAATGAATATTTTACAATTGACAATGACATTTGCCAGCCAGGTTTGTTCTGTGGGAGTGGGTGACATTGTCCATATGACTCAGAGCGTCCCTGAGAAGCCCTACCCTGTTTTCCTGTGTTAAGCCATTAGCTGTCTACTAAATGAGCAAACTATGGGGGATAATAGAGCAACGATTTACAACAGAACCAGAGTTACCAGACCAATGTATCGGTTTGGTCGATATATCTGTCATTATTTGACTTTTCGGTATATACTCAGTACATCGGCAAATGCAGCCGAGGTGTCCCGATTCTTAAGCTTTTAAACATTACAAAAAATGGCTGATCTACGAGCTCACAACGCATTGCGATATTGTGAGCATAAGTGGTTAAATGAAATAAATTCAGTTTATACAGTATGTGTATTTTATATTTACTTATTACACGGCTTGGTTGAATGCTTGATTCTGATTGGTCAATCAATGAAGTATTCTTTTTAAATATTGACCACTGAGCTCAATAACAGACCGCTGTCTAATCAAGAGGCTCAGAGCACCTGGCTGCGCTGCTTGATTTTTGCCGTATCCAACATGGAAGCCATGTAACAAACACACAATGTCATTTACACATTACACAAAACATTTGAAGCAAGAAATAGGCATTCTATTTTATCAACACTTCAGGTCATGAGAAATAAACCCCTTCACAGGGATTATTGGTTTATCTTGCATTTATTTCTATGCTTAAAAGTTAAATGTAACTTAATAGAACTTTAATCAAATCTCTAAATCCTTCAAATTGATTTCAAGATTGCATCGTCAGCATTGTTTTTCCAAAAATATCGGTCAAAACATTGGTAATCACTGGTCAAGGACTCTCCAAAAATCCTGATCGTCATCGGACCCAGAGATCTGGCATTGGTTAGACTCTAGCTAATAAAGCATTGATTTACACACCCCGTTCTACACTATTCCTAACCGCACACACACACACACACCCTGTCCTACTCTATTCCTAACCGCACGCGCACACACACACACACACACCCTGTCCTACTACTCCTAACCGCACGCACGCACGCACACACACAGCTACTACAAGGGGAATGGAGGTGACATCAAAGGGGTGGGAGAGTGCAGTGCAGAGTTTCATTTCGTATTGAGGAGTGACAGATTTCTCCATTATGTAACCAGTCAGGCACATATCCCCCAGAAAAGAACATGGCACGGGGGGAGACAGGCACTGCCAAGGAATCCTCACCGAGTTTCACACCTAATGAAAATGTTCCAGTGGTGCCCGAAGGCGGCCGGAGCGTACCGAGGTACTGTCTGTAACTGGATCCTAACAGGTCGGACGGCCGCTCGTTGCTTTGCAGAGGGAAAAAATCATCCGACTGTGTAACTAGACCTCGTCTGCTAGTAAACCACCTAACACCCCATAATGTACGTTTCCTATAATACCACCCTTCCAAGGACTGAGTGCTGTCCATAAAGCCAAAAGCGAGCTGCGAAGGTAAAGGATAAGTTGACAGGCCACAATACCTCTCTGTCCAAAGAGTGTATTGTGGGTTAGCGTGACACATAGTTAACATTCCTCCCCTGTAAGTGCAGAAATAGGCATGCTGTAAGCTTGTCTAGGGCTGGAGGGGAGTCATTGCTTTTGGGCAGGCCGGGCGTGCTGCTGGATTTGAATCTTAAACAAGTGGGACGGCCGGTTTCAGTCTAGAGGGTTAGGCCGTGTTGTGCAACTGGTTCGAAACATGGTGGACGAGGCAAAAGTGAACGAGTGATTTGGAGTAATGCACTCTGTCTGAACCCAGATGTCTGTGTAGTGTAGAGCTGCTTTTTAAGAGCTTATTTCCCTGTCCTGTCCTTTCATGGAAACAAAGAGAGGCTACATTTAGGCCAGGCCGAGGCCTTTACATTCACTTGCTCTTTTTTTGGCAAAAAAACAACAACATTATTCCACATAATGTTGAGGAGGAGGTAGGCTGCTTTGGGAGAGAGCTTTTTCCCCCCTGAGGCCATCAGAGATCTGAACAATGAACCTAACTGCCAGGTCAACTTGTCTTTTAACCTGTAAATACCCGCTCACCAACACAGCACATACGTACAGCATTTTTTGGACAATATCTTGCAAAACCTCCTTGCACAAATTGCAAGTTATTTTGGTTTGTAACCAGAATTGTTATAGTTCACCAAATAATACTTGACTGCTATTTACACAGTGAGCTGCAGACTTATTTCTTGTTCTGGAGCATGAATGCATATTAGGTATGTCCGTTATTCACTACACCAATGTATATCGTCTCTGTCGGGTGGAAACCTCATATGTCCAAGAAACTGACATTACTTTTCAGGATTCAAATTCAATAACATCAAAAGTAGCAGATCTACAAGCTCAAAATGTGTTGCTTTCGAGCTTGCCGCGGATTAGCTTACTTTTGTGTGACGCTGTAGTGTGATCAAGTAGGGCGTTAATTTACCAAAAAACACAAAGTTAAAATATGGAGAGCGAATATACTGATTAGGAGTATGCATCTCTCTTTTATACGGCAATACAATACGCATTAGAGATAAACGGATGGGCTTTTTCGTCAACCGAATCCGCGTGTACACTTTTCATTATCGATCCGTCATCCAACCGCATTAATTATATCATCCAATTTATAGATCCGCACCAACCGCACCGCAGGGATGCACATGGGATTCTATATGGATACGGACTTGTACAAACAATGTCACTCACCCCTGTCGCGAGCACTTCTGTAGTGACTGAATACATCCCTATCCATGGTGACAGCAAGCCCTCCGTCTCCAAACACTTTCTCACATTGCAACTTTTCATCATAAGACATATCCAGTCGTCGGCAGGGTTA
The DNA here is from genome assembly GCF_963280865.1 of Gymnoscopelus braueri. Taxonomy (NCBI): domain Eukaryota; kingdom Metazoa; phylum Chordata; class Actinopteri; order Myctophiformes; family Myctophidae; genus Gymnoscopelus; species Gymnoscopelus braueri. The sequence continues at coordinate 8,686,522 of NC_137616.1, read as the reverse complement.
AGAACTTCACTAAATCACGCCCACACCAAACTTTTCCCTTCTTTTTTATATTATAATTCATAATATTTGATAAGTCCTCCGTTAAGTTTCTCTCTCACTACAGCTGCCTGTAGTCCACTATGTTGTTGTTTGCGGCGTGATCCAATATGACACTACTAGCGTTGACTCCCATTGTAAGAATGGAATGCGGAAATTGCTGGAATGCGGAAATTGCGGAAATGCACGTTCTATCTCAATGAGGAAGTTCCAATGTTTGGAACTACAGCCCATAGCGGCCCGCTTTGCGGCGAGATCAAAGCGTGTCGTAACTCTCTCTCTCTCTCGCTCTCTATGGGTCTGGTTATTTGGAACGTGAAAGGACCCCTTGCCGACAAAAGCACATGTAGTAGGCTGCTAAATTGTGCCTGATGGAAAATGCTGTAATATTAAAATACTACAAAACGCACGCACACCCGAGATTGTGTGCTTTTTAAAAGCTGTAATAGGCCTATAAGATAGATGTCATTCATTTATTTCCCGCATTATTTCACCCGCGGTTTATCCAATATTAATTAATAATTATATTTGATTGACTCCACCCAAACCAATCAACTCAACTTCCAAAATTGAGTTGAAAGCTGCATTGAACACGTGAGCTTATACTTCCATGAGTATAAGTGCTTTATTTACTTAATAACCTGTAGCAACGATGTGCTCTCAGGGTCTCAATTACTCTTATTATGATTTCTTGTTTGCGTCTTCAACCACGCCGATGAAGCTGAAACACGTCCCTTGTTGGTCTCGGAGAGGAAAATAATATAGTGAAAAGGACATAATGGAGTGCTGCTGGCTTGTTAATCTTCTCGTTGTATTTTTTTGACCGTGCACCTAAAGTCTCGTCAGTTTGGAAAGGTTTGGTTCCTGTTTTTGGATCATTGCCAGGTATGTCTAGTAGGACACCTAGTGGTTGACAATATATGTATATAATTAAAGTGGGCTATGCTGAGTGTTACCGGTGTTGACATGCATTTATTAACCGGTGGGAAATTTCCCAAACCGTGACATCACTACTTTCTGGGGGTCCTGGGAACAAAATATTTTGAGATGGGGGGGGGGGGGGGGGTCTGCATTTTGGGTGGTCCTTGACATGAATAAAGTTTGAGAGCCACTTATGGCAACATTAAAAAAAAATCTCATATTTTCAAAAAGGAAAAAGCAGATCTAAAAGCTCGTAGCTATCTGCTATTTTTGAATAGCCCAAAGTATAAAATAATGGTTGCTAGCAACAAACAAAAAAATCTAAAATGACACAGTATGTGTTCCCCGATTGAATGGGTTAAAACTATTATAACAATATACATCCTCTTTTTTAGCATACATTCAATGTGTGTATGTTCTGTAGAGCAGTGGTTCTCAAAGTGGGGTCTGGGGATCCCCAGGGGTCCTTGAGGTGGTTCCAGGGGGTCCCCCCCAGCAAAAATGTGTTAAAGTAGCACTAGCATCACAATCATTTTAACCACTTCATCCATTTATACGTTATAATAGCATGTAATAGCAGATGTACAAACTCTTGTACGTCTGCATTTTTTTTTGAAATTTTGAACAATTTAGATTTTTTTAAAGGATCTACACCATGAATTTAAATTTTTTTTTTGAATATTTAATATCATACTGTTTATGTCCCTCAAACGTTTTTCAAAAGGTTTGAGCCTAAATCAAGCCTCAGATATACTCATTCCAACTAACTTCTCTCTGGCTTATAAAGCACTTTCACCTGCAATACCACATTGTCCTGTTTGGCACGTGGCGCTATTGAGCCAGTTTGTATGCATGTTATCTCCTGGTTCTGTGTGGAAAACGTTTTTTAAAAAAGTTAAAAAAAAGAAAAAAGAAAAAAAAACGTTTTTTTTAGTTGGAACTGAAAAAACGGGAGGGATTGTACCGAACGTGACGTCACTTTCGGGTGACAATCAGTTTGGTCTGTTTTGAGACCAATTTACATAAAACCCCAGATATGCTGTGAAAGCCTGAGTGTTCAAACTGGGGTGTTTTTTGGGATAGAAGAGAGGTAGGGGAGACCAAAAACACACAAAAAAGAAGGAAAAGTTCAAATTCATGGTGTAGTCCCTTTAACACAAATCTTCTCTTCTGGGTGTCCCTGGCACAAAGCATTTTCAGATGGGGGTCCGCGGCCAAAAATATATATCAATGTGGGGGTCCATGACATGAAAAAGTTTGAGAACTACTGCTGTAGAGATGGACTCCCTCTATTCAGGCTCCATGAGTCCTGTGGGGACTGGGGAGTAGAGATGGCTCGGCCTGGCGGATACAGGCTGACATGTAGATTCTTTCCCCCAATGCAAAGCTATTTTTACCACTCAGAAACGGATCGTCATAGCGCGTACACATTCCAAAAGGGTGCTTCGGAGTGAATGGAAATATTTCCATGAGCGCAATCTGAAAATGGCGCTCCAATGGAGACCGAGACGACGTTGGCATGTGATATGATCATGCCGCCTACCGGTGTTGCCAGATTCTGTGAGAGAAACAAGCAACCAGGTCTAGGAAAACCAGCCCAAAAGAAGTGACTATGGGCCACATGAGCACTTATATACATCAGCTATTTGAAAATAGCAGATCTACAAGCTCACAACACGTTGCATTGTGCGCTTGTAGATCGGCTATTTTCAAATAAAATCTTGCGGGGAAATTATAATAAGCAGATCTGGCAACCCTGCTGCCTACAGCTGCCTATTAAATCAATTTTTTTTTAAAAATACCTTATTTTAGAGTGATTAAATGAAGTATTTAATGTGTGATGGGTAATTCAGACCACTTAGATTTTTTTCTCTGCAATGTTGTAATGCTTACTGCAATTTATGCTGTTGCACCGGGAAAGAATGCTGATGTGCACCGGAAACAACCGAGGTATGAGTTCATAACTTCATACGACTAAGTATAAATCGGTTTAAATCAGTGGTTCTCAAAGTGGGGTCCTTGGGGGGGTTCCAGGGCGTCCACAGCAAAATACGTTAATACAGCATCACAACCATTTTAACCACTTTATCCAGTAATATGTTGGTTATTCAAAAAATTGCAGATCTACGTTGGCTATTCATTTTTTAACACAATCATCTCTCGTCTACATCTCTTCTTTTGGAGGTCCCTGGCACAAAACATGTTCAGATGGGGGTCCACAGTCCAAAAAAAAAAATCTATTTGGGGTTCCTTGACATGAAAAAGTTTGAGAACCACTGTTTTAAATGGGTTTTGTCTCGCCCCGAACTTAAAACTCATTGAAACGTGTCATTTTATGCAGGTGGGATTCAGGTTCAATAAATATTGGTGAATTAGGGGCAACACCGGTAGGTGAATGGATGGCAGGTCACTGACCATAATGGACGCAATGTCTGCGTTTGGCCTCCGGGCCGGAGCCGTGTGTCGCACAGCTTTCCCTTTCTGTACCCTCCTCAGCTTCCTGCCTCTCCACTATCCCGTCTAAATAAAGCAACGATTGCCCAAAACAATAAATAAGTACATTGGCAAAATATCCCCTTTGATCATAAGGAGGAAACAGGAAACTCTCTCTCCCATTGTGAGTTTATTTATTTATGTGGGGTTGCTAACCTTCATCATGGCATCACAAATAAAAAGCTGGCCCCGGAATAATGACAAAGCAATTTTCCCACACTGATGCTTTTGTATTGATGATGAGGTTACAAAAACAAAAACATTCATTTTATTCACACCTGAAAAAACACAACAAGCATGATGTGTATGCGATTAAACTCTGGGGAATAGGCTATGCACAGCAGTCCTATTGGAAAGAAATTGGGCCTCTTTCCTATACTTCCTTCACAGGTTTTACCAATTATACTAATTAAGGCTCTGTTCAATTTAGGCCTAGGCTACACGTATATGGATCTTTTACTAAACGGATATTTTAGTCCTCCATTTTTAAAAAGAATCCCTGGCCACATGACAAAGATTTAAATAAATCCCTGTCCACACGTAGACGCAGAAACGCATTGATCAGCTGCAAGTTTCAATTTTATATCAGATTTTATATCTACATTTATTTTATATATGAGGGGCCAAATACATATAGCCTATACATATTTTTAATCACATGTTAAGGCCCAGTACTGCAATAGCTGCATTATTTTAATAGCATCACCACTGAGCATACGTGAACATAAACGAAAACAACATTATTAGGGCGCAGCTGCAGCGCGAACAGTAGCCATGGTTCACATGACGCTGAGTCCTTGGTTTATAGTGGTGTTCAATTTTTTTTACATTGCCAACTCTCACATGTACATAAACGTTCAGATTTCAAATATAAAGTGCTTACCCCTGAGCCACGGATGTTACAAGGTGATCCGGACCGCGATAAGTACCCGTATCTCCCGTATTGTTCAATAAAAAGCATTTTAATCCCATCGCCGGACATTTTCTTTTCTTTTTTTCCTTTTTTTTGTAATGTATCGGAGTGCAATACACCCCCCAACCATTAGTGTCGCATGGTTGAAAGCGTCGGAAAAAATTTTGAGAAAATGTCCGGCGATCGGATTAAAATGCTTTTTATTGCACAATACGGGAGATACGGGTACTTATCGCGGTCCGGATCGCCTTGTAACGTCCGTGGCTCAGGGGTAAGCACTTTATATTTGAAATCTGAACGTTTATGTACATGTGAGAGTTGGCAATGTAAAAGAAAATCGAACACCACCATAAAGCAGGGACTCTAAGCACCATGACTGTCATGGTATGACAGTCATGTTTCAGGGCTACGCAAACAGTAGCTCCGACGGAACCTCTCCCTCCGCTGTATAGCTCCGAGATGAGCTATACAGCGGAGGGAGAGGTTCCGTAGGGGCTACGCAAACAGATGAGTTTTACTTCATCAATTCATTCCATCGTCCCAAAACTCCCCGCCCCACGCACCTTTTGAGCGGGCCACCCGCGGCCGCTCCATGGTCGCTGGATTTTGACCCGGGGCGATTGTGTTTTAGGACGACAGACCCCACATTCAACCCGTGTGCGTGCCGTGTGCGCTACTCGCCTCGGCGCAGAGAAAGAGGGTTTTCATCACACAGTGAATGAGCTAGTTTTCCCACCACTGTCTTATTATTAATTATGACATTATTTTGCCATAATGAGCGTGCCTTGTTTCATAAACTGTAAGTGTTGCTCTCTCTCTCTTCATTTATTATTATAATGACCATGAGCGGTCTGGTGTTTGTTTATGTATTATTATATTATTTATTATTATAATGATGACCATGTGCGAATGCGCGATGACGTCATCGTTTCACAAAATCTCCGGATTACCACGGATGTCCACACAGATCCACTGAAACGCATGTTTTGGAAAACCTTCACTTATTTATCCGTTTACAAAAATATACGTTTTAGCGGCCAAAAACACCGTTTGCGTGTGGCTGAAAGGCCCAAACGCACACAAAAATGTGCGTTTAGAAAAAGATCCATGTACGTGTAGCCTAGGCCTTAGTGTAGCACAGTGCTTCTCAAACGTTTTAATTTCAAGGACCCCATAACTCTGAGAGTATACAAATGGACCCGTTACGGATCCATTTGGTTACACAACCGGGCCGTAACGGGCCATTTGGAACGCCCCCAAGAGTGTTTCCACTTTCTAGTGAGCCAACATGCACAATATCAGCACCCTGACTCCATTTGACCAGAATGGAAAAGAGCCTTATTAGTATAATATTGGTAAGACCTGTGAAGGAATTAAGGAATAGGCCCAATTTCTTTCCAACATGGCTGCTGTGCATAGAGAGCCTATTGGTGAGCAAAGTTATAGTGGTTGTGGTTATAGATCTCTGAAGAGTTTGACATATAGAGCACAACAAACCCCATGTTTTTTTTTACAACTATTATTGCTACTGATTTATTATGCTACTAATAAAATATTGTTTATGTTTTATGTTGTGTACGTTGCAACTCTGTACTGCTGCTACCCTAAACAGGGCTATATATAGTATATTAGTTTAGCTTTATGTAGTCTAGTCTGCAACTCATCTTTAACCCATTAAGACCTGAGGCCGATTCTACAAATGCCTTCTACAGTAAATCAGTAGTTCTCAAACTTTCGATTTAAAGTTCAAAAATAGCAGATGTACAAACTCGCTGTGAGCTTGTAGATCTGCTATTTTTGAATAGCCACCGCTAAAACATAAAATGACACAGATGCTTTCCCGGTTTTAATTGGTTAATTTAATTCCGGCTTATGTGTTATCAGGTTAGACACACAACAAGTCAGCAGCAGCGCAGCTTGAGCCCCGGGATTCATTATTCCCTGACTCATTATTTAATTACCATGCAAGCTTGTAGATAGGCTATAAAACAAATTAATCTATTAATCGGGCTTAAGTGGTTGAATAAAATGAAGTTCTGTTTATGTGCATTTTATATTTAGGACTTGTTTGCTTTGTTCAATGTAAAATTAAAGTAAAATGCTATTTTCATATGGTTAAATCATTTATTTTATTCTATTCTTTTATTACCAAATTAAAATTAAAAAATATGTTATGTGTGTTTTTACCAGGTTGCAAAACCTGGTCTACATCTACACTCGCTAGTCCTGACTTTTGCGTCACTTTTTCCTCATTGGCTGGTCCTTTAGCCAATGAGGGCTCAATGTCCTCTCAGAACATGGGATCTAAAGACGACCCACAATACTGTGTTCGGCCACTGTATGTAACTCTATGGTAAGTGGCGCTGTTGCTCAATGTCCTCTCAGAAAATGGGATCTGAAAACGTTGCCATGTTTAGTGAGAGAAATAAGCAACCATATGGGATCTAAAAACGTTGCCATGTTTAGTGAGAGAAATAAGCAACCTGGTATAATATGACAATATGTCATATCTTGTTTTATTTGCTACATGCTCATAAAGAGAATTAGCAAGATGCCAGATCAGGATTGGCATGGGACCCAGAAATGTGGCATTGGCCCGGGCTGTAGTTACAGCAGTGCTGATGGATATGAGATCTCTGAAGAGTTTAACAAGTAGGGCACAACAAACCACACGGTATGCAACTATGCATTATTAAACCCTTGAGGTAAAGCTCTGATGTTAAACACTTATGATGAGTGACTGTGACTGCTCTGGAAAGAATCGCTGTGGCATCGCGACCGCACCAGAGCCCTACATAACATTACAGTGGCTACTAAGTCCTTTGAAATGTATTACGTCAGCGGAGGCACACAGCTGGAATCGCTCTCTGGAACACAACTGATGACAAAAGCTGAAAACACAGACAGACTAAATAAAATTCAATGAGCAGTGAACTCAACCACTTAAACCCTATATCAGCGCTTTATGCACCCGGGTTAAGATACATTAGGGAACAAAAATGTTTGAGATAACAGACTACCGGGGGGGCCAATTGCATTATTTATAAAAGTAATGGGTGGCACTCAAGAGTGGCAAGAGTGAGTTTACTTTTTATTATTTCTTACTTGTCTCTAGAATGAACACTGCTGGCGGCCAATTGCAATTATGCAACCACTTTACATTTGGCCGTCTCACGTTGGCCTTTTTGTGTGATGATGTGCTGTGAGCTGGATGGATGGCTGTCGGCTGGTTTCACCCCTCAGCAGCATGGAGCAGTCATCAGTGGTGGAAAGTAACTAAGTACATTTACTCAAGTATTGCCTTTAAGTTTAAATTTTTTTTTACTTTTACTTTACTGGAGTATCTCCAATTTTCAATACTTTTACTTCTACGCCAGTCGCCACTACATCTCAGATGCAAATATTGTACTTTTATGTGTACAATGCATACAGTAACTATGAGAGAGAGAGAGAGAGAGAGAGAGACATACGTTCTGTCTGGTCTCAGGGCAGTTTACACAGAGACAAACCTAATGAGAGCCCTGAGGTCATCCATCATCATCCTAATGTTTGCAAACTGCAGTATAGAGTGTGTACACTGTACATACACAACTGACAGGTATTAAAAACGTAGGCCTTTAAGTCTACTACGCTCTGGTAGTGTGTTGGTAAACCTACAACCACGATATTGGAATGTGGGGGCGGCGGCCGTAGCTGATTGGGTAGAGAGGCCATATGGGCAGAGGTGGAAAAAGTACTCAAAATGTTTTACTTAAGTAAAAGTATCAATACTGCAATGTAGACATACTCAGTTACGAGTAAAAGTCCAGAATTCAAAATTTACTCGAGCAAAAGAACAAAAGTATTGATATCAAAATGTACTTAAAAGTACCGAAAGTAGAAAGTACTCATTATGCAGAATGTCCCATTTCACATACAGTATGTGAAATGGGACACAGTACAGTACTTAAGTAAATGTACTTTACACCACTGCATATGGGGTATCGGAAAGGTCGCTGGTTCGACCCTGGGCTCGCCCAGTCTACTACACGTGTCAAAGTGTCCCCTGAGCAAGACGAGTAAATCGAACAGCTTGCACTCGTCTGAGACATCTAATCTGAGCAACCGTCTGCTGGGTGAAGCTGGAAAAGCATTTCCCCTCCTGCGGGGGGGGGGGGGGGGGGACAGAAAATACCCCCATTCACGTCTAAAAAAGGAAAATCAAAGTGCGAGGCACAATAGAGGTCATCATGGGATGTTCAACGGCTAACTGTACAACAAACATATTTGTATATTATTACACATCATCCCATCTACAGACAGACAGACGGTGCTGCTGCCCCGTCCATCAACACTTCAGAGGACATTAGCCAAGCAGAAAGACACCACAACAAAGTGGAAGGTACTGGGCATGCAGGTCATATGACCTCTGTCTGCGGTAGGCTGTGCTAACCAGTACGGGTGGGTTCGTTCACTGATGGTTCTCTCAACGAGGGGGGTTGGGATCCGGAACCGGAGAGAACTGGATCCAACATTGAGGAACCAGGGAGTCCTTTTTTTTCAACCTTTTTCATTTCAAGGACCCCCAGTTTGATACATTAGGTTAACCCTTTAAGACCTGGAACGCATCTGTGTCATTTTAGATTTCTTTGGCTATTAAAAAAATAGCAGATATACAAGCTCATAGCGCGGCACCGAGTGCCGCGCTATGAGCTTGTAGATCTGCTATTTTAGAAAAATTGTGAAAATGTGTGCAAATCTTTGAATGTATTTATTTTTAAAGCCAACATTTGTAACTCATCAAAATATTTTGTGATGGGGATTCGTGGCCAACTACATATAATTTTGGGGGTCCTTGACATGAAAAAGTTTGAGAACCACTGACAGCAGCAACATAGGTTTAAAAAAAAAAAATAGGATTTAGAAGACATTTGTAGAATCGGCTTCAGGTCTTAATGCAGTGATATTCAACAGGCGGCCCGCGGGCCAAATCCGGCCCCAGCGGAGCTTTCTTGTGGCCCCTGGAACATGTTCTTGTTACATGTTCCAATGTTAAATTAAATGTCAATATTTTGTATTATATGGTTGGTTGTACAGGATGACCATTTTGAATGTTTTTCTTAACCGTTAACTGAAGCTTGTTAATGGTTAATCAACCATTAACAGATACGAATAAAATGTAGACTACTATTTAGAATGGAATATTAGTGACTCACTCAGGGTCCAAATTAACACCTACCAGTACTGCATTTGCAGTCAAGACTACAGGCTACAGGAACCCAAATGAGGGTAAATGTAAGTCATCCATAAGAAAATCACTTGGGTCAAATTGTTAAAGTAGCTCACTTCATATGTACTTAAGTATCTGGTGTTAAAATATGTATTAAGTATCAAAAAGTATTGGGGTGCTGCTGGCCTACCGGTCCAGGCACATACCTCATAGACTGGTAATCCAGTCTTACAGTGTGTTGCGGGTTCGACTCCCGATCCCGACGGTGTTTGCTGTGTGTCATCCCCCTATCGCTCTCCCTATTTCCTGTTCTACTACCGTCCTCTTAAATAAAGGCAGAACAAGCCTTTATTTAAAAAGTAAAAGTAAAAGACCTTTTCATGGTACAAAGAAACAAAACAGCCGGAAATGTTGTCTACTTCCATACTTCTAACTACTTTCAATGTAGCTTTCAAGTGGTTCGGCAATTATTATTATTATTTTCACCATGTCACTACAAACCACAACAGGGGTTTTGAGTGCAGTTCATCCATCACAAACCATCCATTTTGTAACTATTTCTGAGTTTTGAGTGGATGTTGTTAACTAAACCAAAGAATGTATTCTCCTTATGCATCCATTATCTTGTATGAGCTATTTCTTTGTGGATTTTGTCCATCTTCCATCTTTGCCATCTTCATCCACTTCAAATACATCATAAGACCTTGTGCCCTTATCACCCGGGCGCTCAAAACAAACAAAATGAAAAATCCTTTCATTCATACGAACATGTAAACACTTCACCTGGTCCCCAATACTCTTTTTACAAAGATGCTTCCATGCCAAGGACCCGTGCACAGAACATACTGAAATTAATATCAAAATCTAAGCCTGTGCACTATAAAGGACTGACAGAAATGTTCCTCTCAAACATCAAATTGCATGAATGCAGTATGAAGCAGGCCCTAATAAGTTACCATAATGGACATAATGTGTCCATTATTGTGTCCAATCGCACCTATAGCACACAACAAACGGTAAACGGTTTTGTTGTCACGGTCTTGTGGCCCCTGACTTCAAGTAATTTTACGATTGTGGCCCCCTGCCTAATCTAGTTGAATAGCCCTGTCTTAATGGGTTAATGACCCCCATTTGATAAGATGTTTTTTATCTGGGACCCTCAGTGTTAATTTAACTCTGGGAGTGGAATGGAACCAAATTAGTCCATTTGGTTCCATCTGTACAGTTTGGTTCCAAACTATCAGTCAGCAACTTGGTGGCCCTGAGGTTAGCGTGCCCGTCCTGAGATTGGAAGGTTGGGGGTTCAATCCCCAGCCGAGTCACACCAAAGACTATAAAAATGGTACCCAATGCCCTCAATGGATCAGAGGTTGGATTGGGGCTAATTTAAAGGCATAGTTCTCCCCATGGAGACTTGAATTCATGGATATTCTTTTATTTTTGTCGCATTCCGAAGCCAATAATTTCATAACCAGCTGTATCGGTAGGCAGCGGTTCCGGTAGGAGACACAGAGGAGACTCTCTGTGTCTCCTACCGGAACCGCTGCCGATCCTCAAATTATTGGCTTAGGAATGCGACAAAAACTAAAAAATATCCATGAATTTAAGTCTCCATGGGGTGACTAATCGATAGAAAAAAAGTCATTTTAGGGGTGAACTATCCATTTGATAAATACTAGCATCATATCCAGGGGGTGTACTGTAGTTTCCTCACGCAAAGGAACCAGGAGACGGGCTCCTGACCTATGGGCCACATGGGTCATGAACCGGTGGATCCCAAGGCTATACTTACTTATCAATAATTTAGCTGGGGACCCCCTGGAACACTCTCAAGGACCCCTGGCGATCCATGGACCCCATGTTGAGTACCAAAGGTATATAAAGGAGTAATTTCAAGTCCTTAGAGAACTGAAAAACTGAAAAGGTGCCAAAATCACGGCACTGCATCTTGACTTACAAAAAGCCTGGGATACACTCAGTATAATGACAGGCTAGATTTAGGATTCCCCATAAAACTGATATAGCCACCCTGTCAACATTTTACCCTTGAAGCGGTGCTATCTCAACGATAGCCAACTGCTACAGTATTCTCTTACCATTAAACTTTGCACTGCACTCTAAACATTACAGCCTATATGCATTATACTGTACATACACATACATACATAACACATAAACATAATTGCTACTTGGGAATGGCTTCTTTAAGTATATTTTGTACCGGTCTAGTTTTGGCAACGGCTCTATTCTTCCATGACTGATTAAAACTGTCTCACTACAAGTACACGGACAGTTTCACCACGGACGTCTAGACTCATTTGAGCTCAAAGAAGAGTATAACCTTTTCACAAATTGATTGGAGCTAACTTACAGAGAATGCCTAGACATGTGCAGGAACATGACCGGCAGGGTGAACCTCCGTCCCAGAACCATCCCAAAGTGAATGCAAACCATCCTAAAAAATATCATATAATAAGGTTTCTTTTATGAATTATTATGATTTATTAATTATTATAATTTATTAATGAATGTATTTATTTGCTGGTGGAATATGCTTGGGCAATCCTTTCTATTTTCATATTGTGATGTGCGGGCAACAAAAACAAAAAAATCACTGATACAAGATCTGCTTGCCACACGGCAGCCTGAGAAGGAGGGTGTGTGCCATATAGAAGAGCCATAAAGATTTACCATGCACGAGCGTTTTACGGTAATGACTGCTGAAAAAGGCATTGCATTTTGTTTTGAGATGGAGGCTTGGACCTGTGGCTGCCACCAGTCTTCTGGGCTTTGAGACTAACTGGTGTCCAGTCATCCCTGGGACATCAAAATATGACGTATTTGGGAATTGGGACGAAAATGTATCTCCCCTGGGATGCAGACGGGTTTTATTTGAGACGTGTGTCCCCGTTATTGACAGAGCTTAATAAAAGACCATTATTGGAGTAAATAACTAAGCCCGAGTCCATCGTCTTTTACAGGGGGAGTTATGTCACGTGACTCCGTGAAAATGCCAGCATGGATGGACGACAGACTTTAGTGTAAAAGAAAAACATAAGGTCTTGTATCTGTGTGACTGTACATTTTATTCGATTTCTACCCGTTTATATGATGTTTTTGCAGAGTAGTGTGTATTTGTCTGTCATTAAATGTTCCAATGAATTGAGTACAAAGGACCCAATCCTTTTAACAGACCTTGTATTGAACTGTAGTTCCCTGTGCTTGTCTTTGCAAACTGTTAACCCATTAAGACCTGGAACGCATGTGTCACTTTTTGATTTGAGCTAAAAGCATTATTTTACACTTTGGCTATTCAAAAATAGTATATATAAAAATCTTTGAATATATATATTTTTGAAAGCGAACATTTTTAACTCTAATCTTTGCTTCTGGGGGGTCCCTGGAACAAAATATTTTGAGATGGGGGTCCGCGACCAAATACACATCATTTTGGGGGTCCTTGACATGAAAAAGTTTGAAAACCACTGATATAGAAACATACGTTTTTCAGAAAACCGTTAGGATTTAGAAGACATTTTGCAGAATCGGAACCTCAGGCCTCAATGGGTTAATAAAGTATTCAATAAATCAATCAAACAGCCCATGGTGAAACATTAAAACGATCGATTTAATAACAATGTCTCCACTATTCAAGCAACGACTCCCTTTTAAAAGTCTATGTCTGTGCTTGGTGGAACAATATCACAGCACTATGTTCCATTCGACATTATTATCTTATCTTTAATATCACAATCCAAATCATACGTACAACAGTACATACGTTAACTACTTTATGGAGGACAGAGCAACGTTTTGGTGAATATAGATGCAGGGTGTCCATCAATGGAAAGGAGACAGGTTTGTAATTAATCTCAGCCAGAGCTTGTAGATCAGCAATTTTCTGCTAGAGTTGGATACAGTTCCCAGTTTGAGAGCAATGATGTCCGTTCTGCAACTTTATTCTGCTGTGTTCAAGCTCTTCAAATAGCCGCAGCATGTTTGCAACAAAGTTCTACCCGAGGAGGTTGATCTGCTGTAACCTTTTAACCCATTAAGACCGGGAACGCATCTGTGTCATTTTAGATTTCTTTGGCTATTCAAAAATAGCAGATATACAAGCTCATAGCGCGTCACAGAGTGCCACGCTATGAGCTTGTAGATCTGCTATTTTAAAAAAATCGTGAAAATGTGTGCAAATATTTGAATATATATATTTTTAACATTTGTACCTCAAATCTTTGCTTCTGGGGGGTCCCTGGAACAAAATCATTTTAGATACTTTTTTTTATATTTTTTTCAAAAAAAAATGTATCAGCCTCAGGTCAGACCGTCTTAATGGGTTAATATACAACTGCTCAAAATAATTAAGGGAACACTTTGATCCCTTAATTCTTTTGAGCAGTTTTTGTTAGCAGTATGTACACAGTTCATGAAAACTCAAAATAATTAAGGGATCAAAGTGTTCCCTACATTTCTTTGAGCAGTATATATATTTTTTTTTCTGTAAACATATTTGTTACGTGATGATGTCTAGTGATGCAAGTTTATGCACCGTTTGCGTAGTGACAGTAATATCTGTCATATGTCGGATCAAAAAATCCTCTTCTTCCCGTCTGTGCGTCCCAGGGGAGATTACATTTTAGTCCCAATTCCCAAATACGTCATATGCCGGGACACAGTTAGTCTCAAAGCCCAGAAGACTGGTGAGGGAGTGACACTCTACTGTAGGCTGAATGTGACATTCTACTGTCGATTCAACGTGACATTCTACTGTAGACCAGTGGTGTAAAGTAACTAAGTACATTTACTCAAGTACTGTACTTAAGTACAATTTTGAGGTATTTTCACTTTACTGGAGTATTTACTAATTTCAATACTTTTGCTTCTACTCCACTACATCTCAGAGGAAAATATTGTACTTTTACTCCACTACAATTATTTGAAAAATGTAGTTACTAGTTACTTTGCAGATATAAATCATTACATTATAAAACATACATTAACCACTTCAGCCCTATCTTATACCTAGGCTATTTGAAAATAGCTGATCTACAAGCTCACAAAGCGTCGCATCGCGACGCGTTGTGAGCTTGTAGATCTGCTATTTTCAACCATTTTAGTACTTTTACTTTTGGTACTTTAAGTACATTTTGATACCAATACTTTTGTACTTTTACTCAAGTAAATTTTTTATTCCGGACTTTTACTTGTAACGGGGAGTACTTCTACATTGCATTATTGATACTTTTACTTAAGTAAAACATTTGAGTACTTTTTCCACCACTGCTGTAGACCTACAACTGGTTCTCAAACTTTGACATTTCAAGCACCCCCATAACTCTTGAGTGTACAAAATGGAACCAAATGGACCCGTGAAAGTCAATTTGGTTCTATTTTTGTACACACAGAGTTACAGACCTGTAAGGGTCCACAATCCACATGGAAAAAACCCTGAAGGAACCACGATGGTCCCTGGACCCCACTTTGATTACCACTGCTGTAGAGACCATTGGTTCTCAAAGTGGGGTCCGGGCATTGGCGATTTTTGCCTCTGCCACCAGGGGGAGCAAAGAAAAATATATGCAACATATATCTTTATCATATATGTGACATATACGAAATTGTCCGCCTGCATATGTCTCTATATATGTACATATATATATATCCATATATGTGTCATATATGTGGACATAGAAGAGACATATAATTCATATATTCACATATATGCACATATATGAACCTGAATATGGCGTAAAAATTTACGGCAGGCCACCAGGGGGGGCAATTGCCTATGGGTCCGGGGACCCCCAGGGGTCCTTGGTGGGGGGGGGGATCCCCAGCAAAAGTAGTTAACATAGCAACACGATCATTTTAACCACTTCATCCATTTACAGTACATGTTAGATATTCAAAAATAGCAGATCTACAAGCTCTTTTAAACATTTGATAAATATTGAAAATGTTTGGATTATTTTTTATAATTTTGACCTTTTGAGGTGAGGGTCCGTGGTCAAATAAATATCAATTTGGGGGTCCTTGACATGAAAAGGTTTGAGAACCACTGCTGTAGTGTAGACAGAATGTGACCAGCGTCCAATCCGCCCATGCATTACAGGACCGCCTGCCTCGTTGTCGCTATACAGACGACAAAGAACCCATCGTCAATCTAACAAACGTGTCGTGTCATGACACGTTAGCTTGAAGATCTGTTCTCTAGACGGCCCGCGCGATGGAAGAGTACAAATTGAGCTTTAAGCCCCGCTCACACGAGTTGCTGCTACAGCAACTGTCAAACTGGTTGGGTGAGACAGTGCTCAGCGTGCTTCTCACTCTGGTCTCCAAACTTGTTTAGGGTTCACACCGTCAAATTATGCTGGCATTGTCACAACAGGAGCCCACAAGAGCCGTTTTAAGCAGTGGTGGGGCAAAAAAAAAAGTACTACTCTGATATTTGACAAGTAAAAGTAGAAATACCACACAACAATGTAGAGTTCCTCTGCTCCTGTGTTCAGATTAGAATTTTATTGAGTGAAAGAACAAGCATTGGTATTAGAATATACAACAGTAAAACTAAAAGCTCTCACATTGCATAAATCTTTTCTTTTTTTAAATAGCAGATCTACAAGCTCACTTCAAGCTCACTTCAGCTATTTTCTAATAGACAAAGTCTAACATAGTAAAGTAAAATTGCCTCAAAATTGTACTGTACGCACAGTACTTGAGTAAATGTACTTAGTTACTTTCCACCTACAGTTTTTAAGAGTCACTCACAAGAAAAGACGCTGGCGGAAATGTGAGAGAAATATCAAGAAACCGTCATGGATTCATTCCACGCCACCGTAGTATATGAACAGATACGAGTCTGACATAAACAGAGATACAGAAACCGGTCGTCAAGCAACATTCTGGTTGATCTGATGCTCAAACCTACAGTAAGTATGTCTGTGTGATTACAGTA
The DNA here is from genome assembly GCF_963280865.1 of Gymnoscopelus braueri. Taxonomy (NCBI): domain Eukaryota; kingdom Metazoa; phylum Chordata; class Actinopteri; order Myctophiformes; family Myctophidae; genus Gymnoscopelus; species Gymnoscopelus braueri. Next base: position 8,669,992 of record NC_137616.1, on the reverse strand, counting down.
CCGTCTGTCTGCCAGCTCGTTGTGCCATGGACTAAATGCCTCTATAAACTCATATGAGGAGAATAGAAAGCACCGCACACACACACACACACACACACACGCACTGACACACACACACACACACACACACACACACACACTGACACACACACACAAACCAGGGTGGAACCCCCGCTGTGTCACCTGTTTGTCTTCACTACCAGCTAGTTTCACAGGTAACAGCCATTGTTCAGAGGGTTCCAAGAACAGTGGGCACCTCGATGTAAAATTGGCTATTTGGTCAAAAATATAAATGTAAAATATTAGAAAAATTGTCTCAAGTAATGTAAAGTATACATGATTTGACAACTTCTTGTTTATGCCCAAAATGACATGGTTATACAGGTTTTTATAGCAATTTGTAGCAATTCTAGAAACATTTTATTTCTTACATTTTGGACCAAATAGACAATTGTACATGATGGTGGTGCCCACTCTTCCCGTTACTGTTCAGAGGTCCTACATATCTTTGTACTAACTTTCATTGGAACAGAGCCCATTTGGCCCGGACGGCTGGCGTAGCGGTCCGGGCAACCTAGGCTGCTAAGGCGGGTTCGAATCCCGATGACCTTTGCTGCGTGTCACTCCCCATCTCTCTCTCCATTTCCTGTCAGTCTACTCTACTGTATACTATCAATAAAAGGCAGAAAAAGCCATCTTAACCCATTAAGACCTGAAGCCGATTCTACAAATGTCTTCTAAATCCCAACAGTATTCTGAAAAAACTTATGTTTCTATATCAGTGGTGCTCAAACTTTTTCATGTCAAGGTGTCAAAATGATATGTATTTGGCCGCGGACCCCCAAACATTTTGTTCCAGGGACCCCCAGAAGCAAAGATTTGAGTTAAAAATGTTCGCTTTAAAACAATATATATTCAAAGTTTTGCACACATTTTCATCCATTTTCATCCATTTTTATCCAACTCATTTTTATCCAACTCATATCCCAACTCTTTCTGCCTCAATTCAGCAGATTTTTTGTATCGATGAAGAATGCGGACAGAGGACTTTTTAATGACCAGCATCGCTCACTTTGCTATTGATAACGGTGCCAAGTCCAGACCAGTGAAAACAAAGCCTTCCACTCTGCAGGGTCCTCTGTAGCATGGTTTCTAATAACAAACCCATAACACAACCTTAAACACTGACCAGGGTTCACCGTGAACGCCAACGCCAACGAACACAAGCAAGAAAGGCAGAAGAGAACACAGGCCTCTACCTTAACCACTTCAGCCCCGTTTTGCCGTAGTACGATGGTGAGAATGGTGTCATGTGAAAATAGCCGATCTGCAAGCTCACGACGTGAATGTGAATCACTGGTTTCTTTCCAAACTAGCCTGGAAAACTATCAGGAGACCACAAGGAGGAGACCTGCAATTTCCCATAGAAAGGAGGTGTCATTCGCTGCCACCGTTTTTCAGTTTTTCCGTCGCGTTGTGAGCTTGCGGATCGGATATTTTTTTACCCTATTCTAACCCTTCACATATCGTTGCTGCCGGGCAGAAACCTTGTATGTCCAAGTTTAATTTTTTTTGTAAATTAATGCTCTAATTCCTCATACAAGAGTGTCACACAAAAGTTGTGAAAATGGCAGATCTACAAGCTCACAACGCCTTGTGAGCTTGTGGATCGGCTATTTTCACTATTATAAATCTTTTTTTTTTAAATAATAAAATCCGTTTCCACCCGGCAGCGACGATTTAATGATGACATGCCAAAAATAGCTACACAAGGTTTTAAAGTGGTTAAGGTGTAATCACACTCCATTGTGTGTCAAGGGTTGTCGCTCGCCAAAAAAGAAACAGATCTAAGATCGGGTAGAACTTTTTGGCAAGCAACACGTGTTGTACGGCTGAGTATGAATGAGGCTAATACCGTCTCCCGACAAGAGATCAAAACTTAGAAAGGCAAATTACCTGGAAAAGGAAGCGTATACTCAACGAAGGCTACGAGCTATTTTTGGTTTTAACAACTCTTGCACTATGAATGTTAATCCCAGGCCTGTCACTGAGAAACTACAGGGCCATTTTACTCGTGTTACCCTCTATACGGGAGACGGTGAAACCTGAGCATGTGTTAGGGGTTCTGAGAAAGATGAATGTGCGATGATGAAGAGAACGGGGAGACGTCAGTGGTGTTGCTAGAAGAAGATGTGAAGGAGAAGAGAGCCCTAACTCTTGATTTTCTGTCCTGGCGAAAAGATTTACATGCCAGTTGCCTTCCGACTGATGTGCAAAACATCTCTCTTTCTCTCATTGCAACAAAGCGCTGTTTTCAACTGGAACAAAAAGGGAAAAAAAGAAGAAAAAACAGCCAGGCAATTTTTTTTGCAGTCAAAACCAATAAATAGCTTTTTAGTATTGCCATGTGTTGCTATAATATTAAGGGAGGAGAGACATACACATCCACACCCACATTTGGACAGGTGTTAAGCGAAAGAATATAACATGTAAACCGAAAGAGAACGCTCGCACACTGTGGGCTACAGTTGTAGGAACTTTTTTTATTGCACCCGAGTGCTGCTGTTACTATATAATATTCTATATTTTTGATGACTATCATAAACAACATCAGAAATGTTAGCAGAATTATGAGTGGACTGGGTGGACACAGACCTGCTTGAGGGCTGAAAGAAGGTGACAACTTCTTAAATCAAACCCTTGTTGGACTGTCTTGACTGACTTGATGATCTACCTTGGAAAATATAAAGCAGCAGCCTATAAAAGTAAAACACTTCAACATTTAGTGACAGTCAGAGCAGCAAACTACAATCCAATGTTCACACACACACACACACACACACACACACACACACACACACACACACACACACACACACACCTCAAATAACTTTCTTCTGAACCATCCTCAAACACTATCAGCCACTCCGAAGCAAATGAAAATGATAAGAATTATTTCTGCGTGTGCGTGCGCAATTTCAACTATAATCATTTAATGGTGTTCAATCGAGGCTTAAAAAAGTAAGCTCAACGTTACGTTTACAGCACAAACACTCAATCCTGTGACAGAAACATCAGCATAAATCAAGCAGCAGTCTATCTTTGGAAAGTAAAAAATTCGCTTGACTTGCTCTCAAGGCTTCCGGCTGCCATGGCAACCGTGTTGGTCTCTCAGTGAGTCATCTTTTCAGTGTCTATCAACACCACACAGAGCCTCTCCTGCAAGAAGCATCCTTAATGCCACAGAGATCTACTGTATCTGATGCATCCCTTATTAATGCCACAGCATGTCTACAGACTAGAGATCTATTGTATCTGATGCATACTTATTAATGCTACTGCATGTCTACAGACTAGAGATCTACTGTATCTGATGCATCCCTTATTAATGCCACTGCATGTCTACAGACTAGAGATCTACTGTATCTGATGCATCCCTTATTAATGCCACTGCATGTCTACAGACTAGAGATCTACTGTATCTGATGCATCTTTAATACCACAGCATGTCTAATGAGATCTGACGCAAGATTACCACCACAGTTCATCATCAATCTACTTTTTATTCCATTGCACATAATCGTTTTTAAGAGACACATTTTTTTGGGGGGGGGGGGGGGGTTGACTGGGTTCTGCCTTTATTGATAGTATTGATAGTAGATAGAGACAGGAAACAGGGAGAGAGGCACTTTAACCTTTTATACTTTGGTTATTCAAAAATAGCAGATATACAAGCTCATAGCGCGTAGATCATTGTAGATCTGCGATTTTTGCAAATCTTTGAATATAACAACATAATGAAAGTCTCCGGCCAAATACATATTGGGGGTGTATTTTGGCCGCGGACCCCCCCATCTGTTAAAGTTGTAGCAGGGACCCCCAGAAGAGAAGATTTGTGTCAAACTATTCAACATTATTCAAAAATGCTCAAACATTTTCAATGCTTTTAAAAAAGATCTACAAGCTTGTAGATCTGCTATTTTTGAATAGCCAGCATATACATGGATAAAGTGGTGATGCTATATTAACTACTTTTGCCCCACTTTGAGAACCACTGCTATAGAACACCTCTGATAAGCACTGTGACGGCTCGCTGTTGTGTCCATCCTCATATCAATCTTTGTATAAGAATGTCACACGAATATTATAATAGACCCGTTTCAATCACTTAAGCCATATATGTATATATATTGTACAACGAATAGCAAAAATAGCAGATACTGTATATAAGCTCACAACAGCGCATTCCGCATTGAGCTCATTGCATCAAGTTTTGACTTTCTTTTCTTTTTGACCATAATGACATGCCCAAAATATAGGGAAGAACTAGCCTGGTAAACCATCACGGTCGTGGAATTCACATGGACCGGGATGGTTTACCAGGCTAGGGAAGAACAGGGTTAATGTGGTTTAGGAGGAGCGAGGCCCGTATAGGACTAGAGAGTGCCATGTCGGACCCAATGTTTTGGGAACCACAGATGGAAGACTTCAGTGACCACAGTGCAGGTCACAGCAGAAGAAGCCCACCTGGGGCCCTTTATAAACTGGCCCACAGAGAACAGCGTGTCGCGATGCGTCGCGTAGTGAGCTTGTAGATTTTTCCAAATAACCGATGTATATAGTCTTATAGTCGCTTATTTTGGGCTTGTATTCATAGACCTGGTTGCTTGTTTCTCTCTCAAAATCTGGCAACACTGGTCCCTGGCTGCGATTCCGATAACACGGCTAATCGGAGGCATGGTGGCAGGTCAGACACTGTGATGCGTAACGTCCACAGCACGTGATGTCACGGTTCTGAACTCATCGTGAACCTTGTTGTTATAATCCCCTCTCTCTCTCTCTTTGTCGGTCACTCTCTCTTTATGAAGCAAAAAATACCACAGAACCTTTCAAAGGCTAATAGTGTTAATACTTTTTTGCCTAAAAATGGGAACAGCAGAGCAGTGGATTTCAGCTTTCAGGTCACACCCCAAGGTCAGTCGCCTCGTTCACTACGTTGTCCCCAAGCAAGAGACCCATTTACCGCTGTGTCCCATCACAAGACACAAGCACACACACACACACACACACAGCAACACTTTTAAGGACATACTGATCACCGTTTCTGTGATTTCCATCACAATGATTACAAAATTGCCCGATTTCAAATATTTGAGCTAATCACAATGATTTTGTATAATAGTTTTCGTTCATCTGTTTAAAACAGTTCCATGAAATAGCAGATCTACAAGCTCATAGCGTGTCACTTTGTGCTGCGCTATGAGCTTGTAGATCTGCTATTTTTTGCAAATCTTGAATTGTTTTGCAAATCTTTGAGTATTATATTTTTTAAAGCAAACATTTTTTACTCAAATGCTTCTGGGGAGGTCCCTGGAAAAAAGTATTTTGAGATGGGGGTCCGCGGCCAAATACATATAATTTTGGGGGTCCTTGACAAGAAAAGGTTTGAGCACTGATATATAGCAACATATATATTTTTTTTTTAACTGTTAGGATTTAGAAGACATTTGTAGAATCCCCAGAAGCAAAGATTTGAGTTACAAATGTTCGCTTTAAAAAAATATATATTCAAAGATTTGCACAAATGTTCACTATTTTTTCTAAATAGCAGATCTGCAAGCTCATAGCTTGTAGATCTGCTATTTTTGAATAGCCAAAGAAATCTAAAATGACACAGATGCGTTCCCGGTGTTAATGGCTTAAATAAAACCCAACACACAACTCAAAAAGATCACTACTAGTACATTCAGCTGACTCTCTGCCACCCGATCACCATGAGGGAGTTAATGTGAGATGTAAACAGAGGAGCTAGCTTCCCGTCCAGTCGGCCAACAAAAATATACTAATTATTAGCTTGTGTCTGACAAGAGTCAAGACATAATCACACAACTAACAAAAAGCTATACAACCGACTAATAATAATAAATTCTTCCACCAGCTTTGGCTGCAGTGCTGCTGTTGCTGGGTTACATAACCAACTACTAGGGGTGCAACAGTTAATCGTCCACAAGCTCACAACAAGGTGGCTATTTTTGCGTATTCGTCATAAGACAAAAGTATAAAAGGGCTAAATGTGGTTACTCATGTGGATACTTACTGTACCTGGTGACCAGCCTTTCAACGAATAAAGTAGGTAACGACTGATGCCGCTTTCAGACTATAGCGGACGATAAAGCAACAAGGCTACGAGTCATTTTCGGTGGAAGTCGGCGATATGAAGCCACACAAAATGACGCCTGTGTCACTGTGTGACGGGGGCGTGACGTGCTACCATTCAAAAGTTGAGCTGTCTTCAACTATTTTTTCCCCTCAGCGCTCCATTGATGCAGTGAAGCATCAAACAATAATGTTTTTGCTTCATCATTTCCGCTCCCCTTCTCTCTCTCTCTCCCCACAAGTCCATATGTGTTCCGTAATAGGGAGAAAAAGTCATTGTTGCAGTTTAAAACAGTTCCCCTGTCGGTCTGTGCTATTTAACCCTTTTTTATTTACGCAGCTTTGGTTGAGCAACACTTCCAACGGTGACTCGGCAGCAATGTAGCTGTCCGCTCACAGTGGAGTGTTTTGTAGCTTTAGTAGCTGCTAATGTGTACGCAGCATAATTAGGTGAGGTTCTTACAGTGCGTGCTTCCGGCCACAGCACCGTCATGAAGTGAGAAATAAATATCCCAGGAATATTGTCCAGTTTCCTAGTCCATATTGGCCAGGGGTCCTTGAGGGGGTTCACCAGCAAAATGTGTTAATATACCGTAGCATCAAAATCAAGTTTCACCACTTTATTTTATACTTTGGCAATTCGAAAATAACAGATCTGCAAGCTTTTAGATCTGCCATTTTCAACAAAAAAAGAAATCTTGAAAACAATTTGGAAGAATTCAGTGTTGAAGAATCTTCATTGTTGAAGAATTGTTGAAGAATCTTTAACAATGAGTATTCATTGAGTATTCACTTTGCATTTACAAACCATTTCGTGGTTTGGTTAACTTTGTTTAGTGTTTCAACCATCTGTTTCCTTGCTTCCTGTAGTAGTTTGGGCTCAACAGGTTGAATTCACGTTGTCATTTTGTTGCTGTCATTTTTGTGTTTTTCATAAATTAACGCCCTACTTGATCATACTACAGCGTCATACAAAAGTATCAAAAGTAGCAGATCTACAAGCTTGAACGTGGTGCGAAGCTACACGTTTCGAGCTTGTCGATCTGCTACTTTGGCCATTTTTGCATTTGAATCCTGAAAAAGTAACAGTTTTGGACATGAGGTTTCCACCCGAACTAAGACCATTTGTAAAGTTTGTGCTTGGCTTTAATAATTGATCTTCCAGAGGTGTGTAGTGGCCACTGAGAACAGCTATGTGTGTGTGATGATGATATGGACTGCATCTCTCAACAGAATTACAAGCAGCTTAGGTACACTCCATGGTGGGTGACATAGTTTTGAGCAAGACTGAAAAAAAGGAAGAATGAAAGAACACTAAATTAACACTCAGGGTCTTGCTGTATGAGTGTGTGTGTACGGTATTTAACACACATATAATATTAATACATTACTGAGCTACAGCATCATGGATTCAAATTAAGTGGATCCTAGAGCATGTAGGAACTAAAGTGGATAATGTCATTGTCACCACATGTGAACAAGGCTGAGGGATCCAATTAATTAATTTGGTCCCCACTCCTTGGGGTGTTTTTTTTGTCACTGTATATTTTGCACATACGTGAAACACGTCCTCTGCATGTACCCATCCTATAACTAACTACTAGGAGCAGTGAGCAGCCATTAGTACGGCACTCGAGGAGCAGTTAGAGGTTAAGCGTCTTGCTCAGGGACACTTCTGACACATTGCTGGGGCCTGGAATTAAACCTGAGACCTTCGGCTCATCCAACCATTCAGGTATTGAAGGTTTTCAAATGTAGCCGAATAATGTGCCCAGTGCCATCATCATTAACAAATAGTAGATCCTCCATCACCATTTAAAATATGTTAATATGGGTGCAGACATAAAGTTCCTCCTGCCCTCAGACCGCAGAGACTAAGGGTTCGAATCCTCCACGATGCCTCTGGCTTGGCCGGGTGTTCCAACGAATACGATTGGCCGTGTTTGTGGAGGGAAGCCACCAGGCAGGGAGGGCAATCTCTGTCGCTGCACTACAGACTCGTACAGGTTGTTCAGGGCAGCTGTTCAGTGTGGAGCTGAGTTGGGAAGGATAGCGTGTTCCTACATCCCTAGGGCTGTCTCGATTACAAAATTTAAGTTGACGATTAATTGTGACACAAATAATTGTGATTACCAATTTTATTGTGTTTTTGGTATTGGATATTGGAACATGAATAAAAAAACACGTTGTAAGCGCTTGTAGATCTTTATTTTTGGAAAATGTATGATGTACTGCGATTAGGTCATTATGTAATAACTGCGACAGGCCTATAACATCCCCCAGGTGAAACTCCTCACTGTGTCAGGTGTAAAGAAGGTGACTCCAAAATGTATCAAAAGGAGACACATGGGTAATGCCTACACGCTCCAACATGACCAAAACTGTAGGGGTAGAAAATATGTTAGCAGGGGGATATAATTAATTACTATGGTGCAAACTTACAAAACCTGATTAGACCTTCATTTGAGTCCCTAACCAGAAGTCTGCTCTATGCCCTCAAATACTGACATGCTGGTGAGTTAACTTGTCAGGGCTTGCCTTTATAGGGGAAGCAATTTAAATTGCAACCATAACTTGATGATAATGATGATTGAATTATATCCACACACAAACAAACAAAAAAACTCACATTAAAAATGCATCTTAAAGAACACTCAACTAACAACTATTGAACACATGTTAAAAGTTCAGAGTTCAAATAAGGGCTGAATAATGTCAGGAATGTTATTTTAGAACCATTATAAAATCTTCAAATATTCACAAGTGGGTAATTTGCCTGAAATATGCAAACATTCTTGTCTGACTCATGTTTTCGCTACCAAGGAAAGTATGAAATAACTCTGGGCAAATATGTAGTACGGCACTTGTCCGGACAGTGGTTTTCAAACTGTTTTTGTGCCCAAGGCACAGCAAAAGGCAAGTCAAATTCTCAAGGCACACCTGTATTCATATCCGTGCAAAATAGCCTCTATAACGCATGATATCACTAATTTATAACGTGGAAAAAGGATGCAATGCAAATTTGTGAGCTTGTACATCGGCTATTTTTGTAATTGTAACATTTCAAATTTCCGCCTATAATGACGTGCCCAAAAGAGGGATGCAAGGTTGTAAGTGGCTAACTTCAATTATGTATATATTTTTAAGGTATAGGCACTGTATAGGAAATAGAACATTAAAAAAAATAAGTCAGACGTTTTTGTATGGTGGTATATATTGCAATAACAATTTGTGGTTATGCCTAAATCAAATCCCAAGGCACACCTTAGGACTTGCCTCACGACACGCCAGTGTGCCTCGACACACCGTTTGTAGAACCACGTGCTGAACAAACAATCAGATAACTACATCATCCGCATAATGTAATTTGTGGTGAACATATCAATGTGCTGCTAGCTCACGGACAATTATGGAGTTTCAGTACGTCAACAGCATGTTCATACAAGTCCTCTCCTTGGTGTTAACGTAAGTGTGAGAGTGTGTGTGTGTGTGTGTGTGTGCGCGCGCGCACTGAAATACTCAGGGTTATGGATCCACGTGTAACTCAGAGAGTGTACAAATGTGGTCGGGGTTACATTTAGTAAATTAACACTCAGGATTTTTACTGTGTACTACTGACAGGTAGCTACTAGATTCCTCATTCAGTTCCCATGTCACTGCATGCACCCATCAAGGGGTTACCTTCCAATTTAGGGCAATCTAGTCTAGTGGTTTGGCTGCTGCAGTGCAGACCTCCTTCTGAAAAGATCTACAAACTCGCAAAAATAAAATAGGGCTTTAAGAGTATAAACTGTTCACGCTGTGACTCTCAAGGACCCCACGTTTGAGAACCGGCGATCTAGTCAACTCTCAGTCAATAAATACAAGCGGTTTCTAGTCATTACCTTCAACAGACAATCGAAGATCTTCATTCTCCACCTACCTACCGATATGTCTGGTGACACCTGAATTCAATGTAGGGGCTACAACTGGGTGGAAAATATGCAGAGATTTTAGACTTTAGGGCGGTCCTTCATGTTGCCATGGCGACATGATTAGTTTCCCAAACAGTGGGCGTAGGTTTTGTCAGTGGCGGTTCTCTCAAGATGTTCTTCTAGCAACTACATTGGCATTTGGATGTCACCAGATGTTTTGGTAGGCGGAGATCTCTGGCTACACCAGACTGAAAATGTTTTCTCACGACAAGTTGGGAGATTGTAGATCAGCTACAGTATTTTTGGGCTATATATTCAACCCCAGAATATGGATGCTGGGGTTCAGGTGGTTAACATTTACTCTACTGGCTAGGCTACCCGTAAACCTCTGTACAAAAAGTTTTGCCTGACTCTCTCGTACGCAGTCATGAACCACGATGGTGCCAACAACTAGGGATGGGCATTTGGGTTTTTTTTGTAACCGTGTGTATACTTGGGAATGTTGTTGGTTATCCGTGGTTAACCATAGCGTGACATCAATGTCATATATGGATATAACACCGCAGAGCACATCAAGAGCCTTGTACACACACACACCAACAGGACCCATGTTTGAAACTGTGTGACTACATTTTCTCTTAGTTACTTTTCAAAAAGGGTGGCCAAAATAAGCCTCGGCTTCAGCCTATACCTTTCCGGTGCCACTAGCATTAGTGGACTTAACTGCATGTATGTATATCTGCTCTTTTAAATGGACCGAAATAAAATGTACTACTACTACTACTACTACTACAGCATCACTCAGTTGATGTTGAACAACTGACGAACGTGGAGATAATTGACTAAATACACGATTTCTGCCAGAACTTTCAAATGGATTTTAAGCTGACGCCAAGTCACACAGCAATTAATAATGATTGAATAAACACAAAATGCCACAAATTAGAATACCACAGAGATTGTTGTGTTCTATGGCTGTATGTAGAACACATGCAATGTAGGGAATATAAGCCATTCTAGGGCTAACAGAGACTACAAGGTGAAAACACAGGTCAAACATAGTTAGTCATCTGTCTTTTTTTAAATATTTTTTTTCCACCGCCTTGCGGTTTTCCTAGTTGTCTCTTCATCAGCTACGGTTAACTGTGCACCGCCCGCCCCCATGCCTAGCACTCATCCCTAACACCAACACACACCACCTCAGCACTGCAGACAGCCGAGCCCACATAATGGGCCCTAATCATGTAATAGTCCTGCTCTTCACCTTGAAAAGTATAGAATGTCTACATCCAAAAGACAAGTATTGTAACTGACAACATGAAGTCTCGAGCACTGCAATTATTGGTAGTTGCGGGTTGCGTTTTTTGGGGCTTTTTTCTCAAGTGTACTTGCTTATTTGGGCTTGTTTCCTTTTTTTAAATTTTATATTTAACCCATTAAGACATGAGGCGATTCTTAAAAATGTTTTCTAAATTCTAACAGTTTAAAAAAAAAAAAAAAAAAATGTTTATGATTTTTCAAAAATAGCAGATCTACAAGCTATGAGCTTGTAGATCTGCTATTTTTGAATAGCCAAAGAAATCTAAAGTGACACAGATGCGTTCCAGGTCTTAATGGGTTAAACCAGTGGTTCTCCCATATTTTCATGTCATGGACCCCCAAATTATTAATGTATTTGTCTCTAACCCCCATCTGAAAATGTTTTGTTCCAGGGAGCCCTGGCTGTACCAGATGTTTCAAAAATCTTCCAAATATTCCACATTTTCCTTCAAGATCTTACCGAAAATAGCAGATCTACAAGCTCACAACGCGTCGGATCGTGACACGTTGTGAGCTTGTAGATTGGCTATTTTCAAATAGCAGCTTAATGTCGCTTCTTTTGGTTTCATTTTCCTGGACCTGGTTGCTTATTTATCACGCAGGATCTGGCAACACTGGAGCCTGTATACTTGTTTGATAATAATTATGTCTGGTTTGGAATACCACAATGACTGTATTGCCTAAGATTTTGAAGAATAATTGTATGTACTATGTACAGTATTGACAGCTATTATCCACCCAGAAAAGTATCCTGAGGAAATGAAAGTAATATTTGATAATTAAAATATAAAATATCTGTTAGTAATGGTGACCTCACAATGAACCCTTTTTTACCACACTGGTAAGCCAATCACTTTGCCCAGACTAGTTCCCGCTTTCATTATTCTTTGGTGTGGTATTGTTGTGACACTCATTAATACACAGTAGTCAGTCAGGAACAGTGCAGTGTTGTGACAAAAAGAAGCTTAATCCTAATCCTCACGGTTTGGAAAGATCTGGGATCAACAAATAGAAGACAGCTCGCTGTTGCCCAAACTGTCTTTGAGTTGCCCTTGATGGCTGGTTGCACTGTGTGTGTGTGCGGCTCTCAAAAGACTCAAGAGTGGTGACGAAAAACAACGATAGGCGTTCAGAAAAAAAGGTTTCCCTGTAGAGATGGGACGATTATCGTTATGATCGCTTATCGTGATTTTAAAAAACGCTCACAATATTGCAGAGATTTTAATTTATCGTGAAATTGTTCTTCTGTAAAGAGTGCATTTGGTATGCTCTTATTTCACCCTAAACAAATAGTACCAAAATAGCAGCTCTACAAGTTCCCAACAAGCTCACGTGTTGTGAGCTTGTAGATCGGCTATTTTTGGCAACGTTCCCCCTAGAATTGGGATGCTGGGGGTTCAAGTGATTAATAAAAGTGGCATTTTAAGTTTTAAGCATATTTTCACAACGTTAATCGCAATTATTTTTGCCACAATAATCGTGACATGTAATTTGCATATCATCCCATCCCTAGTAGTGACGAAAAACAACAAAAGGTGTTCAGAGAAAGAAGAAAAAAAGGTTTCCCTGGGTGGTAAAAGTTTCTCATAAAAACCTGCTGCAGCCAGCCAGCCAGTGCACATTGCACACATTTCACACTTTGAACAGCACACCACACGCCTTTTATAGCCTTTTATCAGCACATTAATTTGCTCACAGCAGGAAGCCAAAGCATCTTCCAGTCATATTATCAACCCACACATCTGGCTAAAGCACATCCTGCACGCGTCAGTCAGTCAGGCCTTCTTCTGGAAGCTCCAACAACAACAGTTTGAGTTGTGTTTGTGTTTTGGGTGAAGAAGAAGAACAACAACAACTTGATGCGTGGCCAGTTGCATTCAATCACTTCAAAACTGGTTTCATGTGAGCATTTAATTGCATAATATAAATAAGCAACAAGTTGCATTCTTCCAATGCAATTGTCGTGACTGCTGCACTGCAAGCTGAGGTTTTGCATGGTAACACATGTACTTTGCACGCATGAAATAATCCCCAGTGTTGATTTAACTCCCGAGAGCATACAAATGTAACCAAATGGACCCTCATGGTTCTGTAACCTATAGTCTATATCAGTGGTTCTCAAAGTGGATTCCATGGGACTCCTTTAGGGGGTCTAAATGGACCCTTGCAAGTCTGTAACTCTGCCAGTATACAAATGGAACCAAATGGACCCTAATTTGGTTCCATTTGTACACTGTCAAGAGTTAAGGGGAGACCTTGAAATGTAAACGTTTGAGAACCATTGGTCTACATAATGGAATGGACCCTTGCGGATACATCTGGTTCCATTTCTACACTTTTCAGAGTCAGGCTTTTACAGTGTAGTTATATAATTAACAACAAGGCATGTATAACTTGGTGACGATAAGTCATCAGATCATCAGAGATCGCAGGGGTGAACATTGTGGATCCATTTACCTTTGAGTGGAGGCAACGGGGCCAACTCGACCAGGGCACTCTGGGTTCGGAACTGGGAAGACCCCTGAGACTTCTTCTGCTTCTGGGCCTTCCTCATCGATTTCCTCGTAAATCCGTCCACTTTCTCGGATGCAGAGATAGCCGACATTTTGATGCATGAACCGATAAATTGAAGAAGAAAAGAAGTGGAAGAGAGAAAAAAAAACACCCCTTTGAGATCAATCAATCCCTCAATCAAATCAAAAGGTTCCCACGCGTGTTATCTTCTTCCATGTGGCACCAGTCAAATAAAAATAAAAGAAGATGATGATGGTGGGTCTCCTGGTGAAGTTCTCTCTCTAGATCCTATGATGTGTGATCCAACATGGTCGGCAATAGCGATAGACCCGGCCGTTCCATCAGGACAGTAGGTGTGTTGGTTCCGGACCCGATAGTCCAGCAGATCAAACGACAAAATGCAAAAGAACAGAATTTAAGACATTCACCTAGACTGGGATACTACATCAAAACAAGACCCCCTGCTGCTGTTGCTGCTGTGTGACCGAGGAGGAAGGGACGACTAAACTCTTCCCGGGGTTGGAACACAAACTACTACAACCTGTTGCAGAACCTATTATTAAATGCATGTCACAGACCCGGGGCCACACACATACACATACACTCATACACACTCTTCACCAGAAGAACCGAGCTTTCCTTCTTTAGAACCCCCTCTAAACCCCCCCTCTAAGCCTAAAACCCCAGCCTGGAGGATGTATCTATCTATGGGAGCTGCTGCTGCTAACGCCAACTAGCTAGCTTAAAGTTAGCCTCCGTTAATGTTAGCCGCCGCCGACGACGACAGCTGTCAGTTTGATGCGATGTAATTCATATAAAAACACAAATAGTCAAAGTTGTTCCAGAAAAGCTGCTTCTTGCTCGTGTTGTTGTTGTTGTTCTTTGTGACATAAGTGTTGTGTTGTCGCGGAGGGGAGCGGTGGCGGTGTCGCTTCTTGCACACAGCGAGCTTTTTAATCCCTGTTGGTTGTTGGAGGTTGTGAACAACTGTCCTCCTCCTCCTCCTCCTCTCTGACGATGTGAACTTTCAACGGACGTCTCATTCTGGGCGGAACGTTGCAAGGATGTGTCGGCAACGTCACAACTAAGCGACGCAGTCTAGTACATGGACCGTAATAAAACAATGTTTAGATGTTATATTCGTTTAAATTATGAGTATAAATTATGAATAATCATTTATTATTATTAACATGAACTTAATTAACAGACATATTAAAGTTGAGTCAAATTGTAATGTTCAAGTTATCCACATATTTACTGGTAAAACTAAGTCTAGAAATTGTATTTCAAATGTAACTTTAATTGCTGTAGTCAAAACGAAATTTAAGATATCTAAAAATCTAAGTGTAGTGGCCTTTTAAACATTTTAACAGCTTTCGCTCGATAAAAATGGCTCGTTTTAAAATACTTTTTTTTTTTGTCAAGCGACATGCGACACTACCCACTTCCACTCGTTTGTGACGTCACTGGGCTATCCTTGACATGATTATCCCATGTCTCATTCAGTGTATACGCACATTAAAAGACTAATGTTACACAGAAATAAAACAAACATACGTTTTGAAATAAATGAAATGGTAAAACATAAAACTGCTTGTTGAACACACTAACCTCGCGTCGATGTACTACCTGTGGTTTTGATTTAGTAATCATCAGTGCTCAGATCCGGTCTGAGCTGCCTACTGTATCCGGGAAATCGCACCCAAACACACGTGCATGCACAGACACAGTTTCCGTATCCGCTACAGACCGGATCTGAAATCTACAAAGTAAATTGAATCCCTGTGTAGTTAAACACTGCTATTTGATCTTTGTGGACGCGCTACAGGACAGCAGCAGCGTGACCGGTGTACGCCACTGACTGACATTTCTACTGGCCAATCAACAACAGGAACCCAGAGAGCTTGAAACTTTTCCACCAATAGAAATCGCACTAAAACGGGACCTCACCAGACACGTGACAACTGAAAACAACAGACTGGTGAAAAGTTGGAGCTGTACATTTTGTATGCATTACCAAAAAACACAAGAAACACAAGCTTTAAATCAACTATTCTGAATTTAATAGACATATATAAACAGGTAACACCGTTACCCATGGTTATTTTGTACATCTATGAACAACTCAAGGAAATCTTTTTTTGTTGATAAAACAGGAGCCATGTTATAGGAACTGTTGAAACTGTTGGAAACTGTTGAAACATCTTTCTAACGAAAAAACAAAAACAAAAAAAATGCAGCTTCTTGAGATGAGGAAACTGAAGTAGGCAATTTCCACATTGCGTCAACTGTGAAGCTCCAGTTCATTCAGGTCATGTAATTTGAAAATAGATCAGTAATCTTAAATCAAAATACTCGACCCGGGTCACCCAGGGGTCTGTACTTGGTCCCCTCCTTTATTCCATCGACAAAATCCCTTCGTCGGCATATCTTTAACCTATTTTGACATGCCCAGAAAAGGGAGGCTATAGGTATGTCAATAGACCCCATGTTATGGCCAGTCTAGGGGTGTCTTGCCATAATATGAAAAATGCACAATAAAATACACAATAAAAACAAACATCAATATATATATACAGTATGTAAAGAACAGAAATGCTAGGATGGTCCATATAGATCACTCCAGAGTTCTTCTGTGGAAATAGGAGGATATTTTCTTCATGGACTGTGGCGAGCGGATTGTCTGAAATACAAGAAGAGGAGAGACTGGTAACTTGCCTTCTTAAGAAGACACTATGTACATGTGGACTTTTACCCATGATAGGGATCAACCTATCTGCAAATTACGGTCAGTGTGTATTTATTGTGCAGGGTCAGTCAAAGCCACAGTGTCGACAAGAGATTCAACCAATTAATTCCCTGCTAGGGCTGGGTGCTAAGGACAAAATAAAAGATCACAATATTTTTGACCAAACACCATATCGATATTGTGATGATAATATCGTAACATTATCAATTTTACCGCGGGGCTTTCACAGAAGTATTAACACAATGAGATTTGATAAATAATCGTCAGTAATTCCTATAACTAAGTGGGTAAAGGAAAATAATAGAAGTCACTTGAGATAGAAAATTACTTAACTTTACTGTAATGCAACCTGAGCTTGTTGATCGACTATTTTTGCCATTAGGTGGTTAAAACCAGGAAAGGACAACACTTAATATATGCTATATCACAATATTACAATATCCAAATTCCAGACATTGCCGAGCCATCTTCCCCGCAATCGTCATGCATGCAAAACGAGCGACACGTAAACAAACAAGACAGATTAAATACAGGTTTTGTTTTTGGTGAGTCAGGGATGTGTGCGCTTACTGGTGAAGACGGTGTCCTGCCCTCTTGTTTCTTGGAGACACTGGGACTTCTGGAGGTGCTGGCACATCTGGGGGATCTTATGGGGCTTCCCAGGCCCTTCCTCAGTCTTTGGCCCAGCACCGACAACCAGTCCACTGCACCAGGGGAGCAGTTCTCCTTGCCGCCTTGTCTGGAAGGCGATTGTAGGTGTTCCTCCATCCTCACAGGGTCCGTGTCCTGGTGGTCCCGGGCCGGGCAGCACACGTCCACGAGCGGGCGACTTCTCTTGGCCGGAGGAGGATCGAGTAACGTGACACAATCGCACCGCTCGGCTCCGTCGCAGCTCGGCGCGGCCCCGCCGCCGTGATCGAGCCTGCGCTTGACCCGACGCTCGGCGGGAGGGGAAATCCTCACCGGGCTCAGCACCTCCCGCAGCAGTGGGTTGGCCGGCTCGGCGGGGGACTCGGGGGTGGTGGGGGTGAACCAACGTTTGATCGAAGTCGGAGTCCTCTGGTGATGGGGGTTGGTTTTGGCACCGTGAGCATGGACAGGCGATGTAGTGCTGGAGGACAGTGGCAGGGCGGCCACACTGGGGGCACAGGCTGCTGGCTGTGGCGATGCCAGTGCTGGCTGTGGTGATGCCAGGGCTCCGGCACTCTCTGTCCTTGTGCTCTTGGCTGGTGTGTTCTCAGTTTGCCTTGAAGGCTCTTAAAGACACAATAAGACAGACATTTGTAAATATTCTAACCTGCCCTATAGTATAAGTATATCCATACCATCTATATCTAGATATAGCTATATTATATAGATGTACTTTTTTAACTATTAATGATTTGTTTTTGTCTAATGTGTAAATCAGACCTCTTTGTCCATTTGAAAGTTTTGGCTCCATGTTAGTTTGGCAACAATCTAATGTGAGTTGTCTTGTCTACTTACTTGAATTGAAGAGAGACCCAGGTTCCGCCCACCCGACCAGATTGGCCTCTCCTACGGATGACTTGGCACCGTCCATTCCCCGATCCAACCTCCAGATCCGTACTGTGTTGTCATCAGAACAGGAAACCAACTGCCAACAAAATAGTGGGACATTATACAGGGCCTAAATCAATCTTCCTGGTATTTTAAAACACTTCACTTTCAAAGGAGTGGAAGAAAGGCACAAAACATAAAGCTCTTAAGCCGAATAATACTTCGGCGTACGGCAGTGTCACACACCAAAAATAGCCAAACCTACAGGCCCACAACACGGTGCATCCACGATGTGTTGTGAGCTTAGGTCAGCTATTACGATGGAGCATAAATCATGCTTTAGTCACCAAGGACTTGGAAAGAAGAGAATGTCTCCTTCATGGTCTACTTAAAGTTTCATGTCCATGGTCTCTCTCTCTCTCTCCCAATGTCAAGAGGTCATTGTAATGATGTCCGAACCACAATAAAGATGGCACCGCATATACTGTCTAATCCGGTGCGCTGTCTGCTTCAAATAACTTTATTGACAATGTCAACCAGTAGGTGTCCTAATGTCTAATGCCACCTTCTTTAAACCTTGGACTACAATTATTCACAGAGCCGATTGAAGAGTAGGGAGACCACCTCCAACCACTGCAGATGTACTAGTTAAAATTGTATTAATGTATTCTACCATACAGGTTGGGTTAAAATAACGTTTTACTCATTAAAAATAAATTGCAGATTATAACTTTAGCTGTGCATGTAATTGTCTCTAAGAAACCTTGTAAATATTGTAGACGACGTCGACTATAGATCGTAGTTCATTACAAGACGGACTGTCATCTCACCTTGGTGAAGTCTGTCGGACACCATGCAATAGACGTCACTTCCTGACTGTGACCCTTGAGCAACATGGGAGGTCGTTCAGGCTCCGAAATCTGTAACCAATCGATGAAAAGAAAATGATTTCAAGACTCAAGTACACTAAAGATTCATCATATTTTATTATGGTGACGGCAAAAAATATAACAAAAACAGCAGATCTCTAAGCTTGTAGATCGGTTATTTGTGCTCATTTGGGAAACTAAAATAAAACATCATTTATGCCCAAAATGATAACATGCCCAAAAAAGTAGTCTTTCAAGACAGACTGTTGGCTCACAACATTTTCAAATGATTGACCGCTTCCTGTTTGTGACCTTTACACGGTGTAGTTAAACAGACTGTAGTATTCGTAGATAGTGGAAGAGTTGTCTGGCTCGAAAGACTACCAAAATATGCTCCATGCACAGCAGCCATATTGTGGAGAACTTCACAAGTGTTGTCAATGATACTAATGAAGGCTATGTTCCATTCAAGGTCAAACGGAGTCAGGGTGCTGATATTGTGCATGTTGGCTCAGTGGAAACACTCTGAGGGGGTTCCAAATGGCCCCTTGACGGGTGTGTAACTCTGAGAGTGTACAAATGACCCCCATAACTCTGAGAGTGTACATTTGTACACTCTCAGAGTTATGGGGGTCATGGAAATTAAGAAGTCTGAGGACCACTGTGCTACAGTAAATGGAACAGAGCCTTCATTAGTATCATTGGTAACACCTGTGAAGGAAATGATATCGGGCTGCTGTGAATAAAGCCAATAGACCATATTCACACGGCGGCCATGTTCCTATTAAGTCAATGAAGTGCCACCCCGTTTCCACGGCAACGGGGTGGCACTTTCAATGTTAAATTCCAATATGGCCGCCGTGTGAATATGGTCTATAGGGACCTCAGGGTTAAAGTGGTCAAGGGGACAAACCTTCCAGATGTATGTGTGCTGGTCACTTGAGCCACTCGCCAAGAACTGGTCGTCAGGACTAATGGTGGACTTGACATAAAACGAGGCGTTCAGGTGGCCACTGAAGACGGACACTGTTGGTGGTAAGCAAACAAAAGTTCAGAGCAGACCGAGAGACAAACGTCGGAAGGACACCATGATGCTGGCTGAAATGATGTGATCGAACAATACATTTAGTTTTAGGCAGTCTGACAGACACATTCCACCTGACCCCGCTCTGTAAAAAGAAATTGAACCATGGGGACAGTGTGGCTTCCATATGGATATCTGACTTCACGTGATCAGCCTGTGACATCAGGTTGACGTCGGTTGTCAATTACCTATTTGAAATACGACACCAAATTTGGGCCCAATCAGAAGCCCTTTACTTCCCTAAAAAATGTGTAGATAAAATATTTCAAAAAGTATAAAAAGCATGTAAAAATGACTTCTTAAGTCGCTTCTTGGTCACAAGAAACATGGCGCTGATCAGTCCAGGGGTTTTGGAGATTATATCTGGAAACATAGACGGCTCTGTCTCCTATATAGCCATGCTGCGAAAAACCGTGAAAAACTCAGAAGTCTTGAAAGCTTCCAGAGCAAAGGATAAAAACACTCAACGAGTATTTTATGTATCTGGCATGTTGTCTTGGCAAATTCATCATGTGACACATTCCACATGCAGTCAAGGAAGCCGTTATCTAGAGAAATGATGCTCACAGCAGGAAGGGAATCACCAAAAGAGTCTGTCATGAGGTATAAACAGACAGCGTTTCAAAAATGTCCCTCCTGGATTTGCATACAGTAACATGGTGCTAAATCATTTCTTTGTACTCTATTCACATGACCATTTATTCTGTCATTTTGTTGATAAATGAACAGATTGCAAATGTGTCCATCTTTGATCTGATCTGGTTTGTAGTACAACAAAAGCCAACGCTAAACAGTGACTTGCTCAATATATTCTCTATTCTGAGAATCACTATCCTTTCATTCACTTCACCTCTCTATCACAGTTGAAACCAAATAACTCAGTCTGCAGCGCCATCTAGTGTTAAACAATGAATTACATAGGAAACATGAATTGAAAATGGCTGACTCTGTCTTCAAAGTAGACAAGTTATGCAGTTATTTCATTTCAATGAATCTTGCTAACCTGGAGTGGTTTTTAATCCAGTGACATTGAACATGTAGATGTTATCATCGGTGCAGTTGGACAGCAGGTTAGACCCCGTCGAGTCCAGAACAAGTCCAGAATAACCTGTAAAACACAGAATCTAGTCATTAGCTAAAAAACTCATGGAATTTTCACAAAACCTAAAAGGGGGCATAAGTGCTATGTTTTTGTTGAAATAAAAAAAGTTGTTTTATAAAGTTAACGCTTTATATTCCAAAATGTATCATTGCTATATAGAGTGGTTGTTCAGTAACATGGGTCTCGTCTCTCCAGCTCTTTAGTAAATAGAAAATATATTTTGATGATTTTCAGGTTGGGATACCAATTTTATCCAGTCAGGAAAGAGAACACCACAAAGATCATTTATCAGCTTTAATAGTGTTCCAGTTCCAATTGTATCCCAACCTGAAAATGTAAATTCCGTTCCGTAGAAGACTTATTTTAAGAAACTTAAATATATAGCTTAAGTTACACCCCCAAAAAAGCCTTGGACAGTAAGAAAAGAAAATACCAACCAACCTAGTTTCCGTCTGCTAGAACCAGGGTAGGGGTACGTCTGCATGGGTACAGGATCAGAATGATGTACGGTGTAGTTCTTCCTAAGATCCCAAACCTTGATTATCCTGGTTAAGATGGAAAAACAAATTAACACAATTACAAAGCAAGATTATGCTCTCTTTTTTTTAATATAATGATCCGATCCCATATTCAGTGTTGTAAAGTAACTAGGTACATTTACTCAAGTACTGCACTTAAGTACAATTTTGAGGTATTTTTTTACTTTACTGGAGTATTTCCAATTTGCAGTACTTTTACTTCTACTTCACTACATCTCAGAGGCAAATGTTGTACTTTTACTCCACTACAATTATTTGAAAACTTTAGTTACTAGTTACTTTGTAGATTTTGATTATTATTACAAAAGATACATTAACCACTTCAACCCTATATACATTTCGGCCTTTTGAAAATAGCCGATCTACAAGCTCACAATGCGTCGCGATGCGACGCATTGTGAGCTTGTAGATCGGCTATTTTCAAAATATGTTTTAGACATTTTATACATTTGCAGACATTCTACATCAGTGCTTTCTACTTTTGGTACTTTAAGTACATTTTGATACCAATACTTTTGTACTTTTACTCAAGTAAATTTTTAATTCCAGACTTATTCCTGCAGTATTGATACTTCTATTTTTTCCACCAATGCCCATATTCACGTTTTTTTTAGACAGTATAACAACTGATGATGACAGCCGTACTACTCACCCATCAACAGCTCCAGCAGAGATGAGGGTGTGTTCGTCACGAAACAGAACCACTGTGACGCTCTGCTGGGAGTCCTGTGAGGAACACACAACAGCAGCACATCTGTAAACAGCGTCCTAAATCCTAGCCAGTCATCAGTCCTACAGCCCAGCTGTCGAGTGAACTCACCACAGATGGCGCGATGCCAGTCGCGAAAGGCCGCCTCTTCTTCGTTTGTTTCTTTGGCGTGATTTTGTCTGCCGTATTGTGAGCCCCGCTGATCTGTTTGACCTGTCTGTAGAAACCATCTGACAGGGAAACGGCATTTCACTCATCAAGTCCATTTACTCCATTACTTGTCATCCTTTGAGAACCACTGATTTAACCATACCATTTGAACAAACAGTGTGCCACGAGTTCAAAAGTGCCTTGTGGATTTGTGACAACCACACACACACACCATTATTCCATTATATACAACTATACAAAAAGTTATGGATTTTTTAATCTATTCATCTTTAATTTATTACATCAACATTTAGACCCTTTTTTGGTGCCCATGGAACACAGATTTCTTTCTGTTTTTCAATCAATCTCCTCATACCTTTTTTGCTGCACCTGGTGTCCCAGACCATAATATTTCCATCTCTTCCACCGGTACAGAACACAGCTGTTGAAAGAGGACAAATGTAACTAAGACCGTCATGAATTGTAATAATTAAGATAAGATTGACATTGGTGTCATGACATCAATTAAGGGATTTTGTGCCTGGCCCAAAAGCAAACTCTACATGAATCGTAGCGTCCCGTTTCTGGGCCAAAGTTGGCCAAACTACAAGCTTGCGACAAGTACGGTTGTAGATCGGCTATTTTCGAGAGATATCAATGGTACCTTTCTCGTCCTTGGTGAAGGCCACAGACTTGACGCTACACTGGTGTCCCTTGAATGTGCCCAGAAGTTCTCCACTCTTCAGGTCCCACAGTTTGGCCATCTGGTCACCTGATGCAGTTACCTGAGGAAGATGATCCATGAGTACCATCTTTTAACAGTAGTCAACGTTATCAACTTCCTGATGATGATAGATTGGGGAACATACTGTATCTATGTACAGTATGTATCTAACTTCATATCTGTATGCCTGTATC
The DNA here is from genome assembly GCF_963280865.1 of Gymnoscopelus braueri. Lineage (NCBI taxonomy): Eukaryota > Metazoa > Chordata > Actinopteri > Myctophiformes > Myctophidae > Gymnoscopelus > Gymnoscopelus braueri. The sequence continues at coordinate 8,646,450 of NC_137616.1, read as the reverse complement.
TACATGCCATCGATTGCTGATTGATCCAGAATTCCACGACAATGCTCTTAAGTACATTGCTTTGTTAGTATCGATACCTAGTACATACAGTAGATTACATATAATCTATTACTGATACCCAGTACATTACATACATAACTATTATATGCCCCTTTTACTGTGACAGACAGACTTCACAGCACATTATATTTATTTGTGTTCAGCTAGGCCTTGTGCAGGTATCCAGGTCATTCCCTAGATTGGATTTATGACGTCTTTGTATGTGATTGAATGCCTGTGAACCTTGGCCTCCGAGTCCATTCCATTGGTGGCCTATACACACTATGTACACCTGACCAGTCCAGGCGCAGAAAGCCAGGTCAAATGTTAAGTCATCTTTATACTGTCTTTTAAATGATGGTACCCTTTTTGTTAATACTACTACTACTTCTCTATTTTTGTTCTCTACCCCTGTATCCTTGATTCATCCTTACAGTGGTGCTGCTATGATGACTGAATTTCTCACAGGACTAAAAAAGTTCTGTCTGTCTAGTATCCACCTATTGCAAGGCAAGTCATAAGGAAAGTGTGTTTTCCGTACCAAACGTGCATCTCCAGGAACCCAGGCTATATCAAAGACAGCATTCTCGTGAGCCATCCATTCTGTGTGGACGAGAACACACAATCATCATTAGACACTTGGGTTCATTTCTTGTCGGTTGACAGACACCGGGTGCTAAACAATGTACACTAGTGTCAGCAAATCCAGGCAATATTTTACGTACCTTTCAAAATTGGCGTTGTCCGGTTTTCTGTGTTGTACAGACGAACAATACCTTCCTCATTGGCCACGGCAAGGACATTCTGCGTGCCCCTTACTAGAGACACATAGGTAGAGAGAGCAAGCCAGGGTCATTAGACGAAGAATTTACAGTAAAATTCATAGTGTTAATTTAGCTCTGATAGTATACAAATAGAACTGTTCCATTTGTATATTCTCTGAGTTACAGGTCCATTTCTATACTTTCAGAGTTAAAGGTCCATTTGGTTTCATGTGTGCCATCCCAGACCCAGAGTAAAACGATGGTGGTCTCTGAAGATTAAACGAGACACATGATGGTTGATTTACCTGAGGAGAACTCTAGTCCAAACGGGGGTACAGCAACGCCGTATTTTCCATGGGAGATGTACTCATCATGTCGGGCACACTGGAAGCCTCCTAGCAGAGTGGTGAGAGGGTACCTGGGACACTGATCTGCTGGAGCACAAGAGTAAAATCAACTGTTTACAAACAACTCCAACAATTTTATATCAATGGATCCCTCACTGATGGAACGTTCAACGCAATACGTAACACTGACGAAGGCCTGCGTGCCGAAACGCGTCTGTTGGGTTGACTGCTGCTGCGGAACAAACATTATTTAAAAAAGACTCCTAAGTGCGGATGTTTCTTCTCTACTAGGAACGTTCAACGTAACCATTGTAATGGCAATATTGGACTGTCATATATTGATCTACCATTTCTTGATTGTATGCATATCGCAAGTTGCCATTCGCCTCACGCCCACTGTTGTGGGTGTCCTTTCAGGGGTTAAGACACCTCCTTTGTGTTTATTCCTCTGTGTTGAATCAACCCTTTTGATCAAAGCTATGTAAATGTACATGCCACACCTATTGTTTCTTGGTCATGGGACCCCCTGGGCCTGGCTTGGGAGAGAGGTATAAAGACACTGAGAAAATATTTGAGAGGGTCTTCTTTTAAGAGAGCTTGGAGGGGACACAACGTTGGAAGAGCACCTATGAGTGAGCTCAAGGTACAGGCCCTCTTGGGCTACGGGGGGACAGGACATTGAGGAGAAAAAGGCTTGTTTTTGATGCGGTTGGACTTGACAAATAAACATATTTCTTCATATCAGCTTCACATTGACATATATATTATTTCCATAAAACCATCTTTATTTGAAGGATACATAGACCCTTTGAGATGAATTATCTCGTTTTCAAGAGGGTCCTTAGAACAAATGTACAGAAAATACAACACAAATACATCCATTCAAACACAGGCAAAAGCTCTCTGGACTAGCCACGTCCTACACTGCCTGATTACCCCCAATATGCACGAGTACATACAGTAAATGTGTATACATACACAAAGCTATAGTATATACATATAAACATATAAAACTCAATGCAAAAAATATGCAGGCTACATTTAATAAAGTACTGTACTTAAGTACAATTTTGTGGCAATTTTTTCTTTAATTGAGTTTTTTTGACAGCTTTGTTCGAAAATGTATAAACATACAACACGTGATAAACTGATAAATGATAACGTATGGACCAACAATCTACCCAGCAACACAAAGTATTAAACTCAGCCCCACCTTTACCTGCAGCAACATGCAGAACGTATACTTGTAACGTAAAGGTATTTCTACATTGCGGTATTGCCATTTCCAACAAAAGTTACAAAGTCAGAATACTTCTTTCACCACTGTCTCACTAACAAAACAAGAGATAACGTTACACAAGCCCCTTCCATACCTTGAATGCGTAAAACAGCAGGGGTGTAAAGTAACTAACTAAGTACCTTTACTCAAGTACTGTACTTAAGTTTTAACTACATTTCGTCCATTTGAAAATAGCAGATCTACAAGCTGTGAGCTTGTAGATCTGCTATTTTCAAAAGATTTTTGTACATTTGAAAAGTTATGGAATGGGACATTTTGCATAGTTTGTACTTTCTACTTTTGGTACATTTTGATACTAATACTTTTGTACAAGTAAATGTTGAATGCCGTACTTTTACTTGTAACAGAGTATGTCTACATTGCAGTATTGATACTTTTACTTAAGTAAAAGATGTGAGTACTTTTTTCCACCACTGTAAAACAGAGTACATGCATGAATGCATGGAATGTCAGCCATTCTAGGGCTGACGTTACAGCAGCAACAACTAGGTCAGGTCCAGTATAATGGAGGCTGGCTGTTGTATCATTAGACTATGAGGCATCATGTCAACACGATCAGAAGAACGTATGGTGATCGATGAAGCGTTTGGTTAGTGGATGAACAAAACAAATATAAATAAAGATTAACAATGAATGCACGATGATCTTTGGCCCTAAACCTAAATGAACCAACGTTAGCATGCGGCTAGGGACGAGATCCACGTCCACTGAGGGCCACAGCAACAACAATGGTGGAAAAAGTACTCCATTTTTTTACTTATGTAAAAGTATCAACACTGCAATGTAGAAATACTCCGTTACAAGTAAAAGGTCCGGAATTAAACATTTACTTGAGTAAAAGTACAAAAGTATTGGCATCAACATATACTTAAAGTACCAAAAGTAAAAGTACTCATTGTGCAGAATGCCCCATTTAAAGTTTCAAAATGTATGAAAATCTTTTGAAATAAGCTAATCTACAAGCTCACAGATCTGCTATTTTCAAATAGCCGAAATATATAGAGAGCTGAAGTGGTTAATGTATGTTTAGTAATACAAATCTAAATCTACAGAGTAACTAAAGTTTTCAAATAATTGTAGTGGAGTAAAAGTACAATATTTGTCTCTTGAGTAGTGGAGTAGAAGTAAAAGTACCTCAACATTTTACCTCAAAGTACAGTACTTGAGTAGGTACATGTACTTAGTTACTTTACACCACTGGTTTTTACAAAGTTATTGATAACAGATCTACTGATCGCAGCATGTCATTATATCCGAAAATGCCCAATCTCTCACATTTCCTCACAATCTTTGCAGATGTTTCAAAGTCTTTCGGAAAGTAGCTGATCTGCAACGCTGACGCGACGAGCTTGCAGATCGGCTATTTTCGAGCAGCCCAAGTAAATAATAGGGTTTGAGTGTAATAGCCTTGGATCAAGACTATCATAGATGTATTTGATCGAGTCTGACTTTTACTTACGTGTAATAGATATGCATAGATATATCTATAAGTCCATAAAATATAACTTATGATAGTCTTGATCAAAGCCTTAGGTTTGAGTGTTAGGAGAAAAAAAATAGTTTTTCTCACCATTGAGCCTCCGTCTGCTGATTCCTCTGTCAACGATGGATCTAAACAACATCTCTGCTCCGAGACAACAGATGATCTACAGTAACAATGTTATATTTCATATATTTCTCCTCCCAGATCAGCCTGGTTTTCTCCTCTTCTCTGCGCGACTACTCTGTCTTCTTTCCCGCGAACACCGTCGGATCGAATCCCCCCGCGAAACTTACGTCGAGCTCAGCCATTGGTTGAGAGCATAGTGACGTTAGACGTACGGCCCCCAGTGGCCAATGAGGCGTCTACGTACGAGAGTATGATGTTTCGTGATTGGTCTAATTCCTTTCCGGCTTCTAGCGGTATTGCTGAAAAACGAGAAGGAATCTAACCATAGACTAGACATGATGAATCTACCTCACTCTATGGAAGGGATCTCAGCTTGAAAGACAGTTAGTGATTAGTTATTTGTTAGTTATTAGTTATTGGTTATCAATTATCAACACAATGGTCGGTGTATCTCATCATAACTCCTTCCTTGGTTTGTCTGCTGGCAATGATGAGACACTTCTGAATTTGATACAAAACTGCCCTCTGGTGGTGTAACATATGGGGGCATGTAGATGATTGCCTGCCTAGTACAGTATTGTCACTATACTGTATCATGCATGCAAATCATCCCACTATGCATAAGCATAGTGGGATGAATTTGTAGCAAATTCAGAAGTGTCTCATCATTGCCAGACAGACAAACCAAGAAAGGAGCTATGATGAGATACACACCATTGTGTTGATAATAGTACTATATACGGGAATGAAAATTGAGTTAGTGACTGTGAAAGCATTGTTGGAAGTGATCTTAGAGGTTGGCACGCTGATATTTAACCTTGTAAACGAAGATCCATGTTTGAAGGATGTTTATACTATAAAGATAGTTCACATGTTACAATTTCAGAATAGAGATGAGGACGGGTCCCTGAAATGTTAACATTTTTAAGTAATTTATGGAGGTGATCTGCACTAAGATGTTGAAGATCTTCTATGAATGTGGTGGTGGCCGGTGCCTTCCTGTTTGGCAGCAGGCCGAGGGCAGTTGACACCAACAGACTCAACCAACTGAATAGGAAAGCTAGTGAGGTTGTGGGAGTGGAGCTGGACTCCCCTCCCACAACCGCTGGACTACCCCTGGCACTGCTGCTGGCAGTAGGCCAGAGACGAGGAGACTGTCCAAGCTCCATCATGACATCTTGGACAATGCCTCCCATCCTCTCCATGATGAACTAGTCAAAAGAAGGAGCACATTCAGTGAGAGACTCGTCATGCACTGTCTGACACTGTAGTGTAGTACTGTTATGTATTATCACCCCTTTTATAAATGATCAGATCTTGGAAGTGGATCCTGTCTTTGTAGTGTCCAATAGCTAATTTAATGTTAAGGTAAATATGGAATGCATCCATTATCTTAAAACCTTGTCACCACTTGGCCTTAATGTTGACATTGATTTCAGACATTTTCTGTAGACCCACTATTTGTTTTTGCTTCCGTTTGGCCCTACAGCCTTGCTTCGTCTTAGAAACACATCTATTGATGTTGGTTTTTTTTATAAAATTATCCAAGGCTTGATCCACTATGGTAATCCATATTTGTTTGCTATTGTTGACTTGTGAGATGAGATGTGTTATGTACGTACAAGTGATATAAAAAAAATGGCCAGTAGGTGTCACCATCTCAACACTAGGAGGGTTGTTTGCCCATGGTATTCAAGTATGGGTAACTTCATGGTATTGGCACTTTGTTCAAGGAGCCATGATGACCTAGTTTAAAATACAGCAGGCCTACTACTACTGTAGGTACAGATTGTAAAAGTAAAGACCTTGTGCACTCACTCACTCACTCACTCATTCACTCATTCATTCACTCATTCACTCACTCACTCACTCATTCACTCATTCACTCTCTCTCTCTCTCTCTCTCTCTCTCTCTCTCTCTCTCTCTCTCTCTCTCTCTCTCTCTCTCTCTCTCTCTCTCTCTCTCTCTCTCTCTCTCTTTCTCTCTCTCTCTTTCTCACACACACACACACACACACACACACACACACACACACACACACACACACACACACACACACACACACACACACACACACACACACACACACACACACACACACACACACACACACACACACACACACACACACACACACTTGCACATAGGGGTATGTACAGAAATAATTGTTTTCACCTATCATTAAACCCCCACAAAATGAGCACTGGGAAACACAGCTATTTATGGTCTGGGCAGATCTTAGTATAATTAGAATTGGAATTCACATTTTAAAAAGCTTTTTTGTGATTTTCGTCCAGAAAATAAATCTATGTTTCAATTTCAAATTATACTAAGATCCCCAGACCATTTCTGAACTTTAATACGATAAATATCGAGTCACAGTGAAAATCAACATTAGCCAAAATAAGCCATTGATGCTTCCTTTATCCTGGGCTTTCAATAATTCACCACACAACACAAGCCTACAGTATATATATCTTCCTAATTATCTCCGCCAGGCCGGATAGGCAAGGGGCAGGGATTATGTTTTCTCCCCTGTCTGTCCATGTGTCTGTCTGTCTGTTTGTCTGTGAGCAGATAATCTCAGGCAACGAGAAGCTTCCTTGTGTCCTGACGGCTGCACCCTACGACTGAACAGAGTAGGCAACCCGGCCTAGTGGAGTTTCAAGGAGTAGTTTTCTGGTTTTGACTTATTCTTGCCTTGATTCATTTTGTGATATTTATTTATTCTAAAGAGAACACACTAAACAGACATTACATTCAACTTTATTATACATTTTGGTCATGTGATCAGATAGTGGGACTTTCCTCTTTACTTAAATGACTAGATGTTCAGGTCGCTTCGTGGCCTGAAAAGGTATAGGCTATAGCGCTGATCGTTTGTGACGCCAACATGGTAATTTAAGTTGAAGTTGGTCGACGTTTCTCGAGATACGTGAACTACAGATGGACGAACAAGCGTATACGTTCCCAGAGTCAGAGATTGTGTGTATTGTAAGATAAGGATGATGTGATTTTGTCTGTTCCTCTCTGACGTATGCTACCAAGTGTCTAAAAGACACTATCCGCCTATATTAAAATTGGCCGGCGGACTTAGCCATAACCATATAAAGAGTTCCTAATGCAGCTACTCCAAAATATTAAGTGTGTTATCTAACCTCAATGTGTCGTCATGGCATTAGGCGCAAACAAGTCAGTCAGCTCCATATATGCGCACAAAAGGGGGCATGCCCATATATGGGAATACACTGATGACATCAGCGATCTCCATATATGGGCATAAAAGGGACATGGACTGACAGATACAGAGATCTCCATATATGGGCATATCGGTCGGATCGGCGGTGCGACGTAGGTGTGGGGGCCACGTAAAACTATTACAAGGTCTTTTTTTCCCCTTTCTTCTTTTTCCCCATACCTCATTAGATGTGTTTGTGTGTCCGTATCGTGAATGGGTCCCATGTGCAGCCCTACATTCAAAGTGAATGCACGTGCTGCCTGTAAAAGACCAAAGAGGTATTTTATTTCATTCAGTCCCTTTTTGATTTTCTCCAGATCACCATCTGAAAAAGTGGTGGCTTCTGCCTCTCTGCCATCAATGGCAGATAGCCTACTGAAAAAGAATCTAAATGAATTAGGCCTAATCTTACAGACACTCAAGTCTGGTTTTCTCTCGAGTTAGCTGCCAAATGAGTATGCCTTTAACAGAAACATTGTCCAGTCACTCCATGGCATATAAGTGAGGACGATGCCCAAAACCTGTCAGTGTGTAATGAGGCATAATGTGACATAATGAAGTGGTTGTTGGCGACTGCATTGCTATTCTTATGCATATTGTGGAGGTGCTACAGCAGTTTCAAAATAGTATAGGCATTCTATGGATAATGAGGGGTTAACCTGTCAACTTTATGTTACAATATAACAATAATATCAAAAGTCCTAAGAAATCCCAGTGGCAGAACATATTGAAAAATGCTGAAATAGGTGATATCACAATTTCCCATAAGCATGTTTTCTTGTCTAATTTCCACACAAAAGGTTCAGTACTGTCCACAATCAACCATAACCTGTGTTTGCTGCAGTACAGTGCTTGTGCAAAAAAAAAAAAATCTTAACCCTTCAAGTGCCATTTCTGTATATTATGCATGTTTATGCACTCGGGTACATTTTTATGTGAAGTGCTGTTCTTGTGATTTTGTTGATGGAAAGCACTGCATTTTCATTTAGTTTTTGTATTACTAAACCCTAAAATAGGAACCTTTGATTCTTAACTGTAACTGTGTGGTATAAATGTACTTTGGACCACATCCAATATGTCCAATAGTGGCACCATCACTCAAGCTACTCAAGAGGATCTGATGTATTGTTAGCTTAACATCACGTAAGCTGTCAGTGGTTTATCTGCTTTTTACAGATAAACCACTGACACCCAACGAAGACGTTGTTCCCCGGACTGATTTTTGTTGCTTTTTGATCCACACCCCATTGCCCCCTCCTTTCGTGAGTAAACAAAGACCTGTGCTTTATTTCCACACCCAGGCAACCCTCTTGCAAGTCAGGCATCTTACAATCTACAATAAGTTGCTCTTGACCTCTGGGGTTTTTGCAGACTTCTGAGCGTGAAAACAACTTATGAGTGACAAAATTTAATGATTTTATTAATAGATTGATTGTTTTTTTTGGCGGGTTAGGTGGTGGGAAGGCACTTTACCACTGCGCCACCTGAGTGCCTAGATTGACTTTGTTGATTGTTGGTGTGCATATAATGCAATAGGGGCTGGTGTGCTGTCTGTGCTTTTCTTCAATGATTGTTGTATTATGTAATTATATTAGTATTGTATCACTGGTGGTAATTCTTTCCTAGTTTGTAAATTGAATTTGACAGGTTGGAACCAGGGTTGCGAGATCTGCTTACTATAATTTCCCTGCAAGATTTTATTTGAAAATAGCCGATCTACAAGCTCAGATCTGCTATTTTCAAATAGCTGATGTATATGTTAGAGTGCACATGTGGCTGGCCCATAGTCGCTTCTTATGGGCTGGTTTTCCTAGACCTGGTTGCTTGTTTCTCTCACAGAATCTGGCAACACTGGTTGGAACCACACAATTCAATATTCAGGCTAGTTGCTGGTCATTAAGGAGGTCCATGAGCATCTCCTGATTGGACAAATCCTCCAGAGAGTTAATTTCCTCCAGGAGCCCCTCTCCCACCAGGAACTCTCTGATGTTATGGACACTGTCTTCCCTAAACGGTGATCAGTGATCCGGTCCTGGGCGTCCTGTAGGTATGTATCCTCTCCGACCGGGCTTTGGAGCCACTGCCAGTCTGTGCTTTGGGTGCATTGTAGCGTTTGGTGGTGGTCTCCTCCAGTCTCATGGAGTAGAGTTTGTCCCTCAGCACCTTCATCAGCTCCTTCATGGCTTTCTCCCTATGTTCTTCAGCTGGGATCGCTCTTGTTGCTGGTCCCCTGGTCAGCCAGCAACTCATCACAAACAACACTCACACATACAAAATGGAGAATCTAAATCTTAAATCCTAGGGCCCTCATGCATTCTTTATGTGCCTCTATCAAGGCTGTGCAGTTCTCCTCTCCGTTTTCAATGATGCAAGCATCCCGAACGTTCTTGGTTTCAGGACAGGCACAACACGGTTTCAGTGGCTTCTCCTTGGTTCCTTCAATTGCTGGAACTGACTCGACACTGGTATCAGATTGGCAAGACATGATGTCCAACATACTGGTATAAGCAATTATCAATAGACGAAACTTCGTTGACGAATAAGAGAAAGTGACAGCGAAGACTCGAGAGATCTTGTATATAGTGTCATAAGCATGTCACTGTGATGAGGATGTCCATATATGGACATGACATTGGCTGGCGTCCATATTTGCAAAGTGCACAAAAGGCATATTGGGGGATACACAGACTACATGACCTTTTTTACCATGGGCATTGTGACAGCATTGGAAATATGCTCTTCACAATGGGCTCTGCATGATTGTGTGGTTAAAAGCATAAACATACATTTACTCATTTATAAACTGCAGTACCACCCACATTGTTTATCCTTCTAAAATTCATGAAATCTGTGTGTGCGTGTGCATATGTCCCTCGCGTATCTCAAGAACCGTTGAATACCAAGGCCCTCATTGGAAACAAGTCCGCAAGGACTTTTATGAACGGACCTGTTAGACAAAGTATTTTAAATGTAACTGTGCTGTTTTACATTTTTTGCCTAATAAAATATTCAATCAATCAATCAATCCAACCGTTCAAACTTGGCCTGCGGGAAAATTACATCAATGACAAATATGGACATCTGCATCACAGTGACATCAGCACCGGGATACCCAATGATAATGTCTAAGGTATGAAATCACGCTTACGACACGACAGAATTCTGTGTAATGTCGAAAGCGTGAACGACCCTTTCTAGACATCCATATTTGGGCAATCGGGTGCTGAAGTCCATTGTATGATCCATCTCTTGAGTCAGACCCTGACCTCACACACAGCTGTCTTTCCCCTCACAACCAGTGATGAGCTGTGGATTTTTGAGCTAGGGGGGCTCTATTCTCTGACGTCACGTGCACGCGCACGTGCACGCATGTGCACATAGCCGATCAGCTCAGTGCTAGTTGAAATACTGTATTCAACATGTGATTTTTAATGTAATTATATCTCTTATTATGTAGTTGCATTGTTAATTTGTTGTTTTTATTTTTGTTTCAATTAATTAATTATTTCATTTTCCTTTTAGTTTTATATAAAAGCCCTTTACATAGACTCACCCACACATAAGTACTTAAAATAATCAGACAACTTGTCTTTGTCTTGTCTCAGAGAACTGGGTCCTCTGCTAAGCGATCCCCTTCACACTCTGCAGTGCAGCGACTGTTGTCTGTCATTGTGAGAGGAATGTAACACATTCAAGTAAAAATACCTAAAAAGTGTACTTAAGTACAGTACTTGAGTACTTGTACTGTACAATTAGGCCATTGTCTATCCAAAACTAGATATTCAACTTGATGATCACAGACGGAACAAGATACTGAGACAGAGAGGGGAAATTTTTGGAAAATGTATTTGTTTCCTTGTCACGCAACCTCACACGCTTCACACTTGCAACATGGACATTCTACTGTACAGCATGATTTACACAAAGTTCTCTCTCTTGACAAACTGGCTATTTGACTTGAGTTCATTCAACCTCCACCATCAGTTTGATTCTCTTCCTCATAAGTTCACGATTTTTTCACCTCAAACTGTGATGTATTCATCAGTGCCCATTTACTTCTCTTTTCCACCAGCTATTTAACACCAGTTTATTTTATTACATTTCATTTTATTTGATGGAGGTACAGGACAACAGTTGTAGAAAAACAGCATGTACAGTACTCGTTCATAAATAAATAAGTATATACATACATCTATTCCATGTTCCCTGGTTAGAGAGCCTGCCTGGGAAGTCAGAGGTCCCAGGTTTGAGTCCAGGCCTCAGCCATGTGTCAAAGTGTCCTTGACCAAGACACTTGACCCCTAACTGCTCCCCGAGGTTCTGCCTAAGTAGCGCCCACTGCTCCGCCTGTTACTTAGGATGTAGTCAGGGGATATTAAAAAAATCTTGGAATAAATTCCTTACCAAAAAAAAACTTCACCAATATGTTTGTAAAGGTGTCTAGTAACACATCTCACAAAGACTGAAATGCAGTTTCCCTAGGAGAATTGTTGACAGCTGCTGAAAGTTGGGGTACCCACCATTTCCCTGCATTTCCATGCAGGGGAAAAAAAATCTAATTTTAATTCTGTTTTAAGTAGCATGTGAGGGGTCAAACTAGGGTGTTTTTATGATTCTGAATCCATTGCAAGAATTTGTTTTGCACCAAAACCACTCCTTGGGCTAAAAACGGCCATTGAGATTGGGCTGTTTTTAGCCCAAGGAGTGGTTTTGGTGCAAAATAAATGCTTGCAATGGATTCAAAATCATAAAAACACCCTAGTTTGACCCCTCACATGCTACTTAAAACAGAATTAAAATTAGGTTTTTTTTCCCTGCATGGAAATGCAGGGAAATGGTGGGAACCCCAACTTTCAGCAGCTGTCAAAAATTCTCCTAGGGAAACTGCATTTCAGTCTTTGTGAGATGTGTTACTGGACACCTTTACAAACACATTGGTGAAGATTTCTTTTGATAAGGAATTTATTCCAAGATTGGAAATTTTCTGCTAATATCCCCTGACTAATGGGTTAAATGCAGAGAACATATAACTGTTATTATATTTATTTATATTTATTTATATATATATATATATATATATATATATATATATATATATATATATATATATATATATAAACCTAACCTTAATCCTAACAAATAATGATTGTATGAAAAAGACCTACTTGTTGTTAACTAGTTATACAAACGCTTGTTTTCTATTGTTGTATTGTTTATTGGATCTTGTTTAGTCGATACACTTATTTGTTTTAGCTCATGCTCATTTGATTTAGCTATTTTGTCTCATCTGTTTAAGGAAATAGGTAGCTGATATATTGCACTTTTACCTTAGCGCTAGGTATACTCTTGGTTGCTTGTTTTTGCAGAAAATGCACTAAAGACTTCTGGTGATTAGTAGTTTTCGTTCCCTACCTATGTTGAATGCACTTATTGTAAGTCGCTAAATGACTGTAATGTAATGTAATGTAGAAGGAATAACAGGCACGCGCTTAACACTAACGCCACGGATTTGACATGAAAGGGTTATGGGAGTGATTTAAAGCGGTCTGCCCATGTGAGAGGCAGTTCCGCGTGGGTCACAGAAGGGGGCGTCGCCAAAGACTCAATCCGTAAACCCCTGTTTCGAATTTCACTGCGAGAAATGTATTTTCCACGATCCAAGCGGACAATTTATTTAAACGCTACTTTTACTGAGGGAATAAAGTTTAGACATAATTTTCCTAATAAGGTTAGGTTTAACATAGGAACCAACGCCATCGCCATCTTTCAGGGTTGGTCATAATAAATTCAATCATCTGGTGGTACATGTTGCTGTCAGTGTCACCAAATTAGTTGGAGCTGGGTTTTCGAACTACATGGTGGGTAAAGCCTGGTGACGCGAGGTTACATGGTGGGCTGGAGAACAAACTTGCTGAGAATAAGAGACTGGGTCCCACTGTACTCAGGCACTGTTAAAAAGAATACATTAAACTAAAGACTGGGTCTCGCTGTATTACTCAGGCTGCACTACAGTGTCTATACGCAGAAGCTAGCATTCGTTTCCACGCTGCCCAGACTTCCTAATAAGGGTTATCGTTGTAACGTGAAACTTAGAGTCTAATTACTATTGACTGACTTGCTATGGGATGGGCATTTGGGCATCGTGAGTGCTCATTAGGAAGCATGTCTGCGCCGATTACTCGCGATCTCTATATACATGGGCGACCTGCGACCACAGCAGGTCAATGTATACCGAGCGATAGTCCACTGCAGGGCATCTCGAGACCCTGAGCTCATTCGATCCTCCAGTCTCAGCCTCCCAGCAACTTGGATTACAAGTGCACGCCACTGCACCCGGCGATAGAGAGCGAAACTTATTGGGCTTTTATCTTTCAGAGAAATGACTTAATCGGTTCAGATAATGTTACTATAGTGACATCTAGCGGTGATGGGAATCTTGACTTTTTTACAGGAACTCTTCAACTCTTCACATTTCTTTACCCACAAAAACATATCTCTTGAGTATCGTATGGCCTTAATGGGGACATTTTCTTTTTTTCTAAATCACTTTTTTCTTCTATTCACCTTGATATTTTCTTATTATTAATACTCCTACTTTAGTTATTTTGTTTTTTTATTATTGCCTTTTTATTGCAAATATGTTGCCTATTTTGTTTGATTCTAATTGTATTGTTATCCAATCCATACTGTTGAGAAAGCTTGATGTATAATAATTTCACTGCCTATAATGCTGCTATGGGATCTATGGGGAAAAAACACTGCAATCCATGGCAGCGGTCAGCTGACTCCAGCATGTCACCAGTGTTGCCATGTCCGCTTATTATAATCCGCTTATACTTGGGCTTGTTTTTCTGTAAAGTTACTTGTAAATATTGGTGGTGGTTGCGTTTTTTTGGGCTTGTTTCCAAAGTGTAGTTGCCTATTTGGGCTTGTTTCCTAAATGTTGTTTCACCAGTGGTTCTCAAATCTCAACATGTTCATGTCAGGGACAGGACCCCCAAATTAATATGTAATTGTCCGCATATTCTCATCTGAAAATATTTTGTGCCAGGGACCCCTGAACCAGATTTGTGTAGTTAAAATGTTTCAATTTTTTCCCCGCACTTTCCCCCCCACGTCCTTTTTCTTTAAATAGCAGATCGAGCTTGTATTTTAATTGGGCTTATTTTCGTAGACCAGGTTCCTTATTGCTATCGAAAGATCTGGCAACGCTGCATGTCACGTGGTCTGAACTGCAGTCTATCTGTACTAGTGTAACAAGCAGCAGCGAGCTCAGTCAGTACAACAGTAACAGTACAGAACCTCTACAACAACAACAACAACAACAACAACATAATAACACCTCATCATGGCCTGGACCAGGTACCAGCTGTTCCTGGCCTTCCTTATGCTCACCACGGGCTCCCTGAACACCCTGTCTGCCAAGTAAGTCTCCTATTTATCCACTTATTACAAGGTTATTAACTATACAGTAAACATTCATAACTATGTCATTGTATGGGGCTCAGAGATAGTACCATGTAGGATCATATTATTCACATGGAATCAGCTTTAACAGGCTGGCTTTATAAAGTGGAGTTTAAGAGTTCAGCATCGATTTGTCCATTTGTAGACCCACTGACCCAGGTTCCCTGGTTAGCACGTTGTAGCTAATGGATAATAGCTAATGGATAACAATGAGATTGTCCTCATTCATTCAGCATGTTGTTGTTGTTGTGTGGGATCAACATCTTATCCAATCCAGCTCTGCTGCTGATATACAAACTGTGTTTGTCAAACACTAGTGATCAAATTGGTGGCACGATCAAAGGGATTTGTACCCAATCGTCGTGTATTATTCATTCAATAGTCGTTTCTTATCTGTTTATTTGACGACTTAAAAAGTCAATTCACCTTTATCTGAATCGACGAACTGGGCTGGGCTGTGTGTGGAGGCACTGTAGTAGTTGTTATACATCTACAACGTGTTATGTTGTTGAAATGAATGTTGTTGACTGGGTAATTACAACTAATTATAAATAGCTGGATCTATCACAGTATTACACGAAACAAAAACAAAAAAAAACAGATTAAAATAGCTTTATAAATAAATGGCTTAGTCTATTGTACAATGTCTTGTCAAAAAGCATTAAGTTAAATCTAGATTAGAAGATTAGTTCAGGGTTCATTTCAGGTCCAAACCAAATCGTTCATATGCTGTGTGTGTGTGTGTGTGTGTGTGTGTGTGTGTGTGTGTGTGTGTGTGTGTGTGTGTGTGTGTGTGTGTGTGTGTGTGTGTGTGTGTGTGTATGAGAGAGAGAAAGAGAGAGATATGTCCTGGTGTAACCAGGTCATCTAAATCAGTGGTTCTCAAACTTTTTCATGTCAAGGACCCCCAAAATGATATGTATTTGGTTGCGGACCCCCCATCTCAAAAGATATTTTGTGCCAGGGATTTAAAAAAAAAAGCAGATCTACAAGCTCATAGCGCAGCACTCTGAGCTTGTAGATCTGCTATTTTTGAATAGCCAAAGTATAAAATATGGTAAAGTGGTTAAAATGATTGTGACGCTATATTAACACATTTTCCTGGGGACCCCTTGGTACCCCCCCAAGGACCCCTGGGGGTCCCCGGACCCCACTTTGAGAACCAATGATCTTAATGTCATGCCAGTGAGAGGTAGGCAGAGGGTAGAGCAGTGTGCATGTCAGCAAAACCTCTGTAAGTCACGCACTCACTTCTGTGTTCTCAACCTGTGATGTTTGTAGACTTAAGTTCTCCATGTTGAGTCACCATGCTGAATGCCATGGGTCTAGTTGCGCTTCTGCTTGAGTCTGCTTCAGTATGCACTTTTCTCACACACTATGTATTATGCAATAGATTTATTTTAAGAATAAAGGCCTAATACACTTTTATTTGGAGGGGTTAGCTACAATGTGCTGTGTCGTGCTGCTTGCACACAGTGGTGGAAAAAGTACTAAATTGTTTTACTTAAGTACAAGTGTCATGTAGAAATACTCCGGTACAAGTAAAAGTCCAAAATTATAAATTTACTTGAGTAAAAGTACAAAAGTATTGGCATCAAAATATACTTAAAGTACCAAAAGTAAAAGTACTCATTATGCAGAATGTCACAATGTTTCAAATGTATAAAAAATCTCTTGAAAATAGCTGATCTACAAGCTCGAGACGCTTTGTGAGCTTGTAGATCGGCAATTTTCAAATGGCCGAAATGTATATACGGCTGAAGTGGTTAGTGTCTTTTGTAATAATAATACAAATCTACAGTAGGCCTATGTAACTAGTAACTAGTAACTAACGTTTTCAAATAATTGTAGTGGAGTAAAAGTATAATATTCGTCTCTGAGATGTAGTGGAGTAGAAGTAAAAGTACTGAAAATTGGAAATACTCCAGTAAAGTAAAAACAGTAAAACATCTCAAAATTGTTATTAAGTACAGTACTTGAGTAAATGTACTTAGTTACTTTACACCACTGCTTGCCCAGTATGCAGTACAATACAGTCTTAGCAAAACACAGGTAACGTTTGACTGACTTCCACTATGAAACACAAACAGTGGAGTCACCTGAAACCGACCGTTTCCCTCTGATCACTGGGAAGAAAGGCTTCAAGCCGGACTCTGTTACAACATGCATGGCCTCACACACTAGCCAGGCCTTTCGGTTTCATTCGTTCCAACACGTCGGTCCTCTCGGCAAATATTATGACTGTCTGTGTGTCTAAGTGTCTGACCTTGCAATTGATTGTACCAAGTTCCAACACACAGCATATTGTCTTGTCACCGTCAGGTTAGAATAGAAACCTTGTATGTCCAAACTACTTTTCAGGAAATGGGAAAAATAACCTGTGTTCCAATGGATCCAGTGTAGTTATTATTTAGCCACAAGCTCTTGTTAATACTTTTCATTGGCAGTGGTGGCAGTACAATTTTGAGTAACTTTTTACTTTACGAGAGTATTTCCAATTTTCAATACTTTTACTTCTACTCCACTACATCTCAGAGGCAAATATTGTACTTTACTCCACTACAATTATTTGAAACTCTAGTTACTAGTTACTTTGCTGATATAAATCATTATATTATAAAACATACATTAACCACTTTAGCCTTATTTAATACCTTGGCTATTTGAAAATAGCCGATCTACAAGCTCACAACGCGTCGCATAGTGACGCGTTGTGAGCTTGTAGATCTGCTATTTTCAAACATTAGTGCTTTTACTTTTGGTACTTTAAATATATTTTGATGCCAATACTTTTGTACTTTTACTCAAGTAACATTTTGAACACAGGCCTTTGACTTGTAACAGAGTATTTTTATATTGTGGTTATAGTCCATGAGCCAGACAAGATTTCATTATCGAAAGAGTGGGCAAAACCATACCTATATTAAATTGTTCATAGGGTCAATACGAGTAAATACATATATGATAACCTCTCCACAGGAGCAGCTTTTTCATGGTTATCACACATTTTGTTATTTTTCCCATACGTACATGACAGGTGAAAAAAATTACACATTTTTAAAAAGAGTTATCATAATGAAACTTCCTGAGTTGATTACTTACATGAAGACAATGATTTATCGTATTACAAGTTTTCTGAAATTGTATATTTAAATATGCAAATTAGGCATTAGAAAAATATGACCGAACTTTCCAGAATCAACATTGGAACATTGGACAAAGCCAGAGTCAACATTCTTATTTCATTTTGTTAAGATGTTGGAGTCAAAGGTTTTTAACGAGGGAATATTCATTATCTGGCTCAATGTGGGGCTCTGGCTCATGGACTAAATGCCCAATTTGCATATTTAAATATACAATTTCAGAAAACTTGTAATACGATAAATCATTGTCTTCATGCAAGTAATCAACTCAGGAAGTTTCAGTATGATAACTATTTTTTAAATTTTGTCATTTTTTCACCTGTCATATACGTATGGGGAAAATAACAAAATGTGTGATAACCATGAAAAAGCTGCTCCTGTGGAGAGGTTATCATATATTTATTTACTCGTATTGACCCTATGAACAATTTAATATAGGTTTGGTTTTGCCCACTCTTTCGATAATCATTGCTCAATTTTGGGGCTCTGGCTCATGGACTATTAGTAGCAATACCAAAGTCAAATATCTTCTTCCACCACTGTTTATAGGTTCAATATTCATAAAAACCCACAGACACTCTTAACCACTTTCACTCTCGAAAATGTTCAAACATGTGAAAATAGCCCATCTACAGTATATAAGCGTCAGTGACATGTTGTGAGCTTGTAGATCGGCTATTTTTGCTACTTTTGTGTGACACTCTAGTATGATGAAGTATAGGACATTAATTTACTATTAATCATAACAAGTTGAAATATGGAGCTACAAGGTTTCTGCCTCGAACAGCAATGTGTCTGATCCAACATAACAAAAACACAGATGAACTTAAGACCTATAGATTATTTGGATTGATCACCTAAACACTCTCTAGTCTGGCCTCTAAGAGCAGTGGTCAAAGTAGGGTCTGTCTGGAGGAGGAGACCCCCAGGGGTCATTCCACCCCTGTAGACGTCCACGGGGGTCCCCAGCCACACATGGGCAAATGACATCATCAACATGCGACGGTTGTTGTCCCCCTTCTGTAAAAGATTGACTATTTCTAAAATAAATAAAATATTGAAGATGTTTAAAAATCATATATTAGTTATAGAGGGCAATTATAATGTATCAATGCATATTTGGCTTATTAGCCAGGGATCCTTTTAAATTGTTTCATAAATATTAAAAGTTTTGCACTTTTCCCCATGTTTCTTTTCTTCAAATAGCAGATCTACAAGCTCACAATGCGTCGCAAATTCACTTTAAATTATTACAAACAAACAATAAAACAAATAATGGCTATTCTAACAATTTGTTTCAATAATCTATTTCACATGTATGTATGTATGACATTTAGACCAGTGGTTTCTCAAATTGGGGGTCCAGGGACCCTCAGGGTTCCTTGAGGAGGGGTCACCAAACTGACCCTTACAGGTCTGTAACTCTGAGAGTCTAACAAATGGAACCAAATTGACCCCATTTGTACGCTCTCAGAGTTACGGGGGTCCTCGAAATGAGAACGTTTGAGTACCACTGATTTAGATGATTTAATTTAATCCATTAAGACCGGGAACGCATCTGTGTCATTTTCAGATTTCTTTGGTTATTAGAAAAATTGCAGATCTACAAGCTCATAGTGCGGCACCGAGTGTCGCGCTATGAGCTTAAATAGTCTAAATCCTAACAGTTTTCTGAAAAGCGTATGTTGCTATAATATCAGTGGTTCTCAAACCTTTTTCATGTCAAGGGCCCACAAAATTATATGTATTTGGCCACGGACCCCCATCTCAAAATATTTTGTTCCAGGGACCCCCAGAAGCAAAGATTTGATTTAAAATGTATATATATATAAAGATTTGCACAAATTTTCACGATTTTTTTTTCAAAAATAGCAGATCTACAAGCTCATAGCGCTATGAGCTTGTATATCTATCTGCTATTTTCGAAAGAAAACTAAAGTGACACAGATGAGAGACTGCTATGTGACGTGAATAAAAGCCCTGAGCCTAGAGTATTGTTGAATGTGTCAGCAAAGTGCTGTCATCACTTTTTTTTCTTGACTTGTCGGGTGACTCAGACAGAAGACTCACGTGCCAGTCATGCTTTTTACAAACCGGTCTGCCTATTATAAAAGTCAATAGAACATGTACTGTACAGAGGACATTGATTAACTTGGGCGACAGTACCACTGACTGTATATTCTTCTATTGTACAGGAGGTGAATCATTGTGTAAAATAACCCTTGTATAATATAAGCCATATACTTTGTTGTCCGGGGTCTCCCCCAGCAGGGGTCTGTATTTGGCTCCCTCCCTTTCCCCACTGTACACCAAACCTCTTTGGCGAAAATAGCCGATCTACAAGCTCTCAAAATGCTATTTGATGAAGGTTTGCTGAAGCTATTATGACGTGCCCTGAATCGGGACACTAGGGTTCACATGGTTAAGTCTGTCTTGGATGTTCTTATCTCTCGTCCAACATTTTAATCCAAACCATTTCAATGATGTCTTGTTTGTCTCAATAGATGGGCTGACATAATGAAAGCTCCGGGTTGCAACGGCGACAAGGAACATTTATTCACTCACCCGTTTGTACAGGTAAGGTAACATTACCACCACCACTGAAAACCAATATAAACCACTACTTTCTTATATATTGACACAAAAAAAATTATTAATCTTTTATACTTGACAAATTGATTTGTCTATTTAACCACTTGAGCCCTGTTTCATGTACTTTGTACAACAATATAGCCAAAAATAGTGAAAATAGGAGATCTCCAAGCTCACAATGCATCGCAATGCGTTGCAATGACGTAGATCTGCTATTTTCACTATTTTGAAATGTTTTTTTAAAACAAAAGCCAAAACAAAAGCCCGAAAGTGATTATTTTATTTAAAAAATCAATTATTATTTATGAACAAATTATATTATCCTCTCTGTTGGGTGGAAACCTCATGTGTCCAAACTGTCTTTTCAGGATTTAAATACAAACATAGCAAAAGTAGCCGATCTACACGCAAGCTCAAAACGTGTCTAGCTGGTTTATCTTCTACTTTTGATCCTTTTGTGCGACGCTGTAGTATGATCAAGTAGGGCGTTAATTCACGAAAAATACACTAAAGGTTAGAATATGGAGATGACAGGTTTCTCACGCTACATATATGTATATTTTTTCAATTAACTGTGGCACACCTAACTGGCATGTTCCCCGTGGCAGGCGGTGGGCATGTTCCTGGGCGAGTTCAGCTGTCTGGCGGTGTTCTACATCCTGCTGTGCCATGACAGACGCTCTCCAGTGCCCAAGATCAACCCGGGTCAGACCTTCAGCCCTTTCCTCTTCCTGGCCCCTGCTCTGTGTGACATGACTGGAACCTCCCTCATGTATGTTGGTAAGTGAATTATGCGGCTTTTCTTTCTTTCTCTCTCTCTCTGTCATCTGGACCAGTGGTTTTCAACCCATTATTTATCCGTCATTTGAGCCACGGACCACCGTTTGATGAGATTTAGCCTCTCAGACCCAAAAAGTAGAATATTTTGTTTTCGTTGGATACGATTTTGTCCACAATTCTTGGTGTATTGATGTTGGTACCATAGGAGAGATAACAGGCAAATGTTGATCAAAATAAAAATTCTTTAATTAAGTAATGCAGATGTTTAACAATAATTTAACTCTTGAGGAGGGGGGGGTCGTCTGTCTACAGGGAAACTGGTACTAGCTCCTCTTTAGGCCTCCAGAAAGATGAGTTTTTAGGGCTGTTTTGAATGGGCCCAGCGAACTGCATTTTTTGAGGGATGGGGTTAGACTATTCCATTCCTTGGTGGCTGTGCTATAGAAGGAGAATTTGCCCATGTTTGTTTTATGGGTGGGTGGTACCAGATTGTTGTTTACGCTCCCTCTAGTTTTGTGACTGTGGGTGTCACTAACTTTTTCGAGGTAATTATACAGATATGCGGGTATAGGGGGCATTTCGGGCAAATCTGCATTTACAATTTTGAAGACCAGTCCCATTTTTAGAGGTTTAACCCTGTCTTCCACCCTGAGCCTTGAGCCACCCTGAGCCACTTGAGTAAAAGAACGTGCATCTTCTTCCACCGCTGTTCTCGTGGATTAAAGTTCTCAGTCGCCACGACTGATTTCAGTCTTTTGTTTTCCATAGAAGCCAGCATGTCTTCTATGGAAGCATGTCATGCACCGAAAATAGCTATTTTCGTATGTTTAGAAGCAGTTTCCATAAAACCCTAATGCAGTGGTTCTCAAACTTTTTCATGTCAAGGACCCCCACTTGACACTTATTTAGCCCGCGGACACCCATTTGAAAATATTTGCCAGGGACCCCCATAAGAGAAGATCTTTACGGCTCTAGCAGTGATTCTCAACCATTTTAATGTCAAGGACCCCCAGTTTGACATGAGGCTACGGACCCCCATTTAATGGCATTTCTATCTCTGGGACCCCAATTTATATTGTAAAATTAATGTTAATTTAACTCTGAGAGTGTACAAATGGAACCAAATGGACCTGTTTGGTTCCATTTGTACACTCTCTGAGTTACAGACCCATAAGGGTCCATTTGGTTCCTAAACCTAACTATCTATCATTTAGCTGGGGACCCTCTGGAACCCCCTCAAGGACCCCTGGGGAACCAATGCCCTAATGGTCTCGGAAATGTCATAAAAGTGAGATTTTAACTTTAGCTTGAATCCCTTGTGTTCTCTATAATAGCCCTCAACATGACGAGCGCCTCCAGCTTCCAGATGCTGCGCGGGGCGGTGATCATCTTCACCGGCCTGCTGTCCGTGGCCTTCCTGGGACGCCGCCTGCAGCCCAGCCAGTGGATCGGCATCCTCATCACCATCTTGGGCCTGGTGGTGGTGGGAGCGTCCGACTTCGTCGGCGGCCACAAGGGCGAAGACGACCACAAACTCAGTGACGTCATAACCGGTAAGAGGGTGTGAGTGTGCGTGCGCGTGCGCGTGCGTGTGCGTGTGTGTGTGTGTGTGTGTGTGTGTGTGTGTGTGTGGTGGGTTCACGTGGTAGTCTCTCGTTACCAGACTGTTGCCTCCCACAAATTTCAAATGTTTCCGGCATACAGTCTGGGACTCGGAAGCTCTGATCATGATTAGAATATAAACCGGATGTGGAGCCTCCTCTCCATTTCCGTTTCGTCTTTACAGTCGCGCAATTTATCCTAATATAAATACAAATCATCTAAGTATACATAGCTTGCTGCTTAGCAGAAATGGAAATGAAAAAGTGAAGTGTAAAGATATTTTAAAATATATTTTCGTGAACGGAAGTGCCAGTTTCCTCTCTCGGATTTTGGGAGTTGTAGTTCCAGACTCTATATAGCATTCAGAGATTGTGGAATAGTTGTCTGGCTACGCGAGACTATTCACGTGGTTTCATGTGGGAATGCCATCTTGGATACTGTCATTTTTTAATAGCCAACTTATGAATGGGAATACCAAAATGCTCGCCCCAAAACACTGTCATCCCGGGGCAAATCCGGCGGTATTCACCTGATATTCCTAAACGTAAACTATGCCTAAACCTAACCTTATTCCTAAACGTAACCTCAGTAAAACATATACAAGAATACAAGAACCGCTGGTCTGCGGAAAAAATGGGGGCGAGCGTGTTTTGGGGGCGAGTCTTCCGGTCATGGATAAAGTGGTTAAAATGATTGTGATACCCCCCCCCCCACATGTTGAAGGAGAGTTGAACCGAAACGTTTGCTAATTTTATTCGCCACTCACTATGAGCACAGAGCACTTTATGAGTATATAAAAATGTAAGAAATACTATGTTCTTAAGTCTCTGTCTAAGGAGTTTTCCTAAAAATGTTATGCAGCGAGCAAGTCTTTTTCTGCCAGTTTTCCTATTCATTGTTGTTTCCATCATTTCCATCATGTTCGACTGCTGTGTTTCTGTCGCCCCGTGCAGGAGACCTTCTGATCATCATGGCTCAGGTTATTGTTGCCGTGCAGATGGTCCTGGAGGAGAAGTTTGTCTCCAGACATGACGTCCATCCGCTAAAGGCCGTGGGAACTGAAGGTACAGCCAAAAAAACATCACCTGAGTTCACATTTAGGCTTTGTTCAGACCGCAGGCAACGATTTGTTTCTGAAAATATGATCTTAGATTATATTGTTGCTGTCGGGCAGAAACCTTGTATCTCCATATTTCATCTTTTTTTCATCTGCTTTCATCTTTTTTCCATAAATTAATGCCGTACTTCACTGTACAACAACAGTGTCGTGCAGAAGTAGCAAAAATAGCTGATCTACAAGCTCACAACGCAATGCATTTTGACGTGTTTCACTATGTTACGAAACATTGTGAAAGTGAAGGTGAAGTGTGTCTGTAGTGTAGATTTTATTTATATTGAAGCAATGATGTGACTAAATAATAACTACATTGGATCCACTGGAACACAGATTATTTGCGCCATTTCCCAGAAATGTGACGGTTTTGGACAGACGATATGCATATTAGCCACTTGTTGAAACCTGTAACCCCGTTCTGAGTTTCATCTCCATGTCACGAGGAGAGAAGAAACCACTAGTGAAAGTGTCTAACCGGAAGTACAGCGTTACATGTCGTCCAGCCTACTGGAACTTCCTGTTTCCCTGTACT
Source organism: Gymnoscopelus braueri (assembly GCF_963280865.1). Lineage (NCBI taxonomy): Eukaryota > Metazoa > Chordata > Actinopteri > Myctophiformes > Myctophidae > Gymnoscopelus > Gymnoscopelus braueri. The sequence goes on along the minus strand of NC_137616.1, from coordinate 8,621,922 downwards.
TCCTGTACTTCTAGGTTAGACACTTTGGGACAGTGATTCTCAATCTTTTTCATTTCAAGGACCCCCAGTTTGATATGCATTAGGCCACAGACCTTCATTTTATATATACGTTTTTTATATCTGGGACCCTAAATTACACCGTAGTAGTCCTCAGGGTTTTATTTAACTCTGAGAGAGTACAAATGGATCCATTTGGTTCCATTTGTACACTCTCAGAGTTACAGGTCCGTAACTCCTCCTCAAGGATCCCCTGGGGGTCTAAGTGGGGTCTAAGGATTAAGGGGGTCTACAAAGCTTTTACTTAGTCAGAAGTTGGGACATGGGTGACTGACAAGAGTCAGTCCTGATCCTACAGTAGCAACAACAGATTTAAATCAATTAGCCTAAATTAATTGGGTATTATTCTAGTTAGTGGCCTATAATAAGATGTAAACTCACTGTCTGGCACTGGGTGATCATGCCAGCCTTGGAAAAGGGCTTAAGTGATCATGTTCCTGAAAATGAATGTTGTCCACCCCTGCCCTAAATACTCTGTTGTACAACAAATAGCGAAAATAGACGATCTGTAAGCTCACAACGTGCCACATCGCCAGGGTCACATCAACATCAACGGGCCACATCAACGTGCCACATCGCCAGGGTTTAAGGGGGTAATTGCACCTGAAGGATATTTTTTTTGTTAACATGATTTTACAGTTTTCTCTGCGCTATTTATGTGATTATTTATCTTGTTTATTGACTAGAGTTCAGGCTTACTTTGCTGACTCTGATCTCGCACTTGTAAGTCTCTCGAGATAAGAGCATCTGATAAATGATTAAATTGTAATTTCATCCAAATATAAGGCTGCTCTTTTGCTACTCTGCCACCAAAATGTGGAATGCCCTGACATCATCCATTAAAGGATGTGAAACACTGGCCTCTTTCTCTTTTTTTGTGTAATCCTTTTAGCCAATGTGTTATCGTACTTCCGTGCTTGTTTACATCTTTGACTAATAAAAGTATTCAATCGACCAATCAGTCAAATCTTCACTGCGTCCCCCACACAGGTTTCTTCGGCTTCTTCATCCTGTCGCTGCTCCTCATCCCCATGTACTTCATCCCGGCCGCCGGCTTCGGCGCCAACCCGCGGCAGGTGCTGGAGGACGCGCTGGACGCCTTCTGCCAGATCGGCCACAAGCCGCTCATCCTGCTGGCGCTGCTGGGCAACACCGTCAGCATCGCCTTCTTCAACTTCGCCGGCATCAGCGTCACCAAGGAGATCAGCGCCACCACGCGCATGGTGCTGGACAGCCTGCGCACGCTGGTCATCTGGGCGGTGAGCCTGGCGCTGGGCTGGGAGACGTTCCAGGGCCTGCAGGTGCTGGGCTTCGTGGTGCTGCTGACGGGCACGGCGCTCTACAACGGGCTGCACCGGCCGCTGCTGGCCCGCTGCTGCCCCGGCCTGGCGAGCCGGTTGGGGGCGTTGGAGGAGGAGGACGGCAGCCAGGCGGAGCGGGACAGGCTGCTGGACGAGGGCAGGGTGCAGGCCGGCGACGAGAGTTAACCCGTTTGGTTTCTCTCGAAACCTTTATACATTTTCGAAGGAACTCCAGTTTGATAATGCGTTATTAAGGCCAGTGTTTCACAGCCTGGGGTCCGTGCCCTTTGAGGGGACGGGGGAACCAAATGTTAAGGGGGCCACCAAATGTTAAGGGGGGCGGGGGTTGAGGCCTTGGGCCCTATTTTCGATGGTGCCTTACCCATTATCCCTAAACTTATTTGCCATTTTTTAACTATTTAAAAAAAAAAAATCACATTTCACGATCTACATCGACACGTTGTGAACTTGTGAGCTTGTAGATTGGCTATTTTTTTTACCCTAAAGAAGTTTAGGGTAATGGGTAAGGTACTGGCGAAAATAGGGCCTGTTGTCTATTTTAAACATGTTGCACAAAATCATGACTTCCTTTCATCCACTTTCAACATGGCATCCCTATTCTGGGCAGTCATTACATTGTCAAATATATACAGTATAGTCGAAAATATTATGAAAATTGCGAAAATAACTGATCTAAAAGCTCACAACGTGTCGCATTGCGATGCGCTGTGAGCTTGTAGGTCAGTTATTTTCACAATTCTTTGTATGAGAAGTATATAGTGTGTTTGTGTGTGCATGCGTGCGTGTATGTGTGTGGCGCGCACACGTGTGGAGGGGGTCCCAGCTTTTGTCACATTTAAGAAAGGGAGGAAATGAATTTTTTTTTTGGGGGGAATCACTGCATTAAGCCACGGACCCCCATTTGACTCATTTGTTTGTTTGTTTTTATTTCTGGGACCCTTATCTACTCATTAAAATCCTCTAATTTCACTCTGAGAGTGTTCAAATAGAACTTCTATTTGTGCATTCTCAGTGTTGCAGACACGTAAGGGTCCATTTGGGCCCCAGTTGGTCCCCGGACCTGACGTTGAGAAACAGTGAGTTAGAACACGCCCCTCTCTCTCTCTCCGCGCCCTGAGCGACCACGAACGTGTGACAGCGTCGTGGAATTGTCTTGTCCTTTAAATGTCACAGATGACCACTGATGACAGGCACTCTTTGAAATGGTTTTGTTCACGCTATCTCATTTTAACTGACACTGGAACAGACTAGTGGGGGGGTCTGAAGATTTTATTACATGCTCAATTGAAATTTATAGTAAAGGCTTAATTGAATTTATAGAAAAGACTTAAATGAATTGATAGAAATATCATTTTATCTGCCGTATTAAAAGCCATCTGGATTTTATTTTTAGAAACATCTTGGGCGATGATATTTCCTGCTCGCCAGAGACAGCAGAACTGAGTTTTATTAAAATGGCTCATGTACTATACTTGATTTTAACATATCTGGTCAAATGGTATAATTATTGTCTGGTTTTAGTCATTTTTAAATGTTGCTAATTGTATTTTTTTTTGCCAAATGGTTGGATACTGTACATTTCAAAGAACTGCTATTTTGTTTTATTTCTATTCGGTTAAAGACATTATCACATGTTCATGCTGTAAATTTTATTATGAAACAATATCATTTGTATACATTTTACTTCAGACTCACTGATAATTGTTGGTTAATATATGTGCATATATAACGTATAGTCACCATATGCCATGTATTAACCACTTCAGCCCCGGCATCCCAATTTTGGGCATGTCGTTATAGGTGAACATTTTCAAATAGCAGATCTACAAGCTCATAGGTGAACAATTTTTCTTTTGGGAAACATTTTCCAAAATGTTTTAAAATAGGGCTTAAGTGGTTAAAACAACAGAGCTAGTAATTTGCACTTCTTCGTTTACAGACTTTCGCTGGTACAACTTTAATTACCATGCACTATTATGTAACCTAGAAATGACTGTATCAGACAGACATACTGCAAGAGAAAAGGGAAATAACTGTCATTGGAATAACGTTTTTTTATGCTGACATCAGTTTTATTTCTACTCCATCGGTTTCGTTTGCAGAACATTTTTAAGTTCAAGTTAACAACGCATTGCTTCATTAACTTGAAACTCTTTACAATCACCAAGTTAGTGCCATGGAGTATGAAGTAAAGCCTTTACCATAGAGCAGCGATTCCCAGCCAGTGGTCTGGCGCCCTCTGGTGGGCCGTGAGCAAGTGGGCCCGGGGCCCAAATGATTTTCAAAACATATTATGTTGGTTCCACTGATCCAAAGCCAGAACACAATCGATTGATTGATCATTAAAATTGGACATGCTCTGAAAATGCACAGGCGGCCCACCCACCTGACCACTTAACACGGCAGCCGTGTTAAGATTCTCAAGAGGGCCCCGATCCAGAGAAGGTTGGGAATGGCTGCGATCGACAATGCTGACTGCTGTGTGCCATGAGCTGCACTGAGTGGATGTAATGATTCTTCCTTTTATAGAAAATACATTTCTTAAAGAATCCAAACCGTCTTGTCACAGTGTTTCATGTCACATCTTAGAAGAATAGAACAAACAGATTGGTCATGAATGTATTGTTTCAGCTTCTTCCTGCCACAAAATCGATAATAGCTATGAACTTACAAATAGGATCTCAAAATAGATATCTTAAAGTTAGCTTTGAAGCAACACTCTAAGCTAAGGCTATGGTTGACATTAGCTATGTTGAATTCATAGACAGTAAAAAGAATGGACAGCGTTACACCACCAGACTGGTCTACAGACCGTAAATGAAGCCTATTTTTCAGCTATTTCAAATCCGCCATCTTTCTATATCGCGCCATGTCCTGCGCAACCGGAAATGAATGCTATTGGTTGGGTAGCTTGTCAATCAAGAGCGGGGGCGGGGAATGAATGCTATTGGTTGTGTAGCTTGTCAATCAAATCATCCCGCCCCTCCTAGAGCATACCCTATCAATTTTAAAATAAATGGGAGCATAATTTACCAAAACGCGTATCATGGTGATTGAAGGAAGACTTTAAACTAGCGACTGAAAGCATATAGTATTTATGACAATGTTATAAAGAAAAACATCACATGGATGCACCTGGGACGTATCATCAGTGTTGTAGCCTGGGGTCGACGGGTGTTTCGGGTCTCGCAACAACATACACCCTCGCCCAGGTGACCCAGCCAGGGTTGATCAAGCCCCGACTTACGTCCCAGTAGCTACCCACGGTCAGTCCTCTTAGGGAAAGACAGGGCCACTCAATCCACTTCTCCGGAACTACTCTGCCGGGACTGAGGGAGAGGAGAGGCTCTGGCACGTGGAGGGACTAGGCTCTGTGGGTGGCCTCCTGGCCGGGCTCCTCCTTCGTCTCACCAGGTCCAGGACCTGAGCGTTGCACCAGACTCAACCCGTTCCAAACATTTCCTTCTGGCGTGATGGTTTCTTGGGCCATGGTGGTACTGCAGGCTCCACTTGCGTCTTGCTTGAATGGCCCTCCTATGTTTATTAAGGTAATAAAAACAAGTCTAAAGTTCGGCAAAAACCCACCCACTTGCATTGAGAGTTATTTCTTCTGACACCAGCAGGGAGGGGTAAAACAGCGAAACTACAGGCCATTCATATGAACTGTCACTTCCTATATAGACTCAATTTCAAAGGCGGATGCTGGGCCCTTGGTTGAATTGAGCACCAGTCAGGTGTCTATTATCATCCAATGCAGGTGTCTATTGTCACCCAATGCAGGTGTCTATTGTCACCCAATGCAGGTGCCTATTGTCACCCATAGGTGCCTATTGTCACCCAGTGAAGGTGTCTACTGTCACCCAGTGCAGGTGTCTCGTGTGCATGCACATTTTCACGCCAATCGGTCCAATGCCGGAGATTATCTGTACACGGGAGCTTTAGCCGTCCGGCCTGGTGGAGACAATAAAAGCAAATTAAAAATGTTTTCGCTATTATGAGCTCAATCCCACGGTATGCATCACATACAGGGTTACCAGATCTGCTTATTATAATTTCCCTGCAAGATTTTATTTGAAAATCGCCGATCTACAAGCTCACAAGGCGTCGCATCGCGACGCGTTGTGAGCTTGTAGATCTGCTATTTTCAAATAGCTGATGTATATGTTAAAGTGCTCATGTGGCCCATAGTCGCTTCTTTTGGGCTGGTTTTCCTAGACCTGGTTGCTTGTTTCTCTCACAGAATCTGGCAACACTGATCACATAACCATATGGGAAGCGGTTATTGTCCAACCCTAGCTCTGGTCCATAGCGTTAGAAGGAGTTCTCCCGCTATGGACCAGAGGTAGTCCAACCCTAGGCGTTGGCGCGAGCTTGTCGCCCTGCATTTTGTTCCAGTACTGCAGCAGCTCACTGGGATAAACCCTGTGGACTGTGACCATGTTGTTGTACTTGAATCTGGAGTAGGGCCATCCCCATGAGTTGAACAGCCCGTTGGGCGAAGGTGTGGGCTTGATCCCTAGCTTGGCCAGGCAGACTCCCACGTACACATCCTCAAAACGCAGGAGGGGAATGCTCAGAGAAGCTCGGTACATTTCCGTCGCCATGTCTCCGGAGAACACATAACCTGGCCCGGAGCAGTAGGTGGGGTACACGTCGCTTGGGTACTCTTCTGGGGGCATGTAATACTTTCTATACCGAATACCTTTGTCTCGGATTGGCCTAATGCCCCTCATGATGAAGCCCGTAATGTAGTTTGTCTTGGGCTTCAGTTCAGGTCTCAGCAGCTTGTGGATGAGGTAATCGGTGTTGACAAGCACGTCACTGTCAACTTTCATAACATAGCTGGCCCGTGGGCAATGCGTGGCCACCCAATTCATCCCCATCAGTACCTTAATAGTCAGGTTGTGGTACGTATCCAAAAAATCCTGCTGAAGGATATCGTGGTGCCTCTGGCTCTCAGACTCCAGGGTCTTCTGCTGTAGGCGTCCCAGCTCGCCTTCCTTCACCCCCAACAGGAACAGCCGGATGATCCCTAGGCCTGGAGCGAGGCCCTCATTGCCCCACGTCTGCCGTATGGCATTCCGTTCCTCTACTTGATCAGCCTCGGTGAGTATCAGAAACACTAGGAATGGTGGTGGCCCTCCCTCTGGACATTTGCTTGACTCATCGATGATGTAATGGAACGGCCCGGGAGTTAGTGACTCCTGGGTGACCCCTGGGAGGCCACCTGGGTGGTCACCCTCTTCACTTGGCTTGCCATTACCTAAGGCCAGAAATCCCAGGAACGGGAGGAGAAACAGAAGTTCAGCGATGTGCTTAGAGTAGTGGCGTCCCTTCCACTGCATGGCGCCTGGTGGCTGCCACTTGCACTGCAGTCACGCTGGTGAGAGATTATCTGCCCTGTGAACTTCAAAGAGATGTGGCTTCACGTCTAGCAGCCGAAGCTGAGGTATGGATCTGGATAAGTCTTGTATGGTAAGGAGAAAACGCTATCAAAATCCATAAAGTGACAAATCTGGTTCTGGCTTCTCTCTGGCTTCTCTGAGACGGCGGGTCTTTAGATACAGTCTGACGAGTATGTCATGTTATCCCCGATGATGTCATGATGAGTCAGCCAATCCATATCAAGCCCCCAGGACCGAGGACAAGTCTCCTGCTCTGCAACTGCAAGTTTGGGCACAAAACATGAACGAGTGAAAAAGGTTCGATCGACTCAGGGGCTTTTGCTGGTTCACAAGTTAATTTGTCAGTGTGTGTCTTTGAGTTATGTTTGTATTAGTATAGGGTCAAGTGTGGCATTGTTAGTCTAGTGTTGTGCTTGCTTATGACGTTGTCGTGTATGGTTTTGAGTTTTGAGTTCCAGACTTTGGGTCCTGTATTGTCACCCAGTGCAGGTGCCCAGTGTTGCTATGCTCATTTGGGATGTGCTTGCACTGTATTTTAATGACGTGACGCGCACGTCGCTTAACACCTACACTATAGGTCACACAATGGACAATTGATATGCATCTAGGCTCATTCCTATGTTAATGTACCTGGTGTGAGTCGGGAGCCTTTGTAAACTTTGTTGAGGTGTGAATTTAAAGTAGTTTTAAATCTATGCGTGTGCCTGCGCGTGCTCCTGGTCAAATAGGTTCCTGCACGCTGTGGAAGGCCGTCCCATGAGCATTGCACCCCTGCAGGTGCCTATTGTCACCCATTGCATCTGCCTATTGTCGCCCATAAGTGCCTATTGTCACCCAGTGCAGGTGTCTATTGTCACTGGGGTTGGGATACGGAACCGGATAACGTTAAGGAACCAGAATCGGTTCCAACAATCGGTTTGCTGTCAGAACTGGCATGTGGACATCAGGGCTGCAATACTAAACTACAATAATATGTAGGGCCTATGCAATACTCTATGTTTAGAAAGAAATATAATGAAGGGAAGGGCAAAACTATATATTTGTTTTTTTTCAAATATATAGGAATCATTAAAGGGAACTGTTAAGGAATCGGACCGTTAATAGGTAATCGTTAAGGAACCAAAATCCTTAAACTAAAGGATCCCAAAACCCTAATTGTCACCCAGTGCAGGTGCCTATTGTCACAAGTGCAGGTGTCCATTGTCACCCATCTCCAGCCAACCAGCTGACACTTGTTTGTCCTTCCTGTCAAATGGCCCCCAACAAGCCTTAATGACCTGGAGTGGTCTTTAATGGAGGTCAAAGTTTAAGCCCAGGGATCACACCATGAACCCTAAGGATCTACAGTATACAAAACAGAATCCTGAGTGTCCATCTAACTCTGAGAGAGCACAAATGGACCCCATCTGTACACTCTCTGGATTTTTGTAGTTTGTACAGCACTACCATCTGGATTAATAACCTTTAAGTCAATTATATCAAATATGATTTTAAAATGTTTTCATCTAGGACTAATAGTGTCAACTATCTTAAATAGTCTAGAAGTGGTATTGGCTTATGTGAGTATAGGGTCTGTATTTTGGGGAAATATTATGCAGGCACTCTATCTATCTATCTATCTATCTATCTATCTATCTCTATCTCTATCTCTCTCTCTCTCTCTCTCTCTCTCTCTCTCTCTCTCTCTCTCTCTCTCTCTCTCTCTCTCTCTCTCTCTCTCTCTCTCTCTCTCTGATAAATAACAAGATGTTCCACAATTACTTGGCCCAAGTCATTCCTGCTATTACCCCCTACCTCCTCTGCCTCCTGCATTCTTACCACAAACAGCCTAACATGTTAACTTTAAGATGAGGGCAAAATGAAGCCAGGAGCCAGTTTATTTAATTATCACATTCATTGGAAATAGGGGGAAACAATTAGCCTGACTCTGTACAAATCAAGCTGACAAAAGCTTATGAAACGAATACATCTCAGTTTTGTAGCTATAATCTGCACAAAATGTCAAATTGTTTGCAACGCAGCTACAAGATTAACGACATCACTGCATCAGGTGAAAAGTGACTGATGGCAACCAGCTAGTTTTAATTATAATATAATTATAAATAATTATGATAGTGAAAGTATTATTATTATTATTTGTCAAATGTTCTTCTTGATACCATGTTACCATGGTAACACTGACCTGACATGACACTGACTAGACTAGACCATGATAATGGTCAGTATCATGGTCAGTATCATGGTCAGTATCATGTCAGTATCATGGTCAGTATCATGGTCAGTATCTGTCAGTATCATATCAGTATCATGGTCAGTATCATGTCAGTATCATGGTCAGTATCATGGTCAGTATCATATCAGTATCATGGTCAGTATCATGGTCAGTATATGTCAGTATCATATCAGTATCATGGTCATTATCATGGTCAGTATCATGTCAGTATCATGGTCAGTATCATGTCAGTATCATGGTCAGCATCATATCAGTATCATATCAGTATCATATCAGTATCATGGTCATTATCATGGTCAGTATCATGGTCAGTATCATGGTCAGTATCATGTCAGTATCATGGTCAGTATCTGTCAGTATCATATCAGTATCATGGTCATTATCATGGTCAGTATCATGCAGTATCATGACAGTGTCATGGTCAGTATCATGCAGTATCATGACAGTGTCATGGTCAGTCATGCAGTATCATGTCATCTGTCAGCATCATATCAGTATCATATCAGTATCATGGTCATTATCATGGTCAGTATCATGGTCAGTATCATGGTCAGTATCATGTCAGTATCATGGTCAGTATCTGTCAGTATCATATCAGTATCATATAAGTATCATGGTCATTATCATGGTCAGTATCATGCAGTATCATGACAGTGTCATGGTCAGTATCATGCAGTATCATGACAGTGTCATGGTCAGTCATACAGTATCATGTCAGTATCATGCCAGTATCATGGTCAGTTATCATGTCAGTATCATCACAAAATATTTTCATATGGTGGTCGAGAACCACTGCTGTACATTCCAGTCAAAGACTTACTTAGTAACCCCCACTAGATGTCACTGTTTGACTAGAATTTGATCACGACCTACCTTGTGGATGTAGTAGGCCTACTGAACTGTGAAACAAAACAAATATACCTTTGCACACACAGCAACATTGTGTTCATATAAAATAAACTGATGGACACTGGTAGGATTTGGATTTAAACTTTTAACTAAATAAAATGAATAATTGGGACATTATATTTAGAGGTGAGTCTAATGGGGATAACATAACTGTGTTATTTGGAACTATTGTAGCGTGCGTTATAGGCTACAGTAAAAAAAAGACTGTATGATTAAGACGTGTTTATGACATTCAACTAATCTTAATTACAATGCGCTCCTGGGACAGTGGTTGTACCCTGACTTATCTGGTGGAATTTGATAGGCCTAAATGTTAAGCTATTTAATTTAAACACACTTCAAAACGTTTCTCACGGCGGTCCACGTTATTATCCACCAATAAGATATCTGTTAAATTGCCGAGTCGAGGCTATGTTGTTAACAAGTAGGCCTTTTATTTGTGATTGATGTGAACGTTATATGAAGGTCTGCTAAATATTCACGATATGAAGTTCATAAAATAGTGAATCGTCCTACTTCATATAGACCTACAGTAGGCTATCCTTTCCCTGGTACCCCTTTCTGTGTGTGTGTGTGTGTGTGTGTCTCTCTCTCTCTCTCTCTCTCTCTCTCTCTCTCTCTCTCTCTCTCTCTCTCTCTCTCTCTCTCTCTCTCTCTCTCTCTCTCTCTCTCTCTCTCTCTCTCACTCTCACTCTCACTCTCACTCTCATATATATATATATATATATATATATATATATATATATATATATATATATATATATATATATATATATATATATATATATATATATATATATATATATCACAATGATATTTCAATGATTGCCACTAATCAGACAAGTTTTACAATGGTTTTTATTCTGCAAGTTAAACAAGCATGTCAGATCAAGGCCCATGTTTGGGCTTCATGCTTCTTGTTCCCAGAAGATGAATGCAGTTCCCATGCTCATTAATTCCACCTGTGTGTTAATACAGCATTTAATTGATTAATTGGTCCAGAACAGTCTGCTCTGCTTTAGCTCAGTGCTGAATGTTGCTCTAAACATTGGCAACGTTAATAATCTGCAAATGTTAGTTGGTTGGCCCGTAGACTAATATGCATAAACAGAGCTTTTGACGTCTACAACGTTGTTCAGTACTTTTCTTTGTTTTATAATACATTTTTTAAAATATAAAACAGTCTACTTGAGGCAGACGTTCTCAAAATGGGTTCCTTGGGGTTGGGGGGATTCCAGGAGGCCCACTGCGAAATTATTTATAGCATCAGTTACCACTTTAAACAGTATATATAGACTACATGGGCTATTTTCAAACAATCTTGAAGACATGTGAAGAACTTGGAACATTTTAATAACAACACAAATCTTCTATGAAGCCTATACAGCCAGGTCACCTTGGACTTGAACGCTGAACGCCGGTCACATTTGCATAATTATGCGGTTGGTTGAGATGGATATCGCATGATGATTACTATTGGCTTCGCTTGTCAACAAGAACAGAACGTCTATAGCTTGAAAGATGTGTTCTTTAAGTTGTAAATTAGGCTGGACTGCTGCGGTCCTCTCGGCCAGTCAGTGTGCGCATGGCAGCATGCTGGAGAAGAAGCAGTATAGGCCTAATGGTTTGTTATTATGACCTTCTGTGTTTCCATTAGTCTCGTCTCCTATTTAGCTCTGCAGAGACCCAGGGAATGTGATTTAACCCTGTTGTACACTGATGCACACTGAAGAGTATAGGCTCTTCACAGCACACTTTAATCTGTGCAGGGGTGGTTTCAATGTAAACACACAGAGAGAGAGAGAGAGAGAGAGAGAGAGAGAGAGAGAGAGAGAGAGAGAGAGAGAGAGAGAGAGAGAGAGAGACAGACGCCGTCATATTTAAAAGCTTCCATTAAAGGCCGTCCCCAGGAGTGTTTAAATGGGAGTGGAGGCCGAGGTGAGTATGATTAGTCTACAGCCACTCTAATGTCCATTTAATGACCACTTTAATGTCTTTATGCAGGACACCCACCCACCCCACCCCGCCCCGCCCCCCGAGAGCACCCAACTCCAAAATACTATGACCACAAAAGGGAAAGGACTATGATGGGATTCATTTATACAGCTATATTTCATTGTATTTGAGCTATTTGACTTTAGCCTGCATGGTGAATAGTGCAAAGAGACATCCCCCGTGGAATTGACATTGACATTGAACCACTTAAACTATAGGCTAGGCTACTTCATTGACAGGAGTCCCCCAGGGGTCTATTAGCCCCCCCCCCCCCCCGACCCCATAATAGCAGATCTACAAGCTCACAATGCAAGGCTTGTTGCATATCTGCTCATTTCGCCGAACGTTCGCCCCAGAATATGTTATACCAGTGGGTCTCAAAGTGGGGTCAGCCAGGGGTTCCAGGGGGTCCCCAGCTAAATGTGTTGACCAGACCTATTGAAGTCGCAAGCTCACAACCTGTACATCAGCAATAACATATAATAATAATATTTAAAAGGATATTGGAACATTTTTGAAAAAGTGGGGGTCCCTGCAGGGCAGGCACAACACATTTTCAGATTGGGGGGGGGGGGTCCTTGGCACGAACATGTTTGAGAACCGCTGTGTTATTGGGGTTCAAGTGGCTGGAGCAAAAACATCGACGCCCTTTTAGATCAACATCAGGTTATTGAATACCTTTTAGTGACAAGACAGATTTATGGTCATCCTAAAGGGCGGAGGCTCCTCCGACACGTCCAACAAATCATCTCAGAAGAAGATTGTTTTGCTAGACAAGTTCAGACAACCACCCAGTAATAACTAAGATTAACGGCATGGGACGGAGTCTGACGGATGCCTGAGTGATCCTCTGGATGGTGATAGACGGCCGCAGAGGAGGGGGAAAAATCTATGAGATTTCCATATTTTCCCATGATCAGCAAGGGATGGTGATATTTTGTATTTTGTTTACGTTTCCTGCGTGATGTTCAGTCTCCAGTCCACCGACCGTATGGGCACGGCAGCAGACATTTATCCATAAGCATCAACCAAAACCACTAATGGAAGAAGTAGGCCTACTCACATTTTTTACTTAAAGGGATAGTTCACCCCCAAAATGACTTATTTCCTATCAATTACACATCCCATGGAGCCTTTTTTTGTTTTTGTTGCATTCCCATGCCAATAATTTGATGACTGGCAGAGTCTTTGGTATATAGACTCAAAACGTCTCCATTGAGTCTCCTACCAGAGACATTAGCATCTTTCCGCTGGTCATCAAATTATTGGCTCAAGAATGTGACAAAAACAAAACAATCTCCATGAATTCAAGGCTTCATGGGGTGTGTAATTGATAGAAAATAAGTATCTATCTCTTTAAGTCAAGCTATCATACCACAATGTAAAAATAGTCTACAAGTAAAGTTCGGTATACAAAACGTACTTGAGTAAAAGTACAAAGGTATTGACATCAAAATGTACTTAAAGTACCAAAAGTAAAAGTACTCATTGCGCAGAATGTCCGATTGCACGAGTTTTCAAAATACATAAAAATCTATTGAAAATAGCAGATCTACAAGCCCACAACATGTTGTGGCCCTGTAGATTGGCTATTTTTCAAATTACCGAAGTATATGAAGGCTGAAGTGGTTATATGTGTTGTAATAATAATGCAAATCCACAAAGTAACCAAAGTAGCCTAAAGTGTTCAAATAATTGTAGTGGAGTAAAAGTACAATATTTTCCTCAGAGATGTATAGTGGAGTAAGAGTAAAAGTAATGACAATTGGAAATACCCCTCTAAAGTAAAATAAATACCTCAAAATTGTACGTATAGGCTAATACAGTACTTGAGTAAATGGACTCAGTTACTTAACAGTTACACCACTGCCCAAAACAAACATCTTTCCACACCATCAGACGTTGCAAAACCAACCTAGAGGGAGGAGAAAATATATTCCCATTCATAAAGTTACAGACGGCCTGTCAAGCCTCTGTCTCCGCTTATTGTCAGGGGTGTTTTCATGCTCATTGAACAACCTCTATTCTGTTCATTGCGTCAGTCTGCTCATAACTACTCCTTACTTAAAGCCTTATCATTTTTTATTATTTCTTGACTATATCAATAAATAATGGACTGATGATAATTCGTCACTGGGGGGAGCTGCTTGAACGGTGACGGCGGCCTACAGGCTACATGAACGTGCGATTCTGATGTAGTGTCCACTGCACAGTGGTGTGGAAAGTAACTGAGTGCATGTACTCAAGTACTGTACTTGAGTACAATTTTGAAGTACTTTTACTTTACTGGAGTATTTCCAATTTTACCAAATAATTTTATACTTCTACTCCTCTACATCTCAACGGCAAATATTGTAAACTTTTACTCCATTATAATGTGAAATCCTATAGTAGTTATTTGTAGTTTTTGATTATTATTACAAAACCACTTCAGACCTATATATTTTGGCAATTTGAAAATAGCCAATTTACAAGCTCACAACGTGTGAGTTTGTAGATCTGCTTTCTGAGTACTTTTACTTTTGGTACTTTGAGTATTTTGATGCCAATATTTTTGTACTTTACTCAAGTACATTTTGAAAACCGAACTTATATAGGCTACTTTTCATATCACTGAATGTCCATTCTGTTTCTGTTTATTAACACAGAAACAGTATAACGTTTTCGTAATAGCCTATTTATAAAAAAATAAAAAATAAAAATGGTTCATTTTACATATCGTCTCTGCAGGTGGAAACTCATATGTCCAAAACTGTTACTTTTCAGGAAAAGTATCAAAAGTAGCAGATCCACAAGCTTATCTGCTACTTTTGATATGGAGATATGAGGTTTCTGCCCGACAGCAGCGATAAAGTGGAGGTATTTGAGGGTCACTCACATCAATGGTATAATGTTGTTGTGATGTGACTGAGGACATGTCTCTCTATAGTTCTCTGTGTTCCTCGGTGCTGTGCAGATGGTGGCACGGGGCCATAACAGAAGGGTTGTGTACAATGGCCCAGGTCCCGTTAAATCTGTGAAAGTTCCTTCCTGAGAGGCAAACATTGCCAGAAATAGTAATCTTGGCTTCGGCCCGGCCTCGCCTGTTCGCTGTTCGACAGAGGGGAGCAATAATTCTAGGTTTAATAATGGGAATCATTTAATTCTGTCCGACTTCTTGATCCAAGAAGCTTCCATGCAATCCAGGGAGAGGTGCTCATTCAGGCCTGATAAGACTTCCTGCAAAATACACAGGCTAGTAATCAAGGCTCTCACACAATAGAGCCAGGGTCCAGTGTATACAGTAGGCTGTGCAGTGGTAGACAAAGTAGCCTATAGATACTCAAGTAAATATAGGCTATACAAAAGTACAGATTACAAGTGCATTTTCTTTTTTAATAACATTTTGGAAACATTGTATTGAAATTTGGAACATTTCCCCCAAAACATACAAATACAAAATAAAATCAGAAATCATTTGAGTGAAAAGATCAAACAGAGGAAAACTAGCAGATCTCCAAGATCACATTGCATCGTGGTGCATTGTGTTGCGAGCTTGTAGATCTGCTATTTTCACTATATTTGAAATAGGGCTTATAAGTTGCTAATTCATTATATATTTTAGCAAGTTTGGGTCCCAAGAGTCCCTTCTTAGATTTTTTTCAAAAAAGTACAATATTTCTATTTAAAATGTAGCGAGGGGAAAAGCATACTCCCAAAATGTACTCAAGTAAATGTACTTACTGTCCAACACTACATAAGACTTCCTGCAAAATACACAGCAAGGCAATCAGGCTCCAACTAACAATAGATCATGGGGTCCACAGTGTACAGTAAGTACTCTGCGTGCACAGTGCTCATGCTTTGTTTTCACTTTAATAACCGACAGTACACTGTGTGTTTATGTGACTCACGTACAGTTTGACATTTCGTTTTTCAACACGTCTTGTTCGAGCTCTGATTAGCATCAGCTCACAAACCAAGCCACAATGTGTTATTGATCTCATAAACAAAAAGTTGGACTATTATTATAGCTATGCAAACATGTATTATGCATTTATACCAGGGGCTCTCAAATGTTTTCGTGCCAAGGACCCCCAAATTGTTTGTATTTGGCCGCAGACCCCCCCATCTGTATAATATATTAATTACTAATATATTGATTGTACACAATCCGAATCCTGTGTTCGTTGTTAATTATAACGGAGAGTGTAAAGATTATGGGTTAATTTGAGCCCATGCAACACTCTAGTTAAATTAAGACTACTTTTTTTTTTACTGTGTAGCCTATATATCCAAAGTAAAGAGTGATTATCAAATATTGTTTTTACAGTTAATACCATAATATAAAGTGATATATTTCCCATACATATTACAGTGTGTAAATCATGTCACAGATTATGATCTTATAAGTTATGTCTTCAGTACTGAAGGAACGGCATGCGTGTAAAGTCTTACGGAATGTTTTAATTCACGGCATTAAATCCTGTTTGTGTTCAGATCCAGGTCCCTATATGTTCAGAAGAATCTATTTCAGGTATGAATATACTTCCTTCCTTCAATCTGGACAAACCATTACTGCCTCGTGGCCTTTTTAATGCAAATACAACTATGGATATTGAGGCAAACACCTGCAGACTGTATAAATGTATATGAGATTTATTTCCCCCTCATATTTCCACACAACATGTATCTGATATTGTAGTGTAAATGTTGCTTTTATAGGCTATAGTTGTATAAGTTCATAATCACAGAAAGCTCGATTAATACTTCTGAAAGTCAGTAGTGATACAGCAAAATTAAATACATTAAAAAAATAAACATCTGCAAGCTTACAAATGTGTGACTATGCATTTGCTCTTTGTCATACGTACTACTGTACACATCGTCGCTGTCGGATGGAAACCTAGCTCATACGTCCAAAACTGTTACTTATCAGGATTCAAATTCAAAAATAGCAAAAAGTTGCAGATCTACAAGCTCTTGTGGATCCGCTACTTTTGATGCTTTTGTGTGACAAAAAAAGTTAGAATATGGAGATAAGAGGTTTCTGCCCCGCCAACAGCAACGATATATAGTGGTTAAGTGGTTAATGCTTCCCACTAAAAGCTCATCATGCACCTGAAATAACTGAGGCTTGTCCCCCCCCCCTGCATCCTCTTCCCTGGATTGTTTTGACTATACATGATCGAGGGCAAACGTTATATTATCTTCTCCTTTCTAATTTTAACCCAGGAAAAGTGTCACTCTGTCACAGTGCAATGGGGAGGCTAGTCAGGGTCATAGACGACCCTTCCTTCTGGCTGCTATATGAATCAACACTAATGAATACATCACAAGCCATTGTTTGGAACCAAAAGAAACCCGGAGGAGGACAATAATAATAATCACACGCTCGCGCGTACACGCACGGACGCACGCACGCACAAACAGCGCTGCAATTTGGGGCTTAATTGCTTATTATTGTTGTATAGGCTAAATATGAAATTTATCATGCGAAACATGTGATGTATGGATATCCATGCAGTAGGCCTACACTGTAGTATGCCGCAAATTACTCGAAAATAATATATTTATAGTGTAGTCAAGACAAAATGTAGGCTATTACACTATATTCATAACAAAACAATAGCCATTGTTTTTCTCCAATTGCTGCAAAAAATATATAAATATAAATAACTTTCATAAGGTGTCCATGTGACTTTCATTTCATAAGTTTCAAATGAATCGAGTGTAGCTGGACCATAACGTGTGAAACTCGAGGGGCCTGCGGATGAAGTATCGCCTCTGAAGTTAATTGTGTTTTGCTTTTGAAGGGGAATAGATTTCCTTTGTTTATTATGAGCGCAGGGACGGATTTGCGTCACCGTGCAACTTGCAGCCCGAGATAAAGTAGCACAAATATTGAAAGAGGGAAGTTCTAACGGTCATTATAAAGTTTCCCCTCCTCTGCTCCGGAAGAAATAAGGATTTCTGCTGTATCCTAAAATACTAAAACAGCTTCTATTTTTGGGACAAATCTAGCAGGCGTATCCGCTCATTTAACACGAATCACGGCCCATCAAAAACAGGATGACCCGAAGCTAATAGGAACTAGGCTACTCCCGCACTCCTTTTATTGTAGCCTAACTGGACGGGACTTTTTAAACAGCACTACTGCTATTTTAGCTGTGATATATAGCTAAATAGCTTTTAGCTATATTGATACATTATAATTTTAAATAAGAGATACGTGGTGTTATTTGTTTGGGTGGTTAAAAAACATTTTCGCACAAATGCTATTTTTTTGTAATCATTTTAGCTCATGCATGCGATTGGGTATGATATATATCCTGTTAATGTATTATTACTTACACCTATATCATGATGTATATTATAGGCTACTTATGTTAACACACTAGACGCTATGATGACAACATAATTTATATCATTTTTAATAAATATAATAACAACAATGAACATGTAATAGCCTATATTTGTGTGAAACAGTGACATACAGTAGAATATCAGTGTTAATTTATCCATCTGTAACTGTGAAAGTATAGACTATATAGTATGTAAATGGTTACATATCAGAGTTGAAGTAACATGCATGGTTGCACTGTGTAACTCAATTAAAGGCAATTAAAGGCACAGTTTAATTAATGGTCGTAAAAAAGCCGTGCAGAATGTAGTGCCAAGTGGGGACTGATGATGGTAATAGTGTGTGTGCATGTGTGTGTGTGTGTGTGTGTGCATGCATGCCTGTGTGCGTGCGTGCCTGCGTGCGTGCGTGTATATGTGTGTGTGTGTGTGTGTGTGTGTGTGTGTGTGTGTGGGGGGGGGGGGGGGGTACCTATTAAAGAGATCTATCAATTGTCCAGGGATCAGACGTGTCACGGTCAGTGACATCTGTGTGATGTGAGCAAATACAAAATCATCCATTGGCTGAGAAAGCGACCAATCGGCGACCAGAGACGGAACTTCAGAGTCCAACTACTAGGCTAAAAGTTTCCAGAGTGAGGAGAAGGCTTTTGGCACTTCCACGTACAGGACGTCCCGCTATAAAGAAGACCCTTTTCTACCGTTTGATACATGACGCGTTCTGTCGCCATACTATCACCGGGTGGTTTTATATAGTTGCTGATACTAGCGAGGCAACCAGCAGCTACGGAACTCGAGGATGTACACGGCGGGACTCAATCCGTTTTACGCGTCCAACTTCAGCCTGTGGTCCGCGTACTGCGCGGGCGGCTTCGCCGTGGACACGATGAAGAAGCCGTCGTTTTGCATCGCGGACATCTTGCAGCAACAGGCCGGGGGGGACGCCGGCGGGGACAACATCGGCGTGGGACCGGGCTCCTCGCACATGGTGGGACAGCACCGCGTCCAGGCGGCGCAGCAGCACCCCAACGGCGGCTCCCCGCTGCGCCCGTCCCCGGTGGTCGCCCCGGAGCCCTCGGTGTTCGGGGCCAGAGCGAGTCCGTACCACCACCACCACCACCACCACCACAGACACGGACTACACATCACCAGAACTTTTAACTCTCAACAGGCGGCCCCGCTCACGTCGAGCAAAGACCTCAAATTCGGAATTGATCGGATTTTATCGACAGACTTTGACCCCAAAGCCAAAGAAACGTCGTCTTTAAGAGGTGAGCGTTTTAATACAAGTTTTATACAGCTGAGCTGCTGTTGCTGCTGCCTGCTGCCACCCATGGGAACCCATATGCAGCAGAGATGAGTGTTTGTGAAGCAGGGCTTGTGTTCATGTCACGCCACGGATCCCTACATTGACTTTAGTTATAACGGACACCCATTTTAAATGACCCTGATGTCCGAGAGACCCAGTGATTTATGACAGTGTATGTTTTGGTTTTAAATGGACATGTCTAAATGGCATGTAGCTGAGAAATAGATTCATTTAGTGATGTTGTAACAAGTTGTCAGAATAGCCATAATTATTTTCGTATTGTAATTATATATTATATTCCAATTCCAAGTTAATTGAATGTACAACTCCTTGTTTGGCTTGGGACCCCCTGGAACCCCCCTCGATTACCCCTGGGGGTCCCCAGACCCCACTTTGAAATCCGCGCACTGTTGCAAGGCATCTTATTTTGGCGTGTTTCTGTCTTGTGGTGTAACATGCCTTCATCCAAAACCACACAGCAACATCAAAGTTGACCCTTGGCTTTTTAACATCTATCCCTATAGATTCTATACCATAATAGGCGTTTAATCAATGATCAAACAAAGTGGCCACGTGAAAATAAAGTTCCCTATAGCCCACTTTCACTTTAGAGAGATGATTCGCGACGCAGTAGAACATACGGCAATAACAGATCTACAAGTATTGTATAATTTGTATGTCACTAAATGTTTCATGAATTTAATACACAGGACCCCAATGGAAACAAGCCACAGCGCTTTCTTGGGTTTAATCCTTTTAGCATCCTTTTGTATTGATCTGTACTTTCTGTGCTTTTTTGCAAACCACTAAATAAAGTATTCAATCAATCAATCAATCGATCGATCAAGCTGTTGTTATAGCTTGTAGATCTGTTCTTATCGGCAAGCAACACCGTCTCACTATATTAACACAGTTGTCTATATATAAATAATAAATTAGGCTTGCCTTGTGTGCCAAAAACCTCTTTACACTGACTTAGACCATTGGTTCTCAACCTGTGGGTCGGGACTCCCAGGGGGTCCCCACAGGATTTCGGGGGGTCCCCAGATGACAGTGAAGTGACAATTTAAGGACTTTTAAGACCTTTTTAATACCTAAAAAAAGGTAAGTAATCAACAAACTGTAGCCTACTACTATAAAAAGTGGTCAAACATTGGTCAAATTGTCAAATAATAAGAAAGAGGCAAAACATGTGAAAATAGCCGATCTACAAGCTCAGTAGATCTGCTATTTTCTCAATATTTATCTGGGGGTGTCCCCAGTTCAAATATGATTATTTTGGGGGGTGCACGGCCTGAAAAGGTTGAGAACCAACCACACTGACTTCAGCCCATTATGTCTCTCGCCCCATACACAGATCTCACGTCCATTGTTAGCTCGCACCGTCAGTCAGGGATCCACCTGAGCATTCAGCCACCAGTGAGCCAGTACTTCTCGTCGCTAGACCATCACGCCGGGATGAGCGACGCGGCGTCGGCCATGATGAGTTCACTAGCAGGCAACGGCCACGTCAGGCACGCAGGCCCGCACCCGTTTCAGGACACCTTCCCAGGTAGTCTATATCTCACCCAGTGTTTAGGACAAGGGTTCACAAACTTTCAGTGCATGCCGCGACCCCCCCCCCCCCCCCAAATAATCATATTCGAACTGGGGACCCCCCCAAAATAATAATCATATTATTTGAATATTTGAACCTGACAAGCACTTGGACTTGTATTACATTTAGTTTGACTCGGTTCCACAGATAAATATTGTGAAAATTAGCCGATCTGCAAGCTCACAATGACTTGCACTGCATGCCAGGTGTTGTGAGCCTGTAGATCTGCTATTTTCACAATATTTGCCTCTGTCTTATACATAATATTTGCCAATTTTGTATTAAAAAGGTCTTAAAAGTCATTACATTTTAACTTTAGAAATGTGCAGATACCCTATATACACTTATACTGTATGTTGGTTTGTTTGTTGAGTGAGAAAACAATGTTGCTAATCAGCTGCCCCCCCCCCCCCCCCCCCCCCAATAATAATAATAATAATAATAATAATAATAATAATAAATAATAATTTGGGGACCCCCCTGCCTGGGTGTCCCGACCCAGAAGTTGAGAACCCCTGGTTTAGCGGCTGTGACACCTGCAGCTGTAAATGACCGTTAATTGGCCGTTAAAAAGCTGCTCCTCGGATTACTTACAACGGACACCTTTTGAATTGAATTGAATTCACACCGCATTGTCTCCCCCTCCTCTCTTTAGGTCCATATGCTGTCCTCACCAAAGACACGATGCCGCAGACCTACAAGCGCAAGAGGTCGTGGTCCAGGGCGGTGTTCTCCAACCTACAGCGGAAGGGCCTGGAGAAGAGGTTCGAGATCCAGAAGTACGTCACCAAGCCGGACAGGAAGCAGCTGGCGGCGATGCTCGGGCTGACGGACGCGCAGGTATAAAGAGATGCCTGTTGATCATTCATTCATAAGCTATGATAGTTGTAGGCCTCTCTCTATACGTTGTCCTCAGGCCTACATTGTTAAAATTAAACTTTAATTATAGCTCCTGTCCTTTACATTAGCCTACAATCAAGCAAGTGGTTCAGTTTATTTTGTGTGGTTTTAATTGGATTTTAATTGGTTTTCAATAAAGAAATCTATATAAAACGTCTACTGCCTCACAACAGAACTCTGTATTTTACTTTGACCTAAAGTAAGACACCATTTATTTATACTTCGCCATATGCATTTAAAAAAAAAACGTTTTGAACTGAAAGTGTTTTTTTAACTGTGGTTTAAGTGTGTGTGTGTGTGTGTGTGTGTGTGTGTGTGTGTGTGTGTGTGTGTGTGTGTGTGTGTGTGTGTGTGTGTGTGTGTGTGTGTGTGTGTGTGTGTGTGTGTGTGTGTGTGTGTGTGTGTGTGAAACAAGCCTCTATAGGGCTTTTTGTGTTATCCTTTTAGCATCATTGTGCCACTGTACCATTTGCAAACTTGTTAATAAGATATATTCAATCAATCAATCAATCAATCAATTTGCAGGTCAAAGTTTGGTTCCAGAACCGCCGCATGAAGTGGAGACACTCCAAGGAGGCCCAGGCCCAGAAGGACAAGGAGAAGGACCAGCCAGAGGACAGCAGCAACAGCAGCAACAACAACAACAACAACACAAACAACAACAACAGCAACAACAACAACAACAACAACAACAACAGCACCAATAAGTCCCCTACAGCCGGAGCCGAGGAAGAAGGAGAAGAACCCAACAACAGCAACAACAAAGAACCGGACGAGTCGGAGTGCGAGAGCGACGCCTGCAGCGAGTCCGGAGAGGAGTTCGACCATGAGGCGATGCAGGAGGACAAGAGCGACGTGGACATCTGTGACCTCCATCACAACAAGACCGTCAGCGTCATCATGACCCCTGCTGTGAGTAACACAGAGGATGTTACAGCAGACACAGTGCTGATGGCCCCGTCGGCATCACAGATAGTCATCTAATCAAGTTGGTTCTCAATCTGTGGGTCGCGGGACCCCCCCCCCCCCAAGGGTGGATCCCCCACATCGTTATGGGGGGCGGGGTCCTCAGATGGCAGTGAAGTGACAATTAAGGACTTTTAAGACCTTTTTAATACCTCAAAAAGCACCATAAAAAAAAGAAATAGAAAAAGAGAAAAAATATATATAATCAACAAATTATACTATAAAAACTGGTCAAACAAACATTGGCCAAATTGTCAAATAATATGAGAAAGAGGCAAACGTTGTGAAAATAGCAGATCTACAAGCTCACAACATCTTGCGTTGTGAGGCGTTGTGAGCTTAGATCTGCTATTTTCACAATATTTATCTGTGGAACCGAGTCGAACAAAATTGAATGCCTCAACTCCTACAATTCCAAGTGCTTGTCAGGGTAGGGGGTTCCCCATGTTGAAATATGATTATTTTGGGGGGGTCGCGGCCTGAAAAGGTTGAGAACCACGTGATCTACTCGGACTATATAATTGACTGCTAATTATAACTGTTAATTGACTGTTAACAAGTCTCTAATTGGACTACATTGACCGTTAATTGTAACCGTTAAATCAGTGTCTCTTTTTAAAGCTCAAGAACAATGGTTTTATATTTTATCATCTTGGTTGGAAAGTGGACACTGTGTTGAAAAACCAACGCACCCTGGGGAGTTTAGACTTGAGCCTGATTTTATTAATGCCTCGTTCTGATCGATCGATTTGGTCAATTGGTCTTATCGATTTATTGACGATCACTCCTCCTTATCGTTCTCCTCGCTTTAAGAGCTTTATGTGCATGATCAGTTTTTCCTCGTCTGAAGGAAATGTGCGGTTTGTGAAGTTTTATTAGGCTATGAACCACTTTGTGCCACGTTATGATGAGATCTCAGAACATCACGCAGTGTTCATGTATTATTATTATTATTTTGTTGTTGTCTGGATTGAGAGTTGTACATTATTTTGTTAATAATAATTTGCACTGAAAATATTGTAAATAAAAATGTTTCTTACTTTGGAAATTGGATCACAAATGAACTCAAATCGTTTATTATTATTATTATTATTATTAGCCCATAAAACGTATAGGCCTATTTAGTTTTTTTTTTTTTAAATAGCTTAATAATTTCCCTATCTGAGCAATCCGGTTAAGATGTATTTAATCTTGGTAGCTTACACCTCTGTCAACGTTTTGGAATTTACATTTCAGACTAGATTTTGCTCTTTTTCTAGCCAGTGTAAAGTTTCCAAATTAAACTATTAAGAATGATTTTGCGCATGAATAGGCCTACATAGTCGCAATATAGAAAAATAAAAAACAACTGCCGCAAACTAATGAATTAATTTATGTGCATAAATGAATAAAATATTCAAACATTTTAAAGAATTGATGGAGAGCGGCAGCCATGCGTTTAATAAGATAGCTATAGGATGGATAAAGGTTCACAGCTAAATAAATCGTAAATAAATCATTTGGATCTATAGTTTGGACCCAAATGAGTAACTCAGCGTGTATACAAATGTAACCATTAGTGTCTCATGAGACAGAGTGAAATTAACACGTGAGAAGCTCTTATTGATACAATGTTGCATGAACCGCCGATGTGCAACATTAATTCAGACTTCATGGGTATGTAGGCTGTCGTCTATAGGATTGCTTACACAGTGGTGTAAAGTAACTAAGTACATTTACTCAAGTACTGTTACTGTACTTAAACTTTTGAGGAATTTTTACTTTACTGGAGTATTTCCCATTTCAATACTTCTACTCCACTGCATCTCAGAGGCAAATATTGTACTTTTACGCCACTACAATTTATTTGACAGCTTTAGCTAGTTACTTTGCAGATTTAGATTATTATCATAAAACATGCATTAACCAATTCAGCCCTATAGCCTACATTTCGGCCATTGCGATGCGACGCATTGTGAGCTTGTAGATCAGCTACTTTCAAAATATATTTATACATTTTGAACTTGTGAAATGGGACATTCTGCACAATGAGTAGTTTTACTTTTGGTACTTTAAGTATATTTTGATGCCAATACTTTTGTACTTTTACTCAAGTCAATTTTGATTATAAGACAGATAATAACACACTGCGGTATTGATACTTTTACTTAAGTAAAACATTTGAGTACTTTTTCCACCACTGGCTTTACATTGAGGGCCATTTTTCAGTTGACACATAAGCCTACGGTAATTTTTTTCATAACAAATTCCCCTCATTGGTTATTTCACAACCCGCGTCTGAAGAAGTTGGCTATAATATCGTTAGTGAACCATAAGCCTGTGATAAATGACAATAATACAGCTTTCTTTCCATAAGCATAATGGCTACGACGAGTTCACTGACTTTCTCTTGAGAATGGTATAGGCGGCCTGTATGGGGAGAAGTGGGATTTATAGTTTGTATACATTACGTGGCTCCAGATATCAGCAAGGACACGGATGAGTATATTATTATTGTATGAATATTATCCAGACACACTTAGAACACAACCTGCTCCATGTATGGACGTTCTGTCTGCTGCTCCCTGAGCCTCTCCTTAAAGCCATTAAGACCAAATAGGCCTACAAATGTCCTTTAAATCCTAGCAGTTTTCTGAAAAACGTATGCTTCTAAATCAGTGGTTTTTAAACTTTTTCACCTCAAAGCCCCATATTGTAACCCGGAGGCCTGCTATTTCTACAAATAAGGCATCGATCGGAGAAAGTCTGATTAGGCCTACTAATTAAATGACCATTTATTTTAGCCACATTTTAGATGACACTCACTCAATAAATAAGGTCTTTCAGCCCCTGTTATCGTCACAGGTGGCTGTTCAGATAAATGACGGACGCATAAAGAAAATTACGCATTTTCTCAAGATTGCATTTTAACACCAATTGTCCGCAGTTTAGCTGCACGATCACATTAAAGTCATGTTCAATTAGGCTATATAATGTTTTATTGACATAAAAAAAAAAAATTGGGGCTTTTTTTATAATGTTTTACAGTAGAGACAAACAGGAAACAGGAAGAGGGAGATGGGGAGAGACAGAGACACGCAGCAGAGCTCGTCGGGATCGAGACTCGAACCCGCGATGCGCTGTCTGTCAGGCTGCCACTACATTGAAGCCTAGGCGGCCGGACCACTACGCCAGCCGCCCGGGCAGACTTAATAGCAATTTAAAACAAGCTCCTAAATCTGAGGTAGACTAACTTGCACTAACTTGTTACAATGCAGTAGATTAAAGGTGCAGTGATATGTTTTTGTTAGAAATAAGTGATAGTGATCAATGTTTGTTTAGTGACAGGAGTCTCCCTGTCTCTCCAGTTCTTTAGGAAACAGAAAACTTTTTTTCAGGTCGGGATGCCAATTTTATCCAATCATGAGAGAGAACTCAGACAGATTATTACAGGATAAACAAGTGAAATTGGAAAGTGATGACACAAAAGAAATCAGCAGACAACATTGGAACTGGAACTCTCTCCTGATTGGATGAATTGGCAACTCACCTGAAAATGAGCTGGAGAAATTAACTTTTGAGATCCATATCTCAAAAGTTAACTTTTCACAAAAACATTTTGTTTTAATCATAACATATCACATAGACTACCGTTATGGATATTTCACTGTATTTGACTTCTTCACATACAAATATTTTACCAAGCCATTGAAGCCAATGAACCACTTATTTATAAAAAAAAAATGGGAAAAAAAGACATGAAAAAACATAACTTACTGCTATGATTTAAGGTCTATGGAGTGTATGTATGGAATGGCGTGTTAACATTCGTATAAGTTATGATAGCATCATGGTAGGTGTAGTAATTTTGCCAAAGTGTTAAAATCTCCCACATGTGAACATTTTCTATCAGCTCTCTTAAGCCCGGAACATTATTAAAAGTATGACTGATTATGAAATTATGAATATCCAAACCAAAGTGTGAGTCCTGAGCCAGGTTTCTGGCTATGCAATTCATCACGGCTCAACACACTGAATAATGAAGGAGTTATAATGACTTGTTAAGAAATTGTATATTTTGACTATAACTCGCCAGTAGAATTATTATGCCAGTAAAGTGTACAAGTGGAATTATTAAATATGCATGCAGAGAGTGTCAAAAGATTTGCAGCTGAAACAATAAGATGAGTGGAATTGTAATATGTTCGGTGGCTCACATCCACAAAAATAATTTACAGTTCAAATTAAATATTTTGTTATCATTTTACAGCCTAATCATGTCTGTAAAACACATATTTCACAGAGAAATATCATCATTCTTTCGCTGCTATTCTCAATTTGTGACACTGGTTTTGAAATATTATGTTTGCTTGGTTTAATATGGCGAGAGCTCTGTTTATGTTTGTGTTTGAATTAAGAACCTTTTAAAAGATTTATGCTTTAGCTCACACTGAAAATCCTGAGTGTAAAAATGGACCCTTAAGGCCCAGTTGAGTGTATAAAGGGCTGTTCACACCAAGCACTAAACAGTGCTCTAAACGCGTCGCTTCTCGCCGCGTCTAGAGTTTGCGGATCTGCTACTTTTGACGCTTTTGTGTGACGCTGTATAGGATGATCAAGTAGGACGTTAATTTACGGAAAAACACAAACATAGAATACGGAGATAAGAGGTTTCTGCCCGACAGTAACAATATATGGCTCACCATTATATTTGTTTTTAGCATGTGGTGTGAACTCTGCTATCCACTTTAAAAAAAAAAGTATTTATAGTTAAAGTTATTATGTAGTCATCGTGCTTGACGGCTCTTATAACTCTGAGAATGAAACCAAATGGACCCGTTAACATTTTCCACATTCCCAGAGCTAAATGAACACAGAGAATTCTATACAGTGGAAGCCTTTTAATGTCACATAAGAATTAAGCCACTTCTCTGCGAGTGTGACCTGCATTGCAGGCCCGGACCACCAGTAGCTCGGGCTTACTATGGGGGGTGGGGGTGGGGGGGGGGGGTCCACACTTTCCCTCTCCTAGCTCCGGAAAGAGGGGCCGACCCCTGGAGGGTGTCCGTTTTTCCGTTTTAAGCCCCAGCCATCTTGAATTTCACTTTTCATACCCCAACCAACCCCCCCCCCCCCATAACTACCTGCAAGACCTTTTGTTTCTTTTCCACACAGGAAGACATCCTACACCGTGAGCCATCAGAACCGATACCGACCCATAAAGTGCCTTGGCCGCTCGGTATACGTACCGACCGTTATGAAGTAGGTGGTACTCATCTTAATCGTAGCTCTTAATTCACGCGTCGTATGAAGGAAAAAAAAGAAACAGAAAGTTGCTTGTCAGAATTATGATAGCCAGTTTTCCGAAGGAACGCAAAAGTAAAACGACCCCGAACACTTTATCAAGTAGGTATTAAGCGCTTAAAGCGCTGCGAGCGTATAAAATGTCTGGGTGGGTCGAGTCTCAAGAAATGATCCCTCGAAAAAGCTGTAAATTACGCTAGTATTTGCAAATATAAAATAACAATAACAATCCGAACGCTTAACATAATACTGAGGGGCCTTGATTTGTGAACTGTCCTAAGAACTTTTATGACCAGGATAGGAGAAAGTCCATCTGGACCGTATTTAATGTCAGCCTTTCCGCCTCCATTAAAAGCCTGTCCTCCGCGTCCCTCCTGGCAAACCCAGACCTGGGGAACCCATAAAACAAACCGGCCCCCAGGATTTCCCCCCAATATTTAACGCTTTGAAAAAGTAACTGTGTCAAACAAATTGCCTCTGTGAGAGCGGAGCGGGGGGGGCGGGGGTTTGAAGGATTATTGAGACTAGAAGCTGTGACATCTCCTCCTCTTTGAGGCATTGACTGTGAACGTGTTTGATAGGCTGGTGGGAGATTCCTCCGCCATTGCTGTAATGCAGGTCAGTGCAAGGGGCTGACGGGAGATTTCTAACTCTCGTTGCCGTAATGAATGCACTCACTGGTTCTCAAACTTTTTCATGTCAAGGACGAACCCTCGAATTGATATGTATTTGGCCTGCGGAGGACCTCCCCCATCTGAGAATATTTTGTGTTGTTAAAATGGTTTAAAAACGATTTCTTTCCCAAGATCTTTTGGGGGAAATCGACAAGTTCGACAAGCTCACAACGCTATACGCGTTGCGTGAGCTTGTAGATCGTCGGCTATTATTTACCCCTTGGAACCCCCTCAAGGACCCCTGGGGGTCCCCTTGGCCCTACTTTGAGAACCATTGCTGGAATGTGTCAGAGGCCGGGGCTGATGGGAGAATTGTCCTCCATAGCTGCAGTGGTTTCCAAACGGCGTGTGGAGGCACACTGGTGTGTCTGAGACGAGTCCAGGTGGGACAACCACACATTATTATTTATTGCAAATCGTTGCTGTCGGGCAGAAACCTCCTTTCTACATATTCTAACTTTTTGTGGTTTCTTTGTAAATTAACGCCCTACTTGATCATACTAGTACACAGCGTCACACAAAAGCGTCAGAAGTATAGCAGATCCACAAGCTTGTGTCGCAAGCTTGTAAATCTGCTGCTTTTGCTGTTTTTGAATTTGAATCCTGAAAAGACAGAGATGAAATATACCACTATACAAAAAGTTATAAAGATTCTTTTTAAATGACAAAATCAGTACACTTTGTGTGCACTCATTTTCCAATACAGAGGCAAATTATATACCCCAAAAATATATATTTTAACCACTTTGAACCTGGCGTCCCTATTTTTGCTTCTCTTGATTTATACGTTTTTAGAAAATTTGTGAAATAATGAAGTATAGGGTTGAAGCGATTAAACTTTCTTTAGTTATTATGAAATGAGTTAAAAAAAAATTACTCTTACAGAGAGTGATAACACCACGTGATATAGAGGCTATTTTTCACGAGTATGAATACAGGTGTATACCATGAGATTTTGCCTTGCCCTTTGGTATATAGCATGCCGTGGGCACAAAAAAGTGTGTATAATGTGTGCTGAAGGGAGATTTCTCCTCCACTGCGGTAATGTGTGTGTGAGAAGCAGGCCGTCTGAGGGTCTCGTCTGTGCAGAAAGATCAACATCATAACTCATGGCGTCATGGCGTTGGTGAGAGAGGGCGTGGTGGTGAGCAAACTCATTGTTAGTCACTGGTGAGAAACAGCATTATTCAAACAGCCGTGTCTCTGTGGCTTTTTTACTTCGGCTTCATCCACATGGTTTTTTACATCGATGATCATGCTTAGAGAATGCACGTTGGCCCACCCAGCTGACCACTTAACTTAAGTGGTCAGCTGGGTGGGCCATCAGATTCAGGTGGGCCGTGATCCAGAAAAGGTTGAGAAGCACGGAGATATAGCGTTTGGCAGTATCAGCACAAGTTTCCTCACAGCAAGAAGGTCCTGGGTTCGAACCTCACCAGGGGGCCTTTCTGTGTGGAGTCTGCATGTTCTCCCTGTGTTGGCCTGGGTTTCCTCCCACAAAGACATGTACTGTATATGTCACCAGTGGGGGAAAGTACATTTAAAGATTTATTTTTGGGGGCTTTTTATGCCTTTATAGGCAGATAGGACAGTAGGCTGACAGGAAATGGGGAGAGAGAGAGAGATGGGGAGTGACATGCAGCAAAGACCGTCGGGATCGGGACTCGAACTCGAACCCGCAACACGCTGTAGCCTATAGGTGCCCGGACTGCTACGCCAGCGGTCCGGGCCTGTGGAAAGTACATTTAAATCGAGCACTGGGCTTGAGTACAATTCCGATATACTACTTTTACATCACTTGAGTATTTCCATTTCGTGACACTTTATTGATTGATTGATTGGATACCTTATTAACAGTTTGCAAAGAGTAAAAAGGTACAGTTATACAATAATGCTAAAAGGATAACACAAAAAAGGCTCGTTTCCATTGTGGTCCTGTGTATTCAATTCGTCAAGACATATAAAGACATACATTACAATACTATACAAGAAATCATCAATACTAGGAGCAGTAAAAGTATATTTACAGAAAAACAGTGGGGGGGGGGGTCATTTCTTTTGGCAAGCTAGAAGACTTGTCTAGGTCCAGTTGTAAATTGACTGGTGTTTTTTTATTGGCCAGAAAAGGTCAGTTTTGAAGGAGGGTAAGGAGTTATGCTGTGTTCACACCTAAGGAAGCTGAACACAAAAAAAGCATGCTTCAAGGATGATGTCTGGGGAGAAAAAAAGCACGCTTTTCTATTTACGCTTTTAAAAGCTCATCAAAAAAAAATTAAAGCTGATTTGCATAGAGATAACATTGAAAATAAAAGCTGATTCATTGTTCAGCTTCCCTTTGGTGTGAACACAGCATTACACTGTTCGATGGCTGTTGGTAGGGCATTCCACATTTTGGTGGCATAGTAGTAGTAGTTTTGTACTTCTACTCCACTCCATTATCTCAGAGGCAAATGATGTACTTTTTACTCCACTTAGTTACTTTGCCCATTTTAGATGACTACTGATGAATCAAATTATTGATCTAAAACCTTCTACATTTTACATAAATAGCAGATCTACTTCACAACGTGCATATCGTGACACGTTGCGAGCTTGTGGATCTGCAATTTTTGAATAGCCAATGTATAAAATATAGAGCTTAAGTGGTTAATGATCAATAATTAGAGTCCAATAACATGATTCTGAAATGGGCATTCTGCATACTGACTACTTTTCTACTTTTACCTGGGCATTGAACTGTGGCTGTTCACTGTTCCTAAGAAGTTAGGATGGTTCAAAAGCAGAGGACACAATACCCTAAGAGGAAAATAAAGTATACTTTAATAAAATGTACTTTAATCAAGTATACTTTAACCGTAACTTAAAGCGGCACTATGGAACTGTTTTTTTTTAATGAATAAAATGTAATTTTGACACAGGATCCGACACAACTTTTGACCTGATGGTCAAGATTCAATTTATCCCCTGAGCAAGCAGGCAGGCTCAATTGGCTCAATGGTAAAAAAAATGGCAGGACTTGTGCAGGAAACCGGGCTCAAATCCTGGGTAGAAGAAGAAAGTTACATAGTGAAGCTTTAATACAGTTGACAATGATGTTAGATTGGGTGGTTCTGCTTTATAGATGGCACAAGTAACAGGGCATAAATGAGATTATTTCTTAAATATAAAATAGCAATAAAAAACTGTATTTTTGTCTGTGTTGTGCAGTTGCGAAAGTCCCAAAAAGTTTTATTTATATGATACACAAACTGCCAAGAACATTACACTGTAACATCCTGAGTGTTAATTTAACTCTGAGCGTGTACAAACGGACCCCAAAGGGAACTCCAGGGGCCAGTGGTATTTGCGGATAGAGAAGATTTCATCTCAATGTAGCATTTTATTCATCCATTCTATAAATGTAGAAGCAAAAACACAGTAAAAATCCAGAGTGGGATGTCAGGCCAAAGCTTTTCACACTGAAGCCCGATTCATACTTCGGCCGGCGTCTTGTTGTGGAGAAAACAGCAGATCTACAAGCTCGTAACGCATCGTATCCACATGGCACCGCAGAAATTAAATTAGGCTTTGGAGTAACAGTCCGCTGTCGGGCAGAAACCTCTTATCTCCATATTCTAACTCTTTGTGTTTTTTTGTAAATTAACGACCTACTTGATCATACTACTGCGTCACACAAAAGGATCAAAAGTAGCAGATCTACAAGCTCGAAACGCGGCGCAAAGCGACGCGTTTTGAGCTTGTAGATCCGCTATTTTTGATGCTTTTGAATTTGAATCCTGAAAAGTAACAGTTTTGGACATATGAGGTTTCCACCCGACAGAGACGGTATTTGAGTGTGTATGTGCTAGAGGTGGGCCTGCTCCTTCAGAGGTATGTTTGTTCCATTAAAGGCTGATTTACAGTGGCGGAAAGAAGCACTCAGATTTATTTATTTATAGTAAAAGTACGGTACAATGTAGAAATTCTCTGCCTGTATTCAACATTTGACTTGAGTAAAAGTACTTTACTCAACTGACTTGTCATCATAATGTAATTGTAAAGTATTTGCATTAAAATATACTTAACGTATACTCATTATGCAGAATGTCCCCGTTCACAAGTGGTATAAAGTACAGAAAGATTTACTTAAAGCTGCACTATGTAACTTGCTACCACGGATTTAAACCCGGTTTCCTGTGCAAGTACTGACATTTCTATCATTGAGCTAATAGAGCCTGCCTGCTTGCTCAGGGGATAAATTGAATCTTGTCAAAATTCGTGTCAGATCCTGTGTCTAGGTGAGACATGACCTTTGACACGATCTAAATGTCTCCATAGAGAGCAGGGAGACAAAATACAACCACCCCAATTGTATAAGTTATATTGTATTAACATACTCTACCATACAGATTGGACAAAATAAAAAATGTATTCATAAAAAAAATGCTTTTTTTATTTTTAAATTTATTACATAGATATACTGTATGTTTGGGCTTTTAATGCCTTATTATGGGGGGTGACACGCAGCAAAGGCCGTCTGGATCGGGACTCGGACCCACGGCGCGCTGTCAGCCTACATTGTAGCCTAGATGCCCGGGCCACATAGTGCAGCTTTAAGCACAGCACTTGAGTAAATCTACTCAGTTACTTTCCACCACCGGCTGATTTATGAGGTTGGCCAGGATGCTCTTCACTAAATGAAGCCCGGTGTCATCGTCATGAGAGATGGCTCCCTCATGAGACTAGCAAAATATTATCTCACAGCTTAAAAACCTTTAATTCTGACTGCAAGCCAGAGCCGCTTCCAGTCCGGTCCTATTTTAATCCAATTTGGTCGGAATAACATTTATCATCTTCTTTTATTTACGACGACGCTTCTTTCGGGAGCCCGTCGGGAGAGGAGCTTTTTGCCCATGAATAGAATTAAGAAGACGGTGGCGTTGTTGCTATGGTAGTAATTGTTGATTACAGTGAAACAGTGAACCTCTCATTGCTCTGAAACCGCAGCACCTTGGAGAGAGAGACTTCTGCCGACCAGTTATCAGTTATGAATAATCTAAAGTCCAAAGATGGCACAAATGATTGTATTCCTTCATCTTTCCCTTTTTAGTGGCAGTGAATTTGCACTGATAAAAAAAGATGGGAACATTATTCATTCCTATCCATGTGAATCAATAGTTACCTATAGAACGCTGTTTCTCAATGTCGGGTTTGGGAACCAACAAGGGCCCAAATGGACTCTGAGAAATATAACTCTGAGAGCGTACAAATGGAACCAAATCCATTGGGTTCCATTTGTACGCTCTCAGAGTTAATTAAAACCCATTTAGACCGGGAACCCATATACATAACTATACCTTTCAATCTGGGAACCCCTTTTGGGGTTGTTGTTGCTATGTACAGTATATTGCAACATACATTTTTTGAAATTTTTAAATAAATATTTGAAGTTTTTTCAGAAAAGGTCAGGATTTAGAAGGCGTTTTTAGAATCGGACTCAGGTCTAAATGAGCTAACACTGAGGCTTTGTCAGTGTAGATCGGGGTCCCAGAGATTACGAATCATATCAAATGGGCGTCCGTGGCTTGATGCATATCAAACTGGTGGTGATGGGGAGGGGGTCCTTAATATTAAAACTTGTTGAGAATCACCGAACGTAGAGCATTTTGGGAGCCAGGATTGTTCTGTCCAAGTCACAGACCGAACCAATCATATCCACCGACAACTGAAAGCAGAGCCTCTTATACAGAAGCTGTCGCCACATTTTGCAAAAAAAAAAAGCCACATTATTGAGTGCTTTTCTAACATGGTCGCAGTTTTCCAAAGCGCCTTGGCCTCGCTCTGCTCTGCGAAAAAGCCCCGGTTCTTGCCAAGCAAGTATGGGAGTGGAAGGGGGGAAAAGAGAGAGAGAGAGAGAGAGAGAAAAAAAAAAGAAGGCATCTCAAGTTAAATTTAAAGATGTGTTTCTCTTGGAAGCCAGGCAGTGCTGCCATAAACCAAGGGAGACATTTTCATGCTCCACATTTTTCATGGTTTTTCTCCGAAAAGTTTCCTCCCTTCCTCTCTCTCCACTCCACCTTGGCTCCAGTGTTCCTACCTACAGCTGGCTGCCAACCACAGGGCCGGATTGAGAGAGCACCACGGGGCAGTGAAAACCCTGTTGAGGAGTTCCTCCTCCTCCTCCTCCTCCTCCAGTCCTCCTCCTCCTCCTCCTCCTCCTCCAGTCCTCCTCCTCCTCCTCCTCCTCCTCCTCCTCCTCCTCCCCACCCGTCCCAGGCCCCCGAAAAACAGAAGCGCCTCCCCCTGCGGAGCTGTAGCGCTCGCCTGGGCTGGTTGTCCTTGGATGGCTCTCACACACACACACGGGAGAATCCCTCAGAGGGCTCGCCACCTGGACAGAACTTCTTAAGAGGTTCTTTCACCGCCCTTCTCAAATAATAACCTCCACGCTCCTAGAGAAGCCCGATGGCCAATGGGTAATCAGTTCAAATGTAAAAGCCCTCTAACCCTCCTCCTACCGCCCTGTTTTTTAATGTGACCATGAAGGAATGGTTTTTATAGCAGACTAGCAGACTGTTGTCTCGGGCCCCGGTCCTCTGTGTGGTATTATGCTATAATTTGTGAACATACTGCTGAGGTTTGGTATTAATTAGGAGCAGTGGCGGTGGAAGAAGTACCTTTTTTTTTTACTCAAGTAAAAGTAGCATTACCACAGCATACAAATACTATAGTAAAAGGCCTGTATTCAAGGTTTTACTTGAGTATAACGTCGCTGTCGGGCAGAAAAAACTTGTATATCAATTTTTTTGTTGTGTTTTTTCATAAATTAATGCCCTATTTGATCATACTACAGCGTCACGCAAAAGTATCAAAAGTAGCAGATTTGCTAATTACAAGCTCGAAACGCGGTGCGAAGTGGCGCGTTTTGAGCTTGTCAATCTGCTATTTTTGCTATTTTTGAATTTGAATCCTGAAAAGTTACAGTTTTGGACATATGAGGCTTCCACCCGACAGCGAATAAATACTATAGTAAAAGGCCTGTATTCAAGATTTTACTTGGGAATAAGTACAAAAGTATTGGCATCAAAATATATTTGAGGATTCAATGCAAAATAATACAAATCGAAACATTGCCAAACTTAGTCAAAAATAGCAAATCTACAAGTAGTAGATCGGCTATTTTCATATAAAATAAGGGTTGTAATAATAATCTGAATTGGCAAAGTAACTGGCAAAACTGTCAAATAAATGCAGCTCAGTAAAACATTCAAGTAAAGTAACAGTACCTTGAGTAAAAGGTACTACTTTCCACTGTGGTACATGCTATAATCTGTGAACTCTGCTGAGGTTTGGTATTAATTAGGACTGTGAAACGGCAGTGGTCGGACCGCCTGCCCGTTTCCATATAGAGGGTGAATTCATTGAGTGATGTACACACAGGGATGGAGATTATGGCCGCGCTCCGCCCGAACCGCCCGCCGGGATGCGAGCTAGCACAGAGAAAAAAGGGAGGATGTTAAAGAATGAATAAAGCGCTTTTCATTTCACACGGCTTGTCATCAGTGGCAAATATTCACCTCGCTTTTCTGAAATGGAGGTGAACGGCCAGCGGCTTTGAAATTTATGGAGCTTTGGTTGCTGCTACGCTGCTCAGGCTGCTCACTGCAGAGAGAGATTGGCTTGCTTGCTTTCAAAGTCATTGACAGAAAAAAAAGAAGAACTTCCACTGACATTTTAGCAGGTTGCAGGAATGTTCAGTTCTTGCTTCTATTTATTTTATACATACATGTACAGTATGTATTTGTGCAGTCTGTCTGTATGTACAGTATGTACATTTATTGTGTGCATAATTTGTGTGTGCAACCTTAATATGAGTGTCAGTGTCAAACACCTACTACAATATTAACACACACACACACACACACACACACACACACACACACACACACACACACACACACACACACACACACACACACACACACACACACACACACACACACACACACACACACACACACAGGTGTGTGTGTGTGTGTGTGTGTGTGTGTGTGTGTGTGTGTGTGTGTGTGTGTGTGTGTGTGTGTGTGTGTTTGAATATTATAGTGTATGACGAGTGCTATATATGATTGTGTGTGCATAGCTGCCTCTGGTGTGTGTGTGTGTGTGTGTCTCTGTCTGTCTGTCTGTCTGTCTGTCTGTCTGTCTGTCTGTCTGTCTCTCTGTCTGTCTGTCTGTAGTAGGCAGACAGGATTACATTGTAAGTTCCTAACATAAAATCCTTAATTGCCATGCTTTTAAAACTTGCAGTATAATGGAAATAATGGAGCATAACCTTAGTCAGTCCGCAGCCCATGTTGTGTAATAATCTAAAGAAGAAAAATGAACGCATGATGCAATAATACCTGCCATTACTGCAGCCTATAGAGAAGCTAAGAGGTTATAGTGTGCTGCTGAGTATAGTCTGAGGTTTCCTCATTTCCTCTTTTTCTGGGCGCTTATCATGGCTCACAGATGCAGTTTTATGGAGAAGAAGCAGCGACAAAAACGAAACGCCCGACCACGAATAACAAGATAAAAACCTCCTCTCTCGTCCCCCCCTGCCTGACAAGTCACCCATCCACTGTGTGACAACAACCAGAGTAGTGTCCTTGTGCAATAATTGAGAACATGTTCTTTCATAATCGGCGAGAGAGATGTTATCGTTATAACGAATGCTGCTGGCAACAAATGTGCTCTAATGACGGGTAATTTGGACTGGACAGGTCACGTCGAGGTCTCTCGAGGCATCAAGCGAGGCCCTTTTTTATGTATTTTGCACGAAAATAAGAGCAATAAAAACAACTGGAGTAATGCCTAATTTATGCTCCCATCATGTGACGTTGTCGCGGAACCGAAAACAACCGATCTAGAAGCTCACAACGCGTTGCATCCGCAACGCGTTGTGAGCTTATAGATCGGCTATTTTCGGTCCGCGACAACGTCGTACGACGCAAGTATAAATCGAGCTTAAAGAGGTGTGGGGTTAACTGACACATGCAAGGGCGAAAAGGCCTCATTTTGAAAAGCGCAGTGTTGTTGAATAACATTGAAAAGCAACGTATAAATCACAGGAGTTTGTTTCTTTGGGTGTCTGAGCGACTTGAGGGGGGGGGGGGGGGGGCTACCATATTCAGACCACCCCGGGGAACAATCACAATCAACTGCCCCACTTGGGCTCATTAGTCACGTCCTTTATCTGATAACGGCCTCATTATCTGCCCTGGTATTGTTGCAAAACACCAGGTCACACACTCCATTATGTTTGTTTGTGCGCACGTATACGTATATGGTGCTCGCACACTTGTGTTTGTGTGAATGCGTACGCGCCAGCGCCCTCGCGTACGCGCGTGCATGTGTTTTTGCACGCACACACGCGCCTGTGTGCACGTGCATGTGTTTTTTTGCATGTGCATGCACGCACGTGCCGTATGCTTGCATGAGTTTTTTGCATGTGCATGCATGCATGTGTTTTCGACTTCGCACGCACGCACGCACGCACGCACGCACGCACGCACGCACGCACGCACGCACGCACGCACGCACACACACACACACACACACACACACACACACACACACACACACACACACACACACACACACACACACACACACACACACACACACACACACACACACACACACACACACACACACACACACACACACACACACACACACACACACACACACACACACACACACACACACAGGGGGCGTCGTGTGTTAACACTCACCCTGAGAACAGCACACGTTGCCCGGCGTGATGCTGATGGATTAACAAGGAATTCTTCTTCACGACTTCGCTTGTTAAGAGGGGTGGTGGGGGGGGAGGGGGGTTAAAAGTAAGTGAAAATAAATAAGATGTCACTTGGGTTTGTCTTGCCCTTGTTCCAAAATAAACAGAGAGGACCCGGGGAGAGGTAAAAGGAGGGCCGAGCAGGCCGCTGACCGCCCGGCGCACACACACACACACACACACACACACACACCACCCTCCCATCACAACTATGTGGGCTATGAGAAGATTGTGTCGAACCCTGAACCCCCTCCCCTCTATCCCGTGCACTGGTTCTCAAAAGCCGGATTTAAACCCATTAAGACCTGGAACGCAATAAAAATAAAAATAAACGCTATTCAAAAATAGCAGATATACAAGCTCATGAGCTTGTAGATCTGCTATTTTTGAAAAATCTTGAAACTAATTTTCTTTGATTTTTTTTCAAAAAACTGTTAGGATTTAGAAAACATTTTAAAGAATCGCCTCAGGTCTTAAAGGGTTAAGCACGACACTGCACCGCATCGCACCACAAGTGGGGTTCCGGGGGAACCCCGGGGGTCCTTGACGGGGGTTCCAGGGGGTCGCGCACAGCAAAATGAGAAAGAGTTTAGACACAAGCCCCTGTTTTATTTCTCGACTATTCTACGAGATCACAAGGGCTTGTAGATCTGCTTTTCTTGATCTAGATTAGGATCTAGATTTGGAAATGGATCTAGATCTGGAATTGGAATTAGATACAAATTTGAAAATGGATCTAGATCTGTAAACGGATCAAGATTTGGAAATGGAATTTGATCTAGATTTGGAAATGGATATTGATTTAGATTTTTTTTATGATCTATAAGTTATTGGACGATCTACAAGTTCACAACACGTCGTGATACGACAGGTTGTGAGCTTGTAGATGTTGACAAATGTTCTGTTATGGGGTCCCTGGTACAAAATCCTTTCTGATGGGAGTCTGCAGCCAAATACAGAATTCTGGGGTCCTTGACATAACATCTTTGGAGAACGACTGCTCTACTCTACACAGTAAGATCCTAACTCTGAAGAGTGTACAAATTAAACCAAATGGACCCTCACGGTTACATGTGTCTTTGGAGTTGTGTTCTCATCGCCACGGCAACCAGAGAGGGACGCGCCCGCCAGGCAGAGCGCCACGGGCGATTTATAGAAAGAGCTTCTCAGTTTCACATCCTTTATTCCTGCTTCCCTTCTAACTGACTGGGCTGAGGCTCACACACACACACACACACACACACACACACACACACACACACACACACACACACACACACACACACACACACACACACACACACACACACACACACACACACACACACACACACACACACACACACACACACACACATATGACCAATATGCCATATCTTTGAGTTTTTATTATTATTGATAATAATATAATATACTCCTAATTTTTTTATGTCCGCAAACACACTGTGTGGTTCTTGCTGTGTGTGTGTGTGTGTGTGTGTGTGTGTGTGTGTGTGAGAGAGACTGTGTGTGTGTTTTGCATTTGCGTATGTGTGAAGTTTAGTGTGAACATATCGTGTGTGTATGTATGCACATGCATGTACATAGGTGTGCATGTGAGCTACATGCACATGCTTATGAGTGAAGTTGAGTGCGC
Source organism: Gymnoscopelus braueri (assembly GCF_963280865.1). Lineage (NCBI taxonomy): Eukaryota > Metazoa > Chordata > Actinopteri > Myctophiformes > Myctophidae > Gymnoscopelus > Gymnoscopelus braueri. The sequence goes on along the minus strand of NC_137616.1, from coordinate 8,581,474 downwards.
ATATACTGTGTGTGTGTCTATGCAATGATTGATTGATTGAATACTTTATTTAGAAGTTTGCAGAGAAAAAAAGCACATGGAAGTACAGTTCACAATACAAGGTCAACTAAATAGGATAAAAAAGCCCAGAAAAGCGGTACTGGCTCGTTTCAATTGGGGTCCTCACGTACTCAATGCATGTGAGTGTGCCTACAGCGTGCGAGCGGGCCTCGCTGTATAATGTCTGCACTCACGCAACTAAGCGCACGTACATACAGTCAGTGGTGGAAAAAGTACTCGAAATTTTTAACTTAAGTAAAAGTATCGATACTGCAATGTAGAAATACTCTGTTACAAGTAAAAGTCCGGAATTCAAAATTGACTTGAGTAAAAGTGCAAAAGTATTGGTATCAAAATGTGCTTAAAGTACCAAAAGTAAAAGTACTACAATGTTTGAAAATAGCAGATCTACAAGCTCACAACGCGTCGCGATGCGACGCGTTGTGAGCTTGTAGATCGGCTATTTTCAAATAGCCTCGGTATAAAATAAGGCTAAAGTGGTTCATGTATGTTTTAGAATGTAATAATGTATATCTGCAAAGTAACTGGTGACTAAAGTTTTCAAATAATTGTAGTGGAGTAAAAGTACAATATTTGCCTCTGAGATGTAGTGGAGTAGAAGTATAGACAATTGGAAATACCTCAGTAAAGTAAAAGTACCTCAAAATTGTACTTAAGTACAGTGCTTGAGTAAATGTACTTAGTTACTTTACACCACTGCATACAGTGCATGTGTACGTACATGAGCGCGAGCGTGAGGCCCTGTATAACCCACATGTGCAAGGGGTCGAGGGTCAGCTCCTGCCGGGGTTTGTTTGGGAATATATGACACAGCCCAGCTGGCCTCATCATCTGTGCATATCTGACCATAAAACTTTACTGAGCGTCTCTCCTGGGCCACATGCCGCTATCACTGCAGATCAACTTATTCCCACTTCCTATGTGGACTAGGGGGCGGCGGCAGCAGCAGTGGGGGCGCGAGCCCCCCTAATCCTGACGCTATACTCTCTCTCACTGGCCTGGGAGAAGTACTTTTGTACTTAAGTAATAAAAAGCAATACCACAATGTGGAAATATTCCGTTACAAATAAAAGGCCTGAATTGGGGGGGGTGGGGAATATTGGCATCAAAATACACTTAAAACACCAAACCTAAAGGCTATGAAAAATGTCCCATTTCACAATGTTTTTCAAAAATATATAAAAAAAATGTGTCCTTATTTCTTTTTGAAAATTGCTGATCTAAATGCCTCACAACCCAACACAATGTGACACATTGCGAGCTTTTAGGTCTGCTATTCTCAAATAACCGAAGTATAAAACATGGCTTAATTTGTGAATGTATGTTTTGTAATAAGTCAATTATGCAAAGTAATTAGCAACTAACTTTTTTTTTCAAATAATTGCATTGCAGTAAAAAAGTACAATATTTGCCTCTGAGATGAGATGTAATGGAGTAGAGGTATAAAGTTGTAGTAAATTGTACTTAAGCCCAGCATTTGAGTAAACATACTTAGTTACCTTCCACCACTGATCAGTGGAGATGAAGTTATCGTCTCTGTCGGGTGGAAACCTCATATGTCCAAAACTGTTAATTAACCCTATGTCACCAAACGTATCATATATGATACACACATTACACTGATTTTTTTATAAATCAGTGTAATGAATACTTGGACCAAGAACCTGTTGTATCATATCTGACACATCCCCACTTCCCCCTGGACCATACCATTTGCACTGCAGGTAGTTACAGAGCCTCAGGTGGTCTGACCCAAAATGGCTGCCATCAACTAAACAGGAGAGGTTGATGCACTACTAACAAACAATTATTTTTTAAGCAGTTCGGGTACGTTTTCCTAGTATATCTTTACTAATATTTTGAAATAAGTGTTGGATAACTTGAATGCACTTATGAGCTCTCAAAATTTAGCATTTGAGTTTGTTTTTTATGATGTCAAAAGTGTTTGTATCATATTTGATACTACAGGTCTATAGTCCTTTATGATTTGTTTCATATTTGATACTACAGGTCTAAAATAAATGTTTTTGTAATGTTAAAACCGACTTGATTTTTTATTTGTTTTCAAAATTTTATCCCACGATTTTGTAACCCTATTTTTTACACCCAGTGCCAATCTCTATGTAATCCTGGGCACTACACTCCCTCTGCCAACCTAGGGAGGCCAGGGCCGAGCTCATGCCTCCTTCAATGCATGAGAGCTAACTGACCTTCTTATCACCTGACAGGGGAGAGTTTCCCTGGTTGGACGTAGCGCATGGAAGGAACACGTTATTCCAACCAGTTCCTTTCCCCTCCATCAGGCGCCCCGGCTGGCCAGGGGGGAGGCAGTAAAAAAAAAAAAAAACACTTGAAATACCCCTTTTAATACCCCTTGTATCAAATATGATACAACAAATAAATGATACAAAGGAATGTTAAAAAAAATAAAACAAAATCAAAAATGTTTTAAGACCCAATAAAGTGTCCCTTTTCAAAATTTTGGAATTTTCTGACCTTTCCTTCATAGTTCAGGTTCTAAATTCAAGCATAGCATAAGTAGCAAATCGACAAGCTCAGAACAAGCTTGCTGGATCTGCTACTTTTTATACTTTTGTGTGATGTTGTAGTATGATCAAGTAGGGCATTAATTTATAAAAAAAACACAACAAGTTAGAAAATGGAGATAAGAGGTTTCTGCCCGACGACAGCAACAATATTCTTATTCCCATTTGGTACATGGATGGAAGGGAGGGGGACTGGCCTGAGGCCTGCAGCTACTCTCTCATCATCGGGATAGAGAGGCAGCCCATTCACTCACTCACTGGCTGGCTCTCTGCTGAGCATTCACAAGCAGTGTTGCCAGATCTTGCGAGAGAAGTAAGCAACCAGGTCTATGAAAACAAGCCCAAAAGAAGCGACTATAGGCCACATGAGCACTTTAAACCTATATATTGACTACTTTAAACCTATAAATATATATATTGGCTATTTGAAAATAGCCGATCTACAAGCACACAACGCGTTGTGTTCTTGCTGGTCTGCTATTTTTTTTTTATCTTGAAAAAAGGGAAATATTTTGAATATATTTTTTAAACACAACACAAATCTGGCACAAAATATTTTCAGATGGGGGTCTGCTCAACAGACAAATACATATTAATTTGGGGGTCCTTAAACAATAATTAAAATATTTGGAAGGAAGCCCAAATAAGCACTTTAAAAACAAGCCCAGAAAACCACAGCTACCAATATTTACAAGCAACTTTACAGAAAAACAAGCCCAAAGTCACTTACTTATAAGCAGACATGGCAACACTGTTTACGAGGACGAGGCAGTTTGTACCGGTGCAGGATGAGGCTGCAGCAACACACAACACTAATGGAACCAAAAGATATAAAACATTTCCTTAGTAGAAGTGAGTTATTCTCCGACTGGGGTTTAACTGAAGCCATATAATTTAGTTAAGTGTGCTTGTCTGGAAAAGTACTCCACTGGAAGTAAAAAAGGTATAGCTACTGAGTTAAAATCCTCAGCATTTAACTCAGAGAGTGTTTACAAATATGTCATAGATATTTGAACATGTGCGCGCAGGCGCGCACACACACACACACACACACACACACACACACACACACACACACACACACACACACACACACACACACACACACACACACACACACACACACACACACACACACACACACACACACACACACACACACACACACACACACACACACACACGTTGAACATCATTATGATTTTATGCACGTCCCAAAATAGCCCCTCTCTGAAAAAGAAGTGATTACTGTGTTCCATTTCCCATGGAAGCTGTGGTCTGCTCAGTGTCTGCAGTGGACCTTTACAAGGACAGTAGTTTACACTAAGGATGCATGCATGCTGTACATGAGTGCACTTTTATATAGGAGGCTGCAAGATGGACATGCATATATACATACTCCATCTAAGAGCTCAGTTATTACTGTGTTATGCACGTAAACCGTACAACGTTCAAATGTTTTCAGCTGAAACTGTCAGCCCGACGCGTTAAAGCATATTTGACTTAAGTTCCTTACACACTGCACCGGGGTCATTTTCGTCACGTGATTAAAGGTGTTGTATATTGTTTTGCTAAAATAAGTGTTAAATGGCTCTATGTTGTGAAATTGCTATATAGAGTGTTTGTCCAGTAACAGGGGTCTCTTATGAGAGAACTCATACAGGATACGGCATATGCAAGTGAAATTGGGAGAGATTAAACCAAAGAATGAGCAGATAAAATTGGAACTGGAACACTATAACATTCAAGATGATAAATCTGTTCTCTCTCCTGATTGGCAACCGTCCTGAAAATGTATTTTCTGTTTATTAAAAAGCTGGAGAGACATGGAGTCCCCTGTTACTGAACAAACATTCTATAACAATGATTGCTATCAGAACATAGAGCTTTAACTTTTTTTTAACCAAAACTTTAATGACTTACAACACCTTTAATTCACCCCAGAATTGTATTTATTTTTCTTCTTTTGTTTGTATCATGAGCACATGTACACAAAACACAAGAGTTATGCTTCGATAAAGTGGCAAAATATGTATTTGGAACATCTACCTATTTTTCTTATAGCTTCTGCATCATGTATAAAGGCATCAACCTGCATGAATGACCACATGAATACTTTTGATATGAAGTACAACGCGTCTTGACGCATTGTGAACTTATAGATCTGCGCTGTGTAAATCCTCCAATGGTTAATTCCAGTGGTTCTCAACCTTTTTTTTGGATCAGGGCCTGCACTTGAAAGTCTCCAAAGCGTTGGCGAGCCCACCCATCTGACCTCTTAACTCATTCAATCCGGGAAAGCATCACTGTCATTCCTCTATACTCACAAGTGAGACCGCCGGCCCACAGGTTGAGAACTGCTGGTATCTGTGGTTTCTATTCATCACACGTCCCAAGTGTATAAAGAGCTTTATTCTGGTGAACTCCGTCTGCACACTTGTTCCATTACAGGTTTTCTGCTGGTAAAGTTCTTCCTCTAACCCCCTCCGTTTGCTCTGGTCTTCCTCCTGCCTGGCTCTGACCCCTGTGTGACCTTAGGCTGCTGCATCCATCAGGTGATCATTACAAGCTGGAGGTCATGACCTTAACACACTCCAATCACCGACCGCACCTCTGCTCTCTTCCTCTACGTGCCCTGGGTCGACGCTGTGCACGCATGCTGTGCACGCACGCACACATGCAGTGGTGGAAAGCAACTAAGTACATTTACTTAAGTACAATTTTGAGGTATTTGTACTTTACTTGAGTATTTCCAATTTCCGATACTTTTACTTCTACTCCACTACATCTCAGAGGCAAATATTGTACTTTTACTCCACTACTATTATTTGAAAACTTTAGTTACTAATTACTTTTCAGATATAAATTATGACATTATAAAACATACATTAACCACTTTAGCCCTATTTTGTACCTTGGCTATTTGAAAATACACGTTGTGAGCTTGTAGATCGGCTATTTTCAAACATTTTAGTACTTTTACTTTTGGTGCTTTAAGTACATTTTGATGCCAATACTTCTGTACCTTTACTCAAGTAAATTTTGAATTCTGGACTTTTACTTGTAACAGAGTATTTTTATATTGCAGTATTGGTACTTTTACTTAAGTAAAGAATTGGAGTACTTTTTCCACCACTGGTATAAGTATAGGACATCAACAATTTAGGACAGTAATCTTTATGTATGGTAGCCCTAGCCCTAATGCAGATATCAGCTGATCTACAAGCTCACAACGCCTTGCAGTGGGTGTTGTGAGCTTGTAGATCTACTGTTTTTGGTGTATAACACAGTATATAATTCAGGCATGACTCCAAACCTAAACTCTAAATGCCTAATCCTAACCTTTCCTAATAGTAAGCCTGACTGCAAAAATATATTTTTTTAAATGATAAAACAACCTTGGTCCTCACAATATTACAACTATATTTTGGCTCAGTCACACACACACACACACACACACACACACACACACACACACACACACACACACACACACACACACACACACACACACACACACACACACACACACACACACACACACACACACACACACACACACACACACACACACAGCAAGTAAAATAATTACCCCCAAAAAACGAAGACACAGGGCGTCGTAACGTTTCCAAAACCCCTAGCGTTTGATTGAGATATAAAGCGATGGTCTCTGACGACAGGAAACAGTCACAGGAAATGGAGATGCACTGCGTCCCTTCGAGTGCCACTTCACCTTATTTATTTGGACAGGGGGAGAATATGGTTTTCCCCCATCTCCCCTTATCCCCCCCCAATCTCCCTGTGGGAATCTCATGGAAGTTGACTGCAGGGATCTGGGGGAACATGCCTGACGTGTCATGGAGCTCACCAGTTTCCCAAACTTAGGGGGCAAGGCCCATTTTGGGTCGTGGGCCTGTTTTTATGGGCCCCAAGCAAATATCTTGTTTTAATTTTTTGTCTTTCCTACAAATTATCTTTTTCTTCCAAAAATTCTTACAAATAAAAATGTCCAAAATAGGTGGAAAGCTCTTTAAGCTCACAAATGGTCAAATTTCTAAAACTTTCAAATAGGGCCCAAGTGATTAATTCATAATATATTTTTGTACGTTTTGGGCCCCGCGGAGACACCCAATTTGTCTTTTAGGGCTCGAGCTGAAAAAGTTTTTTGAACCCCTGCTGTAGATTGCTGAAGGCAAGGCCAGGGCTTTACATAAAACATTAAGCATAATACAAAATATTGAAGCTACAAGGGAGGGGAGTTGGGGGAACACTTCCCTCCACCACGAACCCCCCGCCCGCCCGCCCGCCCCAACCCCGACCCTCCAAACAAAACTCACGTTGGAGAATCCAATTAGTTAATCTCACTTCTTGACACACTTCCAGTTGTTTGCGTGGTGAACACGCCATTCCTTCACTGATCTTCTCATAACAAGCTGTCAGGCAGAGAGAGAGAGAGAGAGAGAGAGAGAGAGAGAGAGAGAGAGAGAGAGAGAGAGAGAGAGAGAGAGAGAGAGAGGAGCAAGGCTATTGATTATGAGTGTTAAACAGAGAGATGGCCATCTGGCTTCCATTAAACCATTAAGACCGGGAACGCATCAGTGTCATTTTCAGATTTCTTTGGCTATTAAAAAAAAAAAAAAAAAGCTTGTAGATCTGCTATTTTTTGAAAAATGTGTGCAAGTCTTTGAAATAAAAAAATAAAATGTTTTAAAGCGAACATTTTTAACTCCGATCTGTGCTTCTGGGGGTCCCTGGAAGAATATATTTTGAGATGGGGGTCCACGGCCAAATACATATTATTTTGGGGGTCCTTGACATGTAAAAGTTGGAGCACCATTGATATAGCAACATAGACCTACTGTTAGGATTTAGAACCCCCCCCCCCACCCCCAGAATCAGAGATTTGAGTTACAAATGTCTGCTTTAAAATATATATATTCAATGTTTTGCACACATTTTCAAGATTTTTCAAAAATAGCAGATCTACAAGCTCGTATATCTGCTATTTTCGAATAGCCAAAGAAATCTAAAACGACACAGATGCGTTCCCGCTCTAAATGGGTTAAGGGTGGTGATGAGACACAGGGCTCCTCGGCAGTGAGCAGCGGAGGCCACACGACCTGCAGACACGTTACGTGACGTGACGTAGCCTCTGTAATAATGACTGCCTGTGGGACGGAATGGAAGCCAAAGCTATGTCATCCCAAGCAGCTTTATTGTCCCATTTTTCCGTTTTACGAAAAGCCCTCGAGCGCTTTTTTATTACTAGACCTACACCTGTAGACCTGACCTGTACAATCCAATGGCTGACCAGAGACCTTCTCTACAAGTCCAACCTCAAGATGAGATCTAATGTGCCTATAGACCGTATCTCGTATCTGTTTGGCCGATATTTTGGCAAATATATCCGTCTGCCATGTTCACTTTTTTGATGACATCAGTATCGGCAGTTATGCAGTTGATGTGTCACGATTTTTGACCACTTTCAACCTGTATTTTATGTTTACTTGTTTGCTTGTCCATTGTATAATTAAAGTTAACAGTTCTTTTTATAAGTTGTTTAAAATACTTGATAAACTATATTGTATTTATTTCGTTTTAAAAAAAAAATGTGTTTACTTGGGTTAGGTTTAGGGTTAAATATTCTCAAATATTGAACATTTCTAATTTATTTGAAAATGTGTTTTTGACAAAACATCAGGATCATACTGAAAAAGCTGGCCTTGGTCAGGCTCACATTTATACTCTGTTGCATGACAGTGTCATTTGGCAAAAAGAACTATAGGTTCATAGGGCTTGTATCGTCATCATGACAGCAGGCCAATACATTACATATCAACAACAACACTAAAACAATAATAGATACACAAAAAGGGGGTGGGGGGGGCAGACTCAAACGGGACTCCTTTGGTGGAGCTCGCTAAGGGAGTGCGTTGTTTGCATCCATGGGGGCAAGCTAGTAGGGGATCAATATCTAAGTCCAATCATATTTTGAGGACAGCCATGCTTTTAGGCCAAATTTGGTTGGGGGAATCGAGAAGTTTTGTGGCTGTTGCTAGGGCATTCCACATTTTGTTAGCATTATAGTAGAATGCATTTTCCCCATGTTTGTGTCAAATTTAGGGTGAACAAGGTCAGAGGAGCTCCCTCTGGTGTTATGCCCATGGGCGTCTCTCACTGCTGTGAAGCTGTCAAATAATTGTAGCGTACTATTCAGATCATAGGTTTCACACCCACATACTGTACAGACAGTTGTAGAATTCTCTACTAAACCCAATCTAACAACAAAAATCTTCTCTTATGGGTGTCCCTGGCACAGCATATTTTCAGATGGGGTCTGTGGCCCAAAATACATATCCGTTTGGGGGTCCTTGACATGCAGAACCACTGGTCCGGTGCGTCACACTGGTCTTGTGGCCAGGCAGGTAGGGAGCCACATTGGTAATGTGACAGATGCCCCCTTGCTGTTACAAACCACCATTGAGTATAACAAAACTAAAATGTTTGCATTCTTGTTGTGCCACCAACCCTCATTAACAGTTTCTCACGGTCCACTTTGTCTTTCCCTCCATCTCACGACACAGAGGCACCACCGTCTGTGACCGGTAGACAACTGAGTGTCTGTGACCGGTAGATATTGTGACCAGTGGACAACTGAACACCAAAAGACAACTGTCGTGGATCAATCAGTAATTGGCTCTATGCACAGCAGCCATATTGGAAAGAAATTGGGCCTCTTCTTACTTCCTTCACAGGTGTTACCAATGATACTAATTAAGGCTCTGTTCCATTCTGGTCAAACAGAGTCAGGGTGCTGATATTGTACATGTTGGCTCACTGGAAACACTCTGCTACACCAGTGGGTCTCAAAGTGTGGTCCAGGGACCCTCATGGTTCCTTGAGGGGGTCCAAAATGTCCCTTTACGGGTGTGTACTCTGAGAGTGTACAAATGGGACCAATCCATTTGTACACTCTCAGAGTTATGGGGTCCACTGTGCTACACTAAATGGAACAGAGCCTTCACCTGTTTCCTAGGCTGTGTGTTTTCCACTTCCTGTCGATTTCATTGGATATCATTGGTCATCTGACCAGTTTCAATGGATTTCATTGGATCAAATCGACAGGAAGTGGAAAACACACAGCCTAGGAAACAGGTGAATAGGAGTCTGAGACAATATTCTAGGTGGTGATGGTTATGCTGTAAGAGCATGACGTCACCGCAGGGCTTGGTCAAGGCCAAGGTTGCCTGGGTATTTAACAAGGTCCCTAATCAAGCGCAGGTGTTGCTTGTGGCAGAGGCACACAGTTTTTTGACTGTGTTCATTTATTTATTTGCAGGCTACTTAAGTACAATTTTGAGGTACTTCTACTTTACTGGAGTATTTCCAATTTTCAATACTTTTACTTCTACTCCACTACATCTCAGAGGCAAATATTGTACTTTTACTCCACTACAATTATTTGAAAACTTTAGATACTAGTTACTTTGCAGATATAAATTATTACACTTTAACCACTTTAGTCATATTTTATAACTAGGCTATTTGAAAATAGCAGATCTACAAGCTCACAACGCGTCGCGTTGTGAGCTGGTAGATCTGCTATTTTCAAACATTTTAGTACTTTTACTTTTGGTACTTTAAGTACATTTTGATACCAATACTTTTGTACTTTTACTCAAGTAAAAAACACGTTCTGGACATCAGTTTGTACAGAGCACACGTCTGAACCTTAATCCCTGGCCATCGGCAACCAGTAGTGCCAGAAGTAATGTACTTTTGACACTACATATGCTTTAATGTACATTATATCATGTGGAGAAGTACAATAGCACTCAGGTCGATGGTACGGTAGTTCTGCCAACGAGTTCAGGGGTCAGACAATAGTTATACTGTAGCTGCTTCAAGGACGAGCTGAACCATAAAAAGATAGGCTGTACCAAAACAATAGCTATCAGGCCTATAGTTGAGACATCTTTGCTGCTACAGGCTACCAAATAACATCATATCATATCATAATGTATTATATAAGTTCTATAAGTGATGGTAAAATATAAAGGTTAGATATAAACAACTATAATAACAATATAGTATAATGTATAATTCTTCTGCACAACTGAACACCTGTGACTGGTTTACCACCGAATGTCTGTTATTGGTAGAAAACTGAACATCTGTGACCGGTAGACAGTGGTGGAAAAAGTACTCAAATTATTTACTTAAGTAAAAGTACCAATACTGCAATAGAAAGACTCTGTTTCAAGTAAAAGTCCAGAATTCAAAATTTACTTGAGTAAAAGTACAAAAGTATTGGCATCAAAATGTTCTTAAAGTAACAAAAGTAGCAGATCTACAAGTTCACAACGCGTCGCAATGCGACGCGTTGTGAGCTTGTAGATCTGCTATTTTCAAATAGCCTATGTATAAAATAGGGATGAAGTGGTTAATGTATGTTTTATAACATATAAATTTATATCTGCAAAGTAACTAGTAACCAAATTGTAGTGGAGTAAAAGTACAATATTTGCCTCTGAGATGTATTGGAGTAGAATTAAAAGTATTGGAAATTGGAAATACTCAAGTAAAGTACAATTACCTAAAACTTTTACTTAAGTACAGTACTTAGTTAGTACTTAGTTAGTACTTAGTTACTTTACACCACTGCCGGTAGACAACTGAACGTCTGTGAGTGGTAGACAACCAAACAAACTGACTGGTAGATATAACTGAACGCCTGAGCGACAGACAACGGAACGTCTGTGATCGGTAGATACTGCGACAGGTAGACAACTGAAGGGTCTGTAACCGGTAGACCACTGAACGTCTGTGACCGGCAGACAACCAAATCTCTGCGGCCGGTAGACAACTTTTGTCGTTGCGTAAAAAAAAAAGTTTCTACCCTTTTCAACTCAACCCGTGAAAACATAAAATCGGCGTGGATGGTGAATAAAAAGAGCAAAATGAAATTTGCAATGTTCTCACGTTGTTCTTCTTTGGCACCACAAGGTATTCCTCCCTCTGGACCAATCAGGTAAGAACACATGGTATGTATGTATGCACAAGCTGTCAGCGGACGGGGGAAGTAATGTGAACAACCCTTCCCCTGCAATACCACTTATCACCGAGGCAAAGATGAACATTATTGACTTAACCGGTCCATACATCACACCATGACAGGCTGAAGGTGCAGCGCTTCGTGTATATTTTTATACTTGATCTAAAAATCAAGACATTAGAAACAATGTAGACAAATCTTCATTTCTCAACCAGTGTGGTCCATGGGAAAATATTTTAAAATGAAAAAAAAAAAGGAATAAAAAGGTATAGCTTTGTCAAGCACTTGAACCCTTGTGTCTCTGTTCTGTGGCAAGAAGATAGTTAGCAGGTCTGCAAGCTCACAACGCGTCGTGATGAGACACGTTGTGAGCTTGTAGATCAGCACATTTGGACGAAGATATACTGAAAACGGGAGGGTGTCTAGTATAGAGCCTCCAGTCAACTACGTAAAGTATATAGGGTTTAGTGGTTAAGTGACTTGAAATGAAATAATTAATATTAAGGGCTTGATATGCTTGATAATTTGTGCTCACCAAAAATAGCAGATCTGCAATCTACAAGGTCGGCAATTTTGGTAGTATTTTTGGCTTTGAGATCATTAATGGTCAATATTATTATTATTATTATTTTTAAATAAAATAGAAATGACTGTTATGCCTTCTTATATACCAAAATATATTATATTGTTGTGGCGAGGTGGGCTGCCTGTGGTGGTCCTTGAGGATTGTTCTAAATATCATCTCTGTCGGGTGGAATACTTCATTTGTCCAAAACTGTTACCTTTTCAGGATTAAAATTCAAAATAGCAAAAATAGCAGATCTACAAGCTTGCAGATCTGCTACTTTTAGAGGCTTTTGTGTGCCGCTGTAGAATGATAACGTTAGGACCTCAATTTACGAAAAGAAAGTTAAAATATGGAGATTTACCATTACCACACCAGTTGCCTCGACAGCAACGATAATGCTAGTGGGTCCAGAAACTCAAAAAGGTCCAGACACACTGACTTGCAGAGTACCTGAATGTTCTGTCATGAGGCTGGTAATCATGGAAGACAAAGGGCTGTTTTGACTGGCCTGGTTAGGAGTGGGAGGGTGATGGAGGGGGGGGGGGGGCTGCCGTGATGAAGGGTGGTCCCGGGTAGTGACAGATATAATGTTAACAACAACAGCACTACATCACCTTTTCAACTTTAAACTAATCACACAATACACACACATACACACAGAGTGTGACAGAGCTGTGGCCTCAAGATAAGTCTGTCTGTGTGTGTGTGTGTGTGCGAGACTGGCTGCGCGCGCACGTGCGTATTGTGTGTGTGTGTGTGTGTGTGTGTGTGCAGTGTGTTTATACAACAAGGGGGAAGCTGGCGTGGTTTGCTGAAAAAAAAAAAAAATTGCTTCTGCAAACCACACTAAATTAGGCTTAACAATATAATAACAGCATGTGTGTTGTTGATTTCCTGTATGGTATACGGTGAGTGTGTGGATGTGGGTATGCAATGCATGCAGTCCACGCACCCCCCCTCTCACACACACATTTGTATTACTACACTTGTGAGGACATCGACAATTTAGGATGCCGATTTTATAAATGCCATTTCTTTGTGTGTGTCTGTGTGCCATTTTTTAACCCTATAACCCTAAAGCGGAAAATAGCTGATCTAACAAGCTCACAACGTGTCGCGCTGCTGTGACACGTTGTGAGCTTGTAGATCGACTATTTTCGCCGCAAGACACTGGCGTACAAATCAGAAATAACTCTAACTTTTGATGCCAATACCTTTGTGCTTTTACTCAAGTAAATTTTGAATACCGAACTTGTACTGGCAACAGACTATTTCTACAATATGGTTCTTGATACTTTTACTTGAGTAAAACATGTGAGTACTTCTTCCACCACTGGTAATACAAGCACACGCACACGCACGCACACAGCATGATGGACAAGGCGGATAAACCGCCAGGGCAATAATTTACTAATGCACTCCACAGCCATGCTCTGCGGGCCTGTCTGCACGGCCATGATGGATGGCGAGGGCCTCCAGAGATGGACTGCTGCTGATAGGGAGTGACCAGCGAGGAGCCTGATTAAAAGTGGTGGAGCACGGCGGAGGGCGATAACCCCGATCCGGCGGTGATGAATCCTACCCGTCTGTCTCATTAGAGGGGGGCGCTGTCGGAGCGGAAAACCTCGTATGTCTAAAACTCGTGTTCCGTTTTATTATTATTATCTTAAGAAAAAAGTGAAATAATGAAAATAGCCGATCTACAAGCTCATCGCGACGCCTTGTGAGCTTGTAGATCGGCTATTTTCACTGCTTTTGTGCCACACACTTGTATGATGAAGTAGGGCATCGATTTAAGAAAGAAAACGTAAAAAAGTTGAAATGTGGAGATATGAGTTTTTTTCGGCCCGCTGTCTCATTAGTGTCCAAACCTCAGCCAGGCACCGCGTGTCCAAATAAACCTCTAGAACAATCCCCCCCTTTATCAGCAGCACAGTGGTGGAAGGAAGGAAAAGTAGCAATACCACAATGTAAAAAATACTCGGTTACAAGTATAAGGCCTGTATTCAAAGTTTTGCTTAAGTAAAAAAGTTAAAAAGGACTGGCATCAAAATATACTTGCGGTACCAAAGCAAAAGTACAAGAATTTTTCAAAACGTACAAAGATTTAACACATTTCAAAGTTTTTCTGAAAATAGAAGCTCACAATGCGTCACGATGCGACAATTTGAGCACTTGTACTGTAGATCAGCAATTTTTTTATTGATGAAGTATAAAATAGGGCTCAAGAGGCTAATACGTGTTTTGGGATAATAATCAAAATATTTAAAGTAACTACAAACTAAAGCGGTCAAATAATTGTAGAAAAAGCACAAAAAAAAGCAAATACTCAAGTGTACCCCAAATTATACTTTAAGTACAGTACTTAGTTACTTTCCACCGCTGACTGTGTGTCCAAATAAACGCTGAAACAATCCCCCCTTTTATCAGCAAGGATTACTCTTGTTTTCCGTTTTCACAACTTTCCTTGTGTGGGGCCTGTACATAACCCCCCCAACCCCCCCCCCCCCCCCCCCCCCCCCCCCCGCCCAACGCACTGTCGCTCTCCATAAACCCGAGGTGTGATTCACCAGCGCCGACTTTCCCAATGTTTAGACAATCCCGGGTCTATCTTCTTGAATTAATGAGGCCGGCAGCACCATTAGACAGCTATTTGCCTGGCTAATCTGCGGCCAATATGAAATAGTGAGAAAAAGTTGAAGTAATCTGCCCTTTATTTGCGATAACATAAACACCAGCGTTGTTTTAGAAGAAGATAACATTAAATATTGGGCCCGGGGAGGGGGAGAGAAAGAGGTAGTTTACATTCTCAGTGGAGTAGTCTTGATAACAGGCCAGGGGGAATATGAGCCCCTTTAAATGTGTGCATTAGTGTAATTTATTAGACTTCCCTCTCAGCCCCTGACGTTCACTCCACTCCAGACCCTTTTCCCAAACAAAAGACAGGCCCCAGGCTCCAGAATGGATGGGAGTGAAAAATCATTCACAGTTGATAATCGCATAAAACAAACGCCATATTCGCTGCCTAATAAGCGCAAAAAACGTTCCAGCGGTCTCCTCCCCTCCGATTTGGGAGATGAGGCGACTCCGCCGAGGCGGGTTTTTGATTTACGCTGCATAGCGATTTGGAAATGCTTCTTCGGTGTTTTGTAGTGGGTACGGCCGGTGTCAGTGGGTGGTGGTGGTGGTAGGGGGGGGGGGGGGGGGGGGGGGACCAGAGATTTCATAAGTCTTTGTGTATGTCTGGAAGTCGTCCACGCGTTCCGATTTTTAACCAATTTACGTCCAAACGAAATGACCCCGGGAATTAATGAGGCTCTGGGCCGTGAGTTCCAAACGCTGCGAGGTCAAGTAAATCATGCTTTAGCGCTCCACTCCCCCCCCCCCGCCCCATAACCACCCCCCCCTCCCTCCCTCCCTCCCTCCCTCCCGACTCCACATCCTGCGATAGCGGGAACAGACAGGGGGCCCCTGACAAATACCACCTCATCCACACTTGTGTCCGTCCAGTATAGGACAGCGGCTCTCAAAGTGGGGTCCGAGCGGGGGACCCCCCGGGGCTCCGTAAGGGGGGGGGGGGGGGGGGGGTCCAGGGGATCCCCAGCAAAATTAGGAACAGTTTAAAAAACTTGAGCCCTATCTTATATATCGGCTATTCAAAAATAGCAACATGTGAGACACATTGTGAGTGTGTAGCTGCTACTTTTCTTCTACTTCTCTTATGACACAGAATCCTTTCAAATGGGGGTCCGCGGGCCTATAACATGTATCAATTTGGGGGTCCTCTGACATGTAGATGCTTGGGAAGCACTGCGGTGGGACATCTTTTGGGGGGCATGGGTGCCGGTCGCGGCAGTAAAGCCTCCTGCTTTTAGTGGGGCCTAAGAATCTGATGGATGACGGGGGGGTTTGAGAGTGTGTGTGTGTGTGTGTGTGTGTGTGTGTGTGTGTGTGTGTGGGGGGGGTGGGGTGGGGGGGGGCCTTGGTGGTGGGAGCAGAGAGACCAGGGGTCACTCTCTTCATTTCCCTGCAGCATTTGTTGATGTTATGCACATTGCTCTCTGCAGAGGGGGGACTGACTTTTCACTTCGCTACCCCCGGACCCGTTTGTGTGTTTTATTGGATCATTTTAAAGAGTTCACACTTGATTTAGCAGCGCCATATCCCTTTGAATTAATATGTGCTGGTGTAATTGTTAAATCACTCGGAACACATTCACAAGTGGAAAGACATGACATCATTACGGGCCTTAACGCCTTGAAACCCAATAGAGCACCTACGTAACGACCGCTGCAAATCAATCACGCCGTTTTACGCAGAAAAATAATTTGTCTCTTCTTTTAACGGCCGTTAAAGCACTATTATTGTAATTTTTTTTATTCGGGTGTTTTAGTATTTCATATTTAAGAGGGAAAAGGGTGACAACATTGTCAAACAACCATGAAATCAGAGCACATTTTTAGCAGCAGTGGAACGTTGTAGAGGCGGACCGCTTGCCAAAGCCCCTCTGGCCTGCATCGGGGAGCAGACCCAGCAAAGCCGCTGTTGCACTGGAAATATGATTGTGTGCAGATACAGTTATGTCTCCATGTCATCACATCAAGTTTTATATACCCTGGTTCCTGTACCAACATGTCAGCATTCATCACGCGGCATGCTACAGCACTAGAAGAGTGTATTCCTCTGCTGAAAGCAGCAAACCACGCTAGTGTTGTGAGGTTCACACAAGCGATTCATTCAAAGTGATTCATTATTTTTGTGTGAACGGGAACTATCTCGGTCACTTCCTCAAGCGATATCGTTAATCGAGTCGTTCAGTTTCCTCCGTGTGGAAAGCCCGGTGACGCGAGGTTCAGTTGCAAAAAAAAAATGCTAAATTTGGACTGGCTGAAGAGAGACGTTCCTATTACCTCATTGGACTGAACTACATGAGGAGGGCGGAACCAGAAGTACTGAACGGTGAAATAATCATTGGAACTAATCTTTTAAGTGAACAGAAACTAAATGACTCGAGTCACTGAAACGAACGACGGTCCCCATTACTTAACGACACCACTCAAACGCTGGGAGATGGCAGTGGAAGGGCGGGCACTACAGACCCTGTGCCACCCGTGATGGCCAACCCTAATGTAGAGATTTGGCCGGCCGGCCTACCTACCAAGACGAAGCCCGGTATCAACAGATAATTCAACTGTCTTGCCTCGCGTATTCTACCCAGGAAGAATTACCGCCTACAGACACTCCAGGACGCCCTATGAGAAGCAGAACTTGCAGCCAGGTCCTGAGTGCCCAAGGGCTGATCACACTGAGCACTATTACTATAACAATATAGGTTAAAAAAATCAAGTCAAGTGGATGGCCACACACCAACTATAAAAAAATACATGATGGTGAACAATATAGTTATAGTTATCGTTATAGTTATAGTGCTCAGTGTGAACTGCCCTTAAGCAAGAAAGATGCCCTTTATACTTAATTGACCGGAGTCCAACACAGGATCTATACTTGGGACTTATTTTTTCTCTCTGCACCAAGTCTCTTTGCTGAAAATAACCTATCTACAAGCTCACAGCGCGTTGAATGCAATGTGTTGTGAGCTTGTAGATCGGCTATTTTTGCTGAATGTTCGCCTATTATGACATGGAACTGCTGTCCAATCGTTCTCCACCTCCCACATGATCACCGACTCGGCCGGCTAGGCCAAGATGAGGGGCTACACTTGAACCGTGACCTAAATGGCGATCGGTGCGAAGCCCACATCGACACAAGAGCTTCTCTCATCCTGCCCCCCAGTCTGGTCACTATCGATGATTCGGATTCAAACTTGAACGAGGGAACTGGTTTAGATGAGAGGAAAAGGTTCCTCTGGATAGATGTGGCCAGTA
Organism: Gymnoscopelus braueri; assembly: GCF_963280865.1. Lineage (NCBI taxonomy): Eukaryota > Metazoa > Chordata > Actinopteri > Myctophiformes > Myctophidae > Gymnoscopelus > Gymnoscopelus braueri. The sequence continues at coordinate 8,563,360 of NC_137616.1, read as the reverse complement.
AGAAGCTGCACCATAAGTTCTGACTGGCTGACATTCAAGGCACACACATTATCGGCTTGGACCTACAGTACTCAAACGCTGGGGAGCCATTGTGGATGTACCTCTCTACGTCTCTATCTGGGCTCAGAGACTATAGCCCTTCAGCCTCGCCGAGGTGGGAGAGCTAACCGGTGACAGCATTCAGCCTGTGCTGTGCCATTACTGCCGTTGCCTGGAAGAATGGAACACAGCGGCGGTGAGGGTAGCGGTTCTCAAGACCGACAACGCCGCTGTGCAGGACTTTGCCTCTGGGTCTCGAGTCTGGGCGTTCGAACCCATCACCCATCTCTCAGAAGCTCTTTAGCAAATGGACCGGGTCATGCCGGCCAAACTCTCTGACGTGATCCATAGGGTGCAGCTGGTGCAAGTAGTCCTCCATTGGGACCAAATAGCTCCTTATTGGCCCCTCGCCAGCATAAAAGTGGAACCGAGTGGATACAGAGAGACCCCCCACCATAGATGACCCTCAAGATGCGACTCACACTGAGACTCCAGGGCCTGGGAATGGAAGGAGGGCGTCCATAGAAACCGGTTGGGGTTTCTATGGACGATCATTTAGTGCATATATTTTATAGGTAACCTGAAGTTTGTAATACAGAGAGAAATAGCTATAACGTTTGTCTCATAACTATATCAGAGTGGTGAGTTTGCCCAGATTTGAAATAAAACGAGTAACACGTTATACTGCGTCAAACAGAAAATAAAGTTATTTAACCCCTTTCAACCTGGCGTCCCAATGTTGGACAAGATTTTAATGTTTAAAAAAAATATCAAGAATAGCAGAAAACGCACCACAACGGGAAGCTCCACCTCTTCACTCCCATAGAATGGAAGCGAATGGGATTCTGAGGTGTATGTGTGGCGTGATAGTTTTATACAACTAGATTCTGACAAGACCCGGAAAAGACACGCTGTGATTGGCCAGTAGTCACTTTGAGTGACAGTTGGGGCAAACACTCTCCCCAAAACATTTACGATTCTGTGCCTATCGGTATAACTCGGACGGCGCTGAGTCGGCTCAAATGAACTTCGCAACATTCGGCGCGGCAACTCGCTCGCTTTAGCACGCTCGGTGGTGCCTCTCGTGGCTCAAGTTCGCTTGAGATAGTGCGCCTCCGTCGCGGTCCAAAACTATACTTTATCGGCAATATAAATTGTCTGCGGTTTTCGGAAAAAGAGTGCCGGTAGTGGGATTCCCTCACGGGGTGGGGGTCGGCAGTCCAATGCTCAGCGAGGCCCGCCACCAGATCAGTTGTAAAATTTGGGTTTTGGGGTGTATTAGAATGTGACAACCTCTGGGGGCGGAGTCCTTGTTTTCTCGTTTTTGCATTCAGCCAATCGCAAGGCAGGCAGGGCGGGGCTTGGTAGAATCTAGTTACCATTAAATAATATGCGTATGTGTGACCATGCCCTAATGCAGCTTGCCATGTTTTTACCCTGCTGTAGTTTTGAACCTGAACTGGAAAACAAACTACAAAATCAGCCTAGAGTTTCATCCCCCCTTTAAGTGCTTAACCCCCAGCTGGTTTCAGCGGAATCAGTAACGAATGGTTGCTATTTGTACAAGACAGTTCCTCAGGTGTGAATAGGAGGCAGCTTCAGCTGAAAAAATAGCCAAGTTTGCTCAGCAAACCTTGCCTGGATAAATAGACGTTAAAACGTAATTGTTAAAAAAGGAACCCCCATTAACTGGATGAGTTGCTCCGTTTGATTTACGTCGCTGTACGACTCAACATAAACCTGTTACGGTTTTTATCCTGTAGCGACAAAGCCAAGAATGTGTAGAGGCGTTAAATCACGTACTTTATTTAGAGCATATAGCTCTACTATTTCAGATAGGGGAGGACTCGCTCCTCAAGCCATTTCACCAGCTTCACATGAGGAGAGACAACTCTCTCTCTCTCACGGTTAGAGCAGCAGACTCTCCGCTCCCTCCTCTCCGGGTAATACTTTATCTTGTTTATAAGATTATTCTCAGAGTAACAGTTAAGTTGATGTATGGATCGGGGCCGGGGCGACAACTCTCCGAATAAATCTGACCTGTCTGCAATTATCGCCATTACATACTTCAGACCCCCAGTTTAAAACACACACACGCGCGCACGTTTGTATTTGTTATACTTGCGAGGACGTCAAGATTTTAGGACAGCACTGAAATAGCTGAAAATAGACCAAAAGAATTGCAGACCTACAAGCTCACAATGCGTGGGTTTGTAGATCTGCAATTTTTTTTTAAAGTATAAAATTGGGAAAACTCTAACCCCAAGCCCTAAACCTCTAAATGCCTAATCCTAACGCAAACCTACATATTTTCCTAATTGTAACCCTAACTCCCCAAATCATATTTAACCTTAAAACCACGATTCTACTATACTTGTGGGTACATTTGGTCCTCACAAATATAGTAATACAAGTACACATACGCACGCATGCGCCACACACACACACACACACACACACACACACACACACACACACACACACACACACACACGCACACGCGCGCGCGAGCGAGCGCGCAGAGGAGCGCTGATGTCAGATGTCTCTGTCGGGTGGAAACCTCATATGTCCAAAACTGAATTACTTTTTCAGGATTCAAATAAAAAAAAAGCGAAAATAGCAGATCGACAAGCTCAAAAACACGTCGCTTCGCGTTTTGAGCATGCAGATCTGCTATTTTGGATACTTTTGTATGACGCTGTATTATGATCAAGTAGGGTGTTAATTTACAAAAAAAATAAACACGAAAAGTTAAAATATGGAGATAAGAGGTTTCTGCTGGAGCGACTGAGGGGAAGCAGCCCCTCTTATCCTGGACGCCTCGGAGACGAGCACCTTGATGCTTGTAATTACTGTCATGTTCCCGGAGAGATGAGAGATACCAGAGGGGCCAAATAAAACGGAGAGAAAAAGGTTTTGATATGATGGATGTGGGTATCTATGTTTAAAAACATTCCTGGAGGTGTCCATCTTCACTCGGCATCCCATCATCATGAGTTGTGTTCCACCGTCGCTGCCTGCTGCTGCCCGCCTTGACCTTACACTGTGAAAGAAAAAGAACAAAAAACAAACAAACAACCTTTTTGTTGGGGGGGGGGGGGTAGCGTAGCTTAGTGGGTAGAGAGGCTGTCTGGTTAGTACACTGTAAAACTTACAAAACCACATCTGTAAAAAAGAAAAACAATTAAAACATTTGCACAATAATTTGTACGTGTTTTTTGAGGCATGGAGACCTTTCATTGAATATTTTAATAACCATACTGTACCTCACCAGAATAGAATGCTCTGTGTGTTTCAAGTGTAGCACACAGTGGATTTCAGATGTAGCGGACAATGTTTCTCCCACTGGTGTCATAACACAATGACAATGACTGTGACCTCAACATAAACCTAATTGTTGTAATAATACAACAAATCTGTTTACTTGTTGTTTTTGTTTGGGGGGGATTGCATGTAGTTTTTTTTGTTTTGTTTTGTGAAGTGTAAAACAAATAAAAATGGGTGACTTTATATGCAATGACGTTTCCATTATGCTATTTAATTGTCCCCAATAAAAAAGTATTTTAAAAATGTTTTTGTACAAACAAGCAAACTAACATTCTTGGGCAGCTGTAGCTTAATACTTAGCGGCTGTCTACTAATCAGAAGGTCACCAGTTTGCCTCCTGTTCTCCTGTCAAATAAAACATTTTAAGAATCCTTAATTTGGGTCTATACTCATGCTCAGAGTTACAAATGGATACATTATTTAACAATTTGTACTGAGTACCATGCACTCTCACAGCTTTTTATTGCTATTTGTTTTATTATTTGTGATGTGTGCGGGACTCAACTTGCTGTTTGCTTTGAGCCCAAGTAGGTTAACTGCTTTCAGTAAATGTCCGCTCGGCGTGTTTATGCCTTCTATCTAATGCACTCGGATGACATCAAATCTAAACATATTCACACAGAGTCTCTCCGCTGCCGACTCGTGCCGAGCTTTACTGCCGCATTCCGAGCACGCTTGTCTTTATAAGTCCTGAAGTTACTGCGGGTTCAAGACAGCCTGTGTATCGTTTCCAAAGGTTTGTACATAAACATACCTACAGTATAGGCTACATACAACAGCTTAGTGAGTCATGACGATCCGAGAGATGTTAAGTGGTGATTTTCTCTGCAGGAGTCTAGCCATCTGTAAGAGGGTCTCTGTGTCTGGATCAGGCAAACCGCTGGACAATTCTTTTTGTGCACACTAATAGGCCACAGAAGTAACACCACAATTCTTTATTATTATTATTATTACATACCTTTATTGGAAGGATAACCCCCTTAAAATGTATCATCTTGTTTTCGAGGGGGTCCTTATCACAGATATATTTTCCTTTGATTTTATAATGGAAGTAAATGGGGCTCTGATCGCGCTGGAACCATACCCAAATTTGGAGTCCATTGTCTTAGATCTGCAGACAATGGACTCCAAATTTGACATCAGACAACCGATATAGGAGTGATACTGCATTCCGTTGTACTCATTACATATTATGGCAATAAAGTTGAATTGGAATCTACTATCAAGGAGTAACTGCTGGGTGAAAGGAATGGCACGTATTATAGTCCCCTGGGATTTCCTGACAGTGTGGGGAGGGAGTTGGCTGAGAACAGGCAGGTGCTGCTGGTGGTGGAGGAGGTGCGCAGCCCACTCGTCCGCTTGTTCTCTACTCTGTGTTTTGGTTGCTTTGAGTCCAGATAAACACCATTGTCTCCTCAGTGACCATGTTTGGCGGCCAATTTTTTTGTGTTTTCCAGTGCGAGGTCACTTGCGGTGACAGTTCAGCACATTGTGGTGCTTTAGCTTGTGTTGAATGGTGAGCTGCTACCGAATCAACCATATAGGCCTGGGGCTGATACCGACAAATAAAACCTGGGTATGTAATAAATATATAATAATTACATTAAATGAATCATTTAAATTAAATTGTAAAAGCCGCCCCTTAAGTCCTTACATACCAGGAGCGTTTAATTTTTTTTCATGTGATTCATTCGACCAAAAATGCATATTTACACAGTTTTAAACTGTTGACACAAACACAGAAGGCGAATATTTGTAATCGCCTTCTTATATTTTTTATTCAGAACGAGGCTGATTTCTCGCCGTGGATAGGGGCATATCATTTTATAAATGAGGCGTCGTGAACTGCAGGAACAGTTTTGACGCAAAAAAAAACAGATCGTTTTTTTGTTTTGTTTTTCACCACAAACCCGATGTGTGGAGAACTTAACACTCCATCCAGCTGTTACAGTGTTGGTAGGTCCTGTGTCAACTCTTAAATGTTCAATGTGGCGTTTTCACTGCACCGCGTGCCAAAAACCTTTCCCTGCCCTGAACCTTATACTCGGGCCGCACAGCGTCCTCTCATTCTCATTGTGATATTATCGTCGCTCTGTCGGGTGGAAACCTTGTATGTCCAAAAACAGTTGCTTTTTAGGAAAGGGGAAAAAAGAAGCCGTGTGTCCAATGGATCCAATGTAGTTTTCGAATGGTTCAATATATTAAAATGGCCTAGTAAAAAACAACAGATACATGCTCGTATGCTTGTAGATCCGATATTTTTTGCTATTTTTATGCGACACTGCAGTATGACGAAGTAGCACATTCATTTACGAACCAACATAAAACATTGAAACATGGGAGATACAAGGTTTCTGCCAGCGACAGCGACGAAATCTAAGTTTTTCCCATTGTCCTACACGAGGCCCCCTTGTACAAGCAGCTCCATGACATTTCTTTGACATTTCCTCTTCTCCTTCTCCTGCTCTAATAGCGTATTATTTGTGCGGTTATTCACTAAACTACAGTAAATGTGTCACAGTAGGAGCTGCCACATCCTCGCAAGACAGCGAGCCAGGAAATTTAAAGTGAATGACTTTACCAATCACTTGAGGTTTCGCAGGCAGTTTCCTCAGCGCTGCGCCACAGGACTAAACACACCGGGGGAGATAGAAATCTATTTTTTTTGCAAATGGGATTAACCCAATAAGACCGGGAACACATCTGTGTAACCACTTTAATCATATTTTATACTTTGGCTATTAAAAAAATAGCAGATATACAAGCTATTTATATTCAGCTATGAGCTTGTAGATCTGCATCGTGAACATGTGTGCAAATCTTTGAGTACAGTATATATTTTTAAAGCAAACGTCTTAGGAATCTTTGCTTCTGGGGGTCCCTGGAACTAAATGTTTTGAGATGGGGGTCCTTGACATGAAAAAGGGAACCACTGATGTTATAGCAACACAAGTTTTTTCAAAACACTGTTTTAACTGATTTATAAGACATTTGTAGAATCCCCGGAAGCAAAGATTTGAGTTAAAATGTTTGCTTTAAAAAAATATATATATATATTATATATAAGATTTGCACACATTTTCACGATTTTTCAAAAATAGCAGATCTACAAGATCATAGCGCGGCACTTGGTGCCACACTATGAGCTTGTATATCTGCTATTTTTTGAATAGCCAAAGAAATCTAAAATGACACAGATGCGTTCCCGGTCTGAATGGGTTAAGGCACGTACAATAACAAAAAAAGAGAGGAATGAATGGGCTCACTGTATTTAAACAAAAGATGGACCTGATAGTCCCTCAGTGGTTTCTGCTCAACATATTTCTATAAATGGAGGACGGCTTGGCAACCACTTACAATAGTGAATAAAAAGGAAAGAAAGAAAGAAAGAGGAATGTAGATCCATTAAAGTTGTGGATTAGTCATGTGGGTCCAGCTACTGTTCGAATTTGACGGAATTAAAGTCAAATAAGTCGGGGAGGGCAAGCCCCACTGGGCAAAATGTTCTGAAAATAGAGCATCCGGACATGAAGACATTCTAGTCTATTTATCTTTTGTTTTCTAACTGCTTCAGCTCATGTATCCAAAAAGTCTATTTGACTATACAACACACATACGCAGGATTCCATTTGTAAAACTAAACAGCGGGGAGGGGGGCCATTTTCAAACATTTATCATAACATAAATATCAAACATATTAGACAGTCTACATTTCCCAAAAGGAAATGCATGTATTTTAAAAGGGATAGTTCACCCCCAAAATGACTAAATCTATCGATTAGTCATTTTGGGGGTGAATTCATGGATATTCTTTTAGTTTTTGTCGCATTCCTAAACCAATAATTTGATGACCGGCAGCGGTTCCGGTAGGAGACGCAAAGAATCTCCTTTGTGTCTCCTACCGGAACCGCTGCCTACCGGTCCGCCGGTCATCTAATTAATTAAGTCTCCATAGGGTGACAAATCGATAGAAAAAATATATATTTTTTGGGTGAACTATCCCTTTAATTCAGGCTGACTAGGGCAGGGATAAAACATATCCCCAGCAGACATACAAATGAATGACCAGGTCAGTCCTCCAGCACACATACAACCCTACCTACACTCATAATATGGCTGCCTGTTAATGTTTATTGGAATCATCCTTTAGGCTCTCCAGGAAAATGTCTACTTTGTCAGAGAAGAGGAGACTAGTGTCTCTGTAAGCTGAGCGTCCCAGCAGGTCTCCAGGCGGCGGTGTCGGTGACGTCCCCGCTGAACTGTCTGTCTGTGCCTGTGGCCTCCAGAAGGCCATAACACTCTGCAGTGGTAACCAACAAAGTAACAAAGTACATTTACTTGAGTACTGTACTTAAAGGAGAATTCCGGACTAGCCTTTTTCTTACCTATCTCTGCTGTCCGGCAGAAACCAGCTAACTCCAAAATATTAATTTTTCAGGAAATGACAAAAACAAAACAAAAAGTGGAGTTAGGAGATTTTGTACATCATTGATAAGTGCAGCTAAATGGACTCCAAGCTCACAATGAGGTTGGAGGTCAAAATGGGGTGGAGCCTGGAGTCCAGCTGGAACCAGCTAACTCCACCCCCCTTTGGTGGAGTTAGCTGGTTTAGCAGAAAGTTTGAGGATCCAATGGAGTTAGCTGGTTTTGTCAGTAGCACTTTTTAATACGTTTCATTGGTTCAATATTTTTTTAATCAACACACAGACGTAAAGGGTGTTCAATAGCACTGAATTATGGAAAAAAATGCAATATTTGTATCGCTCTAAATTGTTATTTTCTTGGTGATATCTGACTTTCATAATGACAGAAAACTCTTTACCGTGATTTCATCCAACACTATGGCGGCCCATTTGGGACAAAAACACTTTGGCGAGGTTTCTGTCATTATGAACGTCAGATACCACAAAAAAAATAAAAATACCATCCGCTCAGGGTTTTAGTGGAGGGCATGGAGTTATGAACATTTTCTACTGTACCACTCGTCCTAGGATATAATAATATCATATAAAAGGTAAGAAAAAGGCTAGTCGGAAATTCTCCTTTATTATTTTGCCCACTCTGTGTGGTAGAGTAAACAACATAACTTATACAATTGGGGTGGTTGTATTTGGTCTCCCTGCTCTTCTATTGAGACATTTGACACGACCGTTGACACTATCCTGTTTCTGGTCTGACACATATTTTGACCTGAAGGCCAAACTTAAATTTCTCCCCAGAGCAAGCAAACAGGCTCTAAGAACTCAGTGGTATTTTTTTCAATTCCGGGGTAGAACATGAAAGTTACATAGTGCAGCTTTTACTAAATCATTTTTATTTTGAGTACTTTCACTCCACTACGTTTCAAAAACAAATATCGCACTTTAGATTTTTTGATACATGAATGTATCTACAAGCTCTTCGAGCTTGTGGATCTGCTACTTTTGATGCTTTCGTGTGATGCTGTAGTATGTTCAAGTAGGGCATTAATTTACTTAAATTAATTTAAATCATGGACAGCAACGAACTATACTTAGACTCGAGTATACTGTGGTTGAGCACCTTGTCCATAACTGATCTCCAGGCAGTGGTGTCACTGATGTCCCTTCTCTCTTTCAGGAGTTTGACCTGAAACTTCCCTGTGTAGTTCAATTTTCTTACAATTCACATAGTGCCATATGCTATCCCTTTTAAAACTATCCTGCTGCTACACTATTCTCTGTTCTCTCTAGGCTATTCAGATCTGTCCTTAAATATTGATTAAATACATGTTTTAATATTTATAAAAAAACGTTTGGTAGATATTTATTAAATTAAATATTTTTTAACTATTATTACTCAAAACATTTTTGAATTACTATTACACATCATGGACTTGCGATAATATCTTTAATATATTCTGTACATTTAGCATATTCTTGATGTAATTGACAAGTGCATTGTTACCTGCCCAGGTAGGGCTACTTGATTGAATCTTGATTGCTCCAATGGAGCTCACCTGTGTCCTCCCCTATAAATGTGAGGTTGTTTTTCTGCTGTGTGTTATTCCCTGAAGAAGACCTTTCCAGGTCGAAACGTTGCTTTTCATTTAAATAAATCCTGCATCGTGGCTACGAGTGTGCTGCCTCTTCTCCTTTACGTTTATACTGATTTCCCTGTGAACAGTGCCTGGAGGTTTCACAGTGAAGGCCATACACACACTGTGCTGCAGTGCTGCCTGCAGCTTAACCCATTTAGACCGGGAAAGAATTTCAATTCAATTCAATTCTATTCAATTTTATTAAAGTGTCAAATCACAACAAGTTGTCTCAAGACACTTTACATGTAGAGCAGAGACCCGACAGTCCCACCCTGAGCAAGCAATTTTGCGACAGTGGCAACAAAAAACTCCCTCTTAACTGGAAGAAACGTCAGGCAGACCCTAGGCTCTAGGGTGGGGGCCTTCTGCCTCGACCGTGTCGGGGGGAAAGAAGAGAGAGAGAGGGAGAGACAGAAAGAGATACAAGTAGTAAAAATAACAATAGTAGCAAATATAATAGTGTAAGATAGTATATGATAATATAATATAGTACAACAATTATGTGTATACAGTATATAATGGTATAATATAAGAATGTTAAGATAATATACAGTATAGTGTAGTGGTATAGTGTAATGTAGTAGAAATCCACAGTCGTGCTCCATGGAGAGGCCCGGTCCGCAGTCGCAGTCACAAATCTAAAGTGACACAGAATCTGTGTCACTTTAGATTTCTTTGGCTATTCAAAAATAGCAGATCTACAAGCTCGTAGTGCGGCACCCTACGAGCTTGTAGATCTGCTATTTTTGAAAAATCTTGAAAATTTGTGCAAATCTTTGAATATATATATATAAGTTTTAAAGAGAACATTTTTAACTCCGAGCTGTGCTTCTGGGGGGTCCCTGGAACAACATATTTTGAGATGGGGGTCCGCGGCCAAATACATATAATTTTGGGGGTCCTTGACATGGAAAAGTTGGAGCACCACTGATATAGCAACATCATTTTTTTTCAAAAAACTGTTAGGATTTAGAAGCCATTTGTAGAATATATATTAAAATGTTCACGATTTTTCAAAAATTCAGATCTACAAGCTTATAGCGCGGCACTCGGTGCCGTGCTATAAGCTTGTATATCTGCTATTTTTGAATAGCCAAAGAAATCTAAAGTGACAGAGACGCGTTCCCGGATTGAATGTGTTAATGTGGAGGGCAAAGGGTGAAGTGAGTAGACAGTTCTCACCGCAGTTTCCTCGCTTTCAGTAGCTCCAACGTTGCAATAACACCAATGTGCCAAGAACAAGACAATGCGAAAGGAAGAGATAAGATGTCAAACCACTTTCAGCCTGTCAAGGCTTTTCTTAGCCTCTTAACGCTGTGTTTTCAACCCCGGTGTCATATGCCTGATTCGTACTTCGTCGTTTGACGTTGTCGCACGCGGCGGAAACAGTAGACCTACAAACAAGCTCACCATGCAACGCGATCGGCTAGCCCAGTCCCTCACAGGTCTGTTACAGACAGACAGACAGATGGACACAAAAACACACAGACCGACAAGACCCATTTCAACCCTGGTGTTCCTATTTTGGGCATGTCATTATTGGTGGAAACGTCCAAAATAAATAGCTTTATGTACAAGTCACAATTAACGTGTTGTAGATCAGCTATTTAAAAAAAACTTTTCCAGCTCTATAGTAGTAATTATCGCTATAGCGTGTTTGTTCCGTAACAGGGGTCTCTACAGCTCTGTAGCAAACATTAAATACATTTCCAGGTCAGGACACCAATTTCATCCAAACACGAGAGAGCCCCACAAAGAGCATTTATTCAGCTTGTGTCCCAGTTCCTATTTTTTCTGTTCAATTTCACCGCTTCCAATTTCACATGTTTATCCTGTATATCCAGATAACATTGGTATCCCGACCTGAAAATGCATTTTCTGTTGACTAAGGCGTCGGAGAGACGGGGGAGACCCCAATTATTTAACAAACACTCTATGTAGCAATGACAACTATCGTAATATAGAGCTATTTAACAGTTCATTTAACAAAGGAATATCACTTACACCATCTCCTAAGTGCAGACAGACAATAGGCAGAAGCGGTGAACAGGATGGGGGCGAGGGAGAGAAACCCGCTGGCCCTTCACGAAACCACAGGTATGATTTACGGAGGCAGGCGTAAAATTAATAATAGGAAATGCAAGAGTAGTCCAGTGGCTTTGTCCAAAATACACTTTCCCTGGCTGTCCAGAGCCCTGGAAAACCTGGGTGGCCCATAACCCAGCTTCCTCTGGTTACTAATGTTAATGTCATTGCTTTCAGGCTGCATGACAGGCTTTCCTAACCACAATTATGGTTCGGGTCAGTCAGTGGGACGAAAAAACTGCCCCCGCGTACAAACGACACAAGCAATACGAAGACAGGATATGGCTCATAAAACGCGTTCGTTTTCAGAGGTTCGTCCAAACTACACTCTCCCTCTCTCTCTCCGCTCGTCGAGGTATTCCCGTCCGAGTTTGTTGACACAGATAGGGGCAGAGGATGAAGCGAATTGGGAGGACAATTTTTCAAAACGGGAATTGTTTTGAAGTACTTCACTTTTCCAGAAATCAGAAACCACACGTGTGTGTATTATGGTCAGTGGATGTTTTGAATTACTTGAACTGCTTAATGGTTCCTCCTTACCGAGCCCGCAGAATTGTTTTGCCGCGGTTTTAAAACCTTTGCTTAAGTCATTCAGTTGGATGTTGAGTAATCTCCATTTGAAAAAAAAGGAAAGGGGGAAGAAAAAAAAAACCTACCCATCTACACACACTGAAGCACTTATGTTGTTCACTTCATTTTAAGGCTATACTGCGTTTAATGTGACATGATAATATTATTATCATAATAGAATATGACAGAGTATGACTTGAAGCAGAAGTCAAGGTTAAAGTCATTTGTGTATATTACAGAAGTACACTTCCTGGTGCCTCAATCAGTTGGTGCTTTTACCACATCTGGCACATACTGTACACAGCAAAAATCCAGAATGTTAATTTAACTCTGAGAGTGGACGGGTACATTTTTACACTCTCGGGCTACTTAAATCATACTCTCAAACCATAAACCAACTAAACCATCAGCTATCAGCTAACTTAAACCATACTTTGTTGACTGGGGTCCCCCAGCGGTCTATAGGCTAGCCCCCCTTTTATCCCTCAACACCAAATCTATTTGGCAAAAATAGCCCAACTTGACTTGCAGATGAGCTTGAGATCTGCTTTTTAGTGACTGTTCGTCTATTTTTTCTGAATGTTCACCTATTTTCTTAGAATGTTTGCTTATTATTATGACATGCCCAGAATTGGGTTGCCAGGTTCATGCGATTAATTTAACACTGTCAAAGAGGTAGAGGAAGTTTGCGCTCTAAACTCAAGGCTCACCAAGACAGGTGCGAGAGGCCAGCATGAAAGTCCACAAACAATAAAAAAAAGACTCGCAAACCAACACACTATCACTCCCAAAACGGCCTATAATAGTGACTTTTTGGGACAAAACGTGACCAAACGTCAACATGTGACCCCGTGGGGGGCCCCTATGGGGGGGGGGGGTCATCTGACGACCGGGTTACTTCCGCACTGCATTGCGCACACTGAAAGAAATGTAATTAACACCGACATTTTCCTGTGTGCTCTCTCACCCTGTCTCTCTCATACAGAACAAAGTAAATACAAATAAAATCCATCAAAACAATTTAATAAATATATTCGACATAATTTTATCAAACAATAATGATAGTTGATTAAAGCAAACCAATCATGCGTGATTCCACAATTACAGGCAATTATTTATTACCCAGCGTAACTTCAAACTTTAAACGCATTCAGATCGCCAGGCCCCATCTACAAGACCGATGTGTCCACATCCCAAAAAATCCCGCTCGTCAAAAGGGGGGCCGATGAGAATGACCCGCTGCTATTGGGCCTGTCTGTCGGGTTTCGCTCTCGCTCATGTTGGCACCATTCAGAGAATTCCCCAGCCCCTGTTTTCTGAAATAACAGAGGATCTAAGCCTCATTACTCTATATATGGAGTATTGTAAAGAGCTAAGTGGAGGCGGGTGGAACATTTTGTAAATCTTGTGTCACCGAAACCGCCGCGAAGCAGGATAAATGCGTTGGCTTCTCCGGCAGGATATCCCCTCAGACTGGCTCGCTGCGTCGGTGATGAGGATAACAGAGGGGGCATTATTTTTGCTCAACAGCTCGGGAAGGTGATAAAGGGCTCCCAGATCCTCTCGCAAGGGGTGCAGCAGTGCACACACACACACACACACACACACACACACACACACACACACACACATCCATTTACGTTGACGCAACATTTCATCTGCCCTCCGCTCCCCCCACCAGCGGGGGAGGAGGAGGAGGAGGGGGGGGGGAGTTCTCTCAGGCTTTAAACCCTAAAACACAAGTTTCTCAACGCCGGGTCCGAGCAACACCAGGGGGTCCGAAAAGACCCTTTACGGGTGAGAGTGTACAAGGGGGCTTTGAAACACACAGTTTTAGGGATTAACAAACGTCCAGCTTTCAACACTTTTTTTGCACTTCGAATAAATATACAATGACGACGTTTTCTTTGGTGACCGTTGACCAGGCTGCAGCCATGAAACGTATGACGATGACACTACGATCAACAAGACACAATGTCACCTTGCATTTAGGGACCATATGTGTCCCCCCCCACCCCACCCTGACCCCCCACTACCCAGAACGGGGCAGTCGGGTGGGCACGCAAACACACTACTGGAGTTTTAAAGGGATAGTTCAGGGATAGTTTTTCTTTGATTAGTCACCCCATGGACACTTGAATTCATGGATATTATTTAGTTTTTGTCGCATTCCTAAGCCAATAATTTGATGACCAGCGGGTCCTACCTCCTCCTAAATTATTGGCTTAGGAATGCGACAAAACAAAACAATATCCATGAATTCAAGTCTCCATGGGGTGAACTATCCCTTTAAGGCAAGTGTGGGTCAAGATAGCACCTGTACAGTATATGTTTCATATTCAGTGTTTTTGTTTTGCATTTAAAAAATACGAATAAAACATCGTAATAAAAAGAAAATACTTGTGAGCTGTTAGTCAGATGTTAGTTCAGACAGACAGCTATACAGGAGGGGACTTGTACTGTAGGCTGAGGGGTCCACATGTTGGAGTGTTAACCTGTATTTAAATATATCTTTAGTAAATTGTCGGTGGGCGTCGTAGCGGATTATAGACCACGCCTTTGGTGTGGTCTATAATCCGTCCATGATCATATCCCACTAATAGTAATTTAGCTCATCTTAAATGTACCTTCTATATTTCGAAAACGACTCTATTTCACTGGTTCTCTCAACGTCTGGTCGGGGGACCGCCAAGGGTCCTCCTTGCAGGTCTGTAACTCTGAGAGTGTACAAATGGAAACCAAATGCACCCGTAAGTGTTCCATTTGTAGACTCAGAGTTTAATTTTTACAGTGTAGTTTGGGGGTCCCAGAGATAAAAGAAAAAAAAAACATAAGGTATCAAATGGGGGACCGTGGTCTAAAATGCATATCAAACTGGGGGTCCTTGAAATGAAAAAGAAAAGGTTGAGAATCACTGGTCTATATTACGCAAACGGCTCTCTATCTCCAGCAATGTGCCACAAAGTGGAAGCTTGGCGTTCAGCTGACTTGTCAAAGGGAGTTGTTCATGTTCTCAGCGAAGGCGGCAGAAAATAATGTTTTCTTTATTGCTCTGAAATCATTTTACAGGCTCTGGTAGCACACGCATAATTTTAAAAAGCTCAGGTCTGAGGTAGCCCATTAAAAACCCTCATAAACGTTAATTTTGCCAGTGGGATGTGAGATTGTGTTACCCCTCTTGGCAGAAACATGTATGAAATATGTGGCTTTGCATTGGCTAAAATAGTTCCCAGGCTTTGGCTCCCTTTGAATAAAGTATAATCTAGGGGCTGCAAACTATGGATTATATTCTTAGCAATTATTCTCTCGTCCGAATAAATAAAGAAACACTTTTTTTTATGTATATTTTTTTTATTTATTATCAATGAATTGACGCAATAAAGTTAGTATATTTTTTACAATGAGCTAAATCAATTAGTCTAATTTAAGCCCTAGTTTATGAAAAATATAGAAAATAGCAGATTTACAACGCTTGTAGATCTGCTTTTTCTGTATTTTTGTTTGCCAAAATTGAGATGGCAGGTTGAAAGTGTTTAACTGCTGCAGCCCTATTGGACTTTACAGTGATATACTGTATTCAAATGAATGAATGAATGGAAAGGGAAAATATATTTCCAGGTCGATTAAATCTATTAGTTTGATTAACTGTTGCATTCTAGAATAAACTGACCCAAGCCTGTTTGTCCACTTGGTGTGAAGAAACTGCAACGCTGTAAAAACCCAGTCAGCATCTCCCCCGTCACCATGACGACGCTTCGCTGCGTCATCAAGAAAACCAGCTGATGAAAACAGGAAAATAAATAGAACTCAACCAAAGAGAATTCAAGTATCATGGTAGAAATAAAAGACAGTTTACTTTAAAGGAATACGTCTTTGAGAATTTCAGGAAACTTGCCCAGTGCTCCATGGTGAAGATATCCTTGGCCACGATACATTCAGTTTCTAATTACTATAAACAACCACTTAAACCCTATATCAGGGGTCTTCAACAGGGGGTCCGGGACCCCTAGGGGGTCCTCAGAGTTACTACAGGGGGGCTGCCAAATCTTTGTGCAATAGTTTTTTTTTTACATTAACCACTTGAACCCTAGCATCCCTTTTCTGAGGAGAACATTAGCCAAAAATAGCAGATCTAGCTCACAACGCCTCGCAGTTGTGAGCTTGTAGATCGGCTATTTTTGGCAAAGAGAGGGGGTCCCTGCCTCATCTCTCTCTCAGCTAAGGGGTCCTTGGCCTGAAAAACGTTGAACACCCCTGCCCTATATATTTTTTGCTTTAACACCAGATCTCTTCACCGAAAACAGGCAATCTACAAGCGGTTATTTTAGCCGAATGTTCACCTATTACGACTATACCTAGAATAGGGATGCTAGGATTCATGTGGCTGCGTAACCAGAGTGAAGAGAACAGGGCCACAAAAGCCCTTGTAACAGAATATGTTCCATATACAGTAATGCTCTCTTATTTCAATCTATTTTTAACACACTGTATAAAGTGCATTCACTAAACACTCTTGAACACCACGCTTGAGTAGAAATCTGGATTCAAGGACTTTGACTTTCTTTTTTTCCCCGTCAGACTTATCCTCTCCTATTCCAACCACATGAACACTAGCATCTCTATTTTGGGCATGTAATAATAACAGCCGATCTACAAGCTCACAAAGAGTGAACCTAGCGACACATTGGGAGCTTGTAGATCGGCTATTCCCCCCCCCCCCCCCCCGAAGTGGATGGGACCAAGGATAGATCCCTGGGGGACCCCGGTCAACTAAATATATAGCGTTTTAAGTGGTTACTGTATAAGTACTGTTTTCCACAAACTGCTCTCCCTCCATAAATTATGATGTTGAGAATGACGAGTGTCTGCCGCTGATTCCATTTGAAAATAAACGTTGCGTTATAGATTTCAGGTGCCGTGCGAACCATGGAAGAAATCTGAAGTGATGTGAGTACAGTCGGTTCTGTGTAGTTAAAGTAGGGGTTCTGCGGTGTAAAGGGGCTCGGCACTCACTCCGGCTCAACCCAACAGATGCGAGGCCAATACCCTGCGCCGAGTCAAATTTATGGGTAGATGCTTGACTCGACTCTGCCACTCTTTGGGACTGAAAGAAAAACATTGGGGTCGACTTTCCTGGTTGCACACACGAGCCGGGTGATGTTTCGCATCAGAAGAGCTGCAGGCTGGCTGCACATCACAGAAAAAAACCCTTCAGGGTAAACAGAATAATGTCAGAAACACCACGCCGCCGCCACTCTGCGTTTCATACTCAACATGTGGCCCCGAGTCACTATTTATTATTAGCTTCTACTCTTTTGGGGTTATGAGTTTTGGCTTTGGTCGACGCAGCAACATCACGCTTCCCTTTAAAGAGCTAAATAAGCGGTGTGTTAAAATTTGGTGACGAGCTTTCTCTTAGATCACTGCTCCTGCTGCTGCTTAAAGGGATAGTTCACCCCCAAAATGACTTTCTTTCCTATCAATTAGTCACCCCATGGAGACTTGAATTCATGGACATTTATTTTGTTTTTGTCGCATTCCTAAGCCAATAATTTGATGACCGGCAGCGGTTCCGGTAGGAGACACAAAGAGTCTCCTTTGTGTCTCCTACCGGAACCACTGCCTACCGGTCCGCTGGTCATCAAATTATTGGCTTAAAAAAAAACATGAATTCAAGTCTCTATGGGGTGACTAATCAATAGAAATAAAACATTTTTTTATGGTGAACTAATTTAAAGGGACATAAAACTCTAAGCTGTTTTTTTGCAGTTTGTTTTCCAGTTCAGGTTGAAAAGAAACTACAGCAGGGTGAAAACATGGCAGGCTGATAAGACTGACCTTATAGTACCACCCCCCCACCAGGAAGACGCAGACTGAGCCTCCGTCCTACTCTTCCCGCCCAACACTCCCTGCTGCCCACAGCCCGTAGCAGTATGTGCAGCAACAACATATCACCCTCGAACACGGGCCAATTGTGTTCGTATAGACCAGTGGTTCTCAACCTTTTCAGGCCGCGGGCCCCCCAATATAATCATATTTGAACTGGGGACCCCCCACCCTGACAAGCACTTGGAATGTAGGCGTTGAGGCATTACATTTTGTTTGACTCGGTTCCACAGATAAAAATGTTGAAAATAGCCGATCTACAAGCTCACAACTTGTAGATCGGCTATTTTCAACATTTTTGCCTCTTTCTTATATTATTTGACAATTTGGACAATGTTTGTTGATTACTTTTGATGCAGTAATGGTCATTTACTTTTTTTTTAGGTATTATAAAGGTCTTAAAAGTCCTTAAATTGTCACGTCACTGTCATCTGGGGACCCCCTCAAAATCATGTGGGGGGTCCCCACACCACTGCGCCACCCGAGTGAATAGCCTTCCATGTTTCTTTTTTAATCTGCTCTAGTCTTTAACCTGAACTGCAAATACAACTACAAAGTTTGCTCTAGGGTTTCATCATGTCCCTTTCATTAACTTTTTTGAGGGAGTTCATTCGCAGCTCATGATGGGCGTTGTTTGGCAACGGCAATAAAAATGAGTTCTATATTCTGTGGAAATCAATGTCGACGATAATAAAACAGGAAATTGTGACAATGTGTCATTTTCGGAATGAGGAAGTAAAGATGCTGTGGTATCGGTATTGAAGGTGTTCTGGAGAAATTATGAGTTTGCCACTGTCATTGAGGTCAAACATACGTTACACTGTAACAGTTGATGCTGTATAACAGTGGTTCTCAACTTGGGGTCTGCGGACCCCACAGGGGTCCTTGAGGAGTTCCAGGGGGGGTCCCCAGCTAAAAGTTTGATAGTTCGAAACAAGTGTGTAACTCTGAGATCGTACAGACCTATAAGGGGGTCCGTGTCCTAATGCAGTGGTTCTCAAAGTGGGGTCCGGTGACCCCTATAGGGGTCATTTGAGGGGGGTTTCAGGGGGGTCCCCAGCAAAATGAGTTAATGTACCATCAAAATCAGTTTAACCACTTTAACCCTACAGTATACATTTATTTGAAAATAGCTAATCTACAAGCACACAACACATTGAGATGCGACGTGTTGCCATCATGTCAGATGGGGGGCTGTAGCCAAAAAGATATTAATTTGGGGGGTCCTTGACATGAAAAACAAGTTTGAGAACCACTGTCCTAACGCACAGCAAACTGTGGGTCCTCGAAATTAAAAAGTCTGAGAACTACTAGTGCATAACGCCGGTAACATGCGGTTGCCGTGTCAAAGGTCAAGAGGTATGGGGGCTATCATTGGACACATGAGCATGTGTACGAGAGTAAAACAATCTCTACAGTTTCAAATGCTTTTCCATTTAGTTTGAAATTACATTTAGTGTGAAAAAAAGGGGAAGCAGCTTCTTTTTTTCTTTTCTTTTTTTCCTGTTACATGAGCCTTGGAACGTATTGCCTTCCAGCTGCAGACTCCAGCAGCTCAACCCAAAAAACACACTTTCACTTCTCTCTTCAAACCAACAGTGGTGGAAGAAGTACTTTATTTGTTTTACTTGAGTAAATGTAGCAATACCACAATGTTAGAAATGTTCACATGTGTTTACAAGTATTACAAATTTGACTTGAGTCAAAGTGCAAAAGTATTGGCTTCAAAGTACACTTGAAGTATCAAAAGTAAAAGTACTCATTACGCAGAAAGTGTCAAATTCTTTCAAAAACAGCCGATCTACAAGCTCACAACGCCGTGCTGTGAGGGGTTAATTGGTTAATATATGTTTTGTAATAATAATCTAATTCTACAAAGTAACTAGTAACTAAAGTTTTCAAATAGTTGTAATACAGGAAAAACTGTATTTGCCTCTGAGATGTAGTGGAGAAGAAGCATAAAATACTGTAAAATGTACACACTCAAGTAAAGTAAAAGTATCTCAAAATTGAACTAAAGTGCAGTACTTGAGTAAATACTTAAGTTTCTTTTCCTCCACTGCAAATGAACCTCCTCCTTTCAATTGCAAAACACCAAGAGGTGGTTTTGTGCAAGTCACTTTCACTCAAACCACACATTGCTTAGACGGCAGCATTTCAAAGCCTACCCTGCCATGCAAAATTACTGACATATTTATAACCCAATTTAATAACGCTACAATATCACTTTGATGAAAATTGTCTCGCTGCGTGTGCACAACTGAATCGTGTTAACCACTTTAGCCCTATTTTAGACCAGTCAGGTTCTCAAACTTTCTCATGTCAAGGACCCCAAAATGTATATTATAACTGACCACAGACCCCCATCTGAAAATATTTTGTGCGAGGGAACCCCAGGAGAGATTTATGTAAAGAAAAAAAAATTGCTTGTAGATCTGCTTTTTTTAAATTAGCCAACATATAAATGGATAAAGTGGCTCAAATGATTGTGATGCTAACTACTTTTGCTGGGGACCCCCTGGACCCCCACCCCCAAGGACCCCTAGGGCTTTGAGAACCAATGTTTTACACTTCATAATCTGATCGTGTTCGCCGTTGTTGTGTTGTGAGCCCGTGTATTCGCTCTTTTCTCATTTGTTTTGAAAATGTCTTCTTGACTATTTCTGACTATCACTATCACTAACATAATATGCCCAAAAATAGGGACGCCAAGCTGAACGTGGTTAACTATCTATACAGCTGTGGGGCCATTAATAGTGTGTGTGTGTGTGTGTGTGTGTGTGTGTGTGTGTGTGTGTGTGTGTGTGTGTGTGTGTGTGTGTGTGTGTGTGTGTGTGTGTGTGTGTGTGTGTGTGTGTGTGTGTGTGTGTGTGTGTGTGTGTGTGTGCGTATAGTCATGGCCAAAATAGTTGCAAATTATGATGCTATCCTGAGATTCATGAAAATATACTTAAAACTTAAAAAATAAATGGCACTAAAACACACTGGAATCATGTTATCTCATATATGGTTAAGGAATGTATATTTGTTATTGCATCATACATCATGTTTTTGTGAATAAAGGACAGAAACAAGGACAGATTCAGACTCTCAGCCAATCACAATGAAAGAGAAAAAAAATCCAGTAATAAAAATAATCTATTTGATATCTGGATACCTGATACCTGATATCAAAGCATTCAAATGGTTTAATTAGTTGTGTGTTGTAAGTGCACAGAACATTTATAACGTGATTGTTTTCGGATCACACAGACACGCCTTTTCAAGTCAACGAGTCGCAAAACGAAATAGATCGACTATTTTCAACAAATAGTTTTGGTGTAGAAAGGGAAAAATAGGTGGGGCTCCAAGTATAGACCCCTGGGGCGCTCCGGTCAAACAAAGTATATAGGTTTTAAGTGGTTAAACGGCGTGTATGGTGCATGTTTGCGTGCCGGGTATATAGCGAGGGTGGCTGGGGGTCTCTTATGGGTGGGCAAGAATATAACAGGGTGGGGAGGGGGCTACTGGAAACTCTGCAGGGCCTTAACGGATTCCAGGCCAGCGCATTTGTCAACGTCACGGCCCAACACGTTAATTTGTCCTACAGCTGTTTCCCTATATGATGTGTTGAAACACTCAATCAGAGGAATTGGGCTGGACCAGCCGGTGTCTACATACATACAGCCCATATAATGGTCCATTCAGGAGGTAGAGCGCTGTGGGCCCCGCTCTCCGCTGGCAGCTACCAGCCTGTGTGAAGCACTGTTGCCAGATTTCGGTGGAGAAATGAGCAACCAGGTCCTATGAAATCAAAGCCCAAAACAAGCGACTATAGGCCCACATTACATTGGCTATTTGAGAATAGACGATCTCACAACACGTCGGATCGCGACGCGTTGTGAGCTTGTAGATCTGGTATTTTTAAAATTTTGATCTTGAAATAAAGTGACCATTCTGGTACGGGGGTGCCGCTGGCTCAATATATTCTCAGATGGGGGTCCGTGGACAAATGCAAATTAATTTGGGGGTCCTTGACATGAAAATGGTTGAGAACCACTGATTTAAACAACCCAAATACTTACACTTTAAAAACAAGCCCAGAAAACCGCAACCTGCAACTACCAAGTTATTTACAAGCGACTTTACAAGAAAAAAAAGGCCAAAGTCGCTTATAATAAGCGGACATGGCAACCCTGGGTGTGAAGTGGCAGCAAACCTCAGCTGCTCTAATTTGTAAACTAGGTGAAAGAAAACACACACAGAGAGAACGTGTGTGTGTGTGTGTGTGTGTGTGTGTGTGTGTGTGTGTGTGTGTGTGTGTGTGTGTGTGTGTGTGTGTGTGTGTGTGTGTGGGGCACTCGACACACTGCGGTGGTGACTGGGGCAAGAGGGAGAGGGTGGAAGCAGGCGGGCGGGCGGGCGGGCAGGCAAGGAATACCATATGGTCCTGATTGACGATGATTGAATCAAGTGCGGTAGCAGAGGAGAAAAAGTGTTTTCCAAGCCAGCGAGAGATGTGTGTGTGTGTGTGTGCGCGCCGAGGCATTTGACAGAGGGGACGGGGATATCTCACTTGGGCCTAAGCAGGCAGGACGAATCGATTAGTGATGACCCATTACTCCTGAGTGTGTCAGCGGAATGGATGCTCGCTCCCCCTTTTCAAACAGGCAGCGTGGGTTGTTGGTTTGTCCTGGAAAGACGCTTGAAATCACACCAAATATTTCTGTCCAAAGTTCTTAAGGCTGATTTATGTATACTTTGTCGTATACCACGGCGTTCTGCACCGGAAATAGTTGATCTATAGCGGATGCCACGCGTTGTGAGCTTATTATAGATTAGGCTATTTAAGGCGCGCGACACCGTCAATAGGACAGAGCATAAAATCCGGGGCATTATACCCCGAAAAAAATATGTTCTCATAAAAACGAGACACCGAAACGCTGCCTGCTGGGACGTCTTGTGAGAACTTTACAGTACCTTCCTCTCCAGGTCGCACAGTGATAGTGGGAGTTGGTGGGAGGAATTTGGACTGGAAAAAGCTCTAAAAACAGTTTTTCTCCCTGGAATGCTCGCATATAGCCCTCGCTCTGTGACATGATGTCCTCTAGTGGTGCGCCGGCGATTGACACGGACAGCTCAATCATTTCCTTATAGGCACACGCTGCCAGGTCCAGCTGGCTTTGACATTAACACCGGGGCTCTGACTGACAGAGGCCCCGGCCTTGGGGCCGGGCTCATGGGGGCCTCATACAGTACATTCAGCCTCTCCTTTTAGGCTGTTGATTTACTGTCCCCGGTGGCCGCTCGTTGATCCATTTCCCCTCTCAGTTTGCTCACAGGGCACCCCGAAAACCATCCTCCGGCAATACATTTGCTTTATGATTTCCTGAGGAGCCCAACGAAGAAAAACAAGCCGCTGCACCGCTTGCACCTGCTCCAGTTAATGTCGTAGCGAGCGAGGGCCCGGGGCCCGCGGCCCCCCGGCCCTCCTCTGGTCTCGGGTCGGGCCATGGGGGGGGGTGGGGGTCGGGGGGGGGGGGGGGGGGGTTGGAAGCCAGAGGGTCCGCGGTGTCACGAGCCCCTCTCCATGTGGATCTTCCATTTCCCCCCGGTCCAATCGGGTACCGGCCGGGCGGGACGCCCCCCCGACGGGCGGGGCGGGGGAAATGGCGGGATAGCCGGCGTATTATATGTATGTGTGTCAGTTTAACACACACGGGTCAAATGGGGCCCACGTGAATCCGGCTGCGTGTGCATTGTGAACATGTGTGTGGGTGTTTATGTAGCGCCGGCGCCCAACGTGGAGCTGACATTAATAAGGGAAAAGTGACGGGAAACTTCTTGCTTACATCATTTCGGTACGACGTGCAGATGTTGGCGGGGTGGAAGGTCTCGTCCGGAGCTCAAACCATCTTCTGAAAAACACTTGCATCTCCATATTTCACCTTTTTTATGTCCTGTCATAAATGAATGCCCCCTATTTTTCGACTTTGCCGTATGGCGGTGTCGCACAGAAGTAGCCGATCTGCAAGCTCACGACGCGTCACATCGCGATCAATTGTGAGCTTGTAGATCTGCTAGTTTCACTATTTTTGCAAAAAGTTACAAAAAAAAATAGGGATGGGTTGGAACTGGTTAACTGTGTCTGTGTATTTTATGAATATTTAACCAATGAAAAATATGAACAAGAGCTTGTGACTAAATAATAATAATAACTACATCGGATCCGCTGTCTGGAACTCAGATTCAAATGTTTCCATTTCCTGGAAAAGGTTTTGGACATACAAGGTTTCTGCCGGACAGCGACGATTTGCAAAAATGACCTGAACTGGACAACCTCATATTAATAGTATTATTAATAATAAAATTTAATTCATTTACTGGCAAGCCGGTTTTATTGCAACTATCTGCCCGTGCGCCAAGATATATATATATATATATATATATATATATATCATATATACATATATATATATATATATATATATATATATATATATATATATATATATATATATGTATATATGATATATATATATATACATATATATATACATATACATATATACACACATATATATATATATATATGTATATATTTATACCTGTAATATTGAAATGTAATTGAAGAAATACTGGACAGTCCAGCTCAGCGTAACACTTTGATAATTCCCCAGGGAGACTCGCACTCGATACGATGGAGGAGAGAGCGGCTTTCGCTGTGACGTTCAGTGATTCTCGGCACCGTGTCCATTTTTACAGCGGAAAACAGACTCTTATGTGACAGCCTCTTCCTGTTTCTCCAAACCATTCATGTTTCCTCGAGTGTTAATGGACGCCTGAGCTCCTGCGCGACCCCGCGCTGACCTGTGTCGTTCGCTGCGGCCGAAGCCAAACCCGTGAATGTACGTTGTCAGTAATCCAAAGAAAAGACTCGATGTGTCCAATACATCTGCCAGGGTTTTGTATTCATTATATCAACTGCATAACCCATTTAGACCGGGAAAGAATCTGCGTCATTTTTTGATTTCTTTGGCTATTCAAAAATAGCAGATCTACAAGCTCATAGTGCGGCACATGCAAATCTTTGAATATAATTTTTTTAAAGGGAACATTTGCAACTCAAATCTTTGCTTCTGGGGATTCTACAAATGTCTTCTAAATCCTTTTTTTTTTTTGAAAAACTTATGTTTCTATATCAGTGGATCTAAAACAAATGTATTTGGCCGCGGACCCCCACCTCAAAATATTTTGTAATAGGGACCCCCAGAAGCAAAGATTTGAGTCAAAAATGTTCCCTATATTTGCACACATTTTTTTTCTAAAAATAGCAGATCTACAAGCTCATAGCACGCCGCGCTATGAGCTTGTAGATCTGCTATTTTTGAATAGCCAAAGAAATCTAAAATGACACAGATGCGTTCCCGGATTGAGTGGGTTAAGTGGAAGACCAGGCGAGAGTGGCCTGGGAGAGAGGTTTCCCACCCCTCCGTTTATTTCACGGCCGGGTCTTTTCCATCGATATAGGCGGACGTTTAGATCGTCTCCGAGCTGGGGAAGTTTCACAGTTATGATCGATTTTCAAGGAAATCGACATTAACGTGGCTATTAGGTAAATTATTTTACCTTTCTTTTCTCATTTTCAAAAGCCAGTTCTTGTAAACGGTCTGTTCTTTGTCATCTCTGAAAATCTGGTTTGACAATTATGAGCCATATAGTATATAGTGACCAATCTCACTTAACGAATGCTTAGTGGGAACTGTTCCAAATGTCTGGAACTGTCAAAAAAAGTTGCAGATCTACAAGCTCACAACACAATCTTCTATTTTATTTTATTTTTTTATATAGGGCTTGAGTGCTAAACCTTGTCAACCTCACCATCCATATTGTGGGGGGAACAACACAGTTGTGAGCTTGTAGATCGGCTATTTTTGGCAAAGAGATTGGTGTACTGTAGACAGGGAAAAAAGCACTCCAAGTACAGATTCAACTCAGGTCCAGTGTACTTAAGCATGAGGGCTTGAGTGCTTAACTAATGTGGGAACGGTTCCAAAAAAAGAAACGTGGAACCGGATGGGGACACATTATAAGTAAGATCACCAAATAGTCCATCTGCAAAGCTGTCAAGTGAAAGTGTGTGTGTGTGGACTGTGTGGACCCAGAGCTTCCTGTTTGGCTGGAAGTGGCCCAGTGGCTGTGGGGTCAAGACGCGAGGTGAACAGACTTATGAGGGGAAGCGTTGCATGTGGCCATATGTCTGCTTTTTGCACTCATGTGTGTTTAAGCAGTAACCTGACAGAGTCAATGGATCTGAGGGGTGCCTCGCCTCGTCAACGGCCCCCCAGTGGTGGAATGTAACTGGGTAAATGTACTAGATAAAAAGTACTGTGTACCCAGAAAACTTGACAAACCTTTGATTGAGTTACTTTTCTAGTTTCTTTCTCTTCTGCACTGCAACTGTATCTGTACATTTTTACTGTTTTATGCATCCTCATGTCATTTTATTATTGTGTTTCCTTGTTCTGTGAAAAGCACGTTGAATTGCCTCGTTGTTGAAATGTGCTGTACAATAATACAAATAAAATTGCCTTGCCTTGCTATGCCATGCCTACTTACAGTAAGTACAATTTTGAGGTACTTTTACTTATCATTTTTGGACATTTTATACTTCTACTCTGACTTTTTTTTACACCATCACAATTATTTGAGAACTTCATTAGTTAGAAGTTACTTTCGCAGATTTTGATTACAAAACCTATATTAAGCACTTAAAGCCTTGTTTTATACGTTGTGAATGCCAAAATAGACGATCTACAAACTCACAGCTTGAGCTTGTATATGTAATCTGCTGTATTCGAAAGATTTCGAAAAAAATCGAACACCTGAAGAAACACTTGAGAAATGGGACATTCTGCACACAATGGGCACTTTTACTTTTGGTACTTTTAAGTATGTTCTGATGCCAATACTTACTGTATTACAGTATACGTACTGTTACTCAAGTACATTTTTGGGAACGCAGGCCTTTCACTTATAACACAGTATTTCTACATTGTAGTATTAATACTTTTACTTAAGTAAAACATTTAATCGACTGGACCGGCCCTGATGGCGGATGCATTGGAGGCTGCTTAGGCCTGGCGTGAAGGACTTGCCGAAAGTGTGTGTGTGTGCGTGTGTGTGTGTGTGTGTGTGTGTGTGTGTGTGTGTGTGTGTGTGTGTGTGTGTGTGTGTGTGTGTGTGTGTGTGTGTGTGTGTGTGTGTGTGTGTGTGTGTGTGAATCCTTTCCGTGTTGTTTTTTCCCCCGCTTTTTTTTTCTATCTCCCCTCTTTTTTTCCCCCTTCTTTCCTCCGGGATTAAACAGTGTGTTAACCACCAGATCCCATTGCTATCAATCTTAATGGTAGTACTGTAGGTCAATGTAAAACACACACACACACACGTGTGTGTGTGTGTGTGTGTGTGTGTGTGTACGGTTGCTCTGGAAGCCACCGCTTAAGAACAATTCCCCACCACCCAAAAGAAAAAAAAAACACACACACACACACACACACACACACACACAGAGAGGAGTGTATAGGGGGGGATTAGGGGTGGGAGGGGCCGGCGGCTGGTGGGCGGTGGGATTCTGGGCCCATTAACAAAATAGGTGCTCAGAAACACCCCAGCCGTTTCAGAGTGATGGCCGCTTCCTCGGACCTTTCCACATCATTGATGGTTATGCGAGTTAAAACAACGCGCTTAATGGAGACCCCCGGCGCCCCCCGGGGGACTAATCATAGCCCACGTGACTTCCTCTGGGGCTTCCATGAAAATAACTCCGTTACAATGGCCTGTGATATTAATATCGGCTTTGGGAAAGTCATGCAGGCCGGGGCTACGTGGGCGGGAGGGGAGCTCTCTCTCTCTCTCTCTCTCTCTCTCTCTCTGCATGAGCAAACAAAGAGGAATGCGCGGCATTTGCGGGAGAGATGGAGGGAACGAGAGAGAGAGAGAGAGAGAGAGAGAGAGAGAGAGAGAGAGAGAGAGAGAGAGAGAGAGAGAGAGGGCCATTCATGCATCATCGTGTGCTTTCTTTTGTTCTAGTTAGGTACAGTACAGTCAATACAGTGGTTCTCAACCTGTGGGCCAGGGCACTCTGGTGGGCCGCGAGGATATTGCAAGTGGGCCCCCAAATAATTGACAAAACACTAAAAAG
Source organism: Gymnoscopelus braueri (assembly GCF_963280865.1). Lineage (NCBI taxonomy): Eukaryota > Metazoa > Chordata > Actinopteri > Myctophiformes > Myctophidae > Gymnoscopelus > Gymnoscopelus braueri. The sequence continues at coordinate 8,535,215 of NC_137616.1, read as the reverse complement.
ATTTGAATGATAATTAATTAAACATTAATGTGAAGACAAAATGTACAAAAAAACACAAAAAGTTAAATAATTCATGGTATTTGTTCGTAAAGACCTTTGTGATACTATAATTAGGAACTTATAGTATTAGTTACACTGATCCAAGCCCGGAACACAATCGATTGATTGACCATTAAAATAAAAATGGTCTGAAAGTGCAGGCGGCCCACCCAATCAGACCCGTGTTAAGTGGTCAGATGGGTGGGCCGCGAACGCTTTTCGAGATTCTCACAGTGGGCCGTGATCCAGAAAAGGTTGAGAGAGCCCCTGCATTAACCCATTGAAACCGGGAACGCATGCTGTGTAACCACTTTAACCATTATTTTATACTTTGGCTATTCAAAAATAGCAGATCTACAAGCTCATAGCGCAGCACTCGGTGCCGCGCTATGAGCTTGTATATATATTTTTTGATTTTTGAAAAATCTTGAAAATTTGTGCAAATCTTTGAATATCTATAATTTTTCCAAGCGAACATTTTTAACTCAAATCTTTGCCTTTGGGGGGGTCCCTGGTACAACATATTTTGAGATGGGGTCATTTTGGGGGTCCTTGACATGAAAAAGTTTGAGAACCACTGATATTATAGCAACATAAGTTTTTAAAAAAAACTGTTAAGCTCCTTACACACCGGGGGCGATTTTTTCATGCGAATAATACGTTTTTTTTTTTAAACTTATAAAGTCAATGCAAGCTTCCATGGAGCGAAAAAGCGTCTTTTAATTATTCGGAACGAGTCCGAATTTTGCGTATATTCGCATAATCGCCGGTGTGTAATGACCTTTAGTATTTAGAAGACATTTGTAGAATCCCCAGAAGCAAAGATTTGAGTTAAAAATGTTTGCTTAAAAATATATATATTCAAAGATTTGCAAAAACGTTCATGATTTAAAAAAAAATAGCAGATCTACAAGCTCATAGAGCTACATGAGCTTGTGGATCTGCTGTTTTTGAATAGCCAAAGTATAAGATAATGGTTCAAGTGGTGAAAATCTAAAATGACGAAAGATGCTTTCACGGTCTCAATGGGTTAATGGGATAAAATCATGGCTGCCTGAACTTCAGTAACTTAAGAATGGTGGGTGTTCTGTCATGTTTGACTCCATCACACCCATTAGTGGTTAATAAACTCAGACATAAACGTGATTTACCTCCTACTGTATACCTTCCTCATAGCCGAATACTTCAACATCGAGCATAAACGATCAACTAAATTGCAACGTACAGTATGGAGGCTTTTTGTATATTTCATCGTCTTGTACGGTATGTACGCCTTGCTGCAAAACCAATGGCCGTCCGGGGACACATAAAGTTGAAAGTTGAAGTTGAATAGTCAGTGTACTGTAGTTGCAACACACTTTACTTGATAGTGATTATTATTATTGTAATACAGAAGGTCTATGGAAGCATTTATGATAGTCATTTGTGGGTAGATACAACACAAAAATAAAAAATTACAGCAATTATAGAAAACACTAATACACTTTGAGTAGTGCAATATTATGTATTGTGATATTATAATGACACAAACAAAATATTGTTTAAAAAAAAAACAGACATGATGCAGATGTTAATTCCTTTACTCAGATTGGACAAAAAGTAGTGCTATAATCTTCGATATTACTACTGTGATAAACATAAATGCTGCATAAACTCAGATTTTATGCGTAATGGTGATTCTTGGCGTTCTTTATTTCCTAAAAATTGATTTCTGTAATTCACACAATATATTACAATGTATGTATTGCAATAAATCTCAATATATTGCTGATGCATGGTGATGCCAGATTCTTGCCAATACATACACAGCCCTATCATTCATCTATCTATCCCATTCCTGTCCCAGATCTACAGTAAATCACATGTCGTTGCTGTCAGGTGGAAACCTTTAAGTCCAAAACCATTACTTCAGGAAATGGAAAAAACAACCTGTGTTCCAATAGCTCAATAATAATAGTTATTATTTAGTCACAAGCTATTTAATACTTGTCATTAGTTAAGTATTTATAAAAAACCCACAGATAGTCGTAACCACTTTCAAAGTGGCATCCCTATTTTTGGGGGGCATGTCATTATAGACGAGAATGTTCAAAATCTTTCCAAAAGGCCAAAAATTACTTTTTTAAAGCTTTTTTCACTACTTTCATACGACAAAGTTCAAAATAGTTATGAAAAAATAAGATCAAATACAAATATAAAATAAATATGAAGATATGAGGTTTCCACTCCCGACAGACAGTCAGAGACAATATGTGATATATTAGGCAGTATGGTTGATATTTCATGGCTCGTTAACAAAGTAGAGAGAGATGCAGATGGAGAGAGAGAGAGAGGAGTGGGGGTATACTGTAAAGGAAGTGCTGTGGCAGGAGTATTTTCAAAGACAGCTCTGCTCTACAAGAGATGATGCTTTGGCCAGCAGGCCCTCCAGGTTTTAACATCTTCTCCCCTCCTCTCCCGCCTATAAAGCTGTCATGCTGTCACTCTACTGTCCGTGTGCAGCGCGGCAGTAACTCATCGCCAGCTGCCTTCGACAACAATTAAATCGCAAAAAATGATCGCGCCGAGGACAAGTTCGCCCACCTTCGGAGTTCAATGCCCAGAGCCAGAGGACGGACGGACGGACGGACGGACCCCCGGTCCTCTCCTCCCCAGTCAGTACGTTCCAAACCAGCTCGAAACAACGGAACACGTGCGTTCGGCTTCCTCTATAAGGGAGACATCTTATAGAAAGGAGCTGGACTCTCGTTTAAGTAGTCACTTGTAAAGAAAATACTTGAGTTCACTGCATTCTTTTTTTTTTCTCGGCCGGCCTATTACAGGAGATTTATCGAATGAAACTTCTCCACCTTAAACTTTTACCTTTTGTTTTTTTTCCCCCTCTTCTCCCCGTCCTGTGAAAAAAATATTTAGTTTTAACAGCGCAGTAAAAGTCCTCCTACACTCCCAGTCGGGTCAGTGCCGGGGCCTGCACATCTTTAAGGTTCAGCATAATAAAAAGGTTTTAAAAGTTGTTATACACCATTTCTCCTGGGCTGACCTCCACGTTATCCCTGTTTAAGTGGTTATTGAAAAGTTACGGGCGGCGGACGACAGTCACTGACGGACCTGCAATGTGCCGTTCTCCGCACGCTTAAGGATAACTGCTTTACATAATTTGTAATTGCTATAAAATATGGTGAACGCATTTTTTTTTTTTTTAAACAAATAAAAAGTTTGCACCGTAGACAGTTTGTCCAATTAGCTGTAATTAATGTAAACCACAGTGGAGGTGGACGTCGTTTCGGGGGCCCAAACCTATAGGAATTAGTAGATTACCTAAGAGCCCACAGAAGCCGCACGCAGCAGCGACACGGCTTTTACGTCCTGTGCGTGAAATATTAGATGGTAGCTATAGCGGAGCCAAAGTAAAGGTCCTCCTCTTGGGTCCAAATAATTACGCGAGTGCCATAACAGATCAAACCTTACTTCCTTGACCTCGCCTTTTAGTTTGAGCAATAGCTCACACTGTTTGGCTCAAGCATACAGCCAGAAAAGAAAAAAATCCCCACGTCTACAGTAGCCCGGCATGTCTGCAGAGCGCTAACGGTCTCTTATACGGGATTAGTAGAGAGATTCATTCGCCATTAAATAAAAAGGACCCTTTTGCTGGCCAGGTGCAAAGACATTATACTGTCTCTCTCTGCTGAATCTGTGCTATACTAGTGGTGCTCGTGTCCAAAAAAATGAAATAGCTTTGGGAATAAATCTTAGTTTTTTTGGCAAAAGACGTGATGTTAGAAGAAGCCAAGAGGATTGTTGCGTAAACAGACTCTAGACTGCTGCCCATTTCCTTTAAAAGTTATGTGTTTTTAAAAAGACACATATTTTTGATAAATGAGTTCTACCACACACCCAAAAATCAAGGTGCTGGAAGCAAATGTAAGACTTTAGAAGAAGACAGATGTGTTATTGATTTTGTGTGGTTACTCCCATTTTTTCTGGTGTGGATATTGGTGTTTCATGACAACCAACCATCTCACTTTAGTTCAAATTCTGTTGTTGAATTTAGTTTTTATACGCCATGTTTTTTCAGTTTGAACGTACGCACAAATGGAACGCACGTCTGACAAACACTGAATGTCTCATTGTTCTGTATTTGACCAGTTAAGCACTACAGCTATCCTTCGTCGTAGCCAATATAGCCGATCTACATGCTATTTTTGCTATAAGCTTTAAAAAAAGTTTATATCGTCTCTGTCGGGTGGAAACCTCATACTGTATGTCCAAAACTGTTACTTTTCAGGTTTCAAATTCAACAACAGCAAGACAGCGAAGACAGCGAAAGAACACAAAAAGTTAGAATATGGAGATAAGAGGTTTCTGTCGTTTGACTTCCGTTATTGAAGTTAAATATTTATAAAAGTATAGTGGGGGGGGGGGGGGGGGGGGCACTGGGGGAACTTCTGTGGCCTATTGGCAGTGTGCATACTGCCACACAAGTGTGAGATTTGTACCAGAAAAATATATTATCATGTCATATTTAGGGGCCTTGCAGACCATGAACAGTGGTCAACATTTCATTTTCTGTACATAAAAAGCATATTGTTTTACTTACAGTATAGCCTATAGCAGTAGTACTGTACAATACTGTACTGTAGTGGAGCCAGGTAAGAAGACCATGGGTGTCCATAGGTCATCTCTCTACTTCAGGGATGTCACTCGAGGCTTCCTCTGGACACTGACCCCTCTGGTGGAATTCTTTCATTCTAGAAATACAGCTGCACGAAAAGAAAAAAAAACACAAAACAAACATGACCGTCAAATTTCAAGGTATCATCTGGAAAAGATTTAAAGATTCTAGGGCTATCGATGGCCATCAATGGCTACAAGTGTGTGTGTGTGTGTGTGTACAATTATTCAGAGGGTTACGTTTATGCTAATTTTAAAACACATTCTGACTGCAGCTGTGATGGTCTGGAATGCGCAGCGCACCAACTATGTGTTGACGTACACGTTCAAAGCGAAATAAAAATAAGAAGGTGTTTGGACGACCTTTGGCCTTATGTTATGTCCAGCCCCCTCGGGCCTTCCTGTCAGGTGTGACCTCCACCAGCTCGGCCGTAATGACTTAATTTCAGGAAATGCAATCGCTTAAGAATCCCAAACTCCTAATTGTTGATCCATTCCTGGAAGTCCTTAGTGTGGGAAGAGAGAGGGGACTGTTCCTTGGGGTGGGCGGGGCGGGGTTGCCGTGGGAGTGGTAACGGCTGAATTTGGGTCCACAGCCCCTCTCGTCAACTGCTACTCCACTCAGATGTTTAAACACATGAACCGTTTAAACACATGAACCGTTTAAACACATGAACCCTATAGATCTATTCTGGGCACCATTCTGGGAATACAGTAGGTTTGAATATATATAAATATAAAATATAAGAACATCAACAGCAAAAAATTATAGAACATTCAGCGAAAACGTAAGGAAAAATAGTAGAGAATTATGTGGAAAATAGAAGATATGGCTAAAACAGAAGAACATTTGACAAAAATGCAAAAACAGAATGGGGGTCCATGGCCTATTGCATATCAAACTAGGGGGGACCTACATAGTCACTCATCAAACACTTTCAGCAACATGACGAAGGAACAGCGACCATTAAACTTCAAGTTAATTTTACGTGATGATGACAACAATTCAATCTCTCATTTAAAGTCTCACTGTGTGACATCCATTTTGGTAGTCTTTTTGACGACACCTCTGGCAGCTCCGTTGACTGTTAGAACTGCGATTCCCAGAATTCAGTTCGAAACAAAATCAAGGAAGGACTGCTCCAAAACAGAATGGTGCAGGGTCCTAGCACTGAGGTCATTGCAGGCTGGAATGCAATATAATAAGGTTTCCAGAAACATCATGTATTACCTTTAAAACACATGAATAAATAAATTTCTGGTGCCTGTGTTGTTTTGGTTTGAGTGTCGGGGCAGACAAAAAACACATTTATGTTGAATGGTTATTGGGAAAAATATACCAGTGAACGATTATATCATAGATACATTTTTTTTGTTTTGTTTAATTGAAATAGTTACATACTATGAACCAGCAGAGCCAAGCATGAAACATAAGTGACCACCAAACACATGTGCTTCAGGCACGTCAGATGCGACAGCTATTCCGTTCACTTCTATTACATGGGAGCTGTAGTGCGTTGATGGCTTTGAACGCGTGAAGTCTGATATGTGTGAAGCGTCGGGTTCAACATTGGTGAACCTTGACCCGGTGCCAACCAATGGGATAGAAGCGCTGCGTTAACGCCACTTGGCAGCCATTTCGCTTGTAGTTTTCTTTCAGTTTATAGCCAACACTCCAACGTGCAAGTTTAATGAACAACACACCGGAAAACTGCTACTCATGCCGGCACTGCCCAGTACAGAGATACTGAGCTGAGAACCACAAGTGAGTTGAACGGTAAGTGAGCTACATCATGATGGTGCCAATAGCAGTAGCCTAGAGACAATATACAGGCAATTCTTTGGGACACATACCTGTATAATATGGGTATTTGGGGTGGAGGGGGGGTATTGCATTTGTGAGAGGTATCGTACAGCGATGTATTCTTCCATAGTACCACAAAACTATGGTTAAATATTGTAATACAAGGCCACAAAAAGGAGCCAAATCCACGCAAGAAGTACCTTTATTTGCACCTCCAAACACATTGATTCCCTTCCCCTATATTTGCACACACTAGGGCGTGACCTTGACGTCACTGTAGCTAAAATAATGCAATTATGATAAAGGCAAATTCATATTATACACACCTTTAGAAAGGAGGACCACAACTCCTCAGGTTGGTTGTTGATGCCAATCAAAAATGATCTAGCACCCTTGGGGTGGCAGGCGGCAGCAGCTGATGGTGTGAAACAGCTCACATTGCTGCGTGATTTAGCGCTCTGTTTTGTACTTTGTTTCTAGGAAAGCATAATTCTCCAGAACCCTTTTGGACAGTTATAAGCATATTACTTAATAACTCAAAACAGCCGTATTTCATCTCCTGGGCTCTTTAACCATAAGAGACATTCTGGACCCATCACATTTTTCTATGCACAGCATTAAGAGTCTTCTCATTTCTCATTCAATTTAACTCCGAGAGTGTGCACAAATGGAACCAAATGGACCCGTAAGGGTCCATTTGGTTCCATTTGGTGCACACTCTCGGAGTTAACAGGTTCATCATAACTCCAGACACCTGTCAGCTGATTTCTATACCCCCCCCCACCCAAACACACACACACACACACACACACACACACACACGCACATAAACACACACACCCACTGGGGGATATGACAAGTTGCATGCTTTACTGTTGATGTACCAGGGCTATTATCGAGTGCTCTATCCATCCCCAGCAGAAGAAACTCTCCCCATCCATCCATCCAAAGCCTAGAGGTCTGGTCTGGGCAAGCATTATGGACTGATTTAAGACAGAGAAAAAAAGGAGGTTGTTCCATTTCTTACTTGCTGTGTGTGTGTGTGTGTGTGTGTGTGTGTGTGTGAGCGTGCGGACGCGCGTGCGTGTGAAAGGAGAGCTTTTCCGTTTTTGTGCCACCCTTCAGAGTTCAGTTTTAATTTTCAGGAAGGGGACAGATTTATTCCCCCATAAATTACACATGTTTCGAAAGGCAGGACCCAAAAGGCAGCAGTACCCTAATGCGATCCGCACATGTGCGCACGGATGTGCGTGGCTACGTGTGATGATGTTGACGTTCTACAACATTACTTATATTCCACTCCGCATGCAGTCAGTCACTAAGTTCGGGGCTTCTTGGGTTTGTCTTTAAATGTATCCCAGAGTCCCGTTCTGTCGCATTCCTTCGCTTATCTTTTTTTCATGTAATTAAGTTGACAATCACATGGTTATACATCTACGACACACGCTAGCCTAAGGAACATTCTATTTCAATCAATAGATGTTTGTTGTTTTGCGAGTCAAATAGACTGTACATCAATAGGAATCAATATTAGAGTCGGAATTATTCGTACTTAAAATCTGAAAAGCTTTTTGACAAGGTAGCAGACAATTTCAGTGCCTTCAGTGTTACTGAAGTGTTTTAACCACATGAACTAGCGTCTCCCTATTCTGGATTTGTCATAATGGCCCAACATTTGGTGAAATAAAGTAAGTAAGTACATTCACTGAACATAGGAAAATAGCTGATCTACAAGCGTCATGAGCTTGTGTGACGAGTCATGAGCTCGTCACACAAGGGCAAACGGAAATTTGGTGTAGAGAGAACAAGGAGGGGACCAACTATAGACCCTGGGGGACACCAGTGAACTAAGTATATATAGTGTTTAATGGTAGTGAAAGTGATATTTGTTTGTTAAAAGTGTTTAATAGTTCTATATTCTGATACTAATCATTGCTACTGTATAGAGTGTCTACCTGTCTCTGCAGCTCTTTATTAACTAGAAATGTTCAGGTCGGAGGGATAGGCCCACTATAATTTAATCCAATCAGGAGGGATAAATCATACAGCATACAGGATGAACAAGTTAAATTGGAAGTGATGAAACAAAAAACAAACAAAAACATTGACATATAGCCTAGAACACTATCAAATTCAAGCTGATAAATGGGTATATTTATATTAACAGCCTCAAGCACGGCGGGCCACATTATCGCAAATTCAATGATTACTTAACAGTACCTTTAAGTGAGTTAAGAAGCGTTTTATCCAAAGAGAGCGTAATAATGCACATTTTATCAACATAAACTCAAGGCACAAAAGTACAAAAACATGAAGCAAAGATGACCTTGGCTTTATGTAAATGAGGACAGTGTAATGGTCTGACAGTGACTCACTCTCTCCCCGCAGCGCTTACCCCTCATTGCTTTAACCCCTTCAATCCGGGAACGCACCTGTGTCACTTTGGCTATTCAACAATAGCAGATATACAGCTGCTATTTTGGAAGAAAAAATGTGAAAATGTGTGCAAATCTATGAATATATATTTTTAACTCAAATCTCTGCTTCTGGGGGGTCCCTTGGACAAAATATTTTGAGATGGGGTGGGGTCCGCGGCCAAATATATATATATATATATATATATATATATATAAATACATGATTTTGAGTGTGGTCCTTAGAGAACCACTGATTAGAGAACCACTGATAATATAGCAAAATACGTTTAAAAAAAAATGGCTTCAGCTAGGATTCAGAAGACATTTGGGTAGTATCCCCAGAAGCAAAGATTAGAGTTAAAAACAAATATATACAGTATATTGCACAAATAAATTGCAGATATACAAGCTCGTAGCGTGGCACTCGGTGCCGCGCTATGAGCTTGTAGATCTGCATTTTTTTAGCTAGCTAGCTAGCAAGCTAAACATCTAAAATGACACATATATGCGTTCCCGGTCTTAACGTGTTAAAGACTCCACATTTATAACATATCCCCCAGTAATCACAGCAGAGACAGCCAGTGGAGAGCCACTGATGGATGCTCCATATGAAACACAAGTTTTTGCGGGAGACGTGTTTTTTTTTTTTTTGCCATGCACGGGGCCAAAAAGACGGTTTCCCTCCTTGACCTTGCAGCGTCGCCACTAGGTATCATGAGGGAAGGTTCTGGAGGGAGCCATAACGGCCGCCCCGAGGACTCTAAATCCTCCATTTGATGGTTTGAGGGCTCGGCAGGAGGATTTGAAAATGGATGAAGAGAGGAAAATTGCACATCCTAAAGAAAACAAGAAGCATTTCCTTCCTCGTGTCAGGGTATATATATTAAAAAAAAAAGGAAAAAGGCAAAAAAAGGAAAAGAAATCAAACACACACACACACACAATGTTTGTACTACTATACTTGTGGGGACACAAACATTTTAGGACGGCAATTTTATGAATGCTATTTTTATTTACTTTTTTTTTGCTCCTCCTGACTCCCAGGTGTTGTACAGTATATCATCATTAGCCAATGTTTGTGTATATATATGATGCTTTTGTCTGTCATCATAATCTTTGCCTGATGAAGACCTAGAAGGTCAAAACGTTGCATAAATAAAAAGTGAGTTTTTTTGGAGCTTGAGAACAGCGTGCAGACTTTCTTCTTCTTATCCTTGATTTTTATTTACTTACCATTTTTAATCCTTTAAAGGTAGGGTAAGTGATATTTTTTGGTTAAAACAAAAAGTATTTTGTTAAAAGGTTAAAATACTATATTCTGATAGTAATCATTGCTATAGAGTGTTTGTTCAGTAACAGATGTCTCCCTGTCTCTCCAGCTCTTTAATAAACAGAAAATACATTTTTCGGTAGGTGTCAAAATCTCAGCCAATCAGGAGAAAGTACCAATTTTTAAGCTTAATTTGTATAGTGTTCCAGTTAAAATTTTGTCTGCTCATTTCTTAGTGTCATCACTTCCAATTTCACTTGTTTAATCTATATCCTGATTGAGTTCTCTGTCCTGGTTGGATAAAATTGGAAATGAAACTAAAAAAAAAAAAAAAAAAACTACAAAATACATTTTCTGTTTTATAAAGAGCTGGAGAGACATGGAGACTCTTTATATGGACAGGACACTCTATAGTAACGAGCACTATCAGAACATAGACCCATTTTGCAATTATTTGAATAATTGCAAATCACTTACCCTACCTTTAACTATAAACGCTTATGCAACATGTCGCGCTGCGACGCACCGTGAGCTTGTAGAACGTTAATTTACGGTGCACGACACCGGCACACACAACTAAGTTTAAATCAGGCATGACTCCAACCACAACCCCTAAAAAAACCTAACCTCTAAAAAAAAAAGCTTCATCCCAACCCTATAACCCCAAACCGGAATCTTTTCCTAATTGTAAGCCTATAACTAAATAGCCCTCACAACGTACTATTTCTCATATTCAACTATACTTAGCCCTCACAAGTATAGTGCTACAAGTACACACACACACACACACACACACACACACAACAGAAAAATACATACTAATTCATCATGTTCTTTTTTACGGCTCCACTGTGGACAGTAACTCACGCCGGGGCCATGAGTCCCCCCTCTCCCCCCCTCTCCCCCCCCCCCCTCTGCACCGTCGTAGTTGCAATTCCACCGTGCTATGTTTTTAATGACCTTATTATACGGCAATTCTACGCTGTCCAATAAAAAGGTTTTTACACTTTGAACCGCGGGCCACGGTATGACTAACATATTTTTTACAATATGTTGGGTGAACGATACAGTAATGGAATCATGGAAGTCGTCGGGGAGAGAGAAGGGAGGAAAAAAAAGGAAAAGGAGCTTAAAAGAGTTTTCCATTAAAGAATACAGAGTGAGGAAATCACACACAGACATGATGATGAAACGCACACACACACACTCTGTCCTGGATTGGCCAATAATGATCATTCTCAGTGGTGGAAAGTAGTACAATTGTACAATTACTCAAGTACATAAGTACAATTTTGAGGCGCTTTTACTTTACTTGAGTATTTGCACTTGTACTTCACTACAATATTGCACTTTTACAATGATTTGAAAACTAAAGATACAAGTTACTGCAGATTTTGATTATTAATACCATACAGTACATACGTTAAACACGTAAGTGTGATTTCATGGCCGACATTCAAGAGCTTGTAGATCTGCATTTTTTTCAAAAGTTTGACGCATTCTTTAACATTTTGAAAACAAAGCTAGTAGATCTGCTATTTTCAAACATTTTAGTACATTTACTTTTGGTACTTTAAGTACATTTTGATACCAATACTTTAGTACTTTTACTCAAGTAAATTTGGAATTCCGGACTTTTACTTGTACATTGCAGTATTGATACTTTTTTTTAAGTAAAACATTTGAGTACTTTTTCCACCACTGGCTGTGCGTATATTTTGATGCCAATACTTTTGTCCTTTTACTCAAGTAAAAGTTCGAATTAAGGCCTTTTTACTCGCTACTTTTACTTAAGTACAAAAAAGAAAGATCTGAGTATATACCACCAAATGATCATTGGTGTTTCTCTGTGTATTTTCCTATTGGGTCTGGGCAGAGGACTTAATGGCAATTAAATGAAGCTGACAGGGATGACGTATGGGTGTGCATGCTACAGTATAACCTGTCTCCAGACATCAGTTAAGCACCGCTGCCATATGGCAACTCAATAATGTGCACCAGTTGGATTCCTGAGCGCTATCTGGTACTGTCGTTCCTCATCAAGGAGAGTGTATATTCCCTCGCATATCGTCACTGTCCCTGGCGCAGAAACCTCACATCTCCATATTCTAACTTTTTGTGTTTTTTTCTTTTCATAAATGAATGCTATTTGATTATACTACAGCGTCGCACAATAGCATCCAAAATAGCAGATCCTCCGATAGCGTTGACACGTGGGGCAAAGCGATGCGTGTCGATCTGGCATTTTTTGCATTTTTTTATTTGAATACTGAAAAGTAACATATCGTTGCTGTCCGGCAGAAACCAGCTAACTCTGTTTTGAGAACTTTTGCATTTTTTTCCCCATAAATCAGTGTTATAGAACACCCTTTACGTCTGTGTGTTGGTAAAACAAAAATTGAACCAATGAAAAGCATTAAAAAGCGCTTCTGACAAAATCAGCTAACTCCATTGGATCCTCAAACTTTCTGCTAATCCAGCTAACTCCACCAGAGTTAGCTGGTTTCGCTGACTCCAGGCTCCACCCCCTTTTGACCTCCAACCTCATTGTGAGCATGGAGGTCCATTCAGCTGTTCCTATCAATGATGAACAAAACCTCCTAACTCCACTTTTTTCATTTCCTGAAAAACAGCAGAGATATGAGGTTTTCATCCGACAGAGACTATATCCTCACTATCCAGCAGAAACCTTGTGTCTCCATCTTCATCTCTCTTTTTTTTTAAGGCTTTTCTTCTCTTTATTGGTAATTACTTTGAGAGTTATAGGGAGTGACACGCAGCAAACCGGAAATGGAACCGGGGACTCACTGTCAGCCATCAGAGCCTATTTGTGCTCCCCGCCTTCACCACTCTGCTATTGGCGCCCCCAATCTTGTTTTTTTTGTGCCCTATTTAATATTTTGTCATATGACACAGTAAGCAAGTAAGGAAAATAGCCAATCTAGAAGCTCAAAACGTGTTGCTAAGCGAAGAGATGTGAGCTTGCTCTTTTCCCCATTATGACATGCCCTCCAGAGACGTAAGTCTGTCTGTGGGGTTTATAAATATTCAACCAATGATGAAGTATTAGCGACAGCATGTGACCAAATAATAACTACACTGGATCCAGTGTACCGGCCAAAGAAATGACGTTGACGCTTTACAAATCTGTTTATATTCTCCATGAATGAGTGTTATGATGGTCAAAAAGATTGTTTCCGGGGGAAATACGTGCGACGGAAGTCCCGCCCCTATAGACACTCTCTGCATTAGGTCGTGATCAGGCTTTTCTATTCGTAGATGAGAGAGGCCGGAAACGAGGCTAATAAAACACAGGTTATTTTTGCCCATCTCCAAAAAAGAACCGGTTTTGGGCAGGTTTCTGCCCAACAGCAACAAAATATAATCCCTTTGAATGATGGACAGTCGGACGGACGGACAGACAGACAGACAGACAGACGTATACCGCGTAGATAGACAGATTACAAGGTTTTCCGTTGATTCCAACTCCTCCCGTTGGCCCCCTTGCATTTCTTTATTTTCATTGCGTGGTCATACAATCATCTGTTCTTCCAAAAAACCTTAGTGCCCAGCTTAATAACTCATAATGGGAAAGACAATGGTAGCATTTATTACCGCTTTTTCGTTGTGATGAACTTCACTGGCAGTATCCTTTGGAAACTGAAGCCATAAATTGTATTACTATTAAATGCTTCTAAAGGGAGTTGACAAATAGTTGAACAGAGTTGATTTTTCCCTCCTGCTTTCTTGGCTCGGCGCTGCAGAGGGAAAATTCCCTGCCTTGAAAAGATACAAAAAAAAGAAAAGAAGAGAAAGTACTCGCATTAGTGCTGCCAATCCATTCATCTTGATGCCGTTTGAGTGTAATTTAAGCCTTTTTAAAACGCCTGCTGAAAATACAATGTGCTTAAGGGCAGTTGCAGGCATTTTATGACTACAATAAAATTGTCACTGCTTATGGATTAGAAGATGTTTGATATACGGGGGTAGCCTCCGCGACGCTGGGTGTTTACAACTGACTGTTATTAAGCCATTAAGACCGGGAACGCATCTGTGTAATTTTTTTAGATTTATTGGGCTATTCAAAAATAGCAGATCTACAAGCTCATAGCGCGGCACCGAGTGCCGCGCTACGAGCTTGTAGATCTTGCTATTTTTTGAAAAATCGTGAACATTTGTGCAAATCTTTGAATATATATATATATTTTTTAAGCGAACATTTGTAACTTCTGGGGATTCTACAAATGTCTTCTAAATCCTAACAGTTTTTTGAAAAAAAATTATGTTGCTATAATATCAGTGGTCCTCAAACTTTTTTCATGTCAAAATTATATGTATTTGGCCGTGGACCCCCATCTCAAAATATGTTGTTCCAGGGACCCCCAGAAGCAAAGACTTGAGTTAAAAATATATATTCAAAGATTTGCATACATTTTCACGTTTTTTCAAAAATAGCAGAGCTTGTATATCCTGCTATTTTTGAATAGCCAAAGAAATCAAAAAATGACACATTCGTTCCCGGTCTAAATGGGTTAACATGTCTGCCTGTGAAGGACAAATTGTTCAATCTTTCCCCCAAATTAGGTTGTGTAATCGTGTCAAAATGTTGGTGTTAGGCTCCACAGGCAACAGTCATAATCTCTGATGCAAACAGCAATAAACCAGAATATATCAGCTGAAGTGCAGGGAGAGGACTTGATGGGGAAGTTGTTTGAGGATAATAACGTTTGCCAAGAGTTATTGGATTCTATTTTTTTTCCTTGTTGGATCATGTCGTCGCTGTCAGGCAGAAACCTTGTATATCTGACATATTTCATATTTTATCTCCTTTTCTTTTTTTTAATAAATGAATGCCCTATTTTCCACTTTTTTATGACAAGTGTTGCGAAAAGTAGCAGAAATAGCCCGTGTAGTGTGCAGTACATTACATTACATTACAGTAATTTAGCAGACGCTTTATCCAAAGTGACTTACAATAAGTGCATTCAACATAGGTAGGGAACGAAAACTACTAATCACCAGAAGTCTTAAGTGCATTTTCTGCAAAAACAAGCAACCAAGAGTATACCTAGCGCTAAGGTAAAAGTGCATGTACAAGCTCACAACGGGGTCAGCCCTACACTATGTTCTAGGGGTGTGCCGATACACTAATTTCATGATACGATACGATATTGGGCTCACAACATCGATACGATACGATATATGGCACTTTTTTATTATGAAAATATATGGGGGGGGGGGGAAAGCAAATGCAAACAAATAGTATATAAAGCGACTTTGAGTACTCAGAAAAGCGCTATATAAATTCCAGGTATTATTATACTACAGTACAGCATCACACAAAAGCATCAAAATGTGCAGATCGACAAGCTCCACACGCGGCGGAAAAGTAACGGTTTTGGACATGCTGTATGAGCTATCCACCCGACAGAGACGATATACAAAAGAGCTACTACACTACGGTGCACAATCTCCCTCCACAGGGAGATTGTGGGGCAAATGAGCAGGAGGGGTAATGATGATAGATTATTTTTTATTTATCCCAGGAGTAAGTTAAATAGACATAAGTCAGTCCTTTGTGCCGGTTGCCATGATCTACAAAGAGGCACACACAATGGTCGCTCTGCCCGGTCAGTTTGACTACGCTTCGGAATAACACCAGTACAATTATGGACACTGACTCCGATAGCCTTGCATGGAGGCTGAATGTAATATTGATATTATTCAACCAATTTGTGACTAAATAATAACTACATTGGATCCATTTCCATTTCCTGAACAAGAACGGTTTTAGACAATTTACAATTTAGGCATTTAGCAGACGCTCTTAATCCAGAGCGACTTACAGTAAGCAAGGACACAAGATAATACATCAAATGCATAGAAATAGTAATGTAATACATACATAAGTAAACAATAATCTAATAATAACTAATACATACGTAAACCAAGAACCTATAATCAGCCTGTACATTGAAACTACACACACTAGGATGCCAGGTCAACAATGACTTGGCATCTGTCTATATAACATGCTTTCTAAGTTAAGACATACTACAGTACAAGGTTTCTGCCCAACAATGACAACAATATGACAAAAAGTTCTAGTCAAGCCATTTCTGTACCACCAGTGTTACACAGGCCTAAACCTGCTCTAAACAGCTTACGTTGACCAAAAGAAAAGTGATATATAACTATCTCCAGAAGTCAAAAAAGTGATGCAGCTGTGCAGGACGTGAACCAGGCCAGGGCCGCGCGGTACAGATGTGCCTGTTTCAATCAGTTGTTAACCCTACTTTGCCTTGTAAAGCACGGCTTCGCTTGAAAAACGATAGTTTGTAAGGTCAACGGGAAGAGGGGGGCTTTAAGGACATGCTGTCATAATTCATAGCGCTGCCGCGAAACCTGGGAAACAGCCCCTCGCAATGTCCCGCGGTCAGCCCGCACAGCCATCCGACCGCAAGATGATTTTGTGGAGAGTTTTTCCTACCGTTGCTCTGGGTCAGCGTGATTTACACTAATGTTTACTGATCTCTTTCAGATGGTACGTACATCTAAAGCCCGAAAATAGCCGACCTACACGCTCACGGCACGTCGCATCCGCGAGGCGCCGTGAGCTTGCACGTCTGCTATTTCCGGTCCCCGCGACACCGCGGTACGCCGGAGCATAAATCAGGGTTTCACCGCCTATTGTCTTTGTCGATTACTTCCCGGATGAATCACCGGCGAACAAATTGAGGGCTGTCTCAGGGTATCTGCCATATTTATTGGGGTTATGCATCACGGCGGACCTTTCTGTTGGTCTTCATAATATGACAAGTAAAAAACAGATGGCCGGCCTGTCATGGCATGTTTGGACATTGAAACAGCTCGATTTCACGCCGCCTTTCAATGCCTTTCCGCACATTTGGTTTACATCTTGCTCGCGACGTACAGCAGGCCCTCCTTGTCTCCTATAGCATGTTAAACACACATATACATATATATACCCCATCACAATGTGAGTCCACACACTTTGTTCGACTTCAAATGGTCCGCCGTTTATCCTGCCAAACGCTCCGCGTCATTATCGTTCTATCGAGTCGTCCGAATCCATTGAGCTTGAGATAAACCATTCGACAGTCCAAACTATAAAGTTTCCAAATCTATGAAAATTCCTCGGTGCCTGGGAGCGCGCCACGTAGTTGCTCGTTGTCAATTGTGTTTGTTTTGACATGACTCATGAGCCGGCTAGCGCGCCGTAGCAACCCCGCGTTTTGCACCAGCAATGCGTTTCTATTCCCCTCCCCTGTTCTATTAGCCAGCTGGTAATACTCTGCTAAGTTTATTTCAATAGGCTTTAAAATAAATGAACCGCAATGATTAAAGCAGATATGTAAATATTGTGTGCTGTAACGCATGGGCCCAGGGACGACCGCTGATTACCTTTAAGTAAAGAATAATGAGTCCGCGACTTAGCTAACAGTAGAAAGGTAACGTATGGGCCCGACAATGAAACTATTCTAGTAATGCATGGTCTGGTCAATAGCAGACACACAGGTTGGTGCTACGGAGGTATCTTCAATCGCTGACAGACTTGGATGAATGGAAGTTACGCTCTGCTGGGTTTTCGCGCCACAATTCGAGCTTGCGGATCGGCTATTTTGGATACTTTTTTTGTGGCACTTTACAGATGCGTCGCTAGGTCTCTACTAGGTTGGGGGCTTAGCCCCCCAGGCAACGGACACATGCGCGCGCGGATTTGGGTACTTTTCCCCCCGTTTTTTGTTACTTCATTTCGGTTTTAGGGTTAGGGGTATGGTTAGGTTAGGGTCATAGATATATAATTCTCAAAAAAAAAGAAAAATATATATATTAAAAAAAAAAAAAAAAAAAAAATTATTGGTGGCTTTGGATAAAACATTGGTGGCTATAGCCACCGAAGCCCCCGCGTAACGACGCCCCTGGAGCTTTAGTATGATCATTAATTTACGGGGAAAAAAACGTTTCAATATGGAGATGTGAGGTTTCTGCCCCGGACAGTGACGATTATGCGAGGTAATACACTCTCCTTGATGAGGTCCAAAATGGACCCTTTCGGGTCTGTAACTCTGAGGGGTTACGGGTCCATTTGGTTCCATTTCTACACCCTCAGAGTTAAATCAACACTGAGAATTGTACAGTGTAAATTACGGTCCCAAATATACAAAAATGGTTCCATTTAACACTCTGAAAGTTACAGACCCATAATGGTCCACAACATGGACCCCCAGGCGGGGACCCCGGACCAGACATTGAGAAACGGAGCAGGTCAAAGGTCACACAAAGTGAGCTCCAGCATAATTTGCTACGCCGTGATTTATACTTCGTCGTAGGACAGTCAGTCAGTGTTATACATGAAACACCGGTGGAACTTGGCTGCAACAACAAGACTTAACAGAGCTTGTTCTGACTAACAGTATTTTGATGACTTTTATATCTCTTTAGCGCCGTAAGCTGCTGCGTAGGAGCCATGACCCCATAAAGCACTCTGATGTGTTTTTGGATAGTCGTCTAGAAAGCAAGTATATACACTAGTATTCATCTTCACCATATCGTTGCTGTCGGGGCGGAAACCTCTTATCACCGTATTATAACTTTGTGTGTTTTTTCGTTAATTTAACAGCGTCACACAGAAGTATCAAAAGTAGCAGATCTACAAGCTTGCGGATCTGCTACTTTTGCCGTTTTTGAATTTTGATTCCTGAAAAGTAATGGTTTTAGACATATGAGGTTTCCACCCGACAGAGACGATATCAAGAAGCACTTACTGTATACAACAGATAGGTGATGGTTTCCACTCCCCAACTAGACACACCCTGATAATGAAGGTACTTTCTCACAAGTACAAATGAAGGTGGGAACTACTGACAAAAAAATGCACTAAATGTTCAGTTTTTCCTTCTTGTGGCGCTTTTAGGTCTTGAGTGAGCTTTGTGACTCGAATGCCTATGACTGTGCTCAATGCAATTAGTGTTCATTTAATACACCCTTGCAGTAGCCTGGCAGGAATATATAAGCCTGACCAGCTGTAACTATTTTGTTGATTAACCCAGTAAATGGCAGAAGCCAAAGAGAACTCATGTGAGTTCATGACAGTGATAACCTGTTCACCACTTAACTGTGGAAACACACCAGACTTTTTTAGCACACACGCGCATATACACACACACGCACACACGCACTTTTAGATCCAGTCCTATTTTAAAGCCTGCGTATGCGGGACTCGCGTATCCGCGCGCCTGGTGTGGCCGCTATCATTGATATCAATTGGATCTAAACAAACGCGCTCTATGCACCACGCATATGCGCGCTTTGAAAGGTCTGGTGTAGATCGGCCGTAAGTTCTACAAGCTCGCAACGTTGTGAGCTTGTAGATCTGCACATTTTTGCTATTTTTGACAATAACGATGAAAGGCCGAACATAGACACACCATGTTCAAAGTGGGTAAAAGCCCGTCATATGTATTCAATAACATAATTGTCATTTTATATATCATTTTCAATTTAAACTTGTACTTTGAACTATTTTAGCTTGTGGATCCTTAACTTTTGATGCTTTTGTGTGACGCTGTAGTATGATCAAGTAGGTTACTAATTTAAGAAAAAACTCAAAAATATGGAGATAAGAGGTTTCTGCTCGACAGCAACTATATACAGTACTGCACTGTACGGTTCTGTACTGTACATGGTCTTTACCTGACATCAAGGGAGGTCAGTTCTGCTAAATTAACACACAGTTGGGAGTAAAAAAAAAAAAACGAAAACAAAACAGAAAACACGCACAAAAAAAACATCAACAAGAGCAGTTTAAATGGTAATACCGTTAGTTTCCTTTTCAAATGTCCAAAACATATGGACTGTTCTTTGAAGAGCTCTGGGACCCCCGTACAGGCGGCTGCAGAACCTCTCATTGTTTACTTTTCAGCCCCCAGCCTCCTTCCTCCAATAAAAAAAGGGAAAATGTTAAACCTTACACTGGGCAACATCGGCTCAGTTCATTACAGCTTAAGTGAAGACTTCCTAATTCACCCCCACCACACGCGCACACACACACACACACACATACACACACACACACACACACACACGCACACACACACACACACACACACACACACACACCCCTACACCAAACCCCCCAGTTTCTCCTGTGAGATTTTAAATGCCCCCACTTCCCAAAAAAGGGGATTCCCTCATGGGGGACCTGTGGAGCGCTGTCCCTAAACTAGACTTAAAACTCCAAATTGGCCCCGAAAAACCAGATACCCTCCCCTTCGCTCATCGGAAAACCAGACGAGCACCGGCTGCCGGGGCCCCCAAGTATAACGTGTAACACAACTTTTTAATCAAGTGAATTATGCTTTCAAAAGTGAGCCGGTATTATTTCATCATTATAGCTTCCTTTACCGGCTAAATTTAAACACAAGGCCTGTGCCATTACATTGGCGGGGTTCGGAGATTGCCCTCCGGGGAGAAACGCTATGGGCGAGAGGGCCTGGGCTGTATTTATCTTTCCGTTTTTCACCTGTCTTCAGATACCGTTTCCTTTTTAAGTCGGAGCAGTAGGGATTTACTGCGCCGCTTCCTTCCGGGACCCAATGGAATACAACATTAAACCGCAGGGAGGAGAGAAAGCCTGTAGCGCACTAAAATAAAGTTATGTCAAAACCATTCTGCTCTTCCTGGAGACTTTCCTCAACCTTGCAAGTATCCTCCAAGGGGCCAGGAGAACATTACAAGCCATTCAGTTTATATGAATGGGCACTAACAGACTTTTTCGCCATTTCTGATACATCTAAATTTGCAGGCATATCCTGTGGTCCGTCAGCCACAGCCTTAGTTTCAATTGAGTGTCTCCCCACGGGCCCCCAGTCTTCCTATTTCAAGGGGGAAATTGTAAAGGGGCTTTTTTTTACCCCCCCCCCATCCACATCCAGCTGCTTCAAAAAGAGCGTTGGGGAGCGCTCTTTTTACGAGGGAGATGTACATGCTAGCATTTTGATGTTCGGAGCAGGTTGGCAAATCATTACAATCATTAAAACATACTTAGCACAATAAAGCTGGAGGGAATGTCCTATGACAGTTGTTGGCCTGTGCACCAATCTTTACAGTATGAAAAAAAAAGAGGATTTGTCAGAGAATAAATAACATATGACAAATCACTATGTCACTGTAATTGAACAAGAGGTCTGTAAACGTCTTGTATTGCACTGTGTTCCTATGGGCCTTGGAGCAGCAATATGCATTAGTTAACAAATGATATCGGGGAGGGATTTTATGCAGAAACATGGACCCCGGTCGGCGGTCAATAAACAGTGTATGGATGGAGTTTAAGTGGTTATTTGCTAAAGCAGAAGGAAAACACCACTCAGCCACGACTTTGAATTACACTCTGCACACTGCATTATGTCATCTTAGTCGATTTAGCCAGCTGTTATCTTTTAATAACTTTGACCCACTTAATTTAGATATTTGAAATGACAACTAAATAAAGATTTAAATCAGTGTTTTCAGTTATAGGTGTGACATATTTGTCCGGGCTCGAGCTAGTGAGCTGATCCGTGTCTGACTCAAAGACTAAATGCAGTAAAAGGTTCTTTAGGGCCCAGGCACAGCGTTTCAGGCAGCCGTCCAGGGCGTTTCTATGCAGTGCAGTTATAGTAATCATATCTGCCACAGCTGCTGCTCTATCACAGATCTCCAGGGCCAACAGGTTCTTGGAAGGAAGTGGGTCTCTTACTCTAGCAAACTTCTGCTGAGTGACGATTCTGCAAAACACAGTCGTGAATTCAGACCCCGAGCTGTAAAGGAAATGTGGTAACACTTTACTTAAAGGTCGGGTCTACTATGCATTATAACCTGCATTTATAATGCATTATAATGCGCTTATTATAGGTGTTGTTTATATGTTTATAATCAAGTATGACAACTTATTTATAACGTATTTTATAATGCATTGGAACAGCACATTATAGTTAGTTATAAAGTGTCTTTGTTATAAGTTGTTATGCACAATTATAAGCATTTATAACGAGTGTTATGAAGCATTATAAGTGCGTTATAATGCATTATAAACACAACCTTTAAGTAAAGTGTTACCTGGTAGTTATAATGTGCTGTTTCACTGAGTTTATAATGCATTATGACAGCATATAAATTATATTACTATAAGTTATAATACTTCATAAACCTTGTTATAAGTTGTTATGCATATTTATCAACATTATAAAAGTTTATAATTACTTATAACTATTATAACTAATTAAAATAATATAATAAAAGTGTTATAATGCCTTATAAGTGTATTGTAATGCATTAGGCTATAAATGTGGTTATAACACATTATAGACCCGTTAAGTTATAGAACTTTTCTATATCAGGACAAACATTCAAGTGTTGGGCATTAGCTTAGCTGTAAGTAGCTAAGCTACTAGTCTAACTACATGCACCCTAGCATCCCTATTCTGGGCATGTCACAATAGGTGAACATTCTCTGAAAATAGGTAAACATCGGCTATTTTAGGCCAAGAGATTTAGTGTACAAGGAAAAAAGGATCGGTTACAAAGTAAGTATATAGACCCCTGGGGGCCCCAGTCAACGAAGTAGATAGGGTTTAAGTGGTTAACTACATTGCCCAGTAAGATTGTGGGTAGCTTCACTACTTTCAGAATGATGTAGCTTTCAAAAAGCTTGTATTGCACTGTCATGGTGACTCAACACCGTTACAGCAGTGGCACATCTATATTTAAAATCCGCCAGTGGTTCGACGTCCGCGTTGGTGTTATCGTTTCCGTCTTATTCATTGTCTCTGCTACGTTCCAGCTATGTTCTGGCAGACCACGTCTCCAATTTCCAACACATTACGGCCTAAAAATCGATCATGCCCGAAGCCTTTGGATAGTGTATATGTTACAGTATGATTGGAGAACCAGTACGATTGAAGAAGGCTCGCTCGTTTTTACCACCCACACAGCAATTCTGTAGAAGCAACACTAGAGGGAGCCACAAGCCAGGCTTGTGCACAAGCATATATTGCCGCGACCACACACACACGTGCGCGCGTGTGTGACCGGTTTCGAGTGCTATCAATGCATTGAATGGGGAAATAGGCGAGTTTATTAGACCTTTCAATGGGCGAAATAGGCTATTACCTACCCGCGATTTATCAGACCATTCATTCAGGAGCTACTGACCTACTTGGAGGCGGAGCAGTCCGCACAACAATATTTACGATTCTGTGCCTATCGGTACATAACTCAAACGGCGCTGAGTAGGCACAGGCGAACGTCACACCGTTCAGGACGGCAACTCGGTCGCCTTAGCTCCCTCTGTGGTCCTTCACGGGGTGACAGTTCGCCTGTGACTGCGCGCCTCCGTCAGGGTCCAAAACCAAAAGCGAAACCTAAACTGAACTATTAAGTCATGTCAGTTGGTAGGTTAGTATGTCTTGATAACACCCAATGAATGGTCTGATAAATCGTGGGTAGGTAAGTAGGTCGCCTATTTCGCCCATTCAAAGGTCTAATAAACTCGCCTATTTCCCCATTCAATGCAGATAGCATTCGAATCAGGTGGACTGTTAAGATACTTTTATTGTGTTCTGCTGGCTTTTGTTTTAGTTTCTCCCTGACACACACACACACACACACACACACACACACACACACACACACACACACACACACACACACACACACACACACACACACACACACACACACACACACACACACACACACACACACACACACACACACACACACACACACACACACACACACACACACACGGAGGAGGAGAAGGACTCCTCCTCGCGAGCCTCGCTAATAAACCCTGTCTCGAAAAGCCCCGCATCGCCCCGAAGCCCCGTGCCTAAAAACGAGCGCTCTGTCTTCAATCGTACTGGTTCTCCAAACGTACTGTGACATATACATTCAATTCTTCAGGGTACATTTGCAGTTGTTATTAGGCCCATATTTTGCCTCTGTTGCTCACTATTCTTTCTATCCTTCTTCTTCATGTACTTTCCGCCACACTGGATGCCTTACGGCACTGCTGTCTCCCATAGGTCGGGAGTATAATGCAGTTTCTATTATCTTCTCAGTGCAAATTATTTTCTCTCAGTAGCACACCACTCCACCTGAAACGGACATGACTGCTCTTTCGCACAGCTACTCCACAAACACATCCCTCCACAGGCTAGCTCTCTCTCTCTCTCTCTCTCTCTAAGTAATAGTCTGTGACGTATGCAGAAGTGCCTTTTACACCTGTGTAGGCTATAGGTCTGTGGCGGTGATACGTCACATTCTCCACCTATGGGTTTATCAACCCATGTAGCGATCAGCTGTTTCGCTGTGTGCTCTTCAATGACATACGCGTCTAGCCACACGGACAAACAGTCTGTCTCTGTCTCTGGCTTCAGACAGCAGCCATAAATTTCACTTTGAAAAGTTAATCTGTGTGACTTAAGTAAATATGGTTTACTCTGTTGCTACCAGTGAATATTTTTTTCTCCAAAGTCAGTGGGACAGAACTGCTGGTATTTAACGACGTGGATTGGTTGGCACTACAGGTTTCAGGCCATATTTTCATCCCACACACACACATTCGTTTCGAGTTATATATTGCATTTGGTTTTCTGCCTCAAAGCCAAATGAAGCGTTGTATACCTGTGAGATGTGAGTGGCATTTGACTTCTTCTTTTGAATCCCTCATCGTAACAGAAGTAAAATCCTCAGTGTTCATATTGAACACTGAGGGCCAGGCTACTATAAGTGAGGGCCCGAACCTCTAGTTAACATAAATTAGCACAACACAAGAGTTAATATATCAGATCAGGAATGTCGGGAATATCTGACATGTTTATATACAGTAAGTACTGTACATATACAGACATGTCATAATGTATATCATTGCTGTCGGTTGGAAACCTTGCAGGTCCAAAACTGTTTTATTATTATTTCAAAAACATTTTAAAATAGTGAAAATAGCCCATAGCTAACTTGTATGTCGGCTATTTTCACTACTTTAGTGTGACACTCTTGTATGATGAAGTAGGGCATTAATTTACTAAAAGGTTTCTGCCTGACAACAATAATGTACAGTAAATGACTTGAATATCTGACCCGTTTTCCTTGCTATCTCTATTCTCCCCTTTCCTGAAAACAACAAACGTTTTCACCCACTTATTTACACCTGCAAACCTGTGATGTGACAACAACGTAATTGAGTTTTGAGCACAGTTTCCATCGCATCAAAGAGAGGATTATCCATCTCCATCATCCATTTTTATTCAATCACTCAATTTCATAACATGTCATCAGTCACGTTATTACAGTACCAACCACATTAGGCACAAAGTACTGTAGCTTTACTAAGTAACTTGTAGTGTAGCTACTTATTTTGAATGAGAGCTCTTAGTGTAGCAGTTACTTTTTATGAAAAGTGTACATACGTAGCTGCAAACATCAAACACCTAATGCATACTGTACACAGCCTGGGCAATCGTGCCTTCGCTGTGTTGGCACCGAAGCTGTGGAACAAACTCCTTCTTAGCATGAAGTTTGCCTCACCTTAGGGACTTTTAAAAGCATGCTAAAGAGCCATCTATTTACTGTACTTCACGTGTGTGTGTGTGTGTGTGTGTGTGTGTGTGTGTGTGTGTGTGTGTGTGTGTGTGTGTGTGTGTGTGTGTGTGTGTGTGTGTGTGTGTTGTAAAATTGTGTTTGTGCAGTAGTGGTACTCACTCTCTTGCTGCAACTGACTCACAGACTGACTGAGAAGTCAATTAATTTACGGAAAAAAACACAAAAGATTATAGGATATGGAGATATAAGAGGTTTCTGCCTGACAACAACAATACGATATTAAATAAGCAGACTTGGCAACACTGCCTGTGACTCTTTTTCTCTTTCCTAAGGCCAGTATAATAGCTGGAAAGGGGGGGGGGGGTTAGATCCTATGACCCCGTGACCTACAGCCTACAGTAGCCTTTTTCAAGGGAAATTCTGCTGTTAACCCATTAAGACCTGGAACGTATCTGTGTCACTTTTTGATTTGAGCTAAAAAATATTATTTTTACACTTTGGCTATTCAAAAATAGCAGATCTACAAGCTCGTAGCACGGCACAGAGTGCCGCGCTACGAGCTTGTAGATCTGCTATTATTGAATCGAGAAAATGTGTGCAAATTAATATATTGATATTCTTTTAAAGCGAACATTTTTAACTCGAATCTTTGCTTCTGGGGGTCCCTGGAACAAAATATTTTGAGATGGGGGTCGGCGGCCAAATTCATATAATTTTGGGGGTCCTTGACATGAAAAGGTTTGAGAACCACTGATATAGAATATAAACGGATATAGAGATATAAACAGGTAGGTTTTCAGCTGAGCGAACACTGCCTGCCACTGCAACAACGCTCAGCCCTGGTGGCTGTGGAGTGAAAACGTCTCAATAAAGCCGGAACCTACAAGCTGACAAAGATGCTCAGAATTAGTGGCGGAGCTTTTTAAGAAATGACCTCACACAGCAGATTATTTATTACATACTTTCCATGTCTTTCCTGTGCCTTCATGTCAGATCCCTTTCAGCAATTAGCCTTGAACTGGGAGGGGGGGGGGGGAAGACGATCATCTCTGGTTTCCCATAGCTGCTTTCCCAAGTCATCTTCTAGCACTTTGAATCTTTCCCCCCTGCGTCCTAATTAAGACCTTAATGCTGCCTCCCACGGGGCACCCGGACACCCTGTGCGCACGCACGCACACACACACACACACACACACACACACACACACACACACACACACACACACACACACACACACACACACACACACACACACACACACACACACACACACACACACACACACACACACACACACACACACACACACACACACACACGTTTGTACGACTATACTTGTGAGGACATCAACATTTTAGGACTGCAATTTTATGAATACCATTTTCGCATTTTTTTGCCATTTTTTACAGTTAGTCTGAAGCTGAAAATTAGCCGATCTACAAGCCCACAACGCGACACCGGCGCGCAACTAAGTGTAAATCATGTTTAACTCTAATTACAACCCCTAAACCTAAACTCTAAATGTCTAATCCTATAATCCCAACCTGAATCTTAATCCCTATTTGTGAATTTATCTCTAAAAATCTTTTTTTAACCATAAAACAACCATTTCCTTGCAAGGACCAGACAAAATTTCTATTTTTGAGGAGAATTGGTCCTCATAAGTATAGTAATACAAACACATGCCCCCACACACCCACACACCCACACACACACACACACACACACACACACATACACACATACACACATACACACACACACACACACACACACACACCCACACCCCTCCGGCCTGCCCCACACTCCATCACCACTTCCACCCCACATCCTCCGAGGCCATCAAAACTGTTATGATAATAGTCAGCTCTGCCACAGGTGCAAATTGCTCACATTTGGTCTGCGTTTTGCTCTCAATCATGGCCGATCATCAAAGCTCGGCCCTCTCTCTCGACTTAAGCGCTTTGCTCCGCAAGTGGCAAATTTGCGCGGATGTCATTCGCATGCTAAGTAGATTTGCTCTCGTCGGAAGAATGCCGTCTTTTTATGCACGTTTGTTTCAACCCATGAACGCCTGCAGTGAGTGAGGCCATCTTTATGGAAAAAACATAACATCTACAGTCTACAAGCACAACAGACAAATTGAATGTCCCTAAACTTTTTTTTGACCACATGTGACCATCACCCTCTCAACTGTTGAGCCGGATCAGAGCTACATAATGTCACATAAGGCGAAAAAGAAATAGCCTGTCTACAAGCTCACAGCGCGTTGGGAAACGACGAGTCGAGAGCTTGTAGATCGGCTTTTTTCCGCTATTTGTCGTACGACAAAGTACATCGTCTCTGTCGGGTGCAAACCTCATATGTCCAAAACTGTTTTTTTTAGGATTCAAAATCAAAAATAGCAAAAGTTCGACAAGATCGACAAGCTTGTGGATCTGCTACTTTTGATGCTTTTGTGTGACGCTGTAGTATGATCACGTAGGGCATTAATTTACAAAAAAACACAAAAAGTTAGAATATGGAGATACAAGGTTTCAGCACAACAGCGACGATATAGGATCTTAAGCGGTTTCAAACGTCTCCTTGACCCCTCCCATCTATTGGGCTTGGATGTGAGCCACATAATGTCTATAAGCTACCCGGGGGCAATTACAAACACTGGAGGTTGAAGGAGATCTGTCATTAGGATGTGCTTTACAGATACCAGCCTGCATAGCGTTTGGCGGCGGGCCAGAGCTGGCAAATGGGGGGGGGGTCGGGCTGCAGGGGCCCGCCGGTGGGCAGGGCCCCGAGACCGTGGGGGATAATTAGACAGTTTTATCCCGGCTTGTTGATATAAACGTGGCCATGCTTAGCTCCCACTGCGCCCCGGCTCGGTGGTAATGATCATGTCCAACAGGTGGCGGGCAAACAGACGGAGGGGGCATTGAAATGAATACCTCGCTTCCTGGCTATGTCTCCCCCCCCCCCCTCTCTTTGTTTTGGTTTCGCCGTCCAATCCGGCGGGCCGGTCGGTTTGCCTCCGTCGGGGAGGAGGGGGGGGATGGGGTTTTTAGGATTGTTGATGCGGGGGGGAGAGTTGGATATTTGTCACCATCTCATCACATACTAGCTAATCTCGACCTCCCCTGGGATGACTCCCTCCCCCCCCCCCCAACCACCGGTACTGAGAGGTCAGAACAGTAGAGGGTAAAAAAACTAAACACGTCAATGTGTTTAAACTCAAGTGGTTTTTTTTTAGTGCCTGATGCACCAGAAAAGTTGGCCGCTTCCACTTCTTATAAGATAAGACGAACTGTCACGAGCAAGTCCTAGGATTTCTTTATTTTCTTTTCCACAGACAGTCTTTATAAAACAGAATCCCCTTTACAGCCACATCATACTTTATTATGAAAATCACCAGAAGCCATATTATCTAATGGAGAAAACATTCCATTTGGGGGGACAGATGCAAATTCCTTCTGCTCTCGTCCTTATTTTTTTTTTCTTTCTTTCTTTCCCCCACTCTTATTCAGGACCTCCTCCCAGGCTGTGTTCTGGTGGACCTGCGGGCTGCATGGATTGAGTCATCTGCGACATCGGGGGACTTTGAGCACTGCTCTGCAACGTCCAAATCTCTTGTATCCTGTGAGGGGGGGTGGGCGGGGGGGGGGGGGGGGGGGGGAGGTATGCAACGTGAAGAGGCATCGGAGACCACTCGACCCCGGGCTCCCTGATTCACTGTCATATAACGGACCATTTGGGGGGGAAAAAGACGGGGAGGAAAAAAAAAACTAGAAAAAAGCGATGCATGTATTGTAATTTACTACCTTCCCAGAAATGACTGGAACAGCCCCCACTGTGGCTGAAGACAATGGTCATTTTTCCACTACAAATCCCTTTTTAATTTGAATGGCCCAGTTGACCAAGAAATGATGGTGATTATCTTAGTTTTTATGTCCGAAGAGGTCTGACTGCCCATTTGTTGACGCGAGGAGAATTACAATAAAAGAGAAAAACTCCACAAAGCTTTTAGTCTGGTCTGCCCTTGTGGCCTGTCGTCGTGTTCAGCTGATGCGGAGGAGGACGCTCCATATTTAGAAGATTGTTTCTTTATCCCTTGAAGACCGGGAGAAGCATTTGTGTCATTTTTTGATTTGAGCTAAAAAAGCATTATTTTACACTTTGGCTATTCAAAAATAGCAGATATACAAGCTCATAGCGCGCGCTACGAGCTTGTAGATCTGCTATTTTTTGAGAAATCGTTAACATTTTTGCAAATCTTTGAATATATGTTTTTTCGAGCGAACATTTGTTAACTCAAATCTTTGCTTCTGGGGGAGTCCCTGGAACTAAATATTTTGAGATGGGGGTCCGCGGCCAAATACATATACATTTTGAGGTCCTTGACATGAAAAAGTTTGAGAACCACTATAGTAATATACGTTTTTTCAAAAAAGAAATCACACCCAGTGTGAAGAGAGTGGTGCCTTTGAATTAGTGTAACTGGTTGCATCCTTGTGTTGCAATCTGCTGCAGCTGTTGAGGCCGTGCTCAAACATACGGACGGACGGACGGACGGACGGACACACACACACGGTCAAATGTAGGAGTGGTTGGCACCACTCAAGAAGATATTTTGTAGAATCGGCCTCAGGTCTTAATGGGTTATGGTCTGTCGCTGCGCAGTTAGATCTCATCGCATTTTTCACCCAAAAAGCTCATTTTTAGCTCTTCACCCCAACACTAACATCATTACAGACCACGGGCCCTAACTGTAACCGTATATATAGGTCGAAAGGAAAACAAACAGCTTTCGCGATGGCACTTCTTCGAAGATGTAGCAATTTGTGAACGCTGTGGCTTGGCCCGGGGACGGCGAAAAAAGCGATTGGGGCCGGTTTGGTTTGTGGACGGAGGAGACGAGCTTCTGAAGACAGGGTTGTCTCGACTTGATGTCCTTTCAGACCTTTGCGGCCTGTCCCAACGGAGGTGGTTTGCATTCTGCATTTTTTTTGCCTTGGGGGGGCATTTTCCTAACCACTTAAAAAGGGACAGTTCACCCAAAAAATTTCTTACTTTCTATCAATTACACACCCCATGAAGCCTTGAATTCATGGAGATTGTTTTGTTTTTATCACATTCCTAAGCCAATAATTTGATGACCAGCGGTCTCTCTGGTATAGACACAAAGAGTCTCCTTTGAGTCTCCTAACGGACACATTAGCATTTTCCCGCCGGTCATCAAATTATTGGCTTAGGAATGCGACAAAAACAAAAAAAATCTCCAAGAATTCAAAGCTTCATGGGGTGTATAATTGATCAAAACAAGTAATTTTTTGGGTCAACTACTCCTTTAAGCCCTACATACTTCTTTGTATGACGAATAGTGAAGTTAGGCAATCTACAAGCTCACAACGCGTCACATTGCGACTCGTTGTGAGCTTGTAGATTGGCTATTTTAGACTTTTTATTTTATTTCTTAAAGAGGGTCACCAGGGTTAATGGGGTTTACACATTCTTTTTTTAATAAAATTGTTAAATTGTGATAGTATCAAACATAAATATATACCAAACATATCAGACAGCCGCCTACACTTCCCAAAATAAAATGCAATATACGGTATTTCATTCAGTCTGACTCAGAAGCGGGGGATAAAACATATCTCCACCGGCCATAAAAATATGAATCACCAGAGGGGGGGATATCAAAATCAGAGGCATAGACACCCCCCCCCCCCCTCCCAGTAAATCCAAACCCTGAGTTTAAGTGTTGGGGATTGAGTGACATGACATGTTCAGAGAGTATTAAAAGGCATGGGGCAGCAAGCGGACACACCAACCACACTGCTGCCCATGGGGGAAGAGACATCAAACCCCGGTGCCCAGAGCGCTGCTGTGCTGCTGCAGCAAACTGGGCAAAGCCTCCCACATATGCTGCAACGGCCGAATAATCCAACGGGTTCTATATTTGTTTGATTGCCCGTCGCAGCTGACAGCAGCTCATTAATAGCCCTCTGCTCTTCGTGCTTGTATTTTTGGAGTCGTTTAAACTTTACAGCACATTTCTCTCACCTCGATTGGGAGCCTTTTTTTTTTTTTTTCTTCTTCCCCGAAAGGAATTCCCTCATCTTCTTCTTCTCTTCTCTTCTTCTCTTTCGCCGTACTGTACATGCAGTCTTCATTTTCATGATCTTGGCTCCGGTCTAGTCGTGCGGTGGAGCCGGTTCAGAGGCTGCGGGGTCACGGGGAGCTGTAGCGCTGCCAGAGTGAGGCTCCATTGCACTGCTCATTGAGCGTCTGCTCTAACATTTGTGTTTTGAGGCATTGAGCTTAAGTGATGCAAACAGGCCCTGCAGGGATGGCGTTGTGGGTCTTGGTGCTGTTGTAGTGAGGTCTTTGTAACTGTAGTGTTGCATGGTGTTAATGTAGCGCTTAAGATTACTGTTTATGCTTTGCGGTTTATTTTTATTTTCATGTAAGGTAATACCGTTTGTATTTACATGGCCTGTCCTATTTAATCGTGCCCAGTAAACCTGATTATGCCCTGGGGGGTTATAGGGTTAGGCCAGCAGGCCAGGGGTTCCCGAGTTTGACATGCCAAGAACCCCCTGAATAACCAAAGCCTCTGGCTGTGGTCCCTCATTGCAAAATGTATTTAAAAAAAACTAGGAAAGGAAAATATCGAAAATAGCTGATCTACAAGCTCATCTACAATTGGCCCCCTGGCGCCCCCTGGTGGCCCCCCACTTTGAAAACCTGTGTGTTATGCAGCAACGACGGCGAACAATATGCCAATTTTGAGCAGTTTTATATTTTGTTATGAATGAATGAATCAGAATGAAAATCAGGTCCAATCCAAGTCCACTTTAGTTCTATTTCTGTCTTGTCATATTAGCTAATTCTAATGTTCTAGCAGTGTTCTAGCAGACCACCTGTCCAATTCCCGCAACATTTGGCCGAAAAATTTATCATACGTCTAGCCTTTGGACCGTGTACTTTTCATTGTTCAGTATACATTTGGATTCGTTGTTTGGGCTATATTTTGCTTCAGTAGCGCACCACTCTATCCTTCTTCTTCATGTAGTTTCCTCCACAGTGCATGCCTTATGGCACTTTGCTGCCTCCCAGGCTCCCACAGGTCGGGAGTATAACAACGCAGTTTGTAGCTACAGTATTGTAATACAGATAATCGGCTGGTTGTTTAGAACCAGACTCAAGAGCCACTGTGAAGGCCTAGCTGGGTTGTAAGGCCAGCTAGTTGTCCTGAATATGCAATCCGTGATTAACTGGGTTGTAAGGCCAGCTAATCTCCTGGTATTGATGCTGGTTACTTTGGAAGGTAATTAATGTCTCTCGGAAGTGCTCTAGAACAGGCCAGCTGAGATGTATCGAGCCTCTCTTATACTGCTGGCTTGTGGTCCTGACATCAGTATGGTGATGTCAGATAGTGTCAGACGTCTCCATATATGGAGCTGCCTATGTTGGTTATGCCCAAATATGGGACCATCACGTCAGTCCTGGACGTGATGGTTATGTCTATACATGGAGTTTCTGGGAAGGGTTCGCTGATGTCAGACTCCGTACATATGGCACGTTTAGGTCTCTATGACGACTTCGCAGGTCTATTGTCTCCATCCATGGGGATCTCCATATATAGGCTATTGCTGGCACCTATGCCCTGAATGTTTTCTAAGTATGCCCTGAATGTTCGTAACAAGTATTATCTCTTCAGTGCAAATAATATTTTCGCTCAGTAGCGCAGAAACGGACAACACCGCCCTTTCGCACAACTACTCTACAAGCCATCGCTCGCACGCACACGCACACACACACACACACACACACACACACACACACACACACACACACACACACACACACACACACACACACACACACACACCTCAATGTTTATGTGTCCAAGTAATAGTCTGTGACGTATACGGAAGTGCCTTTTACACCTGTCTAGGCCAGTGGTTCTCAACCTGTGCACATGATTTTTTGGGGTCCCTAGATGACAGTAAAGTGACAATTTAAGGACTTTTAAGACCTTTTTAAAAAAGACCATTAATGCATCAAAGGTAATCAGCAAACTATACTATAAAAAGTGGTCAAACATTGTCCAAATTGTCAAATAATATAAGATTTCACAACGGTGAGCTTGTAGATCTGCTATTTTCACAATTTTCATCTATGGAACAGAGTCAAACTAAATGTAATGATTCAACTCCTACAATTCCAAGTGCTTGTCAGGGTGGGGGGGGGGGGTCCCCAGTTCAAATATGATTATTCTGCGGCTTGAAAAGGTTGAGAACCACTGGTCTAGGCTATAGGTCTGTGGTGGTGATATACTTCACCTATGGGTTTATCAACCCATGTAGCGATCAGCTGTTACGTGCTCTTCAATGACATACGCGTCTGGCCACACGGACAGTCTATCTCTGTCTCCGGCTTCAGACAGCAGCCATAAATTTTACTTTGAAAAGTTAATCTGTGTTACTTAAGTAAATATTGTTTCCTCTGTTGCTACCAGTGGATATCTTTTTTCTACAAAGTCAACATGACAGAACTACTGGTATTTAACGACGTGGATTGCTTGTCACTGCAGGTTTCAGGCCATATTTTCATCCCAGACAGCAGACACGCATTCGTTCGAGTGCCTCAAAGCCAAATGAAGCGTAGTATACCTGTGAGATGTGAGTGGCATTTGACTCTTTTTTTTTTTTTATCCCTCATCAGAACAGCAGTAAAATCCTCAGTGTTCATACAGGCAGTGTTCATACAGGCTTTTTCAAATGTAACCATTAAACCCTGTTTTTCTGCCTGCAAACCAAACGTCTAGCCCAGGGGTCTTCAACGTTTTCAGGCCAAGGACCCCCTAGCTGAGAGAGAGATGAAGCAGGGACCCCCTCTATAGTGTATACAATTGTGTTTCAGATTATACTTTTTTTTTACTTGGTCTGCTCTTTTTTCCCTCTACACCTACTCTTTGCCAAAAATAGCCGATCTACAAGCACACAACGCCTCGCAGCGCGAGGCGTTGTGAGCTTGTAGATCTGCTATTTTTGGCTAAAGTTCTTCTCAGAAAACGGATGCTAGGGTTCAAGTGGTTAAGGTAAAAAAAAAAAAATCATATCACACAAAGATTTGCCGGACCCCCTGCAGAAACTCTGAGGACCCCCTAGGGATCCCGGACCCCCTGTTGAAGACCCCTGGTCTAGCCAACATGTGAGCTGTGACTGGAATTGAAATGTTAATCGATATTTACAAGTGATAGCCTAATATTTGTATCAGTGTCAATGTTAATACGGTCATGTTCATTTGAATTTAATTCAGAAATCAATCTTTTCTCCAGGGATAATTTTTGCTATTACTACTTGTCAAATGAATCCACGCTTTCAAAGGCATTAAAATACAACAATAAGCTTTAACAAGCAAATGCAGACATCGTTTTCACTGTTGGATTGCCTTTCTCTAGCAGGTTTTAAGTCTCTGCAAGGTGATTTTCTGAAATAAATAGAAAACCATTGGGATTCCCCCAAAACAAAACAAAAAGAAACATGGCATGCTTTGTAAAATGGTCCACAGTAATGTCAAGTATCCTGTGTCATAGTCAATGGACTAAACATGCCAGACCACCAGTATGTTCATTACAATTGTTCCCCAAACAGGCCCCAGGCCAAGCACTACAACGGGGGCTGGCAATTGAGTTTGGTCTCGGGCCAATTCTTGTCTGGACCAGTGGGCCAGCCTTATACACGCAAATGTTGCTGACTGGTCAGCCAGTTCAACTGACAACAAACTATAGCCGTTCGCAGAGCAATCAGCCTTCCAGGCTATGGGATGTAGTCTATACTCGGTTGGCCTAACAATGAATTAGCCAATTGCAGGTCAATCGTCCCTCAAGGCTATGGGATCATAAAAGCTTGCCATGATAGACGGTGGCTTGTCTGGAAACAATCACAGTTTTACCCATACAATGAAATCAAATAAAAAGTTTCTGATTACATTTTAGTCAAGAAACAGGATTTTTTTAGATAATATAGATGTCAGGACAGATATATGCAAACAGCAACTGGTTGGTGGAGGCATACAACCATAATGCAGTATTTATAAATTATTTTGATTAGATTATTTTGGACATACTGTATAAGAATGAAATAAATAACCCATAGTCCCACGGTGTCTGAAACAAATACTGTACAAATCCATTGAACATTTTGAGGATAACACAATACAGTTTTCAAATAATTTCCATTGTGGTCCAGCCATAGGTTTGTTTTGACCCTTTTGTGGTCTTTATTAGGTTGTGGGCCAGAACATCATCAGTGGATAATTTAAGAACTGAACCTCGCAACAGACGTCCTTAAAAAACATGAAAGGCTTACTGAGAGATGTGGAGAATGGATAAAAATAACTCAAGAAATAAAAGAGGGCAGGGAGGGACAGCCCCATTAATGGCCCATTTGAGTTATATGTCATAAACAAGCTGGGGTTTATTCCCCTTTCCCTATTGTGAATAATAAATGTGTGTAATTTTTTTTAGAAGGACTGACTGCTTCTCTGTTACACACAACACATCACCTCCTAGACTGACCATGTAGCTGAGCCCAACTTATTCTAGTCATTATTTCACATACTTTTATTCTCACAACTATTATTCTTGCCATCAATGACACAGCTCCTCCCAGAATGGGAGGAGCTTTACTGTATGCTTGAGTGTGTGAAGCTAGCTAAACATTTTGTCTGTGGCTAGCAAGAGAAGAATATCATTATCCAAAAGTCTTAAGAGGAACGATAACAGAGAAAATAGGCCATTCAAAGAAGAATTGAAAGAGAACTAGAAAAAGTGGTCTCCGCTAGGTCGGGTAGGTTGAGGATGGAATATAAAAATCCGACAAATCCGTCTTGATCACATGCATGACTACAGAGATACTGTGTACCGATTTGCGTGATGTTTGGACAGAATCTGTAGGAGGCATTTTGTTCAAAACAAGCCACTCCTGCAAACTTTAGATGCCAATCTTAGCCAATCTGGATAGATTATGAAAAATGGGACAGATCCGAGTTGATCACATGACCATAGAGATAATGTGTACCGATTTGTGTGATGTTTGGACAAAATCTGTAGGAGTGATATAAAAAAAAAACGTTTTGCAGAAATCGCTATAAAAGGCAGATGTGAAAAATGGAGGGCAGAGGTTTTTCCTTGGTCTCTAGAGAGTGTGCGTGCAATGTTTCACACCGCCTGAAAGCTGTCTAGTTATAGCGCCACCATAAGGCAGATTTGAAAAATATAGGGTGGCATTTCTTCCTTGGCCTAGTGGCAATGTGCGTGCAAAGTTTTACGGCAATCGCACGCTGTGTTCATGATAGAGGCATTTTGTTCAAAACGGAGCACTCCTGCCAACTTTGGAAGCCAACCTTATCCAAACAGGATGGAATATGAAAAATCCGACAGTATAATAGAGATACTGCGTACCGATTTGCGTGATGTTTGGACAAAATCTGTAGGAGTAATATAAAAAAATATGTTTAGCAAAGATCGGCCTCCTGGTGGCGCTATAACAGGCCCAGGCCCGCTGCCTGAGTCATCATGATTGTGTGTTACTGTCATATTCACTTTCAACATGGATAAGATTATAGTATTACAGTAGTCATGCCACACTGTCGACAACGATGCTCAATTTAGTCTGCTTTTCAAAGTAAATGTGCGTGGTAATTTTAGTTAAGTTCACGGTTCTGTTACGCCACTGTTGGCACAATGAACACTTTTTAGAGCTGCTGATACCTAATCATCTTGTACTTTAAGAGTATTTGCCTTAATTGGTGTGTTTTTTTCAGTGCACACGTGTCAGAGGGGAACAGATAGCAAATGAAGGTAATAAAGTGCCAAACAACGTCTCATTGTCTCCGCCACGCCGAAAGGCATGGCGAGAGAATATGTTTTGCCCCCTGTCCGTCCGTCCGTGTGTCCGTCCGTGTGTCCGTCCGTGTGTCCGTGTGTCCGTCATTCTGTCATTTTGTGTACAGCTAATCTCTCACTGGCACCGTTGGCTTGATCGCAGCGAAACTGTGCACACACACTCCCTGGATGCCATAGCAGAACCTCTGCCCCAAATTTTTCAAATTAGCCTTTTATAGCGCCACCAGGAGGCCGCTTTTTGCAAAACACATTTCTTGATAGTACTCCTACAGATTTTATCCAAACATCACGCAAATCAGTACACAGTATCTCTATAGTCATGTGATCAACACGTATCTGTCCAATTTTCCATATTTCATCCTGATTGGCTAAGGTTGGCTTCAAAAGTTTGCAGGATTGCTCCGTTTTCAACAAAATGCCTCAAATCATGAACGCAGCTTGCGATTTCCGTGAGATTTCACACGCACATTCCGACTAGGCCGAGGAAGAAATGCCACTTGAAAATGTTCAAATCAGCCTCATGGTGGCGCTATAAATGGACGATTTGTGTTTTTAACTATAACTGCACCGATCTGCATGAAACTTTGCACGCACACTCCCTAGAGGCCAAGGAAAAACAACTGCCCTGCATTTTTCACATTTGCCTTTCATAGCGCCACCAGGAGGCCGACTTCTGTAAAACTTTTTTTTTTATATTAAGCCTTCAGAATTTATCCAAATTTCACGCACATCGGTACACATGATCTCTATGTCAAGCGATCACGATGGATCTTTAAAAAATTTCATATTCCATCCTGATTGGCTAACATTGACATCTAAAGTTTGCAGGAGTGGCCCGTTTTGAACAAAATGCCACAAATCATGAATGCAGCGTCCGATTGCGGTGACACTTTGCACGCACATTTGCACTACATTGAAGAACAAATGCCACCCTTTTAACATTGCCCTATTATAGCGCCACCAGGAGGCCAATTTTGCAACACTTTTCCTTTTTATATTACTCCTACAAATTCAAACATCATGCAAATCGGTACACATATAGTCAAGTGATCAAGATGGTTCCGTCCCATTTTTCATATTCCATCCTGATTGGCTAATTCCGAACATTGCTGCCCCACAATAACCTACCTGACCTGGCGGAGACCTGTGCTCCGAGGAGCACTTTTTCTAGTTTGACATGGAATGATGGTGGAATGACAGAAACAGTATTTGTATTTAACAAAGCTGATCATAAGTAAAGACAGTTTCTGGGACTCGTTTTAAGAGCAGTTCTGCCAAAAAAAACTATTATTGGCATCGCTTACCCACTTTCAACCTGGCATTTCTATTTTTGGCATGTCAATATAGGTGAAAACATAAAAAATACACATCGTGAGATTGGCTATTGTCACACAATCGTGCGACGGACTTTAAAATAGAGCCTAAGTGGCTCCATATTTCACCATAACACACAGACGCGGACAGGTCACCAAAGTGGCCGATGACAATAACTCTGACCTGAGGGTGACACATTCCCCGCTCTACCAACCTGGAAGTCTATATTAATCACAAAGAGTAAAAAAAAAGAAAAAGAACAAAGAGAGTCTGAATCCTGTCCAAAGCCTCTGACGTCTTACATATCCAAAGATTATTGCCCTGTCATTGTCCTCCTTTATTTACTATTTAAATTATTTTTAGAGGACTGCTGAAACTAAGCACACACGTGCGCGCACATGCACGTGCTATACTTGTGAGGACATCAACATTATGGGAAAGCAATTTTATGAATGCAATTTTTTTTTATCATTTGTTTTGGTCATTTTTAACCCTAAACCAGGGGTCTTCAACAGGGGGTTTGGGACCCCTAGGGGGTCCTCAGAGTTACAACAGGGGGTCGGCCAAATGTTTGTGGTGGGGAACATAAGCCGAAAAAATAGCAGATCTACAAGCTCACAACGTTGTGAGTTTGTAGATCTGCTATTTTCGGAGAGTCGGTGTAGACTGGAAAAAGAGCAGACCAAGTACAGCCAACGGTCAAGTGGACTAAATATTGAGGGTTTAAAGGTTAACTATCTAAAAATACACAATAATATGAATCCAGCTATCTATGAAATCTATGAAAAAAGTTTAATTTTACACAGTATGTAGTGGGGGAGGGGGTCCCTGCTTCATCTCTCTCTCGGCTAAGGGGTCCTTGGCCTGAAAAACTTTGCCTTGCCCTAAACCAAAAGCAGGAAGTAGCCAATCTACAAGCCGAGCTACAAGCCGAGCTACCGTCTACAATCGTCGCAGTGCGACGCGTTGTGAGCTTGTACATCTGCTATTCACGGTGCGTGACACCGACATGCGACTGAGTAGAAATCAGGTGTAACTCTATAACCCCAACCCCCCTAAATCTAACCTCTAAATGCCTAATCCTAAATCCAGTGATGGAATAAGTACTCACATGTTTTACTTGTCTGTAAAATTATCAATACTGCAAAGTAGATATACTGTGTTACAAGTAGAAGTCACATACTCAAAATGTACTTGAGTAAAAGTACAAAAGTATTGGCATCAAAATGTACTTAAAGTACCAAAAGTAAAAGTACTCATTATGCAGAATGTCCCATTTCACAAGTTTTCAAATATATAAAATGTCATATATAAAATGCTATTGTATGAAAATAGCATCTACAAGCTCACAATGCGCGACTTATTGTGAGCTTGTAGATCAGCTATAGTAAATTAAAAACACCTCAAAATTGTACTTAAGTACCTGGCTTGAGTAAATGTACTTACTTTACACTGCCTGAATCCCAACCTGAATATTTTCCTAATTTTAAGCATAACTCCCCAAGTCTGTTTTAACCATAAAACAACCAATTCTACTATACTTGTGGGGACCTTTGGTCCCTCACAAGTATAGCAATGCAAGTACAAACACACACGCACACACACACACACACACACACACACACACACACACACACACACACACACACACACACACACACACACACACACACACACACACACACACACACACACACACACACACACACACACACACACACACACACACACACACACACACACACACACACACACACATCCTCCAGGCCTGAATAATGAGGCTGATAGGATGTCAAGGTCTCCTTATTACAGCTGTGAAAGCGCTCAGAGCTTTAACTGTGCGATGCCTCACGTTGTGCGTCAACTTGAATGTGTTATGAGCAGCGGTGGACAGTACCTAAGTACATTTACTCGAGTATACTGTAATTTGTTTGAGTGTGTGTATTTCGTATTTCTTCGTGAAAGTGAAAGTCGTACTTATAGGACTTTCACTCCACTACATTTCAAAAGACAAATATTGTATACTTTTGACTCCACTATAGTACTTTTCTAGGAAGGGAAAACAGTACACTATGAATTAACCACTTAAGCCCTATGTCAAAATAGCAGTGACATATAATGTGTGTCAAAATAAAGCGAAAATAGCAGACGCACAAGCCCACAACATGTTGCATCGCGACACATTGTGAGCACATCAGCTATTTTCACTCTTATTGATATTTTTTGAAAATGTATGGAAAATCTTTTTTTTTGTGGAAAATGTTTTAAAACATTTTAATTACAGCAATGCATTGAAATATATGAAATAAAATGTAGTCTACTTTGTAATTTCTTGTTTTTGTATATATACTAAATATATACGTGTAAAAGAAAATATGTGTATTTCAAAAAGCATGTAGCCTAC
The DNA here is from genome assembly GCF_963280865.1 of Gymnoscopelus braueri. Lineage (NCBI taxonomy): Eukaryota > Metazoa > Chordata > Actinopteri > Myctophiformes > Myctophidae > Gymnoscopelus > Gymnoscopelus braueri. The sequence continues at coordinate 8,493,775 of NC_137616.1, read as the reverse complement.
TTTTGAATACTTTTTTAAAAGGCAAGGACTTTAGCACTTTGACTCGAGTACAAATTTGACCGTGTCTATACTTAAGCACTTGGGGGCTTGAGTACTTTGTCCACCACTGGCTGTGATCTGAACTCACGTGTTCACAAACACAGGGGTCTCGTTCCCGCCGGTGCGTATGTACGGAGGGGATGCGGGCGTGGAGGGGGGGTCCGGGGGGGACCTTGTGGAACAGCGGCTATTATTATTACATCCCTTATTATACTTCATTTATTAAATCCCAACTCCGCGGGGCCCGATTCTGGGAGACGTGGCTTTGTCCACATCGGAGGAGGGAGGATCGGCCCTAAGGAGGTTAACCCATTAAGACCGGGAACGCATCTGTGTAACCACTTCATCCATATTTTATCCACAAGTTTCCTATAGGGCATGGTGGGCATCACTTCCTGTCGATTTGATCCCTGATACAATCGACAGGAGGTGATGCCCACCATGCCCTAGGAAACTTGTGGATAGTTTGGCTATCAAAAATAGCAGATCTACAAGCTCATAGCACGGCACCGAGTGCTGTGCTGTGAGCTTGTATATCTGCTATTTTTGAAAAATCTTGAACATTTGTGCAAATATTTGAATTTACATATATATATATATATATTTTTTTTAAGGGAACATTTGTAACTCAAATCTTTGCTCCTGGGGGGTCCCTGGAACAAAATATTTTGAGATGGGGGTCCGTGGCCAAATACATATCATTTTGGGTGGTCCTTGACATGAAAAAGTTTGAGAACCACTGATATAGAAAAGTTTTAAGAAAGTGTAGGATTTAGAAGACATTTGTAGAATCTCCAGAAGCAAAGATTTTCTTTAGTTATAAATGTTTGCCTTAAAACATAAACACGTTTTTTCTAAAATAGTAGATCTACAAGCTTGTAGATCTGCTATTTTTGAATAGCCCAAAGAAATCTTAAAAATTACAATACACACACACACCGCGTTCCCGGTCTGAATGGGTTAACAAAGACAGGAAGATCAAATAATGCATTCATCACATTCTCCGGGGCCCCGGGCCAAGTTCATGTCAAATCCATAATAAGGAAAAGTATCCTCGACTGGGCCTCGTTTCCCCTCCGCACACACGTCACTCTCTGCTGGAAATCTGCGTAGAGAGGATGTATTGATCTTACGGGTGCTTCCTTTCTCACAAAAAGGCCTCCAAACAGGGAGCGCTGCATCACAGGGCCGCTGTGCAAAACAACACCCCCCCCCCCCTACCCCCACCCGCCCCCACATCTCAGAGCCCCATAAAACAAAATAATAAACTACTAGTGAGCTGCCAAAATAACCCAAGCACCTTTGTGTGTGTGTGTGTGTGTGCGTGTGTGTGTGTGCATGCTTTTGTTTGTGCATATCCCGCCATCCACCGCTAATGCACTGTTCTTTACTCCCCTTAATTTTTTAATAGCTGAACTTATGACTGTGTGTGTGTGTGTGTGTGTGTGTGTGTGTGTGTGTGTGTGTGTGTGTGTGTGTGTGTGTGTGTGTGTGTGTGTGTGTGTGTGTGTGTGTGTGTGTGTGTGTGTTTATCTTTCCTCTGACAGATTTATTGCTTGGTGACAATCAGGTGAACTTGCAGTACATACACTACTGCTAAATGGAAGAAAATAAATATTCAAGACTGAATTTATACGTTGACATACTGTACTTATAAGGAGATTTTTTTGCCGATACCGATTTTGACCGATAACGGCAAATATCGTCCGATAACGATATGTGGCCGATATATCGGTGCATCCCTAATTTATATGTATGTATATATATTTATATATATATATATATATATATATATATATACACGTATAATATGTTGATTTACTTAAATAAATATCACTAAAGACACTTCATGATCATACTCAAATTGCATGAAACCATGAAACTAGGAGGACGCGTGTGAAGCTTTACTTCACAGTGAGCACAGTAAAAATCACCGGTGTTAATTTAACTGTGACAGTGTACAAATAGACCCGTTCAGGTCCATTTCAACACTGTCACAGTTAAATTAACACTCAGGAGTGTGTGTGTGAGCGACAGAGTTTCACCCTCCACAGCTTCTGTAAAGCTGCTTCGTGCTGTTAGGAAGCTGTAAAAACCCAAAGAAAAACCCCTCGTCTGCTTTTATTGATTATCCAAACATCCATGAGGTCATTATAGTACAATTAGTCCATTCATGAGTGCACGTGACATTAAAAGATATTTTGGTTAAAAAAATAAATTAAAAAAAACTATTCTGATAGTAGTCATTGCTATAGTTTGTTCAGTAACAGGAGTTTCACCGTCTCTCCACCTTTACACTTGATTTTATTACCTTAGTAAACATTTTCATAAACACTTTGTTTTAAATCGCTAGTTTAAAGTCTTTATTAAATCATCACGATATGCGTTTAGTAAATTATGGTCCAATACATGTTTTAATTAATCATAAAGTAGGATATGTTTCTAGGGTTTCTACTGGTTCTACGGAGTGAAGACCCGCCCTCGCTGTGGTTGTGATTGATTGATTGGATACTTTATTAGCAGTTTGCAATAATAAAAAAAACAGGAAATTACAGTTCAATACAAGGTCTGTTAAGAGGATTTTAAACCCAAGAAAGCACTATGGCTCGAAATGTGGTGCGAAGCTTGTAGATCTGCTACTTTTGCTACTTTGGAGTTTGAATGCTGAAAAGCAACAGGTTTTGGACATATGAGGTTTCCAAATCGATAGAGACGACATGACAGTGAGCAGTGATGTAAAGTAACTAAGTAAATTGTACTTAAGTACTGTACTTAAGTACAATTTTCAGGTATTTGTACTTTACTTGAGTATCTCCAATTTCCAATACTTTTACTTCTACTCCACTTCATCAAAATATTGCCTGTAATATAGGCAAATATTGCACTTTTTACAATTATTTGAAAACTTTAGTTACTAGTTACTTTGCAGATATAAATGATTACACTATAAAACATACATTTACCACTGTATCGCTATTTTATACCTATAGGCTATTGGAAAATAGCCGATCTACAAGCTCACAATGCGTCGCGATGCGACGCGTTGTGAGCTTGTAGATCTGCTATTTTCAAACATTTTAGTACTTTGGTACTTTAAGTACATTTTGATCAGAATACTTTCGTACTTTTACTCAAGCACATTTTTAATTCCGGACTTTTACTTGTAACAGAGTACTTCTACATTGCAGTATTGATACTTTTACTTAAGTAAGTAAAACATTTGAGTACTTTTTCCACCACTGGGACATGACAGTCATGACAGTGAGCAAAAGCTAGTGCTTGTTAGAGTGAAAACAACAGTAGCTCCGTCTCCAAACACGTTCCCAGGGGGGAAACGCTCGCTCTGTTGTGTATATATAACCTGTATCTGTTGCCGGGTGGAAATGTAAATCTCTTTGACCTCAGAACGCCGGTTGTATTTATTATGTTAGTCTGCTAGACGTCAGCGCTCTCTGCCAACAGGAAAGCGGCGTGCTGTTTACCACTGACTGATTATTACCTTGTTTGTCCGGACCCGGGCCTGCGATTGTGAAGAGCTGTAAAGCAAATTGGTTCTCAAAGTGGGGGTCAGGGAACCCCCAGGGGTCCTTGGGGTGGTATACGAGGGGGTCCCCAGCAAAATTTGTGTAAGGTTTCATGACATCAAATTTATTTTTTTCTGTTTTTTTGTAGGTTTTCTGACCTCAATTACACCCTAAAAACTTTGAACATTCAGTGGATTTTCTGAGGCCTGGTGTTTTCTGAATAATTAAGTTATATTACTGTATTACTTTATTATTATTATTTACACGTTACATCATCATTTCGTCGCTGTCGGGCAGGAACCTCTTATCTCCATATTTTTTTACTTTGTGTGTTTTTCCGTAAATGTACGCCCTACTTGAAGCGACGTTAAGTGCGTTCTACAAGCTCACTGTGAGCTTGTGCATCTGCTATTTTTGAATCGCCAACGTAACCATAAAGTGGTTGAAATTATTGTGATGCTAAATCAACTAATTTAGCTGGGGACCCCCTGGAACCCCCCCCCAAAGACCCCTGGGGGTCCCCAGACCACACTTTGAGAACCACAGGCCTAATGCATAGTAAACTGAGGGCCCCTTGAAGGGTTCGAGTCACTGGTGTTTGTATGCTAATACGTAAATTGTAGCAGAAACCTCTTATCTCCACATTTAACCCATTCAAACCGGGAACGCATCAATGTAACCACTTTAACCATTATTTTAAACTTTGGCTATTTAAAAATAGCAGATATACTCATAGATCTGCTATCTTTGAAAAATCTTGAACATTTTTGAAAATCTTTGACTATATTTTCTAAAGCGAACATTTGTAACTCAAATCTTTGCTTCTGGGGGTCCCTGGAACAACATATTTTGAGATGGGGGTCGGCGGCCAAATACATATCATTTTGGGGGTCCTTGACATGAAAAAGTTTGAGAGCCACTGACATAGAAATATAGGTTTTTCAGAAAACTGTTTTCGGATTTAGAAGACATTTTTAGAATCGGCTTCAGGTCTTAATGGGTTAAACTTCTTGTGTTTTTTTTTCGTAAATTAACAAAATCAAACAAAAGCATCAAAAGTAGCGGATCCACAAGCTCGAAACGTGGCATGAAGAGACTATTTCTGAATTTGAATCCTGAAAAGTAACAGTTTCCACCCGACAGAGACGATTATAGTAGGCTGATTGTACCTATTGTTATTTATACTCTGTTGTAGGACGGTGTTGTCACTCGCCAAAAATCTACGAGCTCACAACAATGCATTGCGGATGCGACACGTTTGTTTAGCTCGTAGATCGGCTATTTTTGGAGCATGACACCATCCTATGATGAAGTATGAATCATCGGGCTTATGAGGATCAACAATTAACCACAGGATGTCAGGCACAATGTCAGGTCCAAGTGCAATTATATACGTATGTAGCTACATCCCTCCAAGATTAATGAGGATGTTTTTTTTGGACAAGGTCTTCCTGTAAGTAATGAGTGTAATACATACAGTATGGGATAACTACAGCAGGTTGCATAAGGCTGACCTTATACCCCTAGTTACTATAAGGTCATCATGGTGTACTATAATGAAGTACACAAAATACAGTATATATACAGTAATACCAGGGGTCTTCAAGGTTTTTCAGGTCAAGGACCCCTTAGCTGAAAGAGTGATGAAGCAAGGACCTCCACTACACATTGTATAAAATTGTGTTGCAGATTGAAAGATTTCATAGACAGCTTCATTGACTATCAGTGCTGTGTAAATTAATGTTTTTTGTTTATTTCAGACATTTAACCACAAGTAAACTTTACCTATTGGCTCTGTACTTGGTTTGCTCCTTTTTCCCTCTACACCAAAACACTTTGCAGAAAATAGGCGTTGTGAGCTTGTAGATCGGCTATTTTTGGATAATGTTCCGCTCAGAAAAAAACGTAAATGAAGTCCACAATCACAACACCAGAGGCAGCTCCACTGATCACGTCCAACCCAGATTTGGCACAAACAAGGGGTTGAATTAGTTCTCCTGATATGCAACAAAAATGTGGAATGCCCTACCAAACGCAGTGAAGGAGTGTAAAACCCTACTCACTTTCAAAACTGCCCTAAAAGAATACCTTCAGGTGACTGCAATTCAAAACTGGCTCCTGTAAAAGTCATAACCTAGCGCCCCCCCCCCACCCCCTCGAACTGTTTACTGTACATTTGTTTAGTTTTTCTTACCTTTAAACTGTTTATATGATGTTCTGCATAGTAGTGTATATCTGTCATTTAATGTCACCATGAATTGAGTATGTGAGGAGGACCCCATTTGAAACAAGCCATCGATCGCGGCTTTTCTATCCTATTTAGTTGACCTTGTATCGTGAACTGTACTTCCATGTCCTGTCCTTCTAAATAAAGTATTCAATCAATCAAAAAGAATAGGGATGCTAGGGCTCAAGTGGTTGATGTAATAAAAAAAAGGTGGGAAAAATCCTATCACATAGAGATTTGGCGGCCCTCCTGTAGGAACTCTGAGGACCCGTAGGGGTCCCGGATCCCCTGTTGAAGACCTGTGCAGTATACTGTACCATATACTGTAGAATATGTGAGATATAACAGCTGCAACTAATCAAATTAATAATGGGTGTGTTAGGTGTGTAAATGTACATTGACAATAGACTGCTGTTTATGCTTGCACACCCACATGTCTCTAGATACAACTAAATCAAACAACACCCATTATTAACGATGCTTTATTAGCTGCAGCTGCATGGCTTATTAGCCTTGTTTTTAATCTTCAGTGGTGTAAAGTAACCAAGTACATGTACTTAAGTACAGTTTTGAGGTATTTTTGGGCGGTGAAACCGCCCCTATAAGTGAGGTTTGGATATTTGTACAATTATCCTGCTCTGTGATTGGCCAAAAAGTACCCCGCCTAACCCTGCACCGTGATTGGCCAATCACAGTCTATTCAGGACTGTGATTGGCCAGTGTCACATGACACATGTGCATAGCCCTATAGAGACACACGGGGACTACAAATTTCACGCCCACTTTTGAGACAGCGCCGCTACTCGAGGTCCGTTAGAACGATGAACTGCAGCTGCCAATGCATTCCCTATGAGAGGATATGAAAGTTAGCCTACTTTTAAAATTATCCTGCATTAACTGAAGACGATATTGATTTAAATAAAAATATGTTTCCAAATGTATGGAGTGTCTTTGTCTACATATCTTCTTGTTTTCTTAATAGTTGATGTGTTTCACATTTAATTTGCCACTTTAGCGAGTTACCCATAATGTTAACACAGCAGAGGGTAGACAGCAGACGGGCATTTCAGTGACATCACTGTCTTTACGAGCGCCGACCAGTGGCATACCCACTGTAGAGGCAGGAGAGGCGGTCGCCTGCCCAACTAAGACCTCGCCTCCCCTAAAAATAAAAGAAAACCCGAAAATGTGTCATTGCGTGCTTAATGTCCTCAAAGTCACGCATCCAACAAGCTTTGAACTGAGCAGATTGGACCTTCTGTTCCAGAGATAATGACCAAAACCTATTGAAAACGGCCACTTTCGCCAGTTTTCTGGGTATTGAAAACCTCAAGGGATGCGTATATACCATGCGACCACTTAAACTCTGGATCGCCGATGCTAGCGGTTTTGACATACTGATGGAGTATATTATAGTATATTGTGGGTAGTATATCGAGATGAAAGATATGGGACATTAAAAAGGACAAATTAAACAAATGGGACAGATTATTAGAACACAAAAAAAAATCGCTACAGCCTCAGTAGTTAACCAGTGAAATTACGGTATTTTACAATGCCTCTCATAGAGATTGCATTGAGAGCTGCAGTTCATCGTTCTAACGGACCCCGAGTGTCAAAAGTGGGCGTGGATTTGTAGGCCTTCCGCTTCCGGCCGTGTGTCTCTATATAAGAAACCATAACTTAAAAAAAAACATAAATTTGTTTTTTTTAAGTTATGGTTTCGTCCATCATAAAGAGTGTTTCAATAAATGTATTTATTTTTTGTACATGATTGGTTGACTCCATTCAGTATTGTGATTAGCTAGCAAGACACCGCCCACTTCACACAGGGTGTGATTTTTTACTTTACTGGAGTTTTTCCAGTTTTCAGTACTTTTACTTCTACTCCACAAATATTGCAAATATTGTACTTTTACTCCACTACAATTATTTGAAAACTTTAGTTACTAGTTACTATGTAGATTTTGATTATTATTACAAAACATACATTAACCACTTTTTACTTGAAATGCGACATTACGTATAATGAGTACTTCTACTTTTGGTACTTTAAGTACATATTGATACCAATACTTTTGTACTTTTACTCAGGTACATTTTGAATACGGGACTTCTACAGTACTTGCAACAGAGTATATCTACATTGCAGTGTTGATACTTTTACTTAAGTAAAACAAATTTAGTACTTTTTCCACCACTCTGGTGTCATACCCCTTTAAGTAGGCCTACTGTATTAGGCTACACGCAGACATCAGATCATTATCATTATCATCGTGTGTGTGGTTTGTACTTGATGTAATAAATGAGTTTGTGTACTGTATGTGTTTGTGTAACAAGGACATCTCTATTCAAAACATAATCAACTTTGTTGGGCTGCCTGGGAAGAGTACAGAATAATAGATGAAAAACATTGCCTCCTAGTGGCTGTTATCAGGACTACCTCGGTTCCACATGATGATTACGGTTGGGCAGTGATGTAAAGTAACTAAGTACTCAAGTACACTTTTGAGTTATTTTTAATTTACTGTAGTATTTAAAAATGTCAGTACTTTTACCACTACACCTCAGAAGCAAATAAGGTACTTTTACTCCACTACAATTATTTGAAAACTTGAGTTACTAGTTACTTTGCAGATATAAATTATTATATTATAAAACATACATTAACCACTTCAGCCATATTTTATTCATAGGCTATTTGAAAATAGCCGATCTACAAGCTCACAACGCGTCGCAACGCGTCGCATCGCGACGCGTTGTGAGCTTGTGGATCTGCTATTTTCAAACATTTCAGTACTTTTACTTTTGATACTTTAAGTATATTTTGCTAATACTTTTGTACTTTTACTCAAGTAACATTTTGAACACAGGCCTTTTCCTTGTAACAGAGTATTTTTATATTACGGTATTGCTACTTTTACTTAAGTAAAATATCTGAGTATTTCTTCCACCACTGCTGTTGGGGAGGGAACAGTTGAGCTTACTGGCAAAGAAAGAGTTATGCTGTTGTACTGTTATTGATATACTGTACTACTAAATATACTCCCATATGAGGTCATGTAGGACCCACACAGCATGGAAACTATAGGCTACTGTACTACGTGCAAAAAGGTACATTATTTAAACTAATATTTCTAGTCTCTAGCATAATGAGCTACAGATGTCATATGAGAGATCCTGTACAGTACTAATAGTATATCTCTGCTGTCCGGCAGAAACCATCCATCCATCCATCTTCAACCGCTTATCCGGAGTCGGGTCGCGGGGGCAACAGTTCCAGCAGAGAGCTCCAGACCTTCCTCTCCTGAGCAACATTAGCAACTTCCTCCTGGGGGATCCCGAGGCGTTCCCAGGCCAGTGTGGAGATGTAATCCGCCCATCTGGTCCTTGGTCTGCCCCGGGGTCTCCTCCCAGTGGGACGTGCAGCGAGGACCTCCCTAGGGAGACGCTCGGGAGGCATCCGTACTAGAAAACAGTAGCAGAAACCAGCTAACTCCAAAATGTTCATTTTTCAGGAAATGACAAAAAGTGGAGTTAGGGGGTTTTGTTCATCATTGATAAGAACAGCTAAATGGGGTCAAAAGGGGGTGGAGCCTGGAGTCAGCAAAACCAGCTAACTCCACCCCCCTTTGGTGGACTTAGCAGAAAGTTTGAGGATCCAATGGAGTTAGCTGGTTTTGTCAGAAGCGCTTTTTGGCCCTGATTTATGAAAAAAAAAAGCGAAAGCGTCAAAATGGAGCTGGTTTCTGCCGGACAGCAACAATGTTATGTTTAATTTGAAACAAGAAGTTTTACACTCCCTATTAAAGTATACAAGTTTGTATGTATGTAATGTATGCATGCACACACATACATTGTAGAGGAGCTTCCGAGCGTAAGGTTTTGTATGTACAGTATGTACCTACCAGTGCATCCTAAGTGACAACACACACACACACACACACACACACACACACACACACACACACACACACACACACACACACACACACACACACACACACACACACACACACACACACACACACACACACACACACACACACACACACACACACACACACACACACACACACACACACACACAGTATCCTTTTTCCTGTTGCCTTGCTCAAAATAAATCCTATATATGTTTTCATCAAAGACGGAACACCTTGGAATTCTAGTCTTTGCCAGTCTGCAGTCAACACCTTTGGGAGTACTTCTTTGAAAACCTTTTTTTGACTATATACATTGTTGCTGTCGGGCAGAAACTTTTTGTGTTTTTTCTAAATGAATACCCTTCATCATCATCATACAACAGCATCACACAAACGCATCAAAAGTAGCAGATCTACAAGCTCAAACGTGGCGCGAAGTACTTTTTCCACCACTGTGAGCGCATGTGTGCCTGCGTGCATGAGTCAGTGCATGCATGTGTGTGCGCGCATGCCTCTGTGTGTGTGTGCGTATGCGTGCGTGTGTGTGTGTGTGTGTGTGTGTGTGTGTGTGTGTGTGTGTGTGTGTGTGTGTGTGTGTGTGTGTGTGTGTGTGTGTGTGTGTGTGTGTGTGTGTGTGTGTGTGGCCTTCCCTTACTCGCTGATCATACCAACTGGGTTAATTAGCATGCCATTGGGGGGCTGTTGGGTGGGTGTGGGTGGGGAAGAGATCGTGTGGGGGTAGGGGGGGGTCTGCGGCCGGTTAATGAAAACGGAGCACTTGGAGTTATTTCGCTCTCCTAATGAGCGCTAATAAAAAGCGAGGACTGATATAGCAAAGTCCAACACCCACCCGGACCACCCCCCCTCCCCCCTCTACCCCCCTCTACCCCCCTCTACCCCTCTCCCTCCGCCTCGCTGCATCTGCTGCGGCGCGGAGTCCCTCCGGCTATCGGGTTGCCTGGCCGCCTGGCCAAAGAGGGGCTGCATTAGTGAGCGTAGGAGAGAGAGAGCCGTGAGGGGGGAGTATCGTGTGTGTCTAATATGGAAATTCCTCTGTAATGCCGGGGCTGCGGGATTGTGCGATTACTTAATTCATTTAGCTGAGTAAATGTTACCCCGCCGCAGCTAAAGGCGCCCAGGGGTCAGGGAGGTGGGGGGGTGGGGTGTGTGTGTGTGTGTGTGTGTGTGTGTGTGTGTGTGTGTGTGTTACTATACTTGTGTGGGCCAAAAGTCCCAACAAGTACAGTAGAATTTGAGAAATACTGTAGACGTATGTTGTAAGGATAGTTTTATTTGGGGAGTTAGGCTTACACTTATAGGAAAATAATCAGGTGGTCAGGGTTAGGGTTTAGGATTAGGCATTTTTAGAGGTTTAAGTTTAGTGGTTGGGACGTTGGAGTTATGCCAGTTTATGCTTATAGTTCCCCATCGGTGTCACACACAACAAAAATAGCTGATTTTACTTTTTTTCAGCAATTGTTTTCAGCTATTTTTTGGCGCGACACCGGGCCGACAACTATAATTATGCAGAAACAAAATGTCTAAAAAATTGTAAGTGTGCCTGCTGCACGCTAAGTGTTTTAACTCCCTTTGATTACTTGTAAGTACTTTTACTCAAATACAGTACAGCAATAGTACAACACTGCATCTGGAGCAGCAACAGAATAAATATAAAATGTTTTTACTCAATGTATTTATTTTTAAATATGTTTTGCTCACTTTATTTACAGTTAAATATCTTTACTCATTATAGGGTTATAGGGTGAAAAATTACAAATATAAAATTGCCGTCCTAAAATCTAGGTATAGAAAAAGTATAGAAATACAAACGTGTGTGTGTGTGTGTGTGTGTGTGTGTGTGTGTGTGTGTGTGTGTGTGTGTGTGTGTGTGTGTGTGTGTGTGTGTGGTAGGTGGAAGTACTAAAGAGGCCCCCAGTAACAGCGGTCCACACAGGGGTCAGGTCCAAGGATACAGTTTCATGCAACCAGGGAACAAACCATTAACAAAGACCCCGGCAGGCCAGTGGTGGAAAGTGGAACTAAATCAGGTGCTGTATATACTCCAGTACAACGTTGAGGTACTTTTCATTGCTGTCGGGGGCAGAAACCTCTCATCTCCAGATTCAGTGGTGTGAAGTAACTAAGTACATTTACTCAAGTACTGTACTTAAATACAATTTTGAGGTGCTTTTACTTTATGGAGTATTTCCAATTTTCTTCTACTCCACTACTATTATTTGAAAACTTTAGTTACAACTTTGTAGATTTTGATTATTATTGCAAAACATATATTAACCACTTCAGCCCTGTATAAGCTTTGGCTATTTGAAAATAGCAGATCTACAAGCTCACAACGCGTCGCATCGCAACGTGTTGTGAGCTACTGCTATTTTTTTTACTGCTGTGAGCTACTGCTATTTTCAAAATATTTTTATACATTTTAGAAATGATGATAACTTGTGAAACGTAACATTCTGCATAATGAGTACTTTTACTTTTAATACTTATATTTAAATATATTTTGATATCAATACTTTTGTACTTTTACTCAAGTACATTTTGAATTACTTCTACATTGCAGTATTGACACTTTTACATAAAAAAGTAAAAAATGTGAGTACTTTTTTCACCACTGTCCATATTCTAACTTTTTGTGTTTTTTCGTAAATGAACGCCCTGCTTGATCATACTACAGCGTCACACAAAAGCATCAAAAGTAGCAGATCTACAAGCTCGAAACGTAGCACGTTTCGAGCTAGTAGATCTGCTACTTTTGCTGTTGTTGAATTCAAATCCTGAAAAGTAACAGTTTTGGACGTATGAGGTTTCCACCCGACAGAGACGACTACTAACACCACTGCACCAGCCCCAGGTGCAAGGTGAGACCCCCCCCCCCCACACACACACACACACACACCTCTCCCCCCTCTTTACTGCCCACATGACCTACGTATAGCGGACGTGTGATTTGTGACTCCTGACACTTTAATTGATTGGAAAACACAAGTCAGGACCCTGGAGTTAAGTAAGTCCATTAACACCATGCAGAGGTAATGCTGTGTAAAGTGGTGCCAACCTCCTGCCACCCAGTGTGATGTCAGGCATGCAGCACACTGCTGTTCATAGCACCGCATGGCATTGGGGGGCCCTCAGGGGCCAACATAGGAAAGAAGAGGGAAAATGAGACGGAAAAGTATAATTAGAAAGATTATAATATAAAATGTTTTATTTCGATTGAAATTCAATGCATAAGAGTGTTGTTGGGCATGTCATTATTGTCATTCCCCCCCCAACAAGAAAACCTAAACTTAAAGCTGCACTATGTTAGCCTGGCGTAGACAGACTATATCACTGCGTGGATATGAGTCTGGTGCTTCTATGAGGAAGTTTTTTTTCCAAGGGGGCGGGATCAAAACAATGACTCTAGACGCAATTGGTTAGACCTACAAACCAACTACCAATTACAGTCTCCCATATTCGAATACTGGGCCCTGATTGGTTACCCACGTTTTCTGGAGCAGGAAATGGATTCTCTATGGAGCGGTGCCAGACCCAAATCCCAGAGTGCAATTTTTTTTTGCACTCGCAGATTCGTCTGGTCCCAGGCTAGCACTATGTAACTTTCACTCTTCTACCCCTGATTTAACCATTTACCATTGAGGTAATGGAGCCTGCGTGCTTGCTCAGGGGATAAATTGAATCTTGACCATCAGTTCAGATCCTGTGTCTATGTGAGACATGACCTTTGACACGATTCAATAGAAGACCAGGAGACAAAATACAACCACCTCTTGTATATTGTAACATACTCTACCATACGGATTGGGCAAAGTTACGTTTTATTTCACATAGTACCGCTTTAACTTAAAACAAATATTCATGATATTTTAGTTATTATTATTATTTTACCATTTGACAATAGGGTTATGGCCAATTCTATGAAGCTACTCTAATAATCACAGTTGAGTACTCATCACTGTAAATGTAGTTTTCTTTTGTACACAATTGTACTGTAACTTTGATTTCATACTGTACCTTATTACTAGATGAATGATGCATGTTAAATATATTTAGTAAATAAATTCCAATTATGTGGGGTTTATGTTCAACGTTATGTACTGTATTACCCACCCATGCATAATGTGTTGTTATACAACAATGTGTTTATTGACTTCAATACCAGTCACTGTACGAGTCTGGTTACTGTTATGTGTCTGTTGCATTCTATCATTTATTAATAATGACCTAACATGGTGCACTTTATCAATTAAAATGTAATACTACAATTATTAAAAATTACATTGTATTACACATTTTACAAAAGTAGTTGGCTGTTGAAGTTTAATATAACATAAAAAATACTAAATGTGTCGCAATGAAATGAATAATATCAAATTAATTAGAATAATCAGTTATATAGAGACAGATACACTCAGATTATTTGCAGTAGATATATGGAGAACAGAAGTGTTTTCATTCATCATCATCTAAATCTAAAAATATACCGTGCTTAGTGCTTACTGAATCAAGCACTATTTTTTAGTAAATGTCAAATGTTTTATATTGTCAAATCAATTTCATATTCAATAAACCTATAAAACCAAGTTAACCGTAACAGATTCCCCCCGAGTTCAATTCGCTTTTCCATTTTCACAGCTGCTATGGGGAATCTGGGGGAAATTCAGAACCAAACTCAACTCCAGAAAAATGGAAAAGGTACAAAAGAATTATGAAACGTCTGATAGAGTCGACATGCTCTGCAATGTGGAACAAAATGGTTAATTTGGGAATTGCGCCTGTTAAATCTATCATTCCATTATTCTAACATGGAATCAAAAGGACATTTTTATCCACCAGTTTAACAGTGAGCCTGTGCCATTGCTTAAACAGCTGATCGTTTTTATTTCATTTATCTTTGCTTTATCTTCCACTTAAGCCCTATTTAAAAAAATAGTACAAATAATAACTGACCTACAAGCTCACGTCACATTGTGACACGTTGTGAGCTTGTAGATCTGCCATTTTAGCTGTTGTTAATAATGAAATACAGATGGTGAAACGTTTGAGCATTTTTTATACACACATTTATACAGCGACACGCACACACCCACATACACACACGTATACCAAAAGGTTATCATTTGCATTGCACACCTCGACCCAAAATAAACTTCACTCACTCAGTCCACAACAGGATCACATAACAGAAAACATTTTATTTATCTATGTGCCACACCTACATGCCTGGTCACCTCGGCTATCAATACCTAAAGAGGGTTGAGACCCCAGGACAGCCTGCGGCCCCCCCCCCCTCTCCTCCGCGCGGATCCAAGTCCACAGAGGGATATTTTTGATACAGTACATCTCTGAAAATTAGAAAAATGACCAAAATGAGGATGCCATTGAAAGTGGGAACAGTCAGCAAGTGCACTGAATAGTTGGCTGGACCCTTTGCACTGCCACCCGATGGTCGTTCAGGGCATGGCATCATGATCTGCAGTGTTCTGCAAAGGAGCATGTGATTGGTGCGTAATATATTTATTATAACGCAGTGGTTCTTAAACTTAAAAAAATTAAAAATAACAAAATCCAACCCATGTAAGGGTCCATTTGGTTCCATTCGTACGCTCTCAAGAGTTACAGACCCGTAAGGGTCCATGTTAGAACCCCCTCAGGGAACCCTGACGGTCCCTATAGTGACCTCCCTTTGAGAAGCACCGTTATAGAGCATTTAAAAATGCTTAACGTCAGAACAGTAATTTCCCCCACAGGAGTGTGAACAGTTGTCATTGAGGAAACGGGGTCATTTTACACCATTAGCATTATGTCACAACGTCTGAATGTTTATTAACAGCTCCTCATATACTTTGATAGGAAGGCTGTGACTCTTAATGGTTTCCATGTGGGCTCAGAGTCTAGGACCACACCTCATGGTCCACAGACTACTAGACCCACTGGATATGGTTAGTATGGGGCTGGGCAACAATGTATACATGAATTATTAGTATATGCATAGTGTGATATGAAACTACCGTACATAGGAAGTGTTGTCTTTTCCTGGTTTTAATCACTTAAAGGGATAGTTCACCCCAAAAAACATTTCTATCGGTTAGTCACCCCGCGGAGACTTGAATTCATGGATATTTCTTAGTTTTTGTCGCATTCCTAAGCCAATAATTTGATGACGAGCAGTGGGTTCCAGTAGGAGACACAAAGAGTCTCCTTTGTGTCTCCTACCGGAACCGCTGCCTACCGGTCCGCTGGTCATCAAATGATTCGCTTAGGAATGCGAGAAAAACAAAAAAATGGGTGAACTCTCCCTTTAAGCCCTATTTTATTCTTTCTAAAAATGTTAGATTTTCTTTTTTATGATATTGAGGTGTTTACTTCCTTGACCTACTGGTGCTGATTGGTCCAGCAGTTTGCAAGATAGCTGTGCACACGCACGCACACACACACAGACCGACCGACTGACATACAGACACACACACAAACCCTCTTCTAGACGGCTTGGCCCGTACAGTGCTACACCATAATAAAAAAAAACATTCAGTGGATGTCATGTGAGCTATAAAATCACTAAGAACCCATCAGTCCATCTCTACAGCTCGTTCAGAAACCTGACGATCAGATTTATCTGTGAACAGTGGTGGAAAGTAACTAAGAACATTTACTCAAGTATACTTAAGTACATTCTTGAGGTATTTTTACTTTACTGGAGTATTTCCAATTTTCAATACTTTTACTTCTACTCCATTACATCTAGGAGGCAAATATTATCCTACTTTTACTCCACTACAATTATTTGAAAGCTTTAGTTACTAGTTACTTTGTAGATTTTGATTATTATTAAAAAACATAACCACTTCAGCATTACAGTATGTACAATTCGGACATTTGAAAATAGCAGATCTACAAGCTCATCGCGACGCATTGTGAGCTTGTAGATCTGCTATTTTCAAAAGACTAAAGGTCCTTACACACCGGGGCGATTTTTTTCATGCGAATAATACGTTTTTTTTAAAAACCTTATAAAGTCAATGCAAGCTTCCACACCAGTTTCGCGGAGCGAAAAAAGCGTCTTTTAATTATTCGGAACGAGTCCGAAGTTTGCGTATATTCGCATATTCGCCGGTGTGTAACCGCCTTTAGCATAATGAGTACTTTCTACTTTTGGTACTTAAAGTACATTTTGATACCAATACTTTTGTACTTTTACTCAAGTACATTTTTTTTTTTTTGAACTTTTACTTGTAACAGAGTATTTCTACTTTCACTCAAATAAAAAAGTGTGAGTACTTCTCCCACCACTGTCTGTGAATACTCTGCTAGGACGGGGTGTCGAGGGTCTGCCAGACTGACCTTTGCCCACCCTGTGTTGCTCTAACATGGCCAAGATCATTCAAGTCAGTGCCAGTATAGTCTTTGGCAAAGTTTAACAATTTTTCCCCAGAGTTTCTTTTTTTTTTTTCGTGAACCATGCTGAGGTTTGCCAAACCAACAAATCATAACAAAAGTTAATATATAAATCAATAAAAGAGGTATAAAACATTTTCAAGAGTGATCTGTCAACAATGAAACCCCTCAACTTTCACAAGGAAAACAGTCTCTGGTCGATCATGCCAACCCAGTCAGGGTTGGCATGATCGAGGAGGATGGTTCCCAAGTACTTAACTTGCAGTGGTGGAAAGTACATTTTTTACTTAAGTAAAAGTATCAATGCGATATCCTGCGGTACCTTGCAATGTAGAAACACTGTTACAAGTAAAAGTCTGGAATTCTAAATTTACTTTCAACTTCAAAAGTATTGGTATCAAAATGAACTTTAAGTACCAAGTAGAAAGTACTCATTATGCAGAATTTCCCATTTGGCAAGTTTTCAAATGAATGAATTGTGAGCTTAGATGTATTGTAGATCTATTTTCAAATGGCTGAAATGTATATAGGGTTGTAATAATAATCAAAATCTACAAAGCAACTAGTAACTAAAGTTCTCAAATAATTGTAGTGGAATAGAAGTAAAAGTATACTGAAAACTGGAAATACTCCAGTAAAGTAAAAAAAATACCTCAAAATTGTCCTTGAAGGTAGGGTAAGTGTCATTTTTGGGTATTTTTTTTTAGTTTTTTGTTAAAAAGGTTAAAGTACTATAATCTGATAGTAATCATTGCTACAGAGCGTTTGTTCGGTCACAGGGGTCTCTCCAGCTCTTTAGTAAACAGAATATAGTACATTTTCAGGTAGGTGACAAAGTTTAAGCCAATCAGGAGAGAGCACTGAAAATGCATTTTCTGTTTAATAAAGAGCTGAAGAGACATGGGAGACTCCTTTTACTGAACAAACACTCTATAGCAATGAGTACTATCAGAATATAGAGCTATTTAACACTTATTTTAACCAAAGTAAATCACTTAACCTACCTTTAAGTACAGTAGTTGAGTACATTTACTTAGTCACTTTTACACCACTGTTAAATTGTCTTACCGTCTATGTTTCTTACAGAACAAAATCTTACAGCCTTGCAAAAAGCAAGACAGAGATTCTAATATTGGCATGGCTTCCATGTGCAGTCTGTAGGTATGGATACAGCAAGTTATTAGGTGTGCAGTTTATGAATGAAGCACCGATGATGTGTAACATGTAAATGAGAGCTTTGTGTGCCAACGTTGATAACATGCTATGCTTATGGTTGGCTGTGTGCACGTAGCAGCATGAGGTGAGCTGTAGGTTGAGAGTTACAATGTTCTATACTGCAAATGCATTGTGAAAACACCGCATTACTTGTACTTTTGAATACTTAAAGGGATAGTTCACCCGAAAAAAATATTTCTTTTCTATCGATAAGTCACCCCATGGAGACTTGAATTCATGGATATTTTTTTGATTTTGTCGCATTCCTAAGCCAATAATCTGATGACCAGCGGACCGGTACGCAGCTGTTCCGGTATTCTCCTACCGCTGCCGATCATCAAATTATTGGCTTAGGAATGCGACAAAAACTAAACAAAAAACTATCCCTTTAAGTGTTTTTTAAAGCAATTACATTACATACTTTAACTCAAGTACGATTTTGACTGAGTAATATTTGACCAGGAGTATCTATACTTAACTATACTATACTATTACTTAAACTCAAATATTGGGGTTGAGTATACTTTGTCCACCACTAGCAGTAGTAGTAGTAGTAGTAGTAGTAGACCGATGATAGGTTCTTGGTTTACATATGATCTAGCTGTAGTATACAACCCTCGTAGACGTATTTATGATTCTGACGTCTTCAATCTACGAGAGTTGTAGGGTTCACGCCCCATGGAGACCTGGACTTTCTGCACTATGCCCCGTAGACACTCCAAACATGTACAAATGTAAAAATAAAAGGTGCTTAACCCCAAGCCCCAAATGTTAACTGGCTCTACGGGGTAGTAGTTTAATGTAATAATCCATATCTTTCAATAAAGAAGTGTTTTAATGCCGTCTGTGGCCGATTCTGTCGGAAGTTCCCAATGGGCGGTAGTGACGGGTAGTGACGGGGCGCATCCGGTGGAACCCGGAATTACACTAAATGTAAACAGGAAGTAAACGAGGGTGAAAAAATGGCGTTCGGCCACAGACGGCATTAAAACACTTCTTCATTTAAAGATATGGATTATTACATTAAACTACTACCCCGTAGAGCCAGTTAACATTTGGGGCTTGGGGTTAAGCACCTTTATTTTCACATTTGTACATGTTTGGAGTGTCTACGGGGCATAGTGCAGAAAGACCAGGTCTCCATGGGGCGTGAACCCTACAACTCTCGTAGATTGAAGACGTCAGAATCATAAATACGTCTACGAGGGTTGTATACTACAGCTACATATGATCCTTGATTACTATTGCTATGCATTTGATATAACATCATGTTTACCTTGCTTACTGTAAATCGCTTTGGATAATGCCCGTCTGCTAAATGCCTAAATTGTAAATTGTAATAGTAAATAGTAAATAGTAAATAGTAAATAGTAAATAGTAAATAGTAAATAGTAAATAGTAAATAGTAAATTGTAAATTGTAATAGTAGTAGGAGGAGGATGAGGAGTATAGTGGAGACAGAGGAGAAGGCAATCAATTGCAGGTCAACAGGGGCAAATGTTTTTCCAGAGAATTGTGTCTATAATGTTTCCCACTGTCCTCCTCCTTCTGGTTTTATTGTGTCTTGGACAGATGCCAGCGTTCCTCTGCTGATAAGATTGACATCATGAGACCTTTATAAGAATATTTGTTCATGCACTTTTTCCAGACAGAAGAGAACTACAAATGGAAATGAATACAAGACCTGCTATACAAGTATATCTCATATAATCTCATAGATTTTATAATCTCTTTATATGAAACCCAAAAGTCTAGCATCTAAAACGCTGGTTCTCAAAGTTGGGTCCGGGGTCCGCTAGGGGTCCAAAAAGGGACCCTTACAGGTCTGTAAATTAATTAGATGAATAGTGAGGATTTTACAGTGTAGATTGGTGTCCCAGAGATACAATATTGCAGGGGGTCCGTTGCCTGATGCATATCAAACTTGGGGTGCTTGAAATTAAAAGGTTTTGAGAAACACTGATCTGAAGAATTGATTTGGACAGTGGATTGTCTGTTCAGACAGTGTAGAGTTGGGATCCGGAACCCGGAGGAACCGGATCCAACATTGAGGAACAGGAATCGGGTTCCATCACATTTGGAACCGTTTCCGGAACCGGTTTTATCACACTGTCAGAGCTGGTATGTGGACTTCACGTCTGCTATGCAATTACAATAGCGGTGGTTCTCAAACGAGTGCCACGCTATGAGCTTGTAGATCTGCAATTTTTTTTAAATCGTAAAAATGTGTGCAAATCTTTGAATATAATGTATATTCTTTAAAGCAAACATTTGTCAAATATTTTGTTCCAGGGACCTCTTAGAAGCAAAGATTTGAGTTACAAATGTTTGTTTAAAAAAATTACATATATTCAGAAATTTGCACAAATGTTCAATGTTTTTCAAAAATAGCAGATCTACAAGCTACATGAGCTTGCACCCGAGCTTGTAGATATCTAAAAAAAAAATCTAAATCCTAACAGTTGCTATATCAGTGGTGCTCCAACTTTTCCATGTCAAGGACCCCCAAACTGATATGTATTTGGCCGTGGACCCCCCCCCCATCTCAAAGGCCCCCCACAGAAGCACAGATCGGAGTTAAAAATGTTTGCTTTAAAACATATATATTCAAAGATTTGCACACATTTTCCACGATTTTTCAAATATACAAGCTCATAGCGCTCTGAGCTTGTATATCTGCTATTTTTGAACAGCCAAAGAAATCCGAAAATGACACAGATGTGTTCCCACTGCCAGTCTTAATTAATTAAGTTAATTAATTAAGTGGTTATAAGTATATTGTGATACCAATACTTTTGTCCATTTAAACACAAGTCAAATTTTGAATACAGGCCCTTTTAACTTGTAACTTGTAAGTACTTTTACTTGAGCAAAAGAAACCCGAGTAGCCCTACTTCTTCCACCACCACTGGTCACCTGGGGGTCTCACAGTCTAACAGCCACGCCCTGTGTTGTGTCACCTGTGTGGGGTGGTCTCCGGTCTCACTGCATGCATGCGGTGGTGGTCCCTGGATTTACAGCGTTGTACATGTTAGACGAGCCCCTGCGACCACTGCAGTTTGTCACATGCAGATTTATATTCCTTTCTATTAAACCCCTTTTACAAGACCACCGAGTAGACGCAGAGTGAAAGCAACAGGGGGAGGGAAAGAAAGAAGGAGGAAAAAAAAGTAGAAAGCGAGAGTGAAGCTTATTTTTCATATCAGAGAGCAGTGGTGTAAAAAAGTACTCAAATGTTTTACTTAAGTAAAAGTATCAATACTGCAATGTAGAAGTACTCTGCTACAAAGTGAAAGTCCGGAATTAAAAATGTACTTGAGTAAAAGTACAAAAGTATTGGTATCAAAATGGACTTAAAAGTACCAAAAGTAAAAGTACTAAACTGTTTGAAAATAGCAGATCTACAAGCTCACAACGCGTCGCGATGCGACACGTTGTGAGCTTGTAGTTCGGCTATTTTCAAATAGCCTTTGTATAAAATAGGGCTAAAGTGGTTAATGTATGTTTTATAATAATATAATATAATCATTTATATCTGCAAAGTAACTCAAGTTTTCAAATAATTGTAAAAGTAAAAGTACAATATTTTTCTCTGAGATGTAGTGGAGTAGAAGTAAAAGTATTGGAAATTGGAAATACTCAAGTAAAGTACAAATACCTCAAAATTGTACTCAAGTACAGTACTTAAGTAAATGTACTTGGTTACTTTCCACCACTGTCAGAGAGAGAGAGCGAGAGAGAGAGTTAGCAATACAAAACGTTGAGTACCATATCAATGCAGTCAGGCAGAAACCCCTTATCTCCATAGCTTAACTTTTAGTTTTTTCGTAAATGAATGCCCTACTTCATCACACAAAAGCATCAAAAGTAGCAGATCTACAAGCTCTTGAAGTGACGCTACTTTTGCTGTTTTTGAATCCTCATTAATGTTTATGGCCAGTGGGCATATACGTTTTTATCTCGGCTTCTGGTAATACATGCATTTCCTTTTCTCAATTTTCAAATTATTTTTATAACATTTTGTAAAGCTGTGAAATGTGACATTCTGTATTATGATACTTTTACTTAAAGGACAACTTAGTTTTTTTTACAACAAGGGTTATTTTATTAGTTTGTAATGATAGTAATTAAAAGATGTGTTCATGTATTGCCTTCTATCGTTATAGTGATTTTAGTGATTTTTAACTGGGGGGCGGGGGCATTCGGTCCATTGGTAAATAGTCATGAACGCAGCCTCCGATTTCCGTGAAACTTTGTACACACATCCCCACTAGGCCAAGGAAGAAATGCCACCCCTACATTTTTAAAATCAGCCTCATGGTGGCGCTGTAACAGGCAGATTCACGTTTTGGCCTATACAGTTCAAGCCAAAACTCTGACTGACTACCCTCCCGTGACTTACTGTGTTGGTTGGTGCACATGGCCTGTGTGTGTGTGTGTGTGTGTGTGTGTGTGTGTGTGTGTGTGTGTGTGTGTGTGTGTGTGTGTGTGTGTGTGTGTGTGTGTGTGTGTGTGTGTGAGGGCTTTCACGACTAGAGATTTTTACAGGTCGACTAATTTGACCCAGTGGTAGTTGACTAGTCGACTAGTCGAAATTTACATTGTTTTTTATTTATTTTTTTATAGATTTTTTCTCTTTTTTTTAGGGGGGGGGGGGCATTGTTTTAATGCCGTCCTACTACTATATTACTACTATTATTATTATCCTCCTGCCCTTATTTTTATGGCGTTTTAAGGGAAGCGCTTCTGGCACAGCAGCACAGCACCACAGCAGCGCCTCCAAGGATCTGTCACGATATGAGACAAGTTTTGGACCCAAGGAGGGAACCAGGCAGGCAGGCAGGCAGAGAAGGTTCAATGAAGATTTATTAATAAACTCAGGATACAAACTGACATTAAAGCAGGACATACAAGGGCAGGACACACCATGACATTTACTATAATCTGACAAGGGAACATTGAACACAGGGAGGTTTAAATAGAGACAGACTAACAAGACACAGGTGAAACAAAACTACAATCAACACAGGGATTGGCTGGGAGACTAACAGGACACAGGTGAAGAAACAAGTAATCACATGGAGGTGAGACAAGACGGGTAGCAAACACTAGGGCAGACAGGAAACACAACTACACAATAAAAGTACAAGGAGAACAATAAACAATAGGAACGCTACTACATAAGATTCAGAGACACAGATCCTGACAGGATCCCCATTGCCCAATAATAGGCTTTTATTGGGCATACTTTTGACCCCCTTTTGATAAAAAGTCAGGAGGATAATAATAATAGTAAGATGGGCCATTACTAAGTATGGCATTAAAACATTTTATTTTTTTTAAGAAAAGAAAAACTTTTTTTTTATTTTTATTTTTAACTATTCGACTAGTACCAACAAGGTCGACTAGTGGTTATACTAGTCGACTAGTCGACTAGTGGTGAAAGCCCTAGTGTGTGTGCGTGCGTGCGTGCGTGTTTAGCTGTTGTCGGACCTCACAGAAGAGGTCTGAAGCCCGATTTTTCTTTTTTTTTATAGATGCAGAGCCGTCCATCAGTGTGTACAGTACAGTACAGTTAAGAAGAAGGTTCATGGGGCAGCAAGATTTTCCATATACATTGTAATAATCCGGCTGTTATTGCATAAATGTGGATGTGACCCATCCATCACGGCAGTGATTGAGCTCCATTGGGAGAACGTGCGTGCTTTTGGAGAGGATCTCTGGTGACCCTTATTGCTGCTGTGTGACCCCAACTGATGTCACTGACAGCTGGCTTGGTCTACTTTGTACTTTAACCCAGAGGTTCTCAAACTTTTTCGTGCCAAGGACCCCCAAATTGATATGTATTTGGCCGCGGACCCCCATCTGAAACGGTTTCGTGCCAGGGATCCTCTGGCCTGAAGAGAAGATGTATGTAAAAAAGAAAATCAAAAGTTTCCAAACATAAAAAAAAAAAAAATCTAAAATAGCAGATGTACAAGCTCATAGATGTGCTATTTTTGAATAGCCAACATATAAAGTGGTTAAAATGACTGTGATGCCATATTAAGTAGTTTTGCTGGGGACCCCCTGGAACCCCTTCAAGGACCCCTGGGGGGGAAACCCACTGCTTTAACCACTTAAAACCTATACCCCGTTGACCGGTGTCCCCAAAGGAGTCTATACGTGTCACGTTGTGCCACGTTGTGAGCTTGTAGATCGGCTATTTTCGCCAAATCTTCATCCTAGATTAGTGATTAAATTGCCATAATATAGATAGTGTCCATGCAGGGCTGCTTTTGGCCACTAGAGGGGGTTCTGTCTCCTCAGTCGCAGGCCCCCTCACCGCCTCTCTCTGCGTGAGATTAATGAGAGGTGGCTGAATTCAGGAAGCGTCTCCGTCAGGCCGTTCCTCCACGCTGCCTTTCTGACGGTCCAGAGGCACCGGCAGCATATGGAGGGCAGGGCAGTCATCTCACCATCTATCTCCATATTTTAACTTTTTTTTATTTTATTATAAATTAGTGCCCTACTTCGGTGGTTCTCAACCAATGGTCCGGGGACCACCAGTGGTCCTCGAGGGGGTTCTAGGTGGTCCCCAGCTAAAGTTAGAAATGGTAACCAAATGGACCCTTATAGATAGATCTTTAACTCTTGAGAGCGTAAAATGAAACCAAATGGACCCTTATATATCTTTAACTCTTGAGAGCGTAAAGTTTGGTTTCAAGAGTGAGATTATTGTTAAACATCTGCATTACTTAATTGAATAATTGTTATTTTGATCAACGTTTGCCTGTTATCTCTTCTATGGTACCAACATCAATACAGCATGGAATTGTGGACAAAATCTTATCCAACGATAACAAAATATTCTTGGGTCTGAGAGTGTAAATCTCATCAAATGGTGGTCCATGGCTCAAATGGCGAATAAATAATGGACGGGACCTTGATATGAAAAGGGTTGAAAACCACTGCCCTACTTGATCATACCACAGCGTCACACAATAGAATCAAAAGTAGCAGATCTGCAAGCTCGAAACGACGCGCTCACTGGACAGAGACGTCATCTCACCATAACCTGGCTTCTCCTCTGTTCTTTTTTCCCTTCCTCCTCCTTAAACCCCCTCTTCCCTCGCTGTAATAATGACCGAAAAGAAGAAATGTGCGTCCATGTCCAAAGGGCCCATCAGGGCCAGCCCAGCGCCATGCAGACCCTTCTTGTGAGGGCCGGAGGAGGAGGAGTCAGTGGACCGACTTCAGTCCCCTGGACCACCTGGACCCAGGGAGGGACTCTGGCTTTTACCAGCTAATAAACCAGCTTCAACAATGAGCAGGTTGAGTATGAACTGCATGGGGGAGTGCTTTTACTGGGGGGCACACACACACACACACACACACACACACATATACCAGTGGTGTAAAGTACATTTACTCAAGTACTGTACTTAAGTACAATTTTGAGGTATTTTTTACTTTACTGGAGTATTTCCAATTGTCAGTACTTTTACTCCACTACAATTGTTTGACAACTTTAGTAACTAGTTACTTTGTAGATTTAGATTTTGATTACAAAACACATTAACCAGCCCTATATTCACCTGTTTCCTAGGCTGTGTGTTTTCCACTTCCTGTCGATTTGATCCAATGAAATCCAATGAAACTGGTCAGATGACCAATGATATCCAATGAAATCAACAGGAAGTGGAAAACACACAGCCTAGGAAACAGGTGAATACATTTCGGCCATTTGAAAATAGCCGATCTACAAGCTCACAATGCAATGCATCGCAACGCATTGTGAGCACGAACCTTTGTTCTTGCTATTTTGAACCCTAAACCTATCCCTATAACCCGTAAACCCTAACCCTAACCCCAAATCTAATCCTAAACCTAACCCCTAAAAGCCTAATCCGAACCCTGACTCCAACCTGAATCTTTTCCTAATTCCTAACCTTAACTATAATATATTTTTTTTGTGGCATGGCATCTGGCACATTTTTGGACCTCAAAAGTATAATAATACGACACTGTAGTATGACCAAGTAGGGCATTCATTTACAAAAAAAACACAAAAAGTTAGAATATGGAGATAAGAGGTTTATAGAGGTTAACAGCGATACACTGTCATCTGAATCACACCGAGCACATTTCCCCAGGATTCCTGTCACCTCCTCAGCCCGGGGTCGTGACTCGTGAACAGGCTGACCACTTGCTGAATCACGCCGCCTATAAATAGACGCTCATTTGCAACAACAGCGTGCGGGTCAAACCGTGACGTTTGATGATTCTAATAACAAAAAGGTGAACCAAAGGTCACGAGGAAAAGTGAGAACTTTAGAAGACTTGATTTTATTAAAATGTATTCCATTTCCCCCACAGGAGGCTGAAGAGGAGAAGACATATGGGGCGGCCGTCTTGTCTTGCCCTCCCGGCCGCAGTCAGTCCTCCAGAGAAATGGTGTGTTTTCGCGCTAGTAATAAAGCTGTCCCACAACCCCTGTAACCTCTGTAATATTCATGATTCCACCCTTGGCCCCCGAAAGCTGCAGAGTTTGTGTCTCACAAGACAAGATGATATAATACAGGGCTTCTTCAGCGTACGGCGGTGTACGTGCTCTCGCGCACAGGACCGGGAAATAGCCAGATCTGCAAGCTCGCGGCGCGCCGTGAGCTTGCAGATCTGGCTATTTCCATGGGCGCACGACACCGGGGAACGACAAAAGTATATGAATGGAGGCATGATAAGTGGCGGAGCTCGAGAAAGCCTGTTCCCAGGCTCAACCATAACAAGTACATTGTCTACCCCTCTCACACACACTCACTCACACACACACACACACACACACACACGGCGTTGCCATGGGACGAGTTAGTCCAGACTCCCCACAACATCCCCACGCCGCGCTCGTTAAATCACACTCCTCATTGGTCGAATTGCTATCTAGCCTTTTGTTTACTGATGTCACCGGCTAGACGGAGCCCATAATAGGCAATGGCTCACCTCAACGTCGGGACGTGTTTATAAGCCAGGTGACACAAAATGACACTTTTATTGTCCACCCCAAACGTCCCCCACCAACCGACCCCCCCCCCCCCACGCCCCCCACCCCCCCCCCACTAAGTCCAGTACCTCCAGTATTTCCTGCTCTCAGTGGCACGCTGGCTGACGTTATGGGACAAAAATATGTCAACAAACGGCAAACAGAGAAAGAAGAATGAGGGCAAGAGAGAGAGAGGCATACAGAGAGAGAGAGAGAGAGAGAGAGAGAGAGAGAGAGAGAGAGAGAGAGAGAGAGAGAGAGAGAGAGAGAGAGAGACGGCAGAGGTGAAGAGAGAAAGATAGGGGGTGGACTGGACAGACAGAGAGAGAGAAGGGGGAGAAGAAGGGAGGGGGAGAGAGAGTTTTATTTGACACTTGCTTTGGCAATGTAAACACGCGTTTGCCATGGCAATAAAGCCACTTTGAATTAAATGTAATTGACAGGCACACACACACACACACACACACACACACACACACACACACACACACACACACACACACACACACACACACACACACACACACACACACACACACACACACACACACACACACACACACACACACACACACACACACACACACACACACACACACGGAGAGAGAGAGGAACGAGAGGAACCATGACAGTTTTAACGCAGCAGGGCAGCTGTATCAGATAAACATGCATTCATCACAGCAGTGGGCTGTTTATTGCTGCCGAGGACAGACACACAGATGGACTCCCTGACAGACGGACGTAATGGGGTGTCCACTGTCCAGTCCACAGAGAGTAGAGACCGGCCAAATGAAGCCTTTTTTTTTTTAGGTCATGCACTGTCGCAGTGACCCTCCTCCCATCATGGTGCCATGATGAGAGAACATTACATTAGCCCCAAGCGGCAGTTCAAGTCTGATCTCTCAAGTTGTTTACAGTACACAGTAAAAATCCTCAGTGTTTGATTGACTCGGAGTTATTATACATTAAATCTATGGACTTGACTGTGTGCTTGTTGGATAAATTACGGTGGTGGAAAAAGTACTAAAATGTTTTGCTTAAAAGTATCAATACGGCAATGTGGAAATTGCGAGTAAAAGTCCGGAATTCAAATTGTACTTGAGTAAAAGTACAGTATTGGTATAAAAATGAAGTACCAAAAGTAGAAAGTACTCATTATGCAGAAGGTCTCATTTCACAACTTTTCAAATATAAAAATCTTTTGAAAATAGCCGATCTACAAGCTCACAATGCGTCGCATTCGCGACGCATTGTGAGCTTGTAGATCGGCTATTTTCAAATAGCCAAAGTTTAAATAGGGCTGAAGGGGTTAATGTATGTTTTGTAATAATAATAAAAATCTACAAGGTAACTAGTAACTTGTTTTCTCATAATTGTAGTGGAGTAAAAGTACAATATTTGGATCCGAGATGTGGTGGACTGGAAGTAAAAGTATTAATAAAAGAAATTGGAAATACTCAAGTAAAGTTCAAATAACTCAAAATTGTACTATACAGTACTTAAGTGAATGTACTTAGTTACTTTACACCACTGATAAATTATGCAATCTATGGCCTTTCCAGGGATTGAGGGAGCTCAAATCGACACTGCATGTTTCTTGAGCAATAATGAAAAAATGACCAAATCTGGACAGGTTTTGCACATGGCAAATGGTAGCGATATGAAAAACATATTTCATACGGATTCAAGTTCATGTGTTTCTTACACTTGTCAGAACCTACGTACAAAAGAAAATGGCTTACTATGTTTAATACAAAATGGTTGATGTCTTTAATGAGATGAAACCCTGCGATTATTATTGCCATCTGTGACTGACGATGCATACAGTAGGATGAACGACACGTTTAATTTGTTGCGAACGTGGAAGGAGGCGCGGCGAAGCCGCGCCTCCGACCAAGTGGAGCTTACTATGTAACTCTGCCTGGGTTGTGTGTGTGTGTGTCTCCGTCTGTGTTCACGCTCTCATTGGCTGCATGCACCCATGTGACTCACGCTCTCATTGCCTGCCTGCCCCTGGGTGACATGACTCACATGCGTGCACTGCCTGTAAGCAGCCACCCGAGTGCGCCAGAGTGCAGGAATTTAGACAATGCTCTGACACACACACACACACACACACACACACACACACACACAGTCAATGTTCTCTCTCCATCACAGTGAAATAACACGGATTACAGTCCGTAAATACACAATATTTTCGAGCTGCGTTCGCTTCCAGCGTTCGCGCGTCTTACTTGTTACAGTGTGTTCAACCAATTAACTCCTCATCCTCATCAGTCATCACAATGACAATAATGACACTAACTTTATATAGGAGAGATCGGGACACGATTGGATTTGAACAAAAACTAATTTAGAGTTGTTATTTTGTGTTCCCTTTAACCTCTTTCATCCTGCAAATGTAAAACTCTTTTCTTTCAAAAATAGGAGATCTAACTATTCACTATTTGCCATACAATGAAGCATAGAGTTTAAAGGGATAGTTCACCCCCAAAATGACTTTTTTTCTGTCGATTAGTCACCCCATGGAGACTTGAATTCATAGATATTTTTTAGTTTTTGTCGCATTCCTAAGCCAATAATGTGATGACCTGCAGATTTGTATACATTTGAAAACTTGTGAAATGGGACATTCTGCACAATGCGAGCACTTTCAACTTTTGGTACTTTAAGTACATGATACCAATACTTTTGTTCTTTTACTCAAGTACATTTTGTATTCTGGACTATTTCCACCACTGGTCATTCATGCTCTCCACTGAGTTAAGAATCCTTCTCTTTGTGTCCACAAGAGGGCAGCAGCACCTTCTATCCGCCCTGTGAGTGCAGCAGCAGCAGCAGGGTGCCTGAGCAGACCTGCTGTGGTTCCTGCTGTATTGTTGTTATCACAGCCTGCATGGCGCTATTTATAAAAGGCCTGATTCAGCTCCAGTAATGTTTCCATTCTGAAAAAAGGCACAGTGTGAACCTTTAACCATGAACCTGAAGGAATGAGGGGTTGCTCACACCTCACACAATGTGTGTACAATGTTCTACTAGGTTAGGGTAAGCTCTATATTGTGTTTGTTCAATAAAAGGAGTCTCCCATGTCTCTCCAGCTCTTTATTAAACAGAAAATGCATTTTCAATGCTCTCTCCTGATTGGCTTAAATGTTGTCACCTACCTGAAAATGTACTATAATCTGTTTTCTAAAGAGCTGCGAGACCCCTGTGACCGAACAAACGCTCTGTAGCAATGATTACTATCAGTAAATAGTAACTAATCAATTTAATTGATTGTTAAAAACATAATTGATCATTTAATGAAATAATCGATATGTTGATTAATGATCCAACCCTATTTGGGCTTCAAGAATGTCAAAACATTTCAAAAATAATTAAAACAGCCGATCTACACAAGCTCACGTGTTGTGAGCTTGTGGCATTGTTGTGCGACAGAGTATAAAATAAAGCTTGAGTGGTTTATCGATTTGTTGATATATTAATTACAAAATGTCAAAATCTAACAAAAAATACAGGCTTCTCTATTCTTCCAAAAAGTAATAATAGAAAGAATAATCGCTGAGAAAAGAATCGATATTTGCGACCCTAGTTCTCACCACTACACAAACGGTTGATTCTGGAGCGTGTCAAATAAATTCCACAATGATGGTGATCAGCACCGTTTCATAATGTTATGACAAGGACAGTGACATTCTGTGACATTTAGGTGCCACCTGGAGGCTGGAGACAGTATTAAAATGATAAGTCCTAGCCTGAGCACTTTTGGTAGAACTAAATCCTGGCTGCTGGACAGGCTAGCAGACGTTTTTAGCATTATTCGACCCTAATTTATTTTAATCTATAAGCTCATTGTTTGAAGTTTGAAGCTCATTTTATTTGAAAGATTTGATGCAAATAGTTTTAGCCAGTGGTGGAAAAAGTACTCAAATGTTTTACTTAAGTAAAAGTATTAATACCGTAATGTAGAAGTACTCCGTTACAAGTAAATGTCCGGAATTAAAAATGGACTTGAGTAAAAGTAAAAAAGTATTGGTATCAAAATGTACTTAAAGTACCAAAAGTAAAAGTACTAAAATGTTTGAAAATAGCAGATCTACAAGCTCACAACGCGTCGCGATGCGACGCGTTGTGAGCTTGTAGATCTGCTATTTTCAAATAGTCTATGTATAAAATAGGGCTGAAGTGGTTAATGTATGTTTTCGTAATAATAATCAAAATCTACAAAGTAACTACAGTGTTAAAATAAATGTAGTGGAGTAAAAGTACAATATTTGCCTCCGAGATGTAGTGGGGTAGAAGTAAAAGTTTGGAAATTTGGAAATACTCAAGTAAAGTTCAAATACCTCTAAATTGTACTTAAGTACAGTACTTAAGTAAATATACTCAGTTCCTTTCCACCACTGGTTTTAGCTTCTTTTTTTTTCATCTCTGTTTCCGGTTTTATCTGAGAGGACCACGGTGGATATAAGTCTATGACTTTATCATGTTATTTTATCATTGATTGTTTTGCGATGGTTTCCAAAACAGACATCCATGGCTTGGACAGCCAGTCTGGTGTCTTGCATCGGGGCCCTTTGCTCTGAATGACCTTGTGGGTCATGTTTCAGGATACTGAGCAGCTATTTAAGCTATCGATATGTCTCCATACACCCACCCATGCCAACAGGAAAGGGTAGGTGTACACTACTGTAGATTTTTTTACTTGGCAAATAATGTGAGTCTCATTCCGATTGTTGTGTCATCACATAAACGGTGTCTCTTTGTTGTGGTTCTTTACACATTTTCTCTGGAAGAAATTGAGTCATTGGAACAGCGTGGCTCCAATGTGGATCCCAGACTTTATCAGTGAGCAGCCTGTGATGTCAGTTATCTATGGCATATCGTTGCTGTCAGGCAGAAACCTCTATAATTGAACTCTTTCCCGTAAATTAACGCCCTACTTGATCATACTACACTAGTGTCTGTGTCACACAAAAGTATCAAAAATGGCAGATCTGCAAGCTCAAAATGCGGTGCAAAGCAGCGCGTTTTGAGCTTGTAGATCTGCTGTTTTTGCAACAAAATAAAATTGAATCCTGGAAACAGTTTTGGACATATGAGGTTTCTACCCGACAGAGACGATATCTATTGTATATGCCCGATCCGAACCCCTTTGAGTTTCTTTTAAATCAAATTGACACATTTAAAAAAGAAGGGGAAACAAACAGATAGATTTGGCGCCCATCGGTCCAGCGGTTTGCGGGATTGGCTCCGGACAAACAGACAGTCCCTTTACCGCTGATTCTCTTGGGGACCCTTATGGGTAAAAATTGACCCTTACACGGGTCCATTTAGTTCCATTTGTACACTCTGAGAGGGGGGGGGGGGGGGGGGGGGGGGGGGGGGAGTTCCAGGGGGTCCCCAGCTAAATCTGTTAATATAGCATCACAGTCATATTAACCACTTTATCCATTTATATGTTGGCAATAAAAATAGCATAATATCTACAAGCTCACAGCGTGTCACTTCGTGCACGTCACTGTCAGCTTATACATCTGCTATTTTTGAAAATATTTTAGAAATATCTAAAATGTTTTTTTAACACAAATCTTGACTTCTTCGGGGTCCCTGGCAAAAAACATTTTCAGATGGGGGTCCACGGGTTCCATGAAATAAAAAAAAGGTTGAGAATCACTGCGATAGACTCCTCTAGAGGATGAACGATCTGGCCAGTGAAAAGAAAAAAATGTTTGGAAACGCTAATAATATATTTTTTAAATGTACACTTATGTACACTGTCCTGCAAATGACACGCAACAAAAAACAAACGTTGAACCTTGTAAAAGAAAAGGCCAGAGTCATGGTGCTCGCATACCGAAATCACTCCCTCTAAGAGAAGAGTTGTTTTCAGATCTATTCAAGGAGGATAAGATCTTTTTTTGAATGAGGTTCCGGTTACCATGGAAAAAATCGACCCTCGTCCCACAAACCAAAAAATGAAGCATGCTGCAACTCAATCCACCGGCATGCCTCTCCATGCCCAG
Source organism: Gymnoscopelus braueri (assembly GCF_963280865.1). Taxonomy (NCBI): domain Eukaryota; kingdom Metazoa; phylum Chordata; class Actinopteri; order Myctophiformes; family Myctophidae; genus Gymnoscopelus; species Gymnoscopelus braueri. The sequence continues at coordinate 8,460,383 of NC_137616.1, read as the reverse complement.
CGCCCTCATGCCCAGCATGTGGCATGTGACCTGACAGCCCAGTCCTTAGATACTCAGACAGATATGTAGGCATGCACTGTACATAGGCAAGAAGATAACCATAACCACACAAACATAGAAACTTTATTAATCCATTAAGACCGATTTCTTTGGGCTATTCAAAAATAGCAGATATACAAGCTCATAGCGCGGCACCGAGCTATGAGCTTTTGATCTGCAATACGTATTTGGCCGCGGACCCCCATCACAAATTATTTTGTTCCAGGGACCCCCCCAGAAGCAAAGATTGGAGTTAAAAATGTTCGCTTTAAAAATATATATATATTCAAAGATCTGCACTCATTTTTGTGCGCTCATGAGCTATGAGCTTGTAGATCTGCTATTTTTGAATAGCCAAATAAAACTTAAAATGACACAGATGCTTTCCCGGTCTTGGATGGATTGAATACCCAGGGCTGGGTTGATTTGCTGAAGCGATGACACTAAAGACTAGCCTACTTTCATCCTGGGGGGGGGGTCTCTTTTTCCCTTTTCTTTTTTTCAGGACGTGGTGATGACATTTTTAGGCTCTGTGATTGGGTTGCATACATACATACATACATACATACATACATACAGTACGGCCTCTGCTTATTAAACTCTACCAGCTGTTGCTTTGTGGAAGCGACCAAGGAAACAGAAGTAATTGATGGAGCTATTAAGTTACACCGTACTAAACATGCGACACCGCCGGCCAAGGCTGAGGTAAGGCGAGGATACCGGCGGGGCGACAGACACCGACCACTAGTGTTGATTTTGACAGCAAATTTAGATTCAGTTTTAGTCATAGTCTTTTGAATCGAATTCCATTTAGTTTTAGTCATATTTTAGTCATCTGAAATGTTTTAGTTTTTGTCTAGTTTTAGTCGACTAAATATCATAAGATTATAGTCGACTAAATCTGCAGTTGATTTAGTCGACTAAAATGTATTTAGGCGGGCCTTGATGGCGTCGTAATGGCTGATTTTACACTTGGTTGCATGCTGAAAATAGCAGACCGTAACACCCGAGCGCAACCAAACAAAATGACTTGTCTTTTAGTTCTACTGGATCTCTTCTCCACTAGTCCCTCACTAACATTTTTATCTAGTTTTTATTTGTTGACGAAGTTGTCAATATATTTAGTCTTAGTTTTAGTCATCATAGCTTAGTTTGTATTTAGTTTTCGTCAGTGAAAAAAGGTAGTCCACGAACATTTTTCGACATAGTTTTAGTCGACGAAATCAACACTCCCGACCACCGGCAGCAGCCCGACTCGGCTTAGCTTAGCTCACATCACCGCTTACATACGGAACCGTTAATGAAGTTGACCAGCTGAGCTGCGCACACAGTACAAATCCTCTTGTGTTTAATTTACCTACCCGAGTGAGCAAACGTAACCAAATGGACCCGTGAGGGTCCATTTGGTTATGTTTGCTCACTCACCTCTGTTAAATTAACAGAGGATTTGAACTGTGTGTGTACGCACTTATCAACTTATGTGGGACGCACTTAGCGACTTACAGTACAGTATGTGCTAGTGTGCAGTACGTGTGTGTGTGTGTGTGTGTGTGTGTGTGTGTGTGTGTGTGTGTGTGTGTGTGTGTGTGTGTGTGTGTGTGTGTGTGCCTGGTGTGTGTGTGTGTGCCTGGTGTGTGAGTGTCAGTGAGTTGGTACACGCTTGAAAGTGCGTGTTCACACACGTTGGCGCGTGTCTGTGCAAACAGTGAACGCATGCCTAAAAGGTCAATCTATTAATACTGTACTGTACTGTACTGTACCTGTAGCTTCTATGGGAATGGTAGCCCCCGCCGCAAAGTAGACCCTATATAGCACGTATATACTGTAATATACTGTATGTGACAGGTTTAAATTTAGACCTGAGGCAGATTTTACAAATGCCTTCTAAAGCAGTAGTTCTTAAACTTTTCCGTGCCAAGGAGGACCCCAAAATTGATATTCTGTATTGTATATCTCCTAAGAGCTTTCTGAAAAACGTGTTGCTACAGCATACATACAGTATAGCTAAAATGACACAGATGACAGTAAAATGGCCGGTTATCATTGTTTAAGATTTAACCCATTAAAAATCTTAAACAATGATCCCCTCTCCCCAAAATGATAAAAATTGGAAATATTACATTTTAGGCTTTTCTTTAAAAAGAAAAAAAAATGATACTATTGCTCTATCCCCCTTTTTACAATCTTCTGGGCATAAGAAAAAAGCATTTTCAGAAATAGAATACATTACGGCAGAATAGAATACATTATGTACAAAACTTTACTTGGCACTGCCATGGCTAGTGCCAAGAACAAGTGCAGTGTTCTCTGCCATGACATTTGCAGACAGTATACAGCATTCATACCCCTGTGAGCGTTCAGTGGGAAGGTGCTTTGAAAAACGTGGGGTTTTGGGTAGTTGTTTGGGTAGGTGTTTGTTTGGGGTCGCCTCCCTCCCCCCACCACCACAATGCTGCATAATTGTGTAGTGTACAGTAGGTGGGTTGGTTGAGTCTTGAGGACTGGCTGAGGGGATTTCCCAACGGGGTGTAGCGAGAAGGGGGGGGGGGGGGGTGTCTCTGATAGTGGTCGGCAGAGCAGGCCAAGCAAGACCAAGCAGCAGGGCAGCAACTATCGATTATTTTCTTAGTAGCTGCAGGGAGGGAATCATGGAATGAAGCCAAATAAAATCTCATGACTGAACCGAAGGCCAAGTCCCAATCTGTGATGTGCGAAACAGCGTGAAAAGAGCCCGTTTCCTAAACAATGAATGAACATATCATGTTGTAAAATGATACTGTTTAGGATTTATCATTCTAAACCTATATGTAATATGTTCTACATACAGACAATCACAGATCGAGACTTTAACCTTTGCTTTTATGAAATATTCCAGACCTTTAAAGGAGAATTCCGGACAAATTAAGTGTTATCTTTGATGTCTCGTTACTCACCTACCGATGTGAAAAGTAGCGTTCTTTTTTTTCATATATTCCCCTGTCGTCATTTTTTAAACCCCCTCCGTTGTCATAATGGGAGCGCGTGGCTAAGGGAAATTCGTCTATTATAACCGACGCAAAGTTGTTTTTTTCACTACTAGTATTCATAGTAGAGTCTCATGATAGTCAAACATGCGTTGAAACTATCTGCGAGGCTGCCGTCAATGGCGAACGATTTAACACTGGTTGCTTGTTTCCAGATTCTGGCAACACGAGTTGCCAGGTTCTGGAAGAAACAAGCAACCAGTGTTAAATCGTTCGCCATTGACGGCAGCCTCGCAGATAGTTTCAACGCATGTTTGACTATCATGAGACTCTACTATGAATACTAGTAGTGAAAAAAACAACTTTGCGTCGGTTATAATAGACGAATTTCCCTTAGCCACGCGCTCCCATTATGACAACGGAGGGGGTTTAAAAAATGACGACAGGGGAATATATGAAAAAAAAGAACGCTACTTTTCACATCGGTAGGTGAGTAACGAGACATCAAAGATAACACTTAATTTGTCCGGAATTCTCCTTTAAGGTTTTATAGAACATGCATCTGAACATAGTTTGACCACTTCAAAAATACTCTTTCATCTTAAATAACTATAACCGAAAACAGTCGATCTACAAGCTCAGAACACGTCGCAGCACGACGCGTTGTGAGCTTGTAGATCGACTGTATCGACCGTATCTAACCGTTTTAGGGCTCAATTAAGGAATGTGACGGAATCAGTGAAATTAACCAGCCAGATAATCCTGATATCGCTACAGTGTCAACAGGTGCCTGTCACAATTATTACATAATCGTCTAATTGCAATTATTTTATATAATCTCAATTATTTTTGTATAATCGTCATAATCAATTCCATGTTAAAAAATATCGTGTATTTTCAAAAAATCTAAAATAGTGGAAATAGCAGATCTATCAGCTCAAAACGCACCGCGATGCGACACGTGTTGAGCTTATAGATCGGCTATTTCCACTATTAATGTTTATTTTAAGTATAAAGTAATTAAATATGTGTTATTTGTCATATCTGCCCTGTGCAACTTTTGTTTACGAAAGCTAAAAAGCCAAACAGAAATGTAATTTTTATTCATAATGTTCCATTCATTTTCAACGACAGAAACACAATTTAATCGTTAATCGCAATTATTTGAGTGATAATTAATCGTCATCTTAAATTTGTAATCCCTAAACAGGTCTATCTGATAAAGGTCTATCTATTTATAATAATAGTAATAATAATATTAACACTGTGTGTTTGCATATACAGTATGGTGAAATGTGTGCTCTGTATTCAACCCATCCTAAGTATTAGAGCAGTGGGCGCTCCGCAGGCAGCACCCCATGGGTGGGGGGAGCAGCAGTCTTGCTCAGGGACACAGACTGCAGCCAGGATGACAATCAGGCAGCGGCCTCTCTCTACCCATTCACATACATTAAAGCAAAATAAAATTTCACAACCGAAAATGTTTGCATTACCAAGTCCTAATGTGCGATTTGTGAAACATTACGAAACGAGCCCCCCCACCCCCCCCACACGCGCACACACACACACACACACACACACACACACACACACATACACACACACAATTCAATGACACAATTCAATGACACACACACACACACTATAGCGCTGATTCCCAAACAATTAACACAATATGTAACATCGTTCCTGCTGTTCTACATACTGCCATGAACATGCAGGTGAAGAAATCACAGATTGAGGCTTTAAACCTTTGCTTTTATATGAAATATCCAAGACTATTAAGATTTTATGGAAGATGCTTCTGAACGTATTGCTATTGTTTGACCACTTCAAATGCTCCAATCTGCACAACAATAATCAAAAATAGCCGATCTACAAGCTCTCAAATCGTCTATTTTCGCTGCACAACATGCTTCCATAGAAGACATGCTGGCGTCTATGGAAGCCAAATGAGTGAAATCAGTCGTGGCGACTGAGAACTTGAATCCATGCATTCATCTAAGGCTGCAGAGTCAGACTGCTGTATGCCTGCTCATAGCGGTGTGGTATTGCTACTTAAGTACTGGAGTAGTTGTCCCACAGCTGCCGTTTTTGTGGCTTTGCTGCCGCTGGTGTGAAAGCAGCGAGAGGTTGGAGTCAGATAAGCATCAGCTCTGCAGGGAGGGTCACCTGACTTGATGTCAGCAAACTGAGCGCTGGCCTGTCCGCCACGCAGTGGTCAGCGTGACGCTAATGCCTGACAACACATGACCACTTCAAAAAGGACCAACGCGTGCCAAGTGATAACAGAACCCGCTATTAAAGTAGCTGGTCTGACTGGTGGCCTGGCTGGCATATTTAGCCCACTGACTACAATTTACAATTTAGGCATTTAGCAGATGTTCTTAATCCAGAGCGATTTACAGTTGAGTAAGCAAGGACAACAGAAGGTAATACATCAAATGCATAGAAATAGTAATCTATAGGATCATAGGTAAACCAAGAACATATCATCAGTCTAAGAGTAGAATATCCAAAGAAATCTATAATCTGTACATTGAAACAATACACACTATAGAATGCCAGGTCAACAAATGACCTGGTATCTGTCTACATAACATGCTATCTAAATTACATTTTAGCCGTTGCATGAGCCTGCAAGGTCGTCCAGGCTAGGGCAAGACTAGTATTGTTTTAAATGCTGCCGACCATTTCCCAAAGCATAGTGTCGATGTTGTCGAAACCTTCCATGTTCGAAACATTAGTTTTCAGGATCCAATTTCCAATTGAAGTGTAGTTATTATTTAGTCATAGCCTTGGATCAAGACTATCATAGATGTATTTGATCGATTTTGACATTTACATCTACAATACGAAAGTAAAGATCAGACTCGATAAAATACATCTACTGTATGATAGCCTTGATCCAAGGCTAATTTAATTAATTTAATTAATTAATTAATTAATAAATAAATAATTTAGTCTTGTTAATACTTTCCATTGATGAAATAAACACACAGAGAGACTTAACCACTTTCAACCTGGGATATGTATTTTGGGCATGTTGTAACCAAAATCTAAATGTGATATTATAGTGTCTTCAGAGCACCAGAAAGGGTCTGGAGTACATATAGTAAATATGTGTGATGAATGTGCTCTTTTAGTAGGAAATACAAAGGGCCCTATAGCGTGTTTTCACATACAGTATGTCCCATTTCTGCCCGCTAAAACGAACTCAGGCTGTTTTGGGGGATTTTTGCACAAAAGTCTTTACAAAAGTCTCAATCGTTCAGAAATAGTGTTTGTTCATAAGCTGGTCCAACTGGCTCTCATTGACTGCAATGCATTCCATCTAACTCCTGGCTGTAGTGTGCCTCCCAAAGCGTCAAATCTGCCAGCTGGAATAGGCTCTATGCACAGCAGCCATATTGAAGTTCGGCCTCTTTCCTTACTTCTTTCACAAGTGTTACCAATGATACTAATTATGGCTCTGTTCCATTCAGGTCAAACAGAGTCAGGGTGCTGATATTGTATTGTTGCATGTTGGCTCATGGGAAACACTCTGCTACACCAGTGGGTCTCAAAGTGTGGTCCAGGGACCCTCATGGTTCCTTGAGGGGGTTCCAAATGCCCCTAACGGTTGATTAAACTCTGAGAGTGTACAAATGAAACCAAATGGACCCGCAAGTCCATTTGGTTCCATTTGTACATGCTCAGAGTTATGGGGGTCCTTGGAATTAAAAGGTTTGAGAACCACTGTGCCACACTAAATGGAACAGAGCCTTCATTAGAATCATTGATAACTCCTGTGAAGGAAGTAAGGAAGGGGCCCAACTTTTCAATATGGATGCTGTGCATAAAGCCCATTGCTGGGTAGAGAAAATGACGTAGATGACCGTACCATCATTTATTAAATACCTTTAATGTACATTAGGAAGTACAGCAAGGCACAGCAACCACCATCTTGTTTCAGATGAAAACTCCAGATAATAAATTAAAGCAGGGACAAGTCTGAGCTCCACAGGAATTACATAGTTTGAACAGAAAGAGAACCAAGTCCTCTTTCATGTAAAATGATTATTATTATTAGTTGACGATCTACAAGTTCACAATGCGTTGGAAATGTTATATGGGGGGGGGGGTCCCTGGTACAAAATATTTTCAGATGAGGGGCCTGCACGCCCTGCAGACATAATGTGGTGGTCCTTGCCATGAAAATGTTTGAGAACCACTGGTTTAAACAACATTAAGAAACAAGCCCAAATAAGCAACTACGTAGTTGCTTATTTGGGCTTGTTTCTAAAGTGTATACACTTTAGAAACAAGCCCAAATAAGCAACTACACTTTAGAAACAAGCCCAAATAAGCAACTACACTTTAGAAACAAGCCCAAATAAGCAACTACACAGATAACTACACTTTAGAAACAATCCCAAATAAGCAACTACACAAACAACCACATTTTCGAAACAAGCCCAAAAGACAGCAACCTGCAAGAACCAATATTTACAAGCAACAGAAAAACAAGCCCAAAGCCGCTTATAATAAGCAGACATGGCAACGCTGACTGAACGCACGCAGTAGCCACAAACAAAACAATTGTCCACTGCCAATTAGTACGCACGCGCGCCCACACACAAACACAAACACACCAGTTTTTTCAGCCAAGTTTGACCATCAGAGAGTCCAGCCGACATGCAACACACAACAATGTGTGACCAAGCTTGACCATTTCCACTCACCTTGTCTCTGGGGGACGTGATTTACATCAGTAAGTTCCAGCTGTTCTTCAGCCCAAGCGCCTTTATAAATTAATTTATTATTGTCGTCTCGTCGTCGTCAGACGTACGTTTGATAACGTCAACGAGCATGTTGCAAAACGACTCTGCGACAGATAAACTGTGTCACTTTGTAGTTTTGTTATCTTCTGTAGCTTCCAGTGGCTGATCCATTCACAATTCTCGTGGCGCTCCAAGTTTGAAATCCAGGTTCTGTTTGTAAACAGACCAGACCACGCGTGCGCGTCACGGGAAACAGGAAGCGACGAGAAAATAATAATAATAATAATAATTAGATTTTAGCCAAGTCTTTATTTAGTATTCCATATTTTCGTCTCGTCTTTTATTCGTTAACAAAATTGCATAATGATGTAGTCCTAGTTATTGTTAAATTTTAGATTTTAGATTGGGGTCCCAGAGATAAATAAATAAATAAATAAAAACAAAGTGGGGTCCTTGAAATAAAAACAGTTGAGAATCCCTGGTCCATGAGGACCATGTGTCTGACCTGCTGTGGTGGACAGTAACTATAAGTACATTTACTCAAGTATTTAAGTACAATTTTGAGGTATTTGACTAGAGTATTTCCAGTTTTCAGTACTTTTACTTCTGCTCCACTTCTCAGAGGCAAATATTGTACTTTTAATCCACTACAAATATTAGAAAACTTTAGTTACTAGTTACTTTGTAGATTTTGATTATTATTACAAAACATACATCAACCACTTCAGCCCTGTATACATTTTGACCATTTGAAAATAGCCGATCTACAAGCTCACAATGTGTTGTGACGCTATGCATTGTGAGCTTGTAGATCTGCTATTTTCAAAAGATTTTCATGCATTTGAAAACTTGTGAAATGGGACATTCTGCAATTCTACATAATTGCAGTATTGACACTTTACTTAAGTAAAACATTTGAATGCTTTTTCCACCACTGCTGACCTGCAGCAGGTCTGTGGGGTAGTCATTCAGGCTGATCATCTCCAGTGTTGTATGAGGCATAGACATATAAAGGTAGACGCCTCATTCGGCTCTGAAGCGTCTGTATCTCGGGCGCGCTTCCTGCTTCCGCAGGGCTGTCGTGTGCGTCACAGAAGCGGAAGTTCGGTAGGCCAATCAGAGGCAGGTGGGGGCGGGTCTTTTTGTAACCCAGCTCTTAACCCTTTGAGAGGCAGCAGCTGTGCGCAGCATCTAGTTAGTTGGAACTTGGCAAACTCCACACTCTATTTGTGAAATTCAAATAAGAGACATGGTCCTTTTTCATATCAAGGTCCATTATTTATTCAGCATTTGAGTCACGGAACACCGTTTGATAAGCTTTAGCCTCTCACACCCAAAACGTAGAATATGTTATCGTTCGATAAGCTGTTGTCAAAATAACAATTGTTTACGTTCTCTAATTGTGTACTTGTTTAGTAAGTAATTCAGATGTTTAACAATTTGACTCTTGACAGTGTGAAATGTTATACTCAAGATTTAAAGATCTATAAGGGTCCATTTGGTTATCAACTCTCCATCATTTAGCTGGGTACCACCTGGAACCCCCTCAAGGACCACTGGTGGTTCCCGGACCACTGGTTGAGAACCATTGCACTGACAAGTCCCGGAAAAGACGCACTGTGATTGGCCAGTAGTCAACGCACTGTGAGCGCTGTGATTGGCCAGTAGTCACTTTGAGTGACAGGTGCAGGGCGGAAGACGGAAGAGCCGCCGTGTATTGCGATACAGGTCGCCCCAATGAACTGCAGAGGCCAATGAGGTATCTAGGTTTCTAATATCTATGGTATGAGGCCCTTCATCCAGCCTGCGCAGCAAGGTGATCCATCCTGCCATCGTGTGATGCCACTGATTACCCAAGGTGTGGAAGATTTTTTTTTCTTAAGTAAAAGTAGCAATAACACAATGTTACAAGTAAAAATACTGTATTCAAATTGGACCTGAGTAAAAGTACAAAGATATTGGTGTCAAAATATACTAACAAAATCTTCAAGCTTGCAATGTATCGTGAGTCGCGACATGTTTTGACATCCCTATTTTGGAATAAATAAATAAATCATAGAACTTATTTTTTGCAAATAAAATGCATCTTGCAACGCGACCCATTGTGAGCTTGTAGATCGGCTATTTTAGGGCGAAGAGATTTGATGTAAAGCAGGGGTCTTTTTTTCAGGTCAAGGGCCCCTTAGCTGAGAGAGACGAGCCTACATGTGACTTGATAATCAGAGGCTTTCAAAGCTAGCTCACCCTACTACTGCGCTCACACTGGCAGTTACAAAGATACAGTCTACAATTATTGTTCAAAATAAGCCAGCGACATGAAGATGCAAAGATACATCCAACATTTGTAGCTGTTACAAAAGCTTCAACAGCTACAAAGTTACACAAATTGTTATCTTTTGTATCTGCCAATGTGCACACAAAGCTTGGAAGTATACCATAGATTTTTATTTTAACCACTATAAACCCCTGTAGTCTTAGAGGACTGGACTTGGAAAAAAGGTTGTTAGCCACTGCTCTGGAGGACAAGGTATGTAAGTAAGTAAGTACATTTTATTTATAAAGCACCTTTCGAAACAATGTTACAAAGTGCTGTACAATGGAAAACAATAAAACAATCAAGTAAAATAAGCTAAAACAAGGCACATAAGAGCAATAGCACAACAAGAAAAAGCAAAAACATTGACCTGCACAAGTGGGTCAGGTGACAAAATGCTTCCGTAACAAATGTGTTTTTAACACAGTTCTTAAAACCGTCGACTTACTCTGCATTTTTTATCGCCAAGGGTAGAGCGTTCCACAATGTAGGAGCAACCACTGCAAAGGCCCGGTCAACCTTAGTTTTAAGTTTGGTCGCGGGTATTGCGAATTTGCGATGATCTCTGTCTGATAGGGGACATAAGTATTTGTTTGTTGTGTGCTATGATCTCTGATAGGGGACATACGTGTTTGTTTGTTGGTGTTATCTCCAGGCTCCTTGTCCTTCCGTGTCCTCAGCTCCCCTGCAGGTGTGACAAAATTTGCATAATTTGCAGGGATGTCAGCGGGACACCTGTGTCACCCCTGTAGACCTCCTATCACCTCCTTGCTGGGCTCTGTCACATAGGCCATGACCCTGCCTCTCCTCTTCTCCCTCAATTCTCTCTCTCTCTCTCTCTCTCTCTCTCTCTCGCTGTCTGCTCTCTCTTTCTCTCTTCCCCTCTCTGTCTGTGTCTCTCTCTCTGTCTCTTTCTCTCATTCTCTCTGCCTCTCTCTGTCTGCTCTCTCTTCCCCTCTGTCTGTCTGTATATCTGTATATCTGTCTGTCTGTCTGTCTGTCTGTCTGTCTGTCTGTCTCTCCGTCTCTCTCTCTCTCCGCCACTAGGCTAAGGTAGAATAGAATCTCACAAATGGTGTTACACATGTTCAACACTTGCTCAAAACGCGTCGCTTCGTGCCGTGTTTCGAGCTTGCAGGATCTGCTTTTGATACTTTAGTGTGACGCTGTAGTATGATCAAGTAGGGCATTAATTTACAAAAAAACACAGAGTTAAATTATGGAGATAAGAGGTTTCTGCCCAACAGCAACGATATATAATTATTTTGTTTTACTTTTTATAATGGAAGTCAATGGGACTTGGATGATGTAAGACTCTTACAGAGCCTAGAGGACTGACATCATATAGATGACTGAGGATGGTCTCATGAAGTCTGAGATCCACATTGGAGCCAGTATGGTCCCATGTGGATCCCCACATCTCTGCCTTGTGCGCACGCACACGCAGTGGTGGAAAGTAACTAAGTACATTTACTTAAGTACTGTACAAAGTACAATTTTGAGGTATTTGTACTTTACTTGAGTATTTCCAATTTCCAATACTTTTACTTCTACTCCACTACATCTCAGAGGCAAATATTGTACTTTTACTCCACTACAATTATTTGAAAAATGTAGTTACTAGTTACTTTTCAGATAAAAATTATGATATTATGAAACATACATTAACCGCTTTAGTCCTATTATACCTAAGCTATTTTCAAACATTTTATAAAAGTAAATTTTGAATGCCGGACTTTTACTTGTAACAGAGTACTTCTACATTGCATTGTATTGATACTTTTACTTAAGTAAAACAATTTAGTACTTTTTCCACCACTGCGCACACGCGCGCGCACACACACACACACACACACACACACACACACACACACACACACACACACACACACACACACACACACACACACACACACACACACACACACACACACACACACACACACACAACTTGGAGATAGTTCATCCTCTCGCCACCAAACAGCTGAGTTTACAGAAACACAGGCCAACGATCATTTAGGACGGGGATGATTTGCATGGCGGGGAGGGACAGTCTAAGTAACGTTAGCTCATTCTGTCTAATGTACAGTATGTCACAGGAATGTACCGTCAGCTGTGTGTGTGTGTGTGTGTGTGTGTGTGTGTGTGTGTGTGTGTGTGTGTGTGTGTGTGTGTGTGTGTGTGTGTGTGTGTGTGTGTGTGTGTGTGTGTGTGTGTGTGTGTGTGTGTGTGTCTAATCTTTCAAACCACTGGACCAATGACCGCTGCATTTCCTGTGCATGCCAGTAGCCCAAGGAAGTAAATTCCTGAACATTTTTCACATACTGTAATGTGATTTCATCTCAGATCCACTATCCCCAGTAGTGCAACATAACTAAGTACATTTACTACAGTACTTATAAGTAAAATGTTGAGGTACTTTTACTTTACTTGGGTATGTACTATGTACATTTTTCGATACATTACTTTATACTTATACCTAATGATGCCAATGATGTCTGAACTACAATGAAGATGGCAGTGCATCAAGTGTCCAGTCTCCATGGGGTGACTAATTGATAGAAAAATATATATTTTTTGGGTGAACTATCTCTTTAATTTAATGCGATACTTCATCGTACAAGAGCACAAGTGAAGTGAATACCATCAGTGGTGGAAGAAGTACTCTTTTTTACTTGAGTAAAAGTATCGATACCACAATGTAGACATTCAGTTACAGACAGTCAGTTACAAGTAAAAGTTTGGTATTCACAATTGACTTGAGTAAAAGTAGCTACAAAAGTATTGGCGTCAAAGTATACTTAAAGTACCCAAAGTAAAAGTACTCATTACGCACAATGTCCCATTTCACACATATAAAATGTACAAAAATCCTTTGAAATTAGCAGATCTACAAGCTCATAATGACACGTTGAAGTCATATTTTGGGCTATTTTCTAATACCTTATGTATATACAGGGCTGGTTAATGTATGTTTTGTAATAATAATCAGAATCTACAAAGTAACTAGTAACTAAAGTTTTCAAATAATTGTAGTGGAGTAAAAGTACAATATTTGCCTCTGAGATGTAACGGAGTAGAAGTACAGTAAAAGTAATGAAAATTGGAAATACTCCAGTAAAGTAAAGAAAAATACCTCTGAATTGTAATTATGTACAGTACTTGAGCACTGTGCATGTACTTAGTTACTTTCCACCACTGAATACCGTTGCTTGCCCCAGTGCAACCACAGGCAGGACAGCTTGACCCCGTCCCGTCCTCCTGAGACATAAAGGAAAGTTTGTGTGTTGATGCTAACCAGCACCCGGCGACAGCACCTTGGCTCTGAGGTCTTCTCTGCTTCATTTCAACTGCATGGCTCCTCTGACAAACGTAGCGTGCACCCTCTTTTTGCCCTCCATTTTATGTGTGCAAGACGCTTGTCTGTGTTTATGCGTGTGTGTGTGTGTGCGTGTGTGTGTGTGCGTGCGTGTGCGTGTGCGTGGGTGGGTGTGTCTGTACTTGTGAGGGCCAAATGTCCCCACAAGACAAGTATAGTAGAATAAAAAAGAAAATAGACATTGATTGTGAGGAAAACTGTCCTCGTCCCCACAAGAGAAATGATTGTTTTATTGTTTTAAAAGTCTTACAATTAGGAAATGATTCAGGTTGGGGTGTTAGGGTCATTTCATTCATGCAAGCTTGTACATCTGCCATTTTTGAAAAATAGTGACATTTTGAATACTTCAGTTTTTTCCCCCCAGCCAAATCTTCTCGTATGGGGTCCCTGGCACAAATTATTTTTAGATGGGGGTCCGCGGCCAAATACATATCAATTTGGGGGTCCTTATGGCACGAAAACATTTGAGAACCACTGATTTAGAAGGCATTTTGTACAGAGTGGGCCTCAGGTCTTAATGGGTTAATGGGTTAAAAGTACGCCCTCCTCTCAGGTCTGGCAGTGTGTTGCCTAATACGGTCCATGATGCAGGGCTGGCTGCAGAGAGAGAGAGAGAGAGAGAGAGAGGAAGAGGAGGCAAAGCGTGCAGCAGCGCTAAGATCAGGTTCTATTCTGGTGCTGCCTGCCTGTCCAGTGCTGATAGGGAGGGGATTAATGAGGCGGGTGGGGGGGGGGGGGGGGGGGGTCGCCCATCACTCGTAATTAGAAACAACGCTAAAAACTATTTTCGTGCCTTGTTCCTATGAGGAGAACTTGACCCCCGGGGGTCCAACCTGCGACCCCCCCCCCCTCCTCCACCCCCCTCCCATCAGTGTTGCTTATTATAACGTAGATGTCGGGCAGAAACCTCTTATCTCCATTTTTTGACTTTTTGTGTTTTTTGGGTAAATTAACGCCCTACTCGATCATACTACAGCGTCACACAAAAGCGTCGAAAGTAGCAGATCCACAAGCTCGAAACGCAGCGCAAAGCGACGTGTTTCGAGCTTGTAGATCTGCTACTTTTGCTGTTTTCTTATTTGAATCCTGAAAAGTAGCGATAAGCGACTTTGGGCTTAGCATGCTTTCCTGTAAAGTCGCTTGTTGCGGCCTGCAGGTTGCGTTTTTTTTGGGGGGGGCTTGTTTCAGTGCAGTGCAGTTGCTTATTTGGGCTGCTTCAGTTTAACCACTTTAAACCCCTGTGTCGATCAGCTATTTGAAAATAACCGATCTACAAGCTCACAACGCCTGGTGATAGCGTTGCTATATAAAAAAAGAGGAATGTTTGTGTTCCCTAGATGGGGGTCCTCCTTGGCCAAACACATATTAATTGGGGGGGGGGGGCTGGTTTAGAACAACAATAGACAATACAGTTTGACTGGACCTGTTGCTTATTTTGGGGGCTTGTTTTCATAGACCTGGTTTGCTTGTTTCTCTGGCAAAAAATCTGGCAACACTGCCCCCCCCTCACCCCCACACCCACCCATCATCACTACTAAAACCACCCCCACCCCTCACCCCACAGCCATGAGAAGGGTGGTGGTGGTGGTGGTGGTGGGGTGCCGTGCCGGCAGAGATGGAGTAAATATAGGCACATAAGTCACCGGCAGCTATGTGACACATGGTTCAATGGGCCGGTTGCAGATAATTCATGGCGGTGTGTGTGTGTGTGTGTGTGTGTGTGTGTTGTCGCCGCTGCGCTCCACTGACACCGCGGCTGTTCGGGTTTCAGCAGGCCGGAATAATTGGGGGTGGGGGGGGGGGGGGGGGGTGCAGTCTCTTCTCCCGCTGGACAACAATACAAGTGTTGGGTTTGTTTACTGTTTATCGTCGCTGTCGGTCAGATTCCTTGTATCTCCGTATTGTAACTGTTTGTGTTTTTTCCCCCGTAAATTAACGCCCTACTTGATCATACTACAGCGTCACACAAAAACTTCAAAAGTAGCAGAAGCTCGAAACGCGGATCTGCTACTTTTGATGCTTTTGAATTTGAATCCTGAAAAGTAACAGTTTTTGGACATAATGACGTTTCCACCCGACGGAGATGATATATAGTTTTGTCATATTATGACAGTGTCGCGCAAAATATGTGAAAATAGCTGATCTTAAAGCTCGCAACGTGTTCATGTCAGCACGTTTGTGAGCTTGTAGATCAGCTATTTTAGCCATTCTTTCGAAAACAATTGAAACTTTTTGCCTGTGATGATGACACTTAAAGGTAGGGTAAGTGATTTACTTTGGTTAAAATAAGTGTTAAATAGCTCTATATTGTGATAGTACTCATTACTATAGAGTATTTGTTCAGTAAAAGGAGTCTCCCATGTCTCTCCAGCTTTTTATTAAACAGAAAATGCATTTTCAGTGCTCTCTCCTGATTGGCTTAAACTTTGTCACCTACCTGAAAATGTACTATATTCTGTTTACTAAAGAGCTGGAGAGACCCCTGTGACCGATCAAACGCTCTGTAGCAATGATTACTATCAGATTATAGTACTTTAACCTTTTTAACAAAAACAAAAAAAGATCACTTACCCCACCTTTAATGTCCAATAACAGGGACGCCAGGTTGAAAGCCGTTAAGTCTGTATATAGGTTTTATAAATATTTAACCAATGAAAGGTATTAACAAGAGCTTGCAACTAAATAACAACTACATTGGACCCAAAGTAACGCTTTTGGACATACAGGATTTTTATTTTTTATTTTTTTTAAACGGCAAAAGTATCAGATCCAACAAGCTCAAAAGGTGTCGCTTCGCGGCACGTTTTGAGCTTGTTGGATCTGATACTTTTGATGCTTATGTGTGATGCTATAGTATGATCAAGTATACTGTAGGGCGTTGATTTACGGAAAAACACAAAGCATTAAAACATGGAGATAAGAGCTTTTTCCACCTGACAGCGAACATATGTGAACAATTTGAAACCGGTGGGTTGAGTGAACACCTCAGTGTTGTTGCTGGTGACAGACAGGTGCAGACTGTAGACAAGATACTTTTACAGAACAAGTGTAGAGGCTGCTTAATGTGGCTACTTTAAATGGAAACCATTTTAATGAGGGAAAAGATACAATACATGCTAATGAGCAGTGTTGTCTTGGGGTTTGTCTTTCAATCGAAAAGTTATGCGAATTTGCATGAGTTTCAAAGTTTCTGCAAGTTTCTGTAAGTGCAAATGATTTATAAACAAACAAGATTATGTGAGCTAGGGCTGGGATAAAATTGAATATCATTATTTTTTCCTGACGATCTTTTTGTTGTTGTTTGAAAATAACAAAAATAACTGATCTATAAGCTTGCAGATCGGCTATTTGATTTTTTATTTTTTTTACATTTCTTTTAGATCGTTGAAAGTATAGAATAAGGCTCATACAAGTGTGTCGCACAACGGTAGTGAAGATAGCAGATTAGACCCTCCAGAAAAATGCATATCGCATATTTCGCATATTGCCGCATATTTCCGCATATTTTGCAACTTCCCGCAATTTCACCGCATAAAATTCCAAAAAAATTACGCATATTTCATCGCAAAATCAAAGATTTTAGCCCGCTTAATCAAGAATTTTAGCCCGCATAATCAAGAGTTTTAGTCTGGAGGGTCTAGCAGATCTACAAGCTCACAACGGCTTGCGAGGCCGATGCTTTTGGACTTGAAAGCTTTCCACCCCGACAGCAACGATAATAATCTCAATTTACTGCCCAGCCCTATACTGGGAGGTAGTACCAGCGGTTCTCAACCTGTGGGTCAGGACTTTTGGGGGGGGTCCCCAGATGACAGTGAAGTGACAATTTAAGGACTTTTAAGGCCTTTTTAAAACTTAGGGAAAAAAATTAAGAAAAGAAAAAGTCCATTACTGCATCAAAAGTAATCAACAAACTATAGCTTACTATAAAACTGGTCAAACATTAGCCAAATTGTCAAATAATATAAGAAAGAGGCAAATGTTTTGAAAATAGCCGATCTACATGCTTGAAGATCTGCTATTGTCACAATATTTATCTTTGGAACAGAGTCAAACTAAATTGAATGCCTCAACTCCTACATTCCAAGCGCTTGTCAGGGTAGGGGGTGGGGTCTCCAGTTAAAATGTGATTCTTTTGGGCGGTCACGGCCTGAAAAGGTTGAGAACCTGGCGATTTAAAGTGCAAAGAAGTCACAGGACCAGGTACAAAATGTGAACGCTCCCTGTTTATTTCAAACCTCAACAAGTTCGGGGTTTACAAAAACGACAGTGCTTCCATGGCAGCATAGTCCCAAGGAGCAGAGAGGAACGAGAGATCAAGTTGAAGGACTTTTCGAGTAAGTCATGCAAAAAAAGGTGTTGTGGGAGAAGGCCTCCGTTATTATAGCACCCTTTGTGGAAGAAAATAACTCCGTCTGTCCATAGATCAGTGCAAAAATAGTACTGAATATATGCATACAAAGAAAATATATATATATACTGTATTATATACTATATGTACTAGACTGCTCACTATAGACACAAAGAAAGGTAGACTTGTAGAGCGATGCCCGTTTTTCTCTCTGGAAGGAGACTCCTGAGTCCAAAGCATGAAGAAGAGGCTCTTGATCAAGTCTAGTCCATAAACAGTGCACATCAAATATGACAGCTTTTACGCAGTTCTCATACAGAACTGGGGTTTCAAATAAAAAGGCGTGACAGCCCAGACAAGCTGTCAATCAATCAGGCCCGCCTTTTGGACACACACACACACACACACACACACACACACACACACACACACACACACACACACACACACACACACACACACACACACACACACACACACACACACACACACACACACACACACACACACACACACACACACAGAGAGAGAGGGAGAGAGACACACAGAGAGACAGAGGAGAGACAGAGACAGAGAGAGAGGCAGAGAGAGGGACAGAGGGAGAGTGATGCCTACAGTAATAATTTATGCTCTGTGGCTCGACCAAGTCACAAGCCAAAAATAGCAGACCTACAACCTGCCACGTTTTCCACGTTTCGAGCTTGCAGATCGGCTATTTTCAGCGCACGACACCGTCGTACCACACTAACCACAGAGCATAAATCAGGCCCAGAGCCATTCAGATAGAGAGAGTTGCGTAATCTCCGTTCACTCAACTGTAATACTTCCAAACATTACTGTATAGTTCCAAACACTGCTGTAGTTCCAATCACTACTGTATAGTTCCAATCACTACTAAATAGTTCCAAACATTACCGAACATTCAATCCTCATAATGGGTGTTGATGGAGCACACGTATAGGCCTGTCACAATTATTACATAATCGTAATTATTTGAGATATTCGCAATTATTTTTACATAATCGTCATAATCGTTTCCATGTTGAAATTCAAACATTTTCAAATATAAAAAATTGAAATAGCAGATCTACAAGCTTACAACGTGTCACTTTGTGACACGTTGTAAGCTTGTAGATCAGCTATTTCTGCTATTTTTGCATGAATACAATTATTAAATATTATGTCAATAATTTCTTTATATATTTCAGTTATTTGTCATATCTGCCCTGTGCAATTTGTGATTATGAAACCTAAAAGGCTTCATATGTTCAATGTTAGATGCCAAACACACAATTAAATCGTTAATCGCAATTATTTGAGTGACAATGAATCGTCAACTTAAATGTGTAATCGTGACAGCCACACGATATACATGAACCACTGGACCTGTAGTGTTTCTGACCCCGCATTGATGCATCTCAATGGCTCTGAATCAGAGAGACAGAGCGAGAGATAGAGAGAGATAGAGAGATAGAGAGAGATAGAGAGAGAGAGAGAGAGCAGTGTAGGACAGACCGACAGCACCGTGGTGGCTGTGAGTGGAGGCGGAGCAACACAGCATGCTTTGTTGATCCAACCAGAGAGAGTAAAGTACAGTACAGTACAGACGGTTACATTGATCAGTCAAATAGGTCATTTACAGATAAAAGCCATGTGCCACACTGTGGCCCTATACCTTAAAGGGATATTTCACTTTCAAACATGTTTGGGGTAAAAAAAAAAAAACGTCTACTCGGGCTTTAGTGAGCACCCCCCAGACAGTTTTTAAGTTGCTTTATTCAGTATTTAGATATTTGATATTCATTTTATCAGACGCGCCTTTGTAACTTCAAACTTCATTTTAACCATGTCGTCAGACTGATTGAAAACACACGTACCTGGTTCTGGTGACTGATACTGTTCTTCTAATGCGTGAGGGAGGGGCCGTGTTTTTAAATCGAAATACTGAAACAAGCAACTTTCTGGGGTGCACAAAAATTTTACGTTAAAATGACCTCCAAAAAGTGAAATATCCCTTTAATGCTTAAGTATAAATCCGGCTAGAAACCAACAGAGGGAATGACAGAGTTCAGTATTTGATATAACATTGGCTCAGATCAGATGAGTAGCACTTTTGTTGTTTTGTTCTTTTGCTTTTTTTTTCTTTCTCCGATGGTAATCGTCGAATATAAATGCATAAGCTACAAACGTGGTAATCACCGTTATCATTATTCAAATATATTGCTGAGCACCATTAGACACAAACGCACATGAGGAAGTGAAATAGGAGAGCATGTGTGCGAAGAACGACGATTCAACACATCTTATAAGTTGCTTGTCAGATCGCCAGTGCAGGATAGTCTCTCAAGCCAGACCACTCTTGCACAATCTTCCAATGCTAGTCTGTAATTCATCATCATCATCATCATCATCATCATCGTATCATATGTTTTTACATCCTGAGACTCGTGTCCAGGACAGGCTTCAGACGCGGCTCGTGTAGGAGACTATAGGCTCAGATCTGAACCCATGTGATTTGGCGTTCAGGAACCCGTTGCGACCGCATGCCCTTGCTGATGCCGACGAGCAGGGTTCGAACCCACAACCTTCCACATGAAAGACGTATGCTCTAACCACGACTCTAGGTAATTACGCCCCCTAAACCTGTTCTGCACAAGAAGCCATAAAAATATATTTTAGAATTTCCATTCCAATCTAGCCCATTAAAACCGGGAAAGCATCTGTGTCATTTGAGATTTTAGCTATATACTTTATAATATATAGCAACACAAGTTTTTCAAAAAACTTTAGAAGGCATTTGTAGAATCGGCCTCAGGTCTTACTACACAGGCTTTGATTTCCAGTAGGATTTGCGAAAATCGGCTTTATTTTCTGCAGATTTTTCAGTGCTTCCGAGTTACAGACTGTAAGCATTAGAAAACTGTGTGAGCATCTCGAGAGACTGCCAGTAGAGAGACTCTCTTAAAAAAAAAAAAAACGACAAGTTCTGAGGCTACTGTACATTATCATAATATATTTATGCTGCCTCAGAAATGCACGCTTAATTCAAACAGATATTTTAAGGGCATGTGTATATGGAAGCCATTTCTACCACTGCATAATTTTTTTTTTAAAAGGCCTACTTTGTGAGTTCTTTAATCACAATTCCAATTGCAATTGAAATTGACACGCAAATTCTTTCCTTCATAATATCCTGTCTGCGGTTTCTTTTCTTTTTTTTAACAAGCCCACAGGTCAAAACCTAGTACAATATATGGCTGGACTGTGTACAAAACGCTAGAGCTGTTTTAATTTGAAACGATTGATACAGAAGTACTGTACAATTTAGAGGTGCTTTTACTTTACTGGAGTATTTCCAATTGTCTGTACTTTTACTTCTACTCCACTACATCTCAGAGGCAAATATTGTACTTTTACTCCACTACAATTATTTGAAAACTTTAGTTACTATTAGTTACTTTGCAGATACAAATTATTATATTATAAAACATACATTAACCACTTCAGCCCTATTTTATACATAGGCTATTTGAAAATAGACGATCTACTGTACAAGCTCACAATGTGTCGCATCGCGACGCGTTGTGAGCTTGTAGATCTGCTATTTTCAAACATTTTAGTACTTTTACCTTTGGTACCTTATACTTTAATTTGGTGTATTTTGATGCCAATACTTTTGTACTTTTACTCAAGTAGCATTTTGAACACAGGCCTTTTACTTGTAACAGAGTATTTTTATAATTGTGGTATTGCTACTTTTACTTAAGTAAAATATCTGAGTATTTCTTCCACCATGGAACTGGCGACACTCTGTCGCGGTGAATGACGACGTTACATCATTGACCGCCGTCCGAGGATGCTGAGGACGTAATAGAAGACCCCTGGGGGCGTAATTGAAGCGTGTGGAATCTTTTTAGAAAGAGCAACAGCCTTAATGTGGTGTAACTTCATCAGGTAGTGACTCGCTCAGAGACATTCACATTTATAGGGCTGGCCTCGCTGTTGCTGTCTGGCCATAAACTGAGATATGACGTTAAAATGGCATTCAGAACCTCACAGTTCAGGTCTTTTACATTTTATTCAGTGGCAAAAATAGACTTCCACACATGTGCCCTTAATATATGCTGTCCGGCAGGAACCAGCTAACTCCATTTTGACGCTTTTGCATTTTTTTCCATAAATCAGGGCCATTGAACACCCTTTACGTCTGTGTGGGTAAAAAAAATATTGAACCAATGAAAAGCATTAAAAAGCGCTTATGACAAAACCAGCTAACTCCATTGGACCCTCAAACTTTCTGCTAAACCAGCGAAGTCCACCGGAGTTAGCTGGTTTTGCTGACTGGCTCCACCCCCTTTTGACCTCCAACCTCATTGTGAGCTTGGAGGTCCATTCAGCTGTTCTTATCAATGATGAACAAAACCTCCTAACTCCACTTTGATTCATTTCCTGAAAAATGAACATTTTGGAGTTAGCTGGTTCCTGCCGGACAGCAGAGATATATATCACCAAGCTATTTCTGGACTTACATACTGTACCATGCTCAAAGGACGCATGGAAAAATATGTTTGAGGCAAAACTTGAATGAACTGTAGGCTACTAATATATTTGCATAGCATGAATTTTCATGAGGGATTCTTAAAATGTATTCTCGTGAATTGTTTTTAATGTTATTATTTACTAAAGGAGTTGCAGATCCTCCAAGTTACTCTTCACATGACCGTGATAGAAATAACTGATCATTTTTTTGGGCTAAATTGCGAATTGAAGATCAGTTAAGATCAGTTAGGCTACTCTTGCTTGTCGCGTTGCACGGTTGTGCGATGAAATAGGAATTAAGCTAAAGTAATCCCCTTGCATTCAATTTTATGTAATGTAAAAAAAAATTGGTTTTGTTTTGCTATATGGGTATACGTTATTGTTTCATTACAGTATGAACTTACTTGTATAGATAACTTCCAGATGACTGCAAAACAGGTGTTGTGATTGTGTGTGCAAAGCGTATCTAAGATAGTCCCCTTTTTCCATCACAGTCAGCTTTATGTTTTTAACATTCGTATTCTCAGCTGTGCTTCAGTCTACCTTCATTAATCTTAATTTCCAATATTGTCGCCTGCTGAAAATAACGGATCTTCAACCTAGCAAAGCTGCCAAGCGATGCAACGCGTTCTTATAGCTTGTTAGCTTGAAGATCAGTTATTTTCACACAACGGATTATAAATTAGGCAGAAATCTCTCCATGCAAGCAATGGGCCAAAGCTAAACATAAAAAAGTATGCTTGGCAAGAAGGCTACTTCTAGTTTCCTTGAAAGGAGCTACTTGTACCCTGGAGTAAGTTCAAACACTTCACTGTTTGTTGGTATTCAAAGGCTCAGTGTATGGTCACAAACTGTTGAGGCGAATTCTATGGTTTGTTGCACCACCCATTAACTTGACAAAAATGTCTTCTTTTTTTAGCGATGCATGTCAGAAGGGGTGTGTGACACATAAAACTTGAGAGGTGTTATAGTGTGTGTGTGTGTGTGTGTGTGTGTGTGTGTGTGTGTGTGTGTGTGTGTGTGTGTGTGTGTGTGTGTGTGTGTGTGTGTGTGTGTGTGTGTGTGTGTGTGTGTGTGTGTGTGTGTGTGTGTGTGTGTGTGTGTGTGCACACACACTGCTCAGTATTGTACGGGCAGTGGAAAAGATGGGGTGGAAATGGGCAAAAGTTATTCGTTTGACTCCAACTTCCTAGATCATTGGTTCTCAAAGTGGGGTCCGAGGACCCCCAGGGGTCCTTAGGTCAAGTTCCAGGGGATCCCCAACAAAAGTAGTTAACATAGCATCATAATCAAAATGCATATACATTTGGGGGTCCTTGACTTGAAAATGTTTGAGAACCACTGCTGTAGATAAACAACCATGTCCATCCAGATCAATGGAGGGTGGTGGTGGGTGGGGGAGAAGTGCTGCAACGAATCCATTAGTTGCGCTACGTGCCTGTCTTTATGCCTGATAGCAATAACTTAGCAAGCTTAGATATTAATCCCCAAAATGTTACAGTCTGTTCACACACATACTGTGCACTGGTTCTCAAACATTTTCATGTGAAAGACCCCCAACTGAATGTGTATTTGGCTGCGGACCCCCATCTGAAAAGATGTTGTGCCAGGGACCTCAATAAGAGAAGATTTGGTACTTAGTACATTTCTTTTTCTTCAAAATTATTCAAAACTTTTCTACAAGCTCACAATGCACTGCATTGTGACGCATTGTGAGCTTGTGGTTTGGTAGCCAAACTATAAAATAGGGTTAAAGTGGTTAAACTGTTTCTAATTTTAGCTGGGGACCTACTGGAACCCCCTTTGAGAACCTGTACTTACACCATGGCTAATAAAAAACACAAAGTACAGTTAGGTTTGGTTGTAATAAAATACATTGTCTGGATGGAGGAGAATATGTACTCCACAAACATTTTCTCTAATGCGCTTCTCCTCCCTTACTGCTATTCAGGGTTGGATTTGTTGGGAGGGATGGCGGGGAAAGGCCTATGGGATATGTTTTATCCTTGCTTCTGGTCAGACTGACTTAAATACACACATTTCCTTTTTGGGAAAAATAGACTGTCTGATATGTTTGATATTCATGTTTGATAATATCACAATTTTGACAATTAAAAATGCATGTTAACCACATTAACCCTGGTGTCCCTAATTTGGGCAAATTTGTAAAAAAAAAAAGCCCTAAAAAACAGCAGATCTACAAGATCACAATGTGTCACATCGTGATTCGTTGTGAGCTTGTAGATCGGCCATTTTCACTAGTTGTCGTATGACGAAGTATGTCGGGCTGAAGTGATTAAGAAAGTGCCCCCACTCCCCATTACTTTTTTTTCTCTTTTCGAACCCTTCTTACTACTATTTATAACTCATTATAATGTGAGTAAAAGTAGAGAACATTTTGCATGTATATTTTATACACCAGAAAGATTGTGTGGATACAGTGCCGTAACCAGGGCAAGTAGGCTTACAATTCTATGGCGCTCACTTCCATAAATCATTACCAGATCACACCTACATAATGCACCTTTGCCCCCCCTCGAGGTCTGACCTCGAGGGAACTATCCAAGAGTCAATATCCCAGACCAGAATTCTACAAACGATGTTTAAAAGACACACCTGTACACAGAGGCACTAGAAGAACAGCATGTGAAAGCAGCGCTTGTCCTACCCAAGGCAGTGACCTTCCCAGGGCAATGCCCTGCACAGGGTAATGCCCTACCCAAGCTAGTGCCCTACCCAAGGCAGTGCCCTACCCAAAGCAGTGATGTATCCAAAGGCAGTACCCTAACCAAGGCAGAAGGACCCACTTAATTGAGGCTTAAAAGAGATAGATCACCCCCACAATGACTTTTTGTCTATCGATTAGTCACCCCATGGAGACTTGAATTCATGGATATTTCTTTTTGTTTTTGTCGCATTCCTAAGCCAACAATTTGATGACCGGCAGCGGTTCCGGTAGGACACACAATGAGTCTCCTTTGTGTCTCCTACCGGAACCGCTGCCTACCGGTCTGCCTGCTGGTCATCAAATTATTGGCTTAGGAATGCGACAAAAACTTTTTTTTTAAATCCATGAATTCAAGTCTCCATGGGGTGACTAATCGATAGAAAAAAATGAACTATCCCTTTAACATCAAGGGACGGACGGGGACTTTTAACCACAGGCGAACATTCCGTGAAAATAGTAGATCCACAAGCTCACAATATCGCCACCCAGGCTTATTAGCTTGTACTATTTTCGGCAAAGAGAGAAAGGTGGGGGGCCAAGTATAGACCCCTGGGGGACGCCAATCATCAAAGCATACTGTATAGGATCTAAGTGGTTAACAGATTACAGAAAAGCTGCAGCGTTGCGCCACCATGGTGACATTTAACTGTGACCCCATGGGAAGAGTGTGCCGTTATAAGTAAATCATAGCTCAACACTGCTGGACACGGTGATGTACTCAACACCATGCATAGATAACAATATAGGGACCAGTCAGTCCACCACAGCAGAACACGTTACAGTATATAACAAGCGCTGGAGTGTTATGGAAGAATGACGTGATCAACCAAAACAAAATGGGAGCGAGGCGATGAGGCGGGCATTTAAACCCCCTCCAGACTACAAGGTGTATCAACGATAGCCCTATATTGCAGAATATTCACTGATCATTTCCAAGCCTTCCGGCAGTATAAGCATAAGAAGGCTCTTATGGCTGTCTAATAAAACCATGTATCGCTAAAGTATATGGTATTGTGTGAAGGGATGAAAGAATGCAAAACAAAGACAATGAATAAAATAGACCCCCAAAAAAATAAATGTATGTGAATCCATGATTCTGTGTATTTCTTTTCTTGAAGAATAAACAAAATGAAACCAACAGATAGATGAATGACAGACAACAACCCGAAGCAGTGCTTGAAAAAAAAAATCTTGTCTCCCCCCCCCCCCCTTCCACCTCTTTACCTCCGCACCAAATATTAGTACAGCATAACTGTAATATTATGCACCATTAACGTGAACTTATGTAACCGAACAACAGCAATTACAGTAACATCAAAATGGTACGTCAGCAAAGAGCTGGAAATGTTTTTTTGTCATATTAATCATTATCAATATATACATATAAGATCAAGCTTTCGGTTTTGCATTCCACTCGTAAATTATTGCACAGTAAGCCACTGTGGGCTTGTCATGGTCACCCACATAAACCCCGGTATAAAAATAGAACAACAACATTAAACACACCAAACAAGTCTTCATCACATTTTTTTTCTTTCTTTTTTCTTTTTCTTTTTTGACAGGCACTGCTGTGGCCAGCCCAGCCTGAGTCTGCAAACATCAACTGTGGTGCCACAGTGTAAAAAGCATGAAGAAGTTCCTCTCGCCCGGTTGACTGTGTGTGTGCTCCTCCACGCCTGAAGAAGAATACCTTGTTTTTCCTCCAAACAGTTCATCTTATTTTCCTTTTTCCTCGGCGGTCACACATGGACAGCTTCGGCCCTGACCACCTCTCTCTCTCTCTCTCTCTCTCTCTCTCTCTCTCTCTCTCTCTCTCTCTCCCCCTCTCTCTAGCCTGATTTATACTTCGCCATACAATGCTGTCGCCCGCCGGAAATAGCTGATCTGCAAGCTCAAAACGCGCCGCGGATGCGGCGCGTTTTGAGCTTGCAGATCGGCTATTTTCCAGCACGTGACACTGTCATACGACGGAGCATAAATCTCTCTCTCTCTCTCTCTCTCTCTCTCTCTCTCTCTCTCTCTCTCTCTCTCTCTCTCTCTCTCTCTCTCTCTCTCTCTCTCTCTCTCTCTCTCTCTCTCTCTACTTGTCTTCTCCTCTGGGACGTCGGCCAGGTCCAAACAACAAGGGGATTTTTGGCATTTCTCATCACCAGTGAACCCAGTGCTTTGGCAACAACGCCAGAGAAAAGTCCGAGCCACGGGCGCAGAGGAGGATATATATCCTCAAATAAAAAGTCCTCTCTCTCTCTCACACTCCCCGAAACAGAGTAGCCCACCACGGTCACCTCTGAGAAACAGTGAAAAAAGGAGTGCGAGCGAGCGCTGTACCTTTTGCCTGGCGTGTGTGAGCGCACGACACAGGCGCACACGTGTGTGTGTGTGTGTGTGTGTGTGTGGAGCGATGGCGTGGCTTTTTTCTAGACGATGGTCTCCACCCCGATGAGCTTTGGCGTGAGGATACGCGGCGTGACGCCGTTGTTGAGGTCCTCCTCGAACTCCAGCAGCTGGCCCATGAAGTTGAGGTTGGGGGAGATGACGGGCCGCCGGGTCTTGACGAACTTGTAGGCGTCGGTCATGGTCATCCACGTGTGCTTCATCAGGTAGGCGATGACGATGGTGGCCGAGCGCGAGACCCCCGCCTGGCAGTGGATCAGGAGGCCCATGCCCGCTTGATGTGCTTCCTCTGGGGGAAACGGTGAAGAAAAGACACATGAGTCGTTTAGGGGCAGTGGTTCTCAAAGTGGGGTCCGGGGACCCCCAGGGGTCCTTGAAGGGGGGTACCCCAGCAAAATTAGTTAATAAAGCGTCACAATCGTTTTATCCACTTTATCCATATTTTATACTTTGGCTATTCAAAAATAGCAGATATACAAGCTCATAGCACGGCACCGTGCTATGAGCTTGTAGATCTGCTATTTTTGAAAAATCTCGAAAATGTGTGCAAATCTTTGAAATTTTTTTTTTCATTCTGAACTCAAATCTTTGCTTCTGGGGGTCCCTGGCACAACATATTTTCAGGTGGGGGTCCGCGGCCAAATACATATCAATTTGGGGGTCCTTGGCACGAAAAAGTTTGAGAACTACTGATTTAGGAGCAGTGGTTGTCAAAATGTTGAGCTCTGGACCATTAGCATTTTTTTTTTAATCCCACGATTTTGTAACCCCATATTTTTTTCACCCAGTGCCAATTGTCTAAGTAATCCTGGGGGAGTGTAGTGCACACTCCCTCTGCCAGCCTAGGGAGAGCTCAGAGCCAAGTTCATGCCTCCTTATGCAGCTAACAAGCTAACAAGCCTTCTTATCACCCGACGGGGGAGTTTCCCCAGTAGGACGTAGCGTCTAGCGTGTGGAAGGAACACGTTATTCCAACCAGTTCCTTTCCCCTCCATCAGGCACCCCGGCTGGCCAGGGGGAGGCGGTATAGAGACCAGGATTACTGCATGTTTTTGTGAGGGTACCTACCCTAGGGGACACGGGGAGAACATGCAAACCCACCTAGGGTATGGGCACTGATGACACGGAGGAGAGGACACGCCCCCAGCGCCCACAGCATCCCCGGCGGGAATCGAACCCAGGACCCTCTAGCTGTGAGGCGACAGCGCTACTGACAGCGCTACCGACTGCACCACAGTGCATTTTGTTTTTTATCTTCAAGGACCACCCCATCCCACCTCCCCACAGCAATAACACAGTCATACACAGTAATTTCTATTTAATTTATATATTTACAAAATATATATATGTACCGCATATATATTTAACGTGAATGATCTTAAAGCCAAATTTAAGCACTTTAAAAAACTTTTCGAATGCCTTAGTTATTTTTAGACATTTACTTTTCCCCCCCACATGGATCACCTGTAATTATGCCATGTACCACTAGTAGTCCGTGGACCACTGGTTGAGAAACAACCATTTAGATCCAAAATGTGAGAGAAAACAGCCAACTGATTCCCCCCTTGGGGAGTCACACTGCAGTACCTCATATGAGATAAATGGAACATCTGCTTTGTGCAAATGCTCAAAATACATTCACCCAAACTGGAGCACATCAGGCAAAAAATAAGAAAATCTGTCATTGCAGCGTGTCCGGCATACAATTACTCCAATGTGAGAGAGTGTTCCACCTCTATGGGCCCTATTTGGGGACAGGTGGGTCGGTGTGAGGCATGCGGCTGGTAGGCAAATTGACCAAATTGACCATTTCTGGAGGTGATTTCTTCCCCCGCCTGCGTGTGTTTGGTATTTTAGGGACGGTGTGGGAGGAGAAGTGCAGAGAAGGGCGGGTGGCAGTGGTGGAAAAAGTACTAGTTTTGACTAATAAGTAAAAGTATCAATTCTGCAATGTAGAAATACTCTGTTACAAGTAAAAGTCAGAAATTCAGAATTTACTTGAGTAAAAGTACAAAAGTATTGGTATCAAAATGTAGCCTACTTAAAGTGCCAAAGTAGAAAGTGCTCATTATGTACAATGTCCCATTTCACAAGTTTTCAAATGTATAAAAATATTTTGAAAATCGCAGATCTATAATTATTTTTTGTCCGGGTAGCTCAGTCGGTAGAGCTCTCGCCTTTAGACCACAAGGTCATGGGTTCGATCCCGGGCATCGCCAACTCAGCGTATGAGTAGCACGGCTTGGGTGCGGTAAGTCGTGCGGTAGGTACTGGGAGCTGATGGTAGGTGTGGCGCTCCACCTCAGCAATCCATCTCCCAGGGGTCTAGCGCATTGTACCGGGGACCGCGTGTTATCGGCTGATACCGACAATAAGCCTCTCCCGACCTACTTACTTACAAGCTCACAATGCGTCGCATCGCAACGCATTGTGAGCTTTTAGATCGGCTATTTTCAAATGGCCGAAAAGTATATAGGGCTGAAGTGGTTAATGTATGTTTTGTAATAATAATCAAAATCTACAAAGTAACTAGTAACTAAAGTTTCTAAATAATGTAGCGGAGTAAAAGTATAATATTTGCCATGTAGCGGAGTAGAAGTAAAAGTACTGCAAATTGGAAATACTCAAGTAAAGTAAAAATAGCTCAACATTTTACTTAAGTAAAGTACTTGAGTAAATGTACTTAGTTATTTTACACCAGTAGGGCAGAGCTCTGCAATTTCGTTGACCAACCGGCACCACAATTTCGCCGTCCGCTGTTTATATACCGTATGTTTCACTTGTCTGTTTCATCTTGGAATGGATCCCTCAAGCAAGTGCAATTGCTTTATTTTGCACTATAGGTAATAGAAATGTTATGTAGTGTTAAGGTGTAATTTATTCTGGTCCATGACCAGGACCAGGGTAACACATTTTGTTCTGTATACCTGTATGGAATGACAATAAAAGTCCTTGAACCTTGAATAACATGATTTCATATGCATTCTAAGCCACATACTGTAAGTTCAATTTTTGTATCAAACAAAACCGTAGTGTCATCACAACGCAAAGATAGGCCCGTCTTCACCTTCACCTATCCCATAACCCCGGAGGGTCGTTGGGGCACCACAGACGATCTGTTGACCAGCTCTCTCCATCCCTCTCTGTCCTCGGCAGCTCTCATTGCCTCACTGAGTTTCAAGTGAGTCCATTCTCCGATGTTGTCTTCCCATCTTTTCTTCTGTCTCCCTCGTCTCCTGCCACCTTGTACGGTGCCTTGCAGGATGGTCTTTGCAAGGCCTGAGGATCTGGTGATGTGTCCGTACCACCTCAGTTTTCGCTTTATGACAGTAGTAAGCAGGTCATCATGTGGGCCGATGGCTTGGCTGATCTTTTGCCGGACTTCCTCGTTGGTGACATGTTGGGTGTAGGAGATACCCATGAGTCTTCTGTAGCATCTCATCTCCATGCTCTGTATTCTCTTGCCTGTCACAATCATTAAATAATCGCCTGATCGGAACTATTTGAAATAGTCTCAATTATTTTTGCATAATCGTGAGAATCGTTTTGTATAAATGTAATCTTTTGGAAATTAGCAAGCTCAAAGCACGTCGCATCGTGTGTGAGTTTGTAGATCAGCTTTTTTTCACTTTTGAAAGTACCAGTCCATACCCGTCCGTGGATGTGCACAGTCAAAAGTATTTTCAGACTTTGGGTTATACACAGTAGCCTATATAAATAGCCTTAGTTAAACTTTGGGAGACCAAGTTTGTTGCAGAATGGCATTGATTAAGACAGATAGTCTAGGGCTATGGGAGAGAGAGTTGTTAAGAGGTCAGCGTGGAATGGGCACATTATCAAATGAAATAAATCTTTTTTTGAGGCAACTGGTCCGCGGAACCCAAGTGGTCTGCGAAGCATTCGCTGGGGGTCCTCTGCCACACACACACACACACACACACACTCACTCACTCACTCACTCACTCACTCACTCACTCACTCACTCACTCACTCACTCACACACACACACACACACACACACACACACACACACACACACACACACACACACACACACACACACACACACACACACACACACACACACACGCACACGCACACGCACACGCACACGTTGTCCTCGAGAGAGAAAAGTTTTTGTCCCGGCCGGCTCGTGTCCTCTCTCAACATGACTTGAAATAATGTACTTTCTGACACGTGGTGAGATTGCACATAATAAGCGCCAGTGGTGGAAAGTAACTAAGTACATTTACTTAAGTACTGTACTTAAGTACAATTTTGAGGTATTTGTACTTTACTTGAGTATTTCCAATTTCCAATACTTTTACTTCTACTCCACTACATCTCAGAGGCAAATATTATACTTTTACTCCACTACAATTATTTGAAAACTTTAGTTACTAGTTACTTTGCAGATATAAATTATTACAAATTATAAAACATACATTAACCACTTTAGCCCTATTTTATACATAGGCTATTTGAAAATAGCCGATCTACAAGCTCACAACGCGTCGCGATTGTGAGCTTGTAGTTCTGCTATTTTCAAACATTTTAGTACTTTTACTTTGGGTACTTTAAGTACATTTTGATACCAATACTTTTGAATTCCGGACTTTTACTTGTAACATAGTACTTCTACATTGCAGTATTGATACTTTTACTTAAGTAAAACAGTCAAGTACTTTTTCCACCACTGCTCAACGTGACTTGAAATAATGTACTTTCTGACACGTGGTGAGATCGCACATAATAAGCGCTGCGACCGTTGCTTCAATGCCCGAGTAAACAATGTACTACACGCTCATTGCTCTAATATTGGCACCGAGAGCTGCAGCCCGTAGCTAATATTATTAAATGCATGGGTTGTTTTGGTATGTACATTATTTATTTTTATTATTGGTACCGGCCATTGTCAGTTACAAGTTTGCCATATCTGTCATATCAAGTTTGTCATAAAAAAACACAATTAAATCATTCATCACAATAATTTGTACAACAATTAATCGTCAACCAGAATGTCACGATGGTGACAGCCCTAGGCATAATATTCTCCTTCATGAAAGGCTTACTGCTTGGTCAACTATTATATATCAATCAATTATATAATATACTTATTGTTTGAACCGTTTCTGAACCACTTTCAGCCTGGTTAGAAAGGTTAAACGTACCCTGCTCATTTTGTGAGCTTGTAGATCAGCAATTTTCCATCCATGGATGGAGAGTCCCGGTGGACTGTCTTTAGGCTGTTACCTGTTGTTAAAGTTATACTTTAACTATAACAATACTTACAAAGTTATAGTTTTAAAAATTGTTCTGGATGGAAAAGTCCAAACCACAACTATAACGAAGACAGCAGTGAACGATATAGTTATTTTTATCGTTTATAGTCATAGGCAACATTTCTCATGGATAGGTCACACGGGACAGACAAAAAAAATGACCTCCTGGGCAGAGACATCTGCTTAGAGTCCGCTATATCGTTGGTTCTCAAAGTGGGGTCTGGGGACTACCAGGGGTCCTTGGGAGGGTTCCAGGGGGTGTTAATATAGCATCACAATAATTTTAACCACTTTAACCTTTTATACTTTGGCTATTAAAAAATAGCAGATATACAAGCTCATAGCGCGGCACCGAATGCTATATGAGCTTATAGATCTGCTATTTTTGTAAAATCTTGAAAATTTGTGCAAATCTTTGAATATAATATTTTTTTAAGCGAACATTTGTAACTCAAATCTTTGCTTCTGGGGTGGTCCCTGGAGCGAAATATTTTGAGATGGGAGTCCGTTGGGGGTCCTTGACATGAAAAGGTTTGAGAACCACTGCGCTGTCTAGTTTATCAACTACATGAATCCTATAGCGTCCCTATTTCATGGGCATGTCATAATTGGTGAACATTCAGCAAAAATAGACAAACATTCAGCGAAAATAGCTGATCCATAAGCTCACAATGCTTTTGGATCGGCTATTTTCGCCAAGATTTGGTGTTGAGGGGAAAGAAAGGAGGTGACCAATTGAGCGACGGGGGACCGCGGTCAACGAAGTATTATACAATAGGGTTGAATTGGTTATGCAACTATGAAGCGGGCTTCACACTGAGAAAACACTTCTCACAGGACCAGTGCCAGACTCTTATTAAGTGCATCTGGTATTTCCTCCCAAGATAATTCTACATCATCTGCTCTTGGCGTCTGTTCGAGTTGCTGTAGATTCTTTGGCTACGCGTCTCCTGCAAAAGGGCACCAGTTTGACACCGCGTTTCCAAAGATTTTATGACACTGTGTTAGAGCTGCAACCATTGATTATTCTATTAGAGATTATTCTATCGATAACTTTTTTTATTTGAAAAATAAATTATATAAAATATATATGTTTTTAAAACCTGTATTATCAAGCAATCGATTAAAGGTATGGTAAGCGATATTTTTCGGTATTTTTTTTGGTTTCGTTAAAAAGTTTAAAGTACTATATTCTGATAGTAATCATTGCTACAGAGCGTTTGTTCGGTCACAGGGGTCTCTCCAGCTCTTTAGTAAACAGATTATAGTACATTTTCAGGTAGGTGACAAAATGTAAGCCAATCAGGAGAGAGCACTGAAAATGCGTTTTCTGTTTAATCAAGAGCTGGAGAGACATGGGAGACTCCTTTTACTGAACAAACACTCTATAGCAATGAGTACTATCAGAATATAGAGTTATTTAACACTTACTTTAACCAAAGTAAATCACTTACCCTACCTTTAACCACTTGAAATATATTTTTTTAAATATGAAAAAACTGAAAAAAGGTTTAGTATCAGGATCTTATACAACTCAGGGGCATATTTATTGCGTTGGACTGTCATATGGCGAGCTGACCTGGATAATATGGCCCACCCGCCGTCCCACTGTTGCTTCAAGCCAGTTCGTCTGTTTCCCCAGAATAGGGCTCTCAGTTTCTTTTCTTTTTTAGAAAATATTATTTTATAGCATTTCTGCTTTATTTCACACAACGGTCTGCCGTAAGAGAGAGGTAGCAGACAGAAAGAAGGGGTTATGATGACACAGCAAAAAGTCAGGCCGTCCGGGATTTGAACCAGGGACACACTGAAGGCATTTTGTGCCATATGTGGTAAATGCACCCTAACCTTTCAGCTATTGGGTCGCCCCGGTGCCCCGTAGCTTCTAAGATGCCAGGCTGCATAATGTCGTCTCTGTCAGGTGGAAACCTCATATGTCCAAAACTGTTACTTATCAGGATTAAAATAGAATAAATAAATAGCAAAAGTAGCAGATCTACAAGCTCAAAAAAAAAGTTTCGAGCTTGTGGATCTGCTTTTGTGTGACGCTGTAGTATGATCAAGTAGGGTGTTAATTTACGGGGGGGAAATTGTTTAGAGGAGATCAGAGGTTTCTGCCCGACAACAACGATATATCGTAGGCCTACAGCAGACCCTGATGAGTTCATATCTATTTGTTTGTATCAGCTGCAGCCAAACTACAGCTTACTGTAACAACGTAATATAAGGACTCATACTAGGTCTGCAACTATTGATTATTCCTTAGTGATTACTAGTGATTATTCTAAAAGGAAGCCAAACCAAAATAAGTTTTACTCTTATGTATCTGTACACAAGATGTAACAATAAATACAACCTTGAACCTTGAATTCTATGGATTCTTTTTTGTTGTTTTTAGTTTTTTGGATTAATAGAATAAATCGATTTATATATTTGTTGAACGGCCTCACTCAAAGAATTTCGATCTAAAGAAATCGCCGATCTACAAGCTCACAACGCCACCTGGTGCCACACATTGTGAGCTTGTAGATCTGCTATTTTAGCTATTTTTGAAAAAGTTTTGAAATGTAAAAGAATTAAGAATGAATACATAAAAATCCCCCCCCCCCCAAATCAATCGAACAACTTTTTCCCCTACCGATGAATTCGAACGCCTCCTCAAAGTACTGCCGCAGGTTCTGCTTGTTGCTGTCGGTGGCGGGCAGCCGCTTGTAGCTGAACAGGCCCGTGTCGTAGTGGTAGAGCGGCAGGTGCGTGGTGACGTTGAGGACGAAGCCGATGTTGGTGCGCTGCAGGAGGCCCAGGTCCTGGGCGTCGTGCTCGTTCCCCAGGAACAGGAAGGGCAGGATGGGCGTCAGCACGGCGTTCTCGATGTCCGGCGTGGAGGGCAGGGAGTGAGGTAGCGGTAGCGCCCCCGTCAGGCCGACCGCCCCGCCGCCGGGGTCCAGGCCCTCGTGGAGGTGCAGCGAGTGGTCACACAGGTTCTCGTGGCTCTGCCTGAAGCAGCTAAGGCCTCCTGTGTGTGTGGAACCAAGAGACAAGGAGAGAGGAAGATGGAGCAAACGGTCAAAACAATCAACGTTCATGCAGTCTTTGTTTGACTCACCCCAGGTTCAGTGTGGTAGTGGTCTCGCGTAGCCAGACAACTATTCCACAATCTCCGAATGCTATATAGCATCAAACGTTTTCATATCATGGACCCCCAAATTGACCCTTATTAGCCCGCGGAACCCCATTTGAAAAGATATGCCAGGGACCCCCATAGGAGAAGATTTTTACGGCTGTAGCAGTGATTCTCAAACATTTATACAGTATCAAGAACCGTGCATGAAGCCATGGACCCCCATTGAATGGGATTTTTATCTCTGGGACCCCAATCTACACTGTAAAATCAGTGCTAATTTAACTCTGAGAGTGTACAAAACGGGTCCATTTGGTTCCATTTGTGCACTCTCAGAGTTTCAGACCCATAAGGGCCCATTTGGTTCCTAACTATCTATCATTTAGCTGCAGACCCCCTGGAACTCCCTCAAGGACCCCATTTTGAGAACCAATGATATAGAGTCTGGAACTATACCTTCCAAAAAACGAGAACAGAAGCTGTCATCTGTTCGTCATTTCCGTTCACCAAAATATATGTTAAAATATCTTAACATTTTATTTTAGAATTTCCATTTCTATTAAGAAGGAAGCAATATATGCTCTGATTATTTTGATTTATGTTAGGACAGATTTGCGCGACTGTAAGACGAAACGGAAGTGGGAAAATTGTGGGAGGCAACAGTCTGGCCCGCGAGACTAGGGTGGTAGTAGGTGACTCTGAAGTTACAGTCAAGGAAGTGTTACACACACACACACACACACACACACACACACACACCCACACACACATAATTCAATTTCAATTCAATTCAAAGTGCTTTATTGGCATGAGAAAACATACGTTTACATTGCCAAAGCAGAAAGCACAATACAACAATACAGCAATACAAAAATATGTACATTTGAAAGTCAGAATCTTCAATAGATCACACCCCCCCCCCCCCCACACACACACAGACACACAGACACACACACACACACACACACACACACACACACACACACACACACACACACACACACACACACACACACACACACACACACACACACACACACTCACCATGCCGGCTTACCATGTCAAACTTTATCTTTGCCACGGACATACACAAAATAAGAGGTCAATAATATCACCAGAATCACAGACCTATAGCCCTAAATGTATACTAGTGGACTTCTAATGTGTAAAATGATAGTACAGTATTTCTGCATTAATTAAACACTTAGGATGACCCCTGCTCTCAAGCTTTAATTGTCCTTTTGATAGACACAAATGTTCATGAACAGTATATCGTCTCTGTCGGGGTGGAAACCTCATTATGTCCAAAACTGTTACTTTTCAGGATTCAGGATGCAAAAGTAGCAGATCTACAAGCTCAAAATGCGCCACGTTTCGTGCTTGCGGATCTGCTAGTTTTGATGCTTTTGTGTGACGCTGTAGTATGATCAAGTAGGGTATACATAAAAAAAAAAACACAACAAGTTTGAATATGGAGATAAGAGGTTTCTGCCCGACAGCAACGATATGCATTTGTGCCAATCAATCAATCAACCAATCAATCAATAAATCATTGTGAGGCCACAGGAAGTCACATTTGGTCATTTAGAATGAGACGAACGGGGCCAAACCAAGCCCCCAGAGCCGCGGTAGAACAGTGAAGCGGCCGTCGCCTGGTGGTCAAATCTGGGATTGCAATACTTCCACATTTAAAACGCCACTGTGCATGCTTCTACGGTTTGAAACCCTAGTGCGCCTGCTCGGTGCTCAAGACTTCCGCATTTGGGGCACCCAAATTTGGTGCCCATAAATGCGGAAGTAGAGTGAGTAGGGTGCTTCAAACGCCAGTGAGCAACTTTCATTGAAATGAATAGCTGTGGGCGGGGCAGTCCGCCCTCTAGATATATTACATTATATTATAACTGGGCCAAACCCTGGATAAAATCTTTCTCATGTAGCTCTGTGTGGGCAGCGCTGCCACAACCATGAGTTCACTACCCACTGGGGGCTTTCCATGCTAAAAATGTCTGTATGCTCTCATCATGCTACTGTAGGCATTCACCACAAGTGGCATCATGTTATGACAGCATTATGACAACAACTGAGCTCTTTGCATTCCGGTCCGATAAGAGTTAAAAATAACGGACTACTAACCACTCGCCAAAGAGTTTCGAAGAAGGCGTTCAAAACTAGTTCTATAAAGAACACCGGTTCTCAGCGCGGGGTCCGGGGACCTCCAAGGAGGGTTCCAGGGGGTCCTCAGTTAAAGTAGTTAATGTAGGCATCACAATTATCTTAACCACTTTATCCATTTATATGTTGGCTATTAAAAAATAGCAGATGCGCAAGCTCACAGCGCGTCACTTTGTCCCACACTGCAAGCTTGTACTGTAAGTCTGCTATTTTGACAATTTCTCTCTTCAGCAGGTCCCTGGCACAAAACCTTTTCAGATGGGGGTCCGCAGCCAAATAAATATCAATTTGGGGGTCCTTGACATGAAAAGGTTTGGGAACCCCCTGGCTTGATGTATAGCAAACTGGGGGTCCTTGAAAGTACCAAAGGTTGAGAATCACTTTCCTATGGGCAACAAGAAGCAATGGATTTATACTTGTACCATATAGTCATTTGAATGGCTTCATAACACATCAGTACGCGGAGGATTTGCAGTCCTTTCTATTTCAATTCCGTTTTCGATTCATAAAGGTACGGCCATGGTGGTCGATCACCTAACGACCGGTCGCATCCCCATTCATCATCTTAAGAATGAGAAATGGCTGAGATGGCCTCCAGCACTCCTGGTGCTGCCCTCACCACTCGACAAATAGCTTCCATTATGTTCCTCAGACTAGTCAAACTCTCAGCTAAATAACTATTTAAGCCTGTCTCTTTTGCTAAGACATCTGCACTTCTTCACATATAATCCTGTAATATTGACATAATGTTGGCTGCGAGGACGACATGGTCAGTTAAGAATGATGTCATACTTAGGCTATGTGTTCAGACTGGCGGCGCAAATGTTTGTCTTTAATATTACTTGGCCAAAGTTTCAAAGAAAGACTTTCTGCTGGTTTACTTACATATTTACACAGAGTTATTAACACCCAGACTCCTATTCTTTCTTTTTTTCTTTTCACAATAATACAACTTATTGCTCAAATATCTCCACACATAATCCACTCGTGGGGCGAGAGGTGGACAGATAACTTTACCTATACCTAAGTCCAATAGAGCTGCATTTTATGGTCAATTGTACTGTGGAAGAATAGTCTTCCAAGTGATATTAGTAACGTCAAAGAAAAGTTTTAAAAGGAAACTTAGACTTCATATACTGTACACTCAAAACATACAA
This sequence comes from Gymnoscopelus braueri, assembly GCF_963280865.1. NCBI lineage: Eukaryota > Metazoa > Chordata > Actinopteri > Myctophiformes > Myctophidae > Gymnoscopelus > Gymnoscopelus braueri. The sequence continues at coordinate 8,421,181 of NC_137616.1, read as the reverse complement.
TATCATCTTTCTTACGTACCAGATTGATAGAACTACTTTTTTTTGTTTTTTTAATCTGTTGTATCCATGTTGGTATCTCTTTTTATACTTGACTTTTGTCCCCAACTTTTTTTTGTTGTTGTTGTTTTTAGATTTTTTTTGTGATACTATACTGTTTTTATGTTTATTAAAGGGATAGTTCACCCCCAAAATGACTTTTTTTCTATCGATTAGTCGAATTCAAGTCTCCATGGGGTGACTAATCAATAGAAAAAAAGTAGTAAAGGTTTTTTGGGTGAACTATCCCTTTAATGTCTTGGACCCCCCCAGGAAGATAATGGGGATCCATATAAATAAACAAATAAACAAAACAAAAAAAGTTTGGCCCATCTGGATTGGAATCATATTGATTTGATCATGTCTTGAACAGCTAAAAAAACTGCGGCTATTTGCGCAGAGCGACGTGGTCATACGACAAAGTAAAGGTTAAGCATTATTGCGCAGGTCTGTGTCGTTACCTTGTTTACCACAATGCAACCAACAACAAATCCAACCTGATCGCGTGCTCAGTGTGGACAGTTAGTCCTAGACTTGCATACTCACGATACCGATACCGATACCGATACCGATACCGATACCGATACCGATTCTACTCGACACCGCTGCACCACCAAGTACAAATCAGGCGTTTCTTTTAGAGTTGTTCCGATACCGATACCAGTATTGGAAAAGCTGATACTGCCTAAAATGCTGGTATCGGTGAGTAGATCAGTGGCTCTCAAACCTTTTAATTTCAAGGACCCACATAACTCTGAGAGTGTACAAATGGAACCAAAATGGACGAGTTACAGACAAAAAAGATGTAAGGAAGCAAAGAACCCTGAGAGTCCCTGGACCCCGCTTCAGACATCCCATCCTGGAGAAAATCATTTCCGTGCGCGCACACGAAAATGTTAGTTTTATTTTACGGGTTTTGGTACTTTTTTGGGGGTTTTATTTCGGTTTAAAAATTGATATAGATAATAAATTGGCAACAGCAGCAGCAGCTGCGCTGTGCTTTTTTTTGCAAACTGTTAATAAAGTATTCAATCAAAGCTACAAAGAGGGCATAAGTGTTTTAGCTGAGCTTAATCAACAATGCTGCCAGCTTAACATACCTCGAGCAATTGAGAAGTCACTGTTACTGTACATACAGTGCAACGGGTAAAAGTGTCATTATTTTAGACACGGGTAACTCCTTGAGTACTGTGTATATATCTGTTTCTCTCCGTCTCTGCATCTGAGACCAGTTCGTCACTTTTAGACGCCCACTCCTCCCACAGCGAATGACATTAATTCATTTTGTCAGATTAGCAGTTCAGCGACGAATGAGAACAAAGAAGAGGTAAAAAAGAATTGCATTGCAGGTTGCAGATCCGGTCTGTGTGTGCCCCATGTGTGCAAACCGAGACAGTAGGCGGTCTCTAGACCGGATCTGAGCAATGAGAAGTAAATAGGAACCGTTCTCCCGCAAATCCACCATTTGATCGCCTGGTCGGCATTTGCGGGAGATTTATGGTCGCTACGCGGGTGTCCGGGAGTGGACGCTAATTCCCGGGAGACTCCCGGAACTTCCGGGAGAGGTGGGATGTCTGCCACTTTGAGAACCACTGTTCTAGATCTTAAAGGGATAGTTCACCCAAAACACATTTTTTTTCCCCTATCGATTAGTCACCCCATGGAGACTTGAATTCATGGATTTTTTGTGTGTTTTTGTCACATTCCTAAGCCAATAATTTGATGACCAGAGGACCGGTAGGCAGCGGTTCCATAGGAGACACAAAGGACACTATTTGTGTCTCCTACCGGAACCGCTGCCTGTCAAAATATCCATGAATTCGGTATCGGGAAGGGAAAAATGGTGTTGTTTCTTACCAGTTATAGTTTCAGTTAGTGTGAGTGTTGCACCTGTTGGCTTTCAGTGGGTGGGTGGGTGGGAGGGGGGTCCGACCACACAGAGTATCAGTTTGTGTATTGTTCATATTACAAGTGTTGACATCACGCCAAGTGAGGTCATTGTCAATGTACTCAAAACATCTCCATGGTAACTGGGCAGGTGGGGGATCTCCTGTCAACTGTGGTCACTCTGTGTGTGTGTGTGTGTGTGTGTGTGTGTGTGTGTGTGTGTGTGTGTGTGTGTGTGTGTGTGTGTGTGTGTGTGTGTGTGTGTGTGTGTGTGTGTGTGTGTGTGTGTGTGTGTGTGTGTGGTAAAAAGTACTCTGATGTTTTACTTTAGTACAAGTAGAAATATGTGTTATACTCTGTTGGTAAGTAAAAGTCCTGTATTTTACCTGAGTAAAAGTACAAAGGTATTGGCATCAGAATAGACTTTGAGCACCAAAGTAAAAGTACTGAAATCTTAAAAAAAAAAATATCTGTAGACGAGAGAGCTTTTAGATCTGTAGACAAACTATACAATTGGTTGATGTATGTTTTGTAATAACAATCTAAATCTACAAAGTAACGTGTAACTAAAGTTTTCAAGTAGTTGTAAAAAGTACAATTTTACCTCTGAGAAGTATGGAGAGAAAAAAAAAGTCAAAGTACCTCAAAATGGTACTCATGAGTACAGTACTTGAGTAAATCTACCTCCACCACTGTGTAAGAGTCATAAAACAGACCAACCGATACCCCTGAACAAAACCCCTCATAAAGGCTCTTGTGTGATGTCATAACCAGTGTTGCCATGTCTGCTTATTATAAGCGACTTATACTCAGCTTCTTTTTTTTGTATAGGTTCCTTGTAAATATTGGTAGTTGCTAGTAGTTTTTTTTTGGGCTTGTTTTTAAAGTTGAGTTATTTGGGCTTGCTTCCAATTTCTTTTTTATTATTCTTTTATAGTTATCAAACATTTGCATGTCAAGGATGCCCCAAATCATTGTATTTCTCCGCAGATCTGTACATATGTTTTATTGCTAGTAGTGTTGATGATGTAGAGGATATTTTTTTGTATATTCTTGTCTTTAAATGTCTCTATGAATTGAATACACAGGACCACAATGGAAATAAGCCCTCAGGGCTTTTTTGTGTTATCCTTTTAGCACCATTGTATAATCGTACCACTGTACAATTTGCAAACTGTTAATAAAGTATTCAGTCAATCAATCAATCAATCAATCAATCAAGACCCCCATCTGAAAAAAATAAATAATATTCCAAATATTTCACTTTGAAAATAGCAGATCTACAAGCTCACAACGCATCGCCAACACGACACATTGTGAGCTTGTAAATCTGCTATTTTCAAATATCCGATGTATATAGGTTTAAAGTGGTTATGTAGCCTGCTTAGTCACTTCTTTTGGGCATAGACCTGGCTGCTTATTTCTCTCACGAAATCTGGCAACGTAACTACACAATGACAGAACAGGCCCTGCTGAGCTGAACCTTGGGTGACACAGGGGAATTCCAGTGGAGTTGACTTTAAGCTTATTATTCTGCAACGGTACATGTATTTTACGTGGGTTTATGAGAGTGCGAGCTCTGAAGATATCACTGCCAGAACTAAATGATAAGATGATACAGCCATGTTGTTATGCACAGCCTTTACTAAACAACTACAATGTTTGAGGCTTCAGCCCCGATCGGAGCCCCATTGACTACCGATATAATATTAAAGTTAAGTATTTAAAAAACGTATAAAACATTATGTGAAAAGAAAATTCAGTGGCCTACTCCAAAGTTTGGATTTGCTCACACATACACACGCATGCACTCACGCACGCACCCACGCACCCACGCACGCACACACAAAGACCGACACAGTTATGAGCAGCTAGCCTGAAGAGCCATGCTGTCAAAATACAATCGTGTCTAGTGCCTAAAACATTATTTCTGCCATTTCAAGCAATGTGGGTACAATGAAGTTGGTCTTTCCCTTAAGTGTTAGAGCTCATAATAAAAGAGAAATTAAAAATGAAAAGTCAGGTTCGTCGGAATTTTCTCTTTTATCATTCTTTATATCGTTGCTGTCGGGTAGAAACCTTGGATCTCCTTCATAATTAAATGCCCTACTTCATCATACAAGAGTGTCACACAAAAGCAGTGAACATAGTAGATCTACAAAGCCTCACAACATGTCGCAATGCAACGTTGCGAGCTTGTAGATCGCCTATTTTCACTATTTTTAAATGTTTTCTTTTGAAATAACAACAAAAAAGGAAGGGTTTTGGACATACAAGGTTTCCACCTGACAGCGATGATATATTAGTCCTCCACCACCACCATAACGAGACATATCCAGTGATTTTATTTGTTAGACAAGATACTACTAATGACAGAATAATGTTCTTGTGGGTGTGGCTATATACTGTACTGGCTACTGTACTGTACGTTATGTGACTATGACTTTATCTATTGTAGGGCTGTTGGAAAGCATCTGTGTTATTTTATACTTTGGCTATTCAAAAACAGCAGATCTACAAGCTCATAGCGCGTCACTTTGTGCCGCGCTATGAGCTTGTAGATCTGCTATTTTTGAAAAATCTTGAAAATGTGTGCAAATCTTTGAATACATATACTTCTAAAGTGACATTTTGTAACTCAAATCTTTGCTTCTGGGGGTCCCTGGAACAAAACATTTTCAGACGGGGGTCGGCGGCCAAATACATATCATTTTGGGGGTCCTTGAGATGAAAAGGTTTGAGAACCACTGATACAGGCTACTGTAGCAACATAAGTTTTTCAGAAAACTGTTAGGATTCTTTTTTGTTTTTGTCGCATTCCTATCAAATTATTGGCTTAGGAATGCGACAACAACTAAAAAATAACCATGAATTCAAGTCTCCATGGGGTGACTAATCGATAGAAAAAAAGTTATTTTTTTGGGGGTGAACTATCCCTTTAATGGGTTAAGGTGGCTAGTTCAGAGGCAACACACAAACTCCACACGGAACTTTGAAAGGCCCCTTTATTTCGACTCACCCTGAGCCAGCATCTTTGTGTTCAGAATGCACTCAATTGACAAATAGTCACCCTTTTTTCATAGCAGCGCCAGAATAACAGACTCTCCAAAAAGCAGCACACATTGTGCAGAGATGAGGTCTGTGGAGTGTGACCGTCTGTCATTATCTCTGACTAAAGTCACACAGAATAAGACCATACAATGTCTCTCTCTCACTTTCACAACCCAGTGGCTCAGTTCCCGCTTGGAGGCAGTGGTGGGAAAAAGTACTCCATTGCTCTACTTAAGTAAAAGTATCAATACTGCAATGTGGAAATACTCTGTTACAGGTAAAAGTCAGTAATTCAAAATTTACTTTAGTATTAATTTGTACTTAAAGTACAAAAGTATTGGTATCAAAATGTACTTAAAGTACCAAAAGTAAAAGTAGTCATTATGCAGAATGTCCCATTTCAAGTTTTCAAATGTATAAAAATCTTTTGAAAATAGCAGATCTACAAGCTCACAAGCTTCGCGACGCATTGTGAGCTTGTAGATCGGCTATTTTCAAATGGCCGAAATGTATACAGAGCTGAAGTGGTTAATGTAGGTTTTGTAATGATAATCAAAATCTACAAAGTAACTAGTAACTAAAGGTTTTCAAATAAATGCAGTGGAGTAAAAGTGCAATATTTGGATCCGAGATGTAGTGAAGTAGAAGTAAATGTATTGGAAATTGGAAATACTCAAGTAAAGTACAAATACCTGAAAATTGTACTTAAGTACAGTACTTGAGTAAATGTACTTAGTTACCTTCCACCACTGCTTAGAGGTTTTTTTTTTTTTTTACTTTACTGGAGTATTTCCAATTTTCAATACTTTTACTTCTACTCCACTACATCTCAGAGACAAATATTGTTTTTGTATTTTACTCCACTATAATTATTTGAAAACTTTAGTTACTAGTTACTTTGTAGATTTAGAATATTATTACAAAACATACATTAACCACTTCAGCCCTATATACATTTCGGCCATTTGAAAATAGCCGATCTACAAGCTCACTTGTAGATAATACACTTTGAACTTGTGAAATGGGACATTCTGCACAATGAGTCATTTTACTTATGTACTTTTACTCTAGTACATTTTGAATATGGGACTTCTACTTGTAACAGAGTATATCTACATTGCAGTATTGATACTTTTACGTAAGTGAAAACATGTGAGTACTTCTTCCATCTGGAAATCACCTCTCCCTCTCTCTCTCTCTCTCTCTCTCTCTCTCTCCCTCTCTTTCTCTCTCTCCCTCGCTCTCTCTCTCCGTCCCTCTCTCTCTCTCTCTCTCTCTCTCTCTCTCTCTCTCTCTCTCTCTCTCTCTCTCTCTCTCTCTCTCTCTCCCTCTCTCTCTCCCCCACTCTTGGCTTTTCACACCATGTACCAACTCTTTCCACTGCTAACCATAAACAAACTGACATTTTGTTTATTACATACCTCTTATCTCCATATTTTAACTTTTTATGTTTTTTTTTGTAAATTAATGGCCCCTACGAGCTTGTAGATCGGCTATGTTTTTTTTTATTCTGAAAAGTTACAGTTTTGGACATATGAGGTTTCCACCACACAGCAACGATATATATTATGTATATATATATATATATATATATATATATTTTTTTTTTAAATATATATCTTGAAAGTATTACGCATTTTCTAACACATATATATATACATTATATATTATATATATATATATATATATATATATATACACACACACACATCAGGCCTCAGTAGAGTCACATGTATTTGGCCGCGGACTCCTAACAGATTTTTTTTGTGCTAGGGACCCCCAGAGGAGAAGATTTGTGTTAGAAAATGCGTAATACTTTCAAGATATATATATCTTTTTTCAAAAATAGCAGATGTACAAGCTTGCAGCGCGGCACGAAGTCACACGCTCTGAGCTTGTATATCTGCTATTTTTGAATAGCCAATGTGTCAAATGTGGACCCCCCCAGGACCCCTCTTTGAGAACCACTGCACTACAGTGCACAAAAATAATTGCTGGGTCCCAAGAGGATAGTGCAGAATGTCTTCAAGCAGTATTATTAACATAAATAATAAGTCAATCATAGAAAAAGGTTTAGCAGAGGCCCGCACTGAAGCCCATCAAATCATCATTACCTGCAGAGGCTTGTGGCCAAACATGTCCGCAAGTGAATATTAGATGCAAATGATTTGATCCTCTCCTATTCTGTCTTTTTATTCAGTGTGCAAAATATTTTTATGAGACCTTATTGGAAAGCCAACAAACTGTTTATGAGAACACAGAGAGAAGACAATCATAGGGCAAGTTGAAGACATAATATCTTCATAAATAATAATTCACCACTGATGCCCGCCATGGCCAAACATACTATTACTGCTGCTGCTGCTGCTGCTGCTGCTGCTGCTGCTACTACTGTCTGCTACTACTGTCTACTACTACTACTACTAATAATAATAATAATAGGCCTTCGTCAAAGGACCTAAACATAGATTCAAACATGTACCCACACATATTGGTCAATTATTAACACAACATCCTCCATGGGTGCTCATTGTTCAGGCTTTACATTGTGTCATCTATGGGTTGTTATATAACAATTCTGTGTTTATGACTGAATCCACACAACGTTTTTTAAAACACATCTAAATTATTATTATTATTATTATAACCTTTATTTAACCATTAAAAACCACATTGGATCACATATGCGAATAACATTTGGATGTGATTTGCTGATGAGAGTGGTTATTTTCCCTTCGGAGATTAATAAAGTATTTCTATTCCATTCCATCTATTCTATTCTATTCTATTCTATTCTATTCTATTCTATTCTATTGTTAGTGAAGTCTCTTTTCTAAGTGTGAAAAATTACACAGCTTTACCAGAATGACAGTTCAGGTCAATACAAATGACAACCATATAACATCCGTGAAAACGCACCTACTACCCAGAGAGCTCCAAGGACAAGAATGGAGGACTAGATTTAACAATATAAAAGGAACAAGTCAATGCTAAGCCCGAGTGGGCTACATTCATTTCCATTGATATAAGCTCAGAGTTGCTATAATTCAATGTGTGAATATATTATGTACTGTAGTATAAATACCAGGAATCAATGTAGGCTATGTATGTATTAGGGATGGGACGATATGAAAATTACATGTCACGATTATTGCGGCAAGAAATAATTGCGATTAACGATAATATCGCGATAATCAAAATATGCTTAAAACGTACTTTTGTTAACCACTTGAACCCCCAGCATCCCTATTCTGGGGGGAACCTTCGGCAAAAATAGCCGATCTACAAGCTCACAACGGTTGCAACGCGTTGTGAGCTTGTAGATCTAGAATTTTTGGCGAATCGGATTTTGCGAAGAGTGAAATAAGAGCGTACCAAATGTGCTCCTTACAGGTCAGTTTTATCAAGTATAGATGGTTTAAGTTGTACTGAATTTGCAGTTCGACAAAAGCTAAGGACAATGAGGACAATTTCACGATAAATTAAAATCTCCACGATTATTGTGAGTGTTTTTTAATCACGATAAACGATAATAACGCTTATCGTCCCATCCCTAGTATGTATGCCAGTCCTTCACGTATATCGAGAGAGCCGTTCATCCGATCAACTTGGCACTAGGTTGGTGTACAGCTGAGGACCAAAGGGAGGGCAGTGTTGAGTGGATTGGATGAGCGGTTCTCCAGAAGAACCGTCCCGCTCCGTACGGGCACACGTTCCGAACGGTGGCCACCACGAGCCACATGAACCCTAAGTGTCCCTCTCCTGGGCATGTCATATAGGCGAGGATTTGGCAAAAATAGGCAAACATTTGTCGAAAATAGCCGAGCGTGCAGATCGGCTATATATGTTCGGTGAAGAGATTTGGTGTATAGGGGAAAAAGGAGGGGACCAAGTACCCTCGGTCAACTCAAGTATGTAGGGCCTAAGTGGCTAAAGGATATACTTATATGACATGGTTGACTCGGGGTGGAAGGAGAGATATGGACAGACACTTGCTGGGCTGATGAGAATGAGGCAGAAAACACTGGATTCCCTCAGCAGCACAACACTGCCTGCATTTCATGAGAATTCAATCTGCCTGCTGGAGACTCAGTGCTGTCTGCTCCTTCAAATGGACCGAGGCTCACACACACACACACGCGTACACGCACGCACGCACGCACGCACGCACGCACGCACGCACGCACGCACGCACGCACGCACGCACGCACGCACGCACGCACGCACGCACGCACGCACGCACGCACGCACGCACACACACACACACACACACACACACACACACACACACACACACACACACACACACACACACACACACACACACACACACACACACACACACACACACACACACACACACACACACACACACACACACACACACACACACACACACAGAAGATAGGAGCCTCCTCCATCAAACAGGGAGGGGAAGGGAGAGGAGGGGAGGGGAGGAGAGGAGAGGAGGGGAAAGGAGAGGAGAGATATGGAGGTGCTGTGATCTCACTGCAAGACGGTGTCTAGAAGGCATATGACAGGCACTCACCACCCAGACCCCAAACCGGGCATGCTTGTCCAACATCACATGCACGCACGCACGTGTGTGCACACACACACACACACACACACACACACACACACACACACACACACACACACACACACACACACACACACACACACACACACACACACACACACACACACACACACACACACACACACACGCATGCACACACGCACACACACACAAAACACCAAACACCAAACACCAAACACACCAAAGATAGAAGTCATGGCTCCAGCCCAGGGACGTCTAACTCAACAGGACTCCCTATTTACTAACAGCTGATACAAATTCCTGAACACTCAAAGCATGTTATATACTCAGCTAGGGCTGTGTGTGTGTGTGTGTGTGTGTGTGTGTGTGTGTGTGTGTGTGTGTGTGTGTGTGTGTGTGTGTGTGTGTGTGTGTGTGTGTGTGTGTGTGTGTGTGTGTGTGTGTGTGTGTGTGCGTGTGTGTGGGCTTGCGCGTGTTTGTGTGTGTGTGTGTGTGTGTGTGTGTGTGTGTGTGTGTGTGTGTGTGTGTGTGTGTGTGTGTACAGCTTGCTACAACATGCTAGGCTGGTGATTATGCCTCATTAACATAGGTCAGAAGGTGCTCTGCAGTGCATTTCCAACTGCTGTAATATTACTGGACATTATATTGAAATATGACTGATTGTAGTGCCGGGCAATTAACCGAAAACATATCGAAACCAATGTTTGGTCTTGATCTTGCTGATTTAAATTTCTTATGTATCAATGAATCGACATGAAAAAAGTCTAATAGATTTTGTAGAATAAACTATATCGATTAGACCGATTAACCACTTAACCCTGCATCATACTTCGGTGTACAATGGTGGCGTGCGAAAATAGTGAAAATAGCCAATGTACAAAAGTGAGCTTGTAGATCTGCTATTTTCACTATTGAAAAAATATATATAATTCATTAATTGTACTGAACGCAAACGTTTGAAATCATGATACTGATTTTAAGTTCTTATCGTCCAGCCTTAACTGAGTGGACAATATATTGCAATCGTACTGTAATCAAAATCATGAAATGGAACCATATGGACCGTCCGAAGTGAAAGAGCAAGAGTTCTTGCAAGATGCCGTGGAACAATTCAAATTCCATTTCCACAGAGGTGACATTTACACCATTAGTTAACAGCGGTGCCAAACAATAAGCTCACCCTCATACACTAAAATTTAAAATGAGTTTAAACCCATTATGGGTCCATTTGGGAAAATTTTTACAGCTTCACAGTTAATAGGGTGTTCGAGGGATGATGAAAATCCTTTACGGTTGTGTTAACCACAGACCTTATGGCATTTCACCAAAAATCTGTAAAAAAACGAAACAAAAAGAAATTTGACTTTGAGAGAGGAAGTGCAGAGTGCTAACTGGTTTCCGGGGTTTGGGGACTAGTACAAACGTTCCCTCCCCCCCTCCCACCCCTGTCCTCCTACCTTTGAGGACGATAGGGTCCTTGCCCTCCCTCCTCAGCGACTCCAGCACCACGTGCAGCGGCTGCGAGGGCGTCAGCCTGGAGGGGTCGGCGGTGCTCTCGTCGTAAACCACGATGTCTTTGGAGAAGATGCCCTTGAAGGGCTCCTTGCCGCGGGGGTCCTCGCGGCAGGAGATGAGGTCCAGCACGGTGATCTTGCCCTGCTGCAGCCGCCGCCGGCTGATCTTGTCCGAGCAGTTGATGTGCACGGCGCCGCGGATGTGGCTCTTGTTGTACTCCATGAAGGGCCGGCAGTCGATGATGACGGGCACCGGCGTGCCCGCCACGGGGTGCCCCAGCGGGCAGCAGGTCACCCGCTTGGCCAGCTCATTGGGGTGGATGACCCGCACGGACGCGAGGAGGAGGGCCTTGGCCGGGTGGTGGCTGGAGGCGAGGACCGGCGTGCCGCCGGCGCTCAGGGCCTCGTGGTTGCTGGAGGGCCCGCCCGCATAGCTGCTGAGGTTGGGGCTGCTGGCGCTCACCTGGCTGTGGGTCTGGGGGGCGTCCTTCTCATAGGTGCTGACCGAGCAGCAGCTGGCACTGCTACATCCACACGACAAGGAGCGCGTGGATCCGTTGGATGAGGGCATATACGTTATGAGATTGGTGGTAGTCGACTGGATCTTCACCACGGTGGTAGTGTTGATGATGGTCTTGCCCACGCCGCTGCTGCTGCTGGTGCTGCTGCCGCCGCGGTGATGATGGTGGTGGTCCCCTCCGCCTCCGCTGCTACCGGTGGTGGTGATGGAGTCCAGGAAGCTGGTGGTGTCCAGGCGCAGTTGGAGTTCCTGAGGTCGGATTGGCCTTGGCAGCGCCACCACAATTCTGTCGTCGAGAGGAGACGGAGGCATGGGGAGGCCGCGGGCGGTGACGTCTACGGAGAACTCGACAAGCGGCTCTGCGAGGAGGAGGAGGAGGAGGAGGAGGAGGAGGAGGAGGAGGAGGAACACAGAGAGTCAAGGCCTCAGGGTTTCATTCAGTGAACTGTAAAAACCCTTATAGTGATAATTTAGCTTTCACACCCTTATGGGTCCATTTGCACACTCTTGGGGTTAGGAAATTCATACGTTTAACACGGTGAGTTTACCAGTGAGAGGACATCCGAACAAAAAATATTCATTTTTATTTCAAAGAACCTCAAGGATTCGCCTGACCCCGCCTTGCAAAGGCTACGAACGGTGAGCGAAGAGTTCGGCCGCCCTCGTATGCGTGTGATCGACACGCAAAACCACAAGAGACCCAATAATAGTCATGTCAACACCTGCAGGGCAACACCCAAGTTGGTGGTGGGTGGTGGGTGCCAGCCGGGGGGCAAATAAACTAAAAAAGAGACTGTCCACTGTTTTAACCACTTAAACCCCAAGCGTCCTTATTGTGGGGGAAAAGCTTACAACAAGACGCAACGCGTTGCGTTGTGAGCTTGTCGATCTGCTGTTTTCAGCGAAAAGCTTTTCCCCACAATAACAGAAAACAGAAAAGGTACTAGCACATAGCCCTGAGGGACTCCGCTTAACCATAATGTGAGGTTTAAGTGGTTAAAAATAAAGACCAGCAGAATCTCATGAATCTGAATCACTTTTTTAATGCAATGGACATAATAAATCCCTGTAACTGCATGGTGTGTGCATGCAGTGTAATGATGCATGCTTCCACCATGCATCCCCATCATCATGTATGTATGTCCAAGCCTCAGCCTCTCTCTCTCTCTCTATAGCTGGAGCCTCTCCAGTATAGTGGCTACAGCTTTCTACACATCAGTGACAAAAAAGATAAAATGCTGCATCAACGCTACGCCGCAGTTTGGTCTCTCCCTCAAAATGGGAAGTCAGGGTGCAAAAAAAAAAAGGTACATTATTTTGCTCTCCCCCCAAAAAGGACAATCATTTAAAAAAGCCATGTCATCCTCACATTATTATGTAAAAAAAAAAAATATATATATATATACATATATATTTTTTTAAAGCCCCCCCCCCCGCCGAGCGACGTCTGTCCCTGTGCATGTGTGCCTGTGTGTATGTATGCACGTGCGTGTGCGTGCGCGTGTGTGTGCCTGTGTGTGTGCCTGTGTGTGTGTGTGTGTGTGTGTGTGTGTGTGTGTGTGTGTGTGTGTGTGTGTGTGTGCGTGCGTGTGCGTGTGTGTGTTGTCCTGTGTCGGTCGTGTGTAGCAGCGGTACACGTTCAGTCCGGGGAGAGAAATCATTCATGGCAAAATTCATTGAAGAAACCGGCATGAGAACGTGCTGAGAATATGATATAGCGTTCGGGGGAAAAAATAGCCGATCTACAAGCTCACAACGTGAGGCATCCGCAACGCCTTGTGAGCTTGTAGATCTGCTATTTTCCGATCATCTTGAATTATACACACAAAACGCAATAATCTCCATTATTCCGACTGCAAATATGAATCAATGAGAGAGAAGAACACACACACACAAAATGTCATGCCTGGATCTCATTCGGAAGACATTTAAACGTCCAATAACTTGTTCGCTATGGCTAAAGAATTAATAAACATTTAAACCCCCAATTTTTTTTAGAGAGATCGAGGCTATAATAGCAGGCCAACACAACCTATAGATTTAAAGCCAAACCAATAATAATCGGATATATATATTTTTTTCCCAATGCAACCACGAGAAAATCATTATCTTAATATCTAATTTCTCATACAGAATATACAGATAATGTGTGTGTGGGGCTGTATACAGTTCATCCTGACAGCTATAACTTCTACAGTAAGACAGACAGTGGAGAGATTCATTGATTCGATATTAGTCAAAAACGAATACAAAATCAATTAAAAAAATAATCAAAATAATACAATATAATAATAAAATATAATAATCAAAAGAATAACAATAATAATATATTTTCATAAAAGTTGTATACTTACATGTATTTGTATCGGTATGTTTCGCCTTGCTGCAGGAGGTGGGGTGGGTTTATAGAAGGGTAATAATAATAATAATATTATTATTATTATTCTAAGGCTGGCTGACAGGGGCGCCTCCATTCAGCAGCACCACAGTCTCGGCGTGGTGGTGGTTCTATGGACTTGAACCTCACAGAAATAACACTGAAGGAAGAGTCAGAGCCAACCTACAGAGAGGAGGGGGGGGGGGGTAGAGGGGGAGGGGGTGGAGGGGGGGGATTGACGGGGAATCGAACCAATGCGCGGCCGCATGCGTTCGTATGAAAGGAGGATTCGTTTGTGTTAACATACGGTGGAAGCACGCGTTGCCAGATTTTGTGAGAGAAATAAGCAAAAGCCAGGTCTAGGAAAACAAGCCCAAAAGAAGCAACTTTACGCCTAAATACAGCGGCTATTTGAAAATAGCCGATCTACAAGCTCACAACGCCACGACGCGTTGTGAGCTTGTAGATCTGCTATTTTCAAAAATAAATCTTGAAAAAAAAGTGACAAATGTGGATTTAAAAAAAAAAGAAAAACATTTTAACAACACCTATCTGGTACGGGGGTGGGCGGTGGGGGGTCCCTGGCATAAAATATTTTCAGATGGGGGTCCGTGGACAGTGGACACGTAAATATTAATTTGGGCTGGGGGACCGGCCTTGACATGGAAATGTTTGAGAACCACTGTTTTAAACAACAGTAGGAAACAAGACCAAATAAGCAACTAAACAAGCCCCAAAAAAGAAAACCGCAACCCGCAACTACCAATATTTACAAGCAACTTTACAGAAAAATAAGCCCAAAGCCGCTTATAATAAGCAGACATGGCAACACTGCAGTGAAAGCCCGGCCCCGCTAAACAAACGCCCCGCAACGGGGCGGGGTCTATTGTGAAGCAGCGTCTCTGACGGAGATTGCCGTGTGAACACAGTCCCGACCCGAGTGTACACGAGCAGCCATGGTTGGTGATGATGTCATTGGAAACCAATCAAAAGTCCCTATACATGCCAATTTTGTGCAAGAACCGAACCGTGCACTGTCAAAATCCTGAGTGTTTATTTAAATATAGTGTAACCACAGTGGTGGAAGAAGTATTCACATGTTTTACTTGAGCAAAAATATCAATACCAATACCACCATGTAGAAATACTCTGTTACAAGTAAGTCCGAGTAAAAAAATATACAAGTATTGCCATCAAAATATACTTAGAGTACAAAAAGTAAAAGTACTATGCAGAATGTCTCCAAAGTTTCCGAATGAATAAAATCCTTTGAAAATAGCAGATCTACAAGCTCACATACTGTATATAGGGCTGACGTGGTTAGTGTATGTTTTGTAATAATAATCTAATAATCTAGTAACATTATCAAATAATTGTAGTATAGTAAAAAAGTACTATATTTACCTCTGAGAATGATGTAGGCCTATAGTCACATATAGTGGAGTAGAAGTAAAAGTACCTCAAGCACCCCTATGTTACTTAAGTACAGTACTTGAGTACATGTACTTAGTTACTTTCCGCAACTGGGTGTATAGGCTACTGATATTTTTGGCTTAAAACATAAAATAAAAAGTGAAAGCTCTGTATTCAGATAGTAGCCCAATCATTGCTATAACAGGGGTCTCCTGCTGTCTCTCCAGCTCTTTCATAAACCAAAAAAACACAACATTTTTTAGGTGGATTGCTAATTCCAGAAAATTCAAAATAGCCGATCTACAAGCCGAAAATAGACAATCTACAGGCTGTAGATCGGCTTGTAGATCGGCTATTTTCACGATATTTATCTGTGGAACCGAGTCGAACAAAATGTAATGCCTCAACTTCTACAATTCCATGCAAGTGCTTGTCAGGGCTTGTCAGGGACCCCCCAAAATAAACATTTTGGGGGGTCCCTGACAAGCCCTGACAAGCACTCTCGCGGCCTGAAAAGGTCGAGAACCACTGCTCTAGTCGATAGCATGATTAGAATATATAGCTATTTAACACTTATATTTTAACAAAAGAAAAACACTTACTGCACCTTTAAATCTGACAGTGTTCAAATGGAATCATTTTGTGCACTCTCAAATGTATTCGCAGCTACCAAATGCAACCAAACGGACCCCTTGAGGATCCGATTTGGTTAATTCACACTCAGGACTTTACTGGGTATTCTAGGCTACATTCCAAACCAAAAGGGGTAATCCCTAAGCCGGTGCTTCCTGCACCTTACCTGCTGATTCACAAACTTCAAAGAGCACCTGCTCTGTTGTTGTCGTCATCACAAAACACAACACAAAGCTAGGTCTCCAACAGGAGAACAGTGGATCTAAAAAGCCGGTATCTTGTATAAATGTTTCACTTGTTGATTAAACGGTATATTGTTCTTTCTTTTTTTCCACTGTTGCTTGACTGCATATAAAGGCTATTATCCATTGTATCCGCTGTGTATGGGCTGGCTGGCACTAGTGCATGGCTACCAGCCTTGTCCACTGTTGTAGACATTTACAGCCCCTCATTGATGAAAGATGTACTACTGGTGATAGATGACATTACATTTATGCCTATATAATAGCTATCAATAGATTATTATGCAGACTTTAAGTCTATCTATTGTGTCTGTCTGTGTCTGTGTGTCTGTGTGTGTGTGTCTGTGTGTGTGTGTGTGTGTGTGTGTGTGTGTGTGTGTGTCTGTGTGTCTGTGTGTCTGTCTGTCTGTCTGTCTGTCTGTCTGTCTGTCTGTCTGTCTGCGTGCGTGCGTGCGTGCGTGCGTGCGTTCGTGCGTGCGTGCGTGTGTGTGTCTGTCACTGATCTTGCATACTACTACTTTGAAAGTACTGAGAGTTTCAAACATAGTGAACATCTCTACACAACAACAGCTTGTGATAATGTCACTCATTGTAGCCAAATGCTGGTGACCGCTCTCCTTGTATTTGTATCCTCACTGTCATGCAGAAACCTTGTATGTCCAATGGATCTAGTGTACAGTCCTTATTAATTAGTCACTACTCACTACTAGCTCTCGTTAAAGCTGAACTGTGAAACTTTCCTGTTCTACCCAGGATTTGAACCTGCCAGGTCAAGTCCTGAAATGTTTACCACTGAGCTAACAGAGCCTTCCTTCTTGCTCTATCTAGGGAGAACTTGAACCAGAAACAGGATCGTGTCAAAGGTCGTGTTCAACCTAGACACAGGATCGAAATGTCTCAATAGAAAAGCAGGGAGACCGAATACGACCAAGTTTTATATACTCTACCACACAGATTGGACAAAATAACTCTCAAAATAATTCTCTAAAATGGTTGCATAATACAGCTTTAATACTTTTAATTGGTTGAATAGGCTCTTTATAAGACCCACAGACAGACTTAACCACTTTCAACATGGCGTCCCTATTTTGTGCATGCCATCATAGGCAAATGCGTATAGGTCTTTATAGGAAAGGATTATCACTACTTTTGTGCGTCACTGTCCTACAACCAAGTATAACATATTGGGAATAAATGGGAATCCATTTATGAAACAATAACAACATAAAAAACATGAAATATGGAGATACAAGGTTTCTGCCTGACAGCGACAATATAACATGTCTGTTCTTGAGGCAGGCCTGCCAAGTCTGCCAGTCAGTCTGCCTTTTTAACGCAAGTTTAAAAGTTGACGTTCAAACGACAGCGACGTTCATGTAACAACAAAAGTCACCCCTTCATTCAATTCAATTCATTTCAATTCAAAGGAGCTTTATTGGCATGAGAAAACATACATTTACATTGCCAAAGCAAGTGTCAAAATATAACAAAAACAGTTGGGGAAAGTATACAGTATACAGTAAATATACAGTTGGAGGGGGTACAGCATTGTGTTAAACAGAGCTATGTCACATTGCGTTGTTATGTGATACAGGGTATAAAGCTTTTTGAAACAAATAGCAACAATCTTTTGCAGTCACTTTGGGACAATTAGCAGCATTTGTTCTGAAAAAGATTTGAATAGTATACAAAAAAAAGCCTCAGATTAAAAATGTGTTCAAAGGTAGCAGCTCTGTTTATAAGTGCAGTATAGGTGTAGAGGTCTACTCGGTACAGATAGAGCGGGACACTCAATGGTTAGTAGTGTGGTTGGGGTGGTTGTATTCCATTGGCTAACCTTCTTTTATCACAACAGTTCACAAATCGTGCTGCTGTGTTCGCACATTGTTGTATTTTTCCCAATAGGAATTGGAGGTTTTTGTCGTCGGTCATGTTTTCAAACTCACTTTGGGTGTATGTAATCTGCAGTGGTGTAAAGTAGCTAAGTACATTTACTCAAGTACTGTACTTAAGTACAATTTTGAGGTACTTTTACTTTACTGGAGTTTACTTCTACTCCACTACATCTCAGAGGCAAATATTGTACTTTTACTCCACTACAATTATTTGAAAACTAGTTATTAGTTACTTTGCAGATATAAATGATTACATTATAAAACATCCATTAACCACTTCAGACATATTTTGTACCTAGGCTATTTGAAAATAGCCGATCTACAAGCTCACAACGCGTCGCATCGCGGCGCGTTGTGAGCTTGTAGATCTGCTATTTTAAAACATTTTAGTGCTTTCACTTTTGGTTCTTTAAGTACATTTTGATGCTAATACTTTTGTACTTTTACTCAAGTAACTTTTGAATTCCGGACTTTTACTTCTAACAGAGTACTTCTACATTGCAGTATTGATACTTTTACTTAAGTAAAACATTTGATTACTTTTTCCACCACTGGTTAGACATGTGAAACACGTAAGTGACATTAGTGGCAATCAGCAGCGTGTCTCTGGCAGGAAGATGGCCGCTGACTGGGTGCCAAGTTGGCTGACAGAATCGTCCCCATAATGACAGGCAGCACACGTGTCACTGCATGGTGAAAGGGCCTCGCTGGCTTCAAACCCTTCATAATTGTATCTAAGCCAGAGGTCTTCAACAGGGGGTCCGGGGGGGTGGACCATCCCTATTCTGAGGAGAACTTTAGCCCAAAAAATAGCAGATCTACAAGCTCAAGATCGTCTATTTTCGGCCAAGAGGTTTGGTATAGAGGGGGAAAAAGAGCAGAGTAGTTATTTTTTGATATAGGACTTTCACTCCACTATATTTCAAAGACACACATTGTACTTTTGACTCCACTACATTTCTAGGAAGGGAAAAAGTAAGTTATGAATTAACTAAGCTCTTAAATAGCAGATCTACAAGCTCACAACATGCCTACTTACATTTTGTATAGGCTACTTGAGTATTTTTTTAAAGCATGTACTTTTGAATACTTAAGTATTTTTAAAAGCAAAGTACTCCAGTACCTTAACTCAAGTACTGGGGTCGAGTACCTTGGCTACCACTGCCCATAATAATATAACCTAATCTAAGCTGCTCTGCATTTAGCCTCATTGGCACTCTCAAACAATGCAGCACATGTATGATTGCTGCTATTCTTAGCGGCCCAGTACAGAGGAATATAAATGGACACAGCTGATTGCAGGGCTGAGATGTTGATCTTCATTTTTAGGTCCTCCATAAATACAAACTATAATAACATATTACAAGATACCTGATACAATTCTTTACATCAAGTATAAAGACAATTCTTGAGTTTTCTCCCCTCGACTGTGGAGCAACATGATAAAAAAAGCAAAGCAATAGAAATACAATAATCGAGATGTAGCAATTGGCACCGAGCTGGGATCGGACCCCACTCTTGCCCTCGGCAAACCGACACACAACCCACCGTGTCAATAGAGATAAGCTCAATTGGCAGAGCTGTTGTGGCCCGGCCTTGTCTGGGGCACTACAGATAGATAGATCTTTATTGAGTGAGAAAATCCTCTTAACAGACCTTTAATTGAACTGTACTTCCCTGTGCTTGTCTTTGCAAACTGTTAATAAAGTATTCAATCAATCAATCAATCAATCTGTGCGCTGTACGGTACAGCAAGGGTACCAATACAAAGTGAACTAGGGGTCAGGGAATGATGAATACCATCACAAAAACACCATCAGGACAGGTAGGAACAGCTCTGTAAAAAGTTACAAATACAGGGAAAAGTAGTATTATAGGTACAGAAGAATAACATCACAATAAAGACACCCAAAATAAAGTATACATACAGATGTACGAATCAGGTGAGCGTGTTCCCCCTGACTCAGCTACCTACTACAAACTGACTGGCTCAACCCTAGTCTTCAGTGGCCCTCCTGAGTCTCCCTACAACAAGGCATCTCAGTAGTGGTACCAACATATTTTGTGCAACAGTCTAAAAGAAAACAACAAACCCAGTGAGACCCAAAAGGGGAACCACCGCTATGCCTAACGGCCGGGAATTCACCACTCAACCAACTGCGTAGGACACACCTCTCAGCGCCTACCCTGACCTCTCAGCATCACACCAGAACATTGATCTTAATTATCAAAGCCAGATGACAACATGCAACACATAATATGTGTAATACAACCAAAACTGAAATATAACCAACAACCAAATACAACTAAACAAAACACTAAATTACCGGGCACCTCCTCCAAACGCTGTGACCAGCCTTAACAATCTCGGTTTCACTACTGAAATCACTACTGTACATTTCCTGCTCCAAAAATGTCACAGCCAAACCAAATCCATCTAAATTTGCTTTGTTAACCCAAGTTCTACAGTATATGACGAGCCCCCATTTTGTTACGCCCTGGCTCGTAGGCCATAACAAAAAGTAGGAAGACAGCTATTAAAAGTGCACAAAGCAATATATTTATTTACAATATTAACAATTACTGAAAGTTTCAACATGTAACAAGAATAACATGAGATGTGTTCAGTGGAACCACCGAACAAGTAGTGTCAGAAATGTATGGCTGTGGTGTAAATGTAGTGTGAGGTGTTGAATGGTGCTGAACTCAACCAAAGATTAAAATATAAATACAATAACGATTGCAAAAATACAAATGTTATACATATCCAGCTTGTAGATCTGTTTTCATGTTTCTTTTTTTTTGTTGAAAAATGTTGAAGATGCTACAGACTCTCTGTGGCATTGGCGGACTGTAGTAGGAGCTGTCAGACTTAGGAGATCATAGAGAAGCTACGGTTAGGTCATCAGTTAGGATATTCAAACAATGACAGCAACATGGGCCGTGTCTCTGTGAACTGGCTCATCCTGTGGAGCAGGTTTCATGTTGTCAGGTGCTAGTCATGCTTGAAAAGACCAAATTCTGCCTGACTTTAATAGGTACTGTGGAGATACATGAGATTAGTGACAGGTTACTTATTTAAGGCCCATTACTGAGTCAGTGGTAGAGGTCAATGGGACATTTAACAGGACACAGTATTATACAATTAACCACCCTTTGCCGTCCATCCTTTTTTAATAGAGATGGACCACATCCGAATAACCGGAGAAGCCAAGCATTAGCGGCTAACATAGCGGTTAGCCTCCGTTACCACGCTCCAGACTTGACCACTGCAGTCCGCGTCATCCCAAAATCTATACCACTTGTGCAAGGACGCGCTGTGATTGGCCAATACGCTTGTGCAAGGACGCACTGTGATTGGCCAGTAGCCACTTTGAGTGGCAGTTGGGGCAAACGCTCTCACCAAAACATGATTTACTATTCTGTCCCAATCGGTACGTAACTCGAACGGCGCTGAGTCGGCCCAAACGAACTTCACAACGTTCGGCACGGCAACTCGCTCGCTTTAGCTTGCTCGGTGGTGCCTCACGTGGCTCAAGTTCGCTTGAGACGGCGCGCCTCCGTCGCGGTCCAAAAAAATCCCGCAGTTGTTATAGGCAGAGGCACAAATTGACGTCCCCCTGGTCGCCGCCAGCACAATAGTTCCGCCTCACATCCCCCACTGAACTTGACCTCCCCCTGCTCTGCGTGGTGTTATACCGCCCCCCTAAATTCAATGAGGATTTTATCAAGGACTTTGCTGAATTCCTGTCTTTTCCAAATGTTTCCCCCAAAATCTTCAAAACTTTTCACTATTGAAAAATAGCAGAGCTCACAACGTGTCACATGGGGCAGATTTGCTATTTCTGAACATTCTTGAATAGGGTTTAAGTGGTTAAAGTTAAAGTGTGGGGGAATGTGGCTACAGGTCGACGTTTTTGTTGTGAATCTGTGAGGCCTGACACTGAATATCAGCTCAAACTTGACAATCCTACAGGTCACTTATTATTATGAAACAAGTCACACGTTGCTAATTTTAGACTGGGTACAGCAGGCTACGGTATACATGGCAATGTTCTTCTTCAACCTGTCCAGTGCATTATGACATTGTAGTTCTATGTTTATTCAGCGCTGCCTGTGTGATTTCAGACCAGCTTAGACAGACATTTCACTAAACATTGTGCTCAAATATAAATGAATAACTGATCATATCATTTGTCAAATGGCTCTCTCACTGTTGCAATCTAGAACATTAGCCAAGACATAACCATTACAAGGGGATGAAACTCTAGGCAGATTTTTTTTGTTTGTTTTCCAGTTCAGGTACCAGCGCAAAAACATGGATAAGACCAGTGGTGGAAAAAGTACTCAGATATTTCACTCAAGTAAAAGTAGCAATACCACAGTGTAGAAATACTCTGTTACAAGTATGTTCAAAATGTTACTTGAGTAAAAGTACTAAAGTATTGGCATCAAAATGTACTTAAAGTACCAAAAGTAAAAGTACTAAAAATGTTTGAAAATAGCCGATCTACAAGCTCACAATGCGACGCGTTGTGATGAGCTTGTAGATCGGCTACTTTCAAATAGCCTACAGTATGTATAAAATAGGGCTAAAGTGGTTAATGTGTGTTTCATAATATAATAATTTATATCTGCAAAGTAACTAAAGTTTTCAAATAATTGTAGTCGAGTAAAAGTACAATATTTGCCCTTGAGATGTAGTGGAGTAGAAGTAGAAGTAGAAGTATTGAAGATTGGAAATACTCCAGTAAAGTAAAAGTACCTCAAAACTGTACTCAAGTACAGTACTTGAGTAAATGTACTTAGTTACTTTACACCACTGGATAAGACTGGCCTTACAACACACTATGATGTAAGCAACACAGCTGCAGTTAAGCAAATAAATAATGGGTGTGTTGGATTTAGCCAGGTGTGTCATTGAAAATGTGCATTGACAATACTGTTGACCACTCTCTGTGCTTGCACATTGGCACAACCATGGATCTGCACACACCTAAATCTAACACACCCATTATTGAATTTCATTGTCTGCCATGTTTTTACTATGCTAGTTTTTAACCTGAACTGGAAAACAAGCTACAAAATCAGCCTAGGGTTGTATGCCCCTGATGTTCCAATGATTTTCTTTCTATCGATTAGTCACCCCAGCGGCATCCCAAAACCTATACCACTTGTGCAAGGACGCGCTGTGATTGGCCAATATGCTTGTGCAAGGACGCGCTGTGATTGGCCAGTAGCCACTTTAAGTGGCAGTTGGCGCAAATGCTCACACCAAAACATGATTTACTATTCTGTCCCTATTGGTACATAACTCGAACGGCGCTGAGTCGGCCCAATCGAACTTCGCAACGTTCGACATGGCAACTCGCTTGCTTTAGCTCGCTCGGTGGTGCCTCGCGTGGCTCAGGTTCGCTTATAGGCAGAGGCACTTCCGTGTTGGCCACAGAAGGGGGTGTGGTTATAGCACAAGTTGTATAGGCTTTAGTATGTCGTGTCACGCCATGGAGACTTGAATTCATGGATATATTTTTGACTTTTGTCGCATTCCTAAGCCAATAATTTGTTGACCAGCGGACCGGTAGGCATGCGGTTCCGGTAGGAGAGACAAAGGAGACTCTTTGTGTCTCCTACCGGAACCGCTGCCGGTCATCAAATTATTGGCTTAGGAATGCGACAAAAACAAAAAAGATATCCATGAATTCAACTGAAAAACTACTGTATATTTTGTATCACAGACAAAATGTTTACCAACTCATTTAGCTGCAGCATCAGATGAAGAGCTCTTTGAAAATGTGTTTTTGTGTTTCACTAATAAATAGACATTTTATTTTTACATTTACTTGAGAGTGGAAAAACAGACAGGACTCTTTCGTGCTTTCACAGTTACATTTACATTGTTGTAGGAGTAACGTTCCAGGAATAACCTTTGACTCATTTTGAAGAGTAAGACAAATTTTACAAGTCAACCACCATATCTAAATTATGTAAAGCAGACAGGGTTGAGTGAGTTCTAACAACTCTTAATGTCAGCCCCTGGAAAGCGTGACGAGTTGAGGTTTCACGTTTCCGTTTACAGATCACACATTGATGCACGATAATGTCAAACTCTGATGTTAAACATGGTGAAGAAGAGTTTGGTCTCTTTTTTTTCACTCCTGGTGTGTGTATGGAAAATGTGACAGCTCAGTGTGGTATTTACTGGCCCCAGAAGAAGACAGACCGAGCCACTTCCTGTCTTCACCACCGAGGTACAGGAAGGACTTAACCTCAGGTAACCTTGGAAACCAAGCTGTCACGCATATACTATACGTTCGTTTTTTGCCGACCCCAGAGACTGTGTAAACGATTGAATTACGAGTTAGAGGCGAATCAAGTCGTTCATCTAGAGTAGTGGTTCTCAACCTGTGGGTCGGGATCCCCAGGGGGGTCCCCACATGATTTTTGGGGGGTGGGGGGGTCCCCAGATGGCAGTGAAGTGACAATTTAAGGACTTTTAAGACCTTTTTAATAAAAAGAAATAAATAAAATAAAATAAATGAAATGACAGACCATTCCTGCATCAAAAGTAATCAACAAACTATTCTAAATATAACAAAATATCAAACATTGGCCAAATTGTCAAATGATATAAGACAGAGGCAATATTTATCCGCGGAACCAAGTCAAACTAAATGTAATGCCTCAAATATGATTCTTTTGGGGGGTCGCGGCCTGAAAAGGTGAGAACCACTGATCTATAGCACATTTTCAGGTATAAAGACTAAAGAGTGAGGTTTGGATGTGTTGCCTCTGCTTTTGGTATCCCTCCCCTCAGGTCATTCACTTTTATACAACATACTGTATCCCCGTGGTGGGGATACAGTATGTTGTATCTTTGCTTCTGGTCAGACTGAATGAAACATATGCATTTCCTTTAGGGGAAATGTAGACTGTCTGAAATGTTTGATATTCATGTTTGATAATATCACAATTTAATAATTTAATTACAAATGTCTGTTAACCACATCAACCCTGGAGTCCCTATTTGAGATAAATTGTAAAAAACAAAGTCAGCTCACAATGCATTGAATCGCAATCCGATCCGAGCTTGTAGATTTGCTATGTGTTTTGCTATCTTGTACAACAAATGAGTATATACAAGGGCTTATGTGGTTAAAAAAATAGTTCACCCAAAAAAGTACTTATTTTCTATCAATTACACACCCCATGAAGCCTTGAATTCATGGAGATTTTTTTGTTAATAATTTGATGACAGAGTGTATTTCCGGTAGGAGACTCAAAGAGACTCCTTTGCGACAAATGCGACAAAAACAAAAAAATATCCATGAATTCAATGCTTCATGGGGTGTGTAATTGATAGAAAATAAGTATTTTTTGGGGTGAATTATTCCCCCAATCCCCAAAAAAAATGGTTTTATTCTTTTACGAATCGAAGCTAATAAATACAAATTCACATGAAGTCGAAAGACAAAAACAGTTGTGTTTTCTCCTCTCATCTTTGCCCTTTTATAAAAGAGCAACTTGCTGTGTTTTGCAGGCGATGCTGAAGCAGAGAAAGACGTGGTGTAGAGTGTGTTGCTGTGAGAGAGAGAGGCTCGGCACAGATGGGCGTGTGCTGCACAAACACAACAGCTTGAAAAGCAACATGTCCAGCGATGACAGCCAGAGATACTGCCAAGGATTCAACAGTCTGGCGACCTATGGCCCTTCACTTGCTTGCTGCATATTTATTAGTATCTAGGTTAGTACGACACGGCACGCCACAGCACAGCACAGTAGAGTACAGTAGGCTACAGTACGGTACGGCAGTGGTTCTCAAACTGTTTCATGTCAAGGACCCCCCCGTCTCAAAAATATTTTGTGCCAGGGATTTTTCAAAAATAGCAGATCTACAAGCTCATGGCGCGGCACCGCGCCATGAGCTTGTAGATCTGCAATTTTTGAATAGCCAAAGTATAAAATATGGTTAAAGTGGTTAAAATGATTGCGACGCTATATTAACTAATTTTGCTGGGTAGTGTAGTTGTTATTTAGTCTCTTGTTAATACTTTTCATACTTAGACACTTTCAACCTACCATTTTGGGCAAGTCATTACAGGTGAAATTGTTATATATATTTAAAAAAGCTGATCTACAAGTTCAAAACGTAGTCGCATCGCAATGCGTCGTGAGCAGTTTTTTTGCTACTTTATGTGCAACAATGTCATATGACTAAGTATAAAATAGCCAGGGCATTCATTAATTATATATGAAAAATAAAATAAAACATGCAAAGATGAAATACAGGTATGGAGACAGTACTGTATATGAGCCATTATGCATTTTCACCATCTATTTCACGCAGCGTGTTACACAATAACAGAGAGATCAGGGATCACAGTGATTAATTTACTTATTTCAATGTCCTATAATATTGCCTCAAATCCCTAATAACCGAGAGTTAAAAGATGAGTCCATTGATCATTCTGATTCTAATTAAATCATTCTTTCTTTTTCGTCTCATTGCTAAAGACCAACAAAGCCGTCCCGAAATAACAATCCCATTCATCATGGATGTGTCTGACCTTCACTGCATCGTCGCTGTCGAGCAGAAACCTCCTATCCTATCTCCTACAGTGTCACGCAAAAGTAGTGAAAATAGCAGATCTACAAGCTCAAAACGCGTCGCATCATTAGAACTGCTATTTTTTTAAGCAATTTTTCTATTTTATTTGAACCCTGAAAAGTAACAGTTTTGGACTTATGAGGTTTCCAACTGTAGTTATATGAATTGGGATGTGAGCACAGATACACACAGTCAAAACCATGGGTGTTCATTTGACTCTGAGTGAGCACAAACCGATCCATTTGTATTACTCTCTGAATTCAATGATCACTCAGCATTTTTGCAGTGTACTCTCTCTCTTTCTGTGCTTTTCACACCCAATAAAAGTCTTTGTTTAGGCCCCCGGTTATAGTGGCAGCTATGTAGCAACCCACACCCTGTTGAAATATACTGTCACTATAGGTTTGTTTATACAGTGACTTGATGTATTATTAAGCATTTTCATCACTGGAAAGTCTTATCTTTTGACACAAGACACTGTGTGATACCGATGTGAATATTATGCTATTATTGGGGTTTTTGATTCTATCGTATTAACTATCCTGCATTACTAGTATTATTCTTGTACAAGCCACTGGTTCTCAAATGATTAATGGTTAATACCAAATGGACCCTTAATAGAGTGAAATTAGAGCTGAGGATTTTACAGTGTCGATTTGGGTCCCAGAGATTAATATTTTGTATAGAAATGGGTATCTGAGGGCCCTTGAAATGAAAAGGTTGAGATGTAAAGAATCACCATATTTAGCATTTTTTTAATGTCCTTAATTAAGCCTGCATGAGCCATCTAAACGTTGAACTCTTCAAGAACATAAAAAACAAAAAGCACCAAATATAGTTGGTAAAATACAACCCAGATGAAATCCTCCAGAAGCCAGATATGGAAATGCAGCAGAGGGCTGCTTGCAGCTGGATGAGTTATGTACCACCATCTGTTTTCACAAAACTGGGCAATATCATTATTTTATTTTTCTTGTCTTCACTTAAAAGGACAAAATGTCTCCTTTAAGGCATTGCAATTGTGTTTGTCTGTGAGCAGAGCCCTGCAGCGGGCTCTGTGACAGATTCCCAGGAAAAAGCATGGTTTATATCTAACTGCGGCATGCTCTATCTCTGTACTCATAACAACCCCCATTTTCCTTGACTTGGGCCGGTCCGCTCTGGTATTATTCATTCAAGTTGGCATGTCCTTTAGCCCGGAGAGGGGCTGAATCATCCTCACAGTCACTTAGCAACTGACAAATATTGTTTAGTTAACAATCAAAAGACGCTGGACGCTCCCCTCGTCAATCACTCTCGGATAATACACTTAAATGCACAGAGTCGATGACACAGACGTCCCCCCCGTCATAGTGATATAGTAACTGATATGTACAATGACAGACGGCCTGTGTGTGTGCTTGCAACTTTCGCTGTAACTCATGCCTCAATGAAATGTGAGATAACGGTCTCAAGAATAGAAAAATATTCAGTCATTCTGCGCCTGCAAGTGGAAAGGCCTAATTTAATTCTGACCTTCTTCCCAAAATGGAAGCATGTCTTTACGCGTGGATGGCTTATTACGTGACCGTGTGAGTATTAAGTGATGTCCCGCGTTATTTATACCCCGTTACCCACAATGACTCGTGTTTAGTAAACTGTTTATATCTTCCTCGGAGGCTATTATAACCAATGTGGTGGAAGAAGTACTCGGATAAAAGTAGCGATATGACAAATACTCTTGTTACAAGTAAGAGGCCAGTATTCAAAATTGGGCTTACGTGGTTAATGCGTGTTTTGGAATAATAATCTAAATCTGCAAAGTAATAGTTAAAGCTGTCACATAACAGGAGAAGAGTGAAACGGTACAAAATTTGCCTCTGAGATGTACAGTATAGTGGATGGAAATGCTCAAGTAAAGTAAAAGTACAGTACTTACAAGTAAATGTACTTAGTTACTTCCCACCACCACTGGTCATCAGTGGTGTAAAGTAACTAAGGACATTTACTCAAGAACTGTACTGAGGTATTTTTTACTTTACTTGAGTATATTCAATTGTCTATACTTTTACTTCTACTCCATTACATCTCAGAGGCAAACATTGTACTTTTACTCCACTTCAATTATTTGAAAACTTTAGTTAGTTACTTTGCAGATATACATTATTTGAAAACATACATTAACCACTTCAGCCCTATTTTATACATAGGCTACTTGATCTAGATCGGCTAAATTCAAACATTTTAGTACTTTTACTTTTGATACTTGATATTTTGATGCCAACACTTTCGTACTTTTACCTAAGTAACATTTTGAACACAGGCCTTTTATACTTGCAACAGAGTATTTTTATATTGTGGTATTGCTACTTTTACTTAAGTAAAATAATAATGTGACCACTGCTGGTCATAATAACCTGAGCTTACAGACATGCAGGCCAGTGACAAACTTATTGAGAAATGCTTGTTCTCCTCAGTAGGAGAGACGGATACAAACAGTGCTTATTGGCCTGCAGCTCTGCTACATGTACACTAGCTGCTGCTCAGTATAAATAACAATGACTCTGTCTGCACCCCGTTGCTAGTCCCCACATCTAAACAGCAACTGTTTCTAAGGACAGGGGGGTCACCTATAGCTGCTGAATGGCTGGGTGGGAGCCAGAAGCCTTTTAGCACGCCGTGGCTTCTCTCTCTCTCCCTAGAGGAGGCCAAGGGTTTAGCCCTCCGCCATAGCAGCTGTCTGCAGTGCATGGGGGGACCACAGCGACTGGATAAGACCCCCCTCCCCCCTCTCTCTGTGCCCAAATGCCTCAACTGTAAATTGGCCGTAATGCTAATGCTGTACAGCAGTGGTTCGCAACCCATGGGTCGGGATCCCCAGGGAGGGTCCCCAGATGATAGTGAAGTGACAATTTAAGGACTTTTAACCTTTTTTTATACAATTTTTTATACCATTACAGCATTAAAAGTAATCAACAAACTATACGATAAAAACTGGTCAAACATCGGCCAAATTGTCAAATAATATAAGAAAGAGACAAAACATTTGAAAATAGCAGATCTACAAACTCACAACGCCTCGCAAGCTTGTAGACCTGCTATTTTCACAATATTTATCTGAGGGGTCCCCAGTTCAAATATGATTATTTTGGGGGGTCGCGGCCTGAAAAGGTTGAGAACCACTGACTGATCAGCAGTAGTAATAAAACCGCAGATCCAACCAATATGCCCATAAATGAACATGCCAATATGCAGGGTATGGGCATATACTGTGATGACATCAGGGATCTCCATATATGGCCATAAAAGGGACATAGGTAGACAGACAGATACAGAGATCTCCATATATGGGCGTATAGTGTATAGTGACACAAACCTCTAGTTCTGAGAAAAGAGCAGAACTACAAGCTCACAATAGTGTCGCAATGCGACGTCCATCTGGAGAGACTAAGAGGGGTTCTGTAAGGTCTTGTTCTCTATGATGGCGCATAGGCCTATTATATGTTATTGATGAGAAACAGGTCTGGTACAAGGAATTTCTCCTTGCAAAATTAATGTTGACAACAGACTGATGTAGAGCCGGTTTTCATTAATTTCCTCCAGTATCTCTGCCTCTGCATGTGTATTTGTGATGCAACACGCACGCACGCACGCACGCACGCACGCACGCACGCACGCACGCACGCACGCACGCACGCACGCACGCACGCACGCACGCACGCACGCACGCACGCACGCACACTCACACACACAGGCACAGGCACAGGCACAGGCACACGCACACGCACACGCACACGCACACAAACACAAACACACACAGGTGTGAACACCAGTTGTGGACAAAGTACTCAAATGTTTTACTTAAGTAAGAGTATCAATACTGCAATGTAGAAGTACTCTGTTACAAGTAAAAGTCAGGAATTCAAAATTTACTTGAGTAAAAGTACAAAATATTGGTATCAAAATGTACTAAAGAACCAAAAGTAAAATCTTTGAAAAAAGCAGATCTACAAGCTCACAACCCGTCGCAATGCGACGCGTTGTGAGCTTGTAGATCGGCTATTTTCAAATAGCCTAGGTATAAAATAGGGCTAAAGTGGTTAATGTCAAATCTGAAAAGTAACTAGTAACTAAAGTTTTCAAATAATTGTAGTGGAGTAAAAGGACAATATTTGCCTCTGAGATGTAGTGGAGTAGAAGTCAAAGTATAGACAATTGGAAATACTCAAGTAAAAGTACCTCAAAACTGTACTCGAGTAAATGTACTTAATTACTTTACACCACTGGTGAACACGCACTGTAAGTAGTATAGTAGCACGTAATAAGCTAATATGGAATGCTGAAATGGGCAAGTTACGCACCGCAATACTGTATTTGAGAGATATAATATTATTGTTTCTAAACTGTTGAAACTGTCATCCTTGGTGGCAATCTACAAGTCGCAGCCGGGGGTTCACTGTCACTACGATTTACAGTTCACAGTGTCAAGGAGAAATGCTAATCACATTGCCAAAAATATGTTCCTTTCTCATCAACTCCAGCACATTCTTTAGTTTAGCACGGTGTGGCTTAGACAGAAAAAGCCTCTTGGCTCACTGGCAAATGACACGATGTCAAGTCCTCTCCAACTGTTTTTCTCCCCTTCTCAAGAACTAACAAAGTGGAAGTTCTATCGCGTAGCAAAACTGATGAGTATGCAAGAAATGCTGCAGGCAAAGAGAGAGAGAGAGACAGAGAGAGAGAGATTAGAGATTGAACGAGGGTATAGCTTGAAATGGAAAGAGAAAGGGAGACACACAGAGAAAGAGAGAGAAATCAGAGGAGTTGAGCCTGATTCATGCTTCGTCGTACGACAGTAGCCTACATGCTGTTCCCCGAAAATAGCCGAGCTACAAGCTCACACATACGCGACGCGTCGAGAGCTTGTAGTTCACACGCAAGTGCCATTGACATCAGTGAACAGTGGTGCGTGCGCTCTTGTAGTGCTCTGGTGTTGCGGTGAGCGCAACTGGCGTCCAATCTCTGCCGTTTCCGCACAAAGATCAACCCAATTCAACTTTGACCCCCTCCTGCCTTTGACCTTTCAATGTGCAGCCAATAGCGAGAGAGAGAGTGGGCGGGAGTGAAGCGCCATCCCAAAGCTTATACCGCTTGTGCAAGGACGCACTGTGATTGGCCAATAGCCACTTTGAGTGGCAGTTGTGGCAAACGCTCACCCCGAAACATGATTTACGATTCTGTGCCTATGTGCCTGCTATACTTTATCGCCCTAAAAGAATTGTCTGCAGTTGTTGTAGTCAAAAAGCACTTCCGCATGCCTCACAGAAGCGGGGTGTGGTTATAGCACAAGCGGTAGGCTTTGGTATGTCGCGGGAGTGAACACTAGGGAACACACACACAATGCGTGTGCGACCAACCAAACAGACCAAACCTTCCGGGTTGTACCCACCCGTCGAACACTCGGTTACCCTCATTTAGAATAATAATTAATACAAATTCACAGACCAAAACATCCGTATAAAATTGCCTTCTTGTCCGCATTCTGTGTGAAGGACGCCAGAGTGAGAGAAGAGAGTCAAGCAGACATGGGGGTCCAGGGCCCCCCTCTTTGAGGGAGAGCGTCACACAGGGTACTGTAGTGCACAGTGTTCACAGTGAGTGTTGCAAAGTGTGCTTTTTATAAGCGACTTTGGGCTTGTTTTCCTCCAAAGTTGCTAGTGAAATATTGATAGTTGCCGGTTGAGTTTTTTTTGGGGGCTTGTTTCTAAAGTGTAGTTTGTTTGTTTTCATAGACCTGGTTGCTTGTTCCTCTCGCAAAGTCTGGCGACACTGTTCACAGCGTGAGGCCTATAATAGGCTGTTTGGAGATAGTCCAAACTTTTTAACATGTTGCACAAAATCATAACTTGCTGTCATCCACCGCGGTCTGTCCATAGAGTTATGATATATCTAGAGGGTGGACTGCCCCGCCCCCAGCTATTCATTTCAATGAAAGTTGCTCACTGGCGTTTGAAGCACCCGGAAGAACTTTCTACTGTACTTCCGCATTTGGGCAGCAAATTTGGGTGCCCCAAATGCGGAAGTCTTGAGCACCGAGCAGGCGCACTAGGGTTTCAAACGGTAGAAGCATGCGTAGTGGCGTTTTAAATGCGGAAGTATTGCATTCCCATATTTGACCACTTCACTGTTCTACCGTGGCTCTGGGGGCTTGGGTCTGTCTATCAGTCCAACTTGCCATATTTTTCAAAACTTTGAGAAAATAGCAATAATAGATAATCCAGTGATTTAGATTTGATATTTGTCATATGAGAGAATTATGTAAGGCTCAAGTGCCTAACATGTGTGGAATAACAAAAGTGTGTGAATGTGTGCCTACACGAGCATGTGGGTGGGTCCGCGGCCACATACATATCTAAAAATGTTTTCTAAATCCTAACAGTATGTTGTTATATCAGTGGTGCTCCAACTTTTCCATGTCAAGGACCACCCAAAATGATATGTATTGCCGTGGACCCCCATCTCAAAATATGTTGTTCCAGGGACCCCCCATGCTGAAGCACAGATCGGAGTTAAATATTTTCGCTTTAAAACATATATATATTCAAAGATTTACACACATTTTCATGTTTTTCCCCCAAAATAGCAGATCTACAAGCTCATAGCGCGGCACTTGGCTGGTATTTTTGAAAAGCCCAAAGAAATTAAAAAAATGACAGAGATGGGTTCCCGGTCTTAATGGGTTAATTTAAAGAAGTTTGGGAACCACTGAACCAGAGTGTGTGTGTGTGTGTGTGTGTGTGAGGGAGGGAGAGTGATATGTGTCAGTAATAGTTGCTGATGTCACTGGGCTTTTGGCGTCCGTGCGGGCTGACGGGGCTGACGGGGCGGTAGAAGCGTGTTTTAACCGCCTGAGTCAGAGGATGACATCAACCGTACGGGCTGTCAGAGTCCCACGCCTCCATTGTCCTCTGGTTAATGCTGTTATTCAGCCACGCCACCGGCCCAAACCATTTGTTAATCTGACCTAACAACACTGTTTAACACGACAGGACAAAGTCCACACACAAACAGCAACATTTTTTGAAGAGAAGGAGAGAGAGAGAGGGAGGGAGAGTCTGTAATACGAGAGAGAAAGAGAGGGGGAGAGATGGGAGACACAGAGAGGAGAGACACAATCACAACACAAAAAAAGAGAGACGTTTTCAATGTTTTCAATGAGGTCAGACACTGGATGGATAGATTGAACAGACTCCACACAACTTAAATGAACCTTTTCTGTCTGAATGAAAATGTTCTCTCTTTAAATGTCATTTGAAATCGTACAACCACCATTAAAACACCCTTCCATCCATGTATGTTAGTTAAGGGTGTAAAGTAAACAGGGTCCTGCCGTTTGAGTGTTCTTGATGGTAGAAATGATAAATGGTGCATTTATGTAGTGCCTTTATCCAAAGCGCATCACACACACACACACACACACACACACACACACACACACACACACACACACAGGCTTGTTTATGCTACCATTTGGGGACACATGACAAGGACCTCCCATGCGAGGACACCCCTTTCTAGACATCCTACGCCTCTGAGAAAAATCAGGCATGATCAGAAAAAAATCAGGAACCAGAATATGACTTCAAATTAGCAATATTCAATACTTTTTGTCCCAGACCTGACTGGGTCCACCCATGAGGGGACTCTCAGGTATTGCTATCTTTCTGGGGACACCATGACACACTTTCAGATATCACTATCTTACTGGGGACACCATAACACACTTTCAGAAATAACTATCTTTCTGGGGACACCATAACACACTTTCAGATATAACTATCTTTCTGGGGACACCATAACATACTTTCAGATATAACTATCTTTCTGGGGACACCATAACACTCTTTCAGATATTACCATCTTTCTGGGGAACACCTTAACACTCTCAGGTATTACCATCTTTCTGGGGACACCATAACACTCTTTCAGATATTACTATCTTTCTGGGGAACACCTTAACACACTTTCAGATATTACTATCTTTCTGGGGAACACCTTAACACATTGTATTTAACAACAGACACGGAACACTCTTTCAGGTATTACTGAGATTTATTCACAGGCATGCAAACAGCCCCGAGGTGAAAAAGGTGACAACATGTTTTCTTTCGGGTCAGGTGTCACACAATTGCCCTATTTGGGTTCAAAAAGGTGACTGTAGGTGAAAAGTGACACTTTTGCAACTGTACACATAGGACCGTCTATACTGTAAATGGTGAAGGAACTGCCCATGATCAACAACGCATGCTGTTGTTTCCTCACACACTCATACACATGTTCCTACACTTGCACAGACAAAATCAAATATTCAGTGCTAATTTAAAAGTAAACAATTGCCCTATTTGGGTTCAAAAAGGTGACTGTACTTCCTCTTGACCTAGGAGGTAGAATAAGAGCAGTCAAAATGGTAATCTTACCCAGATTGCTATACCTTTTCTTGTCACTACCAGTAGAAATACCCTTGAAACAATTCAGAGAATGGAATAAACATATTTCACGTTTTATCTGGGACAGGAAAAGGCCACGGGTGAAATTTTCTACCTTACAGCTACCCCGGGCGAGAGGAGACATGTCCCTCCCTTCCTTAAGGGATTATTATTTGTCAGCACAGCTGAGACCCCTTGTATATTGGTGTAACCTGTCCTATATTGCTAAATGGAAAAACATAGAGCTATCCTTAATGGATAAACCAATACAGTCATTACTAGGTTGCACTGAGGGAGAGAAAGGAATGTTTCAGACAGTGAGCCAATGGGTAAATTTTCATTTAAAATATGGTTAGAAGTAGGGGTGTCACGATACGCCTATTCCACGATTCAATTCGACTTTCGATATTAAGGTCACGATTCGATTCGATTTTCGATACGATATCTATTTTTAAAACGTCCTTTTTTTCAGCTTTGAGGGCTATATGATTATTAATTTAGGCTATTGTCTTGATTTGTAAAGAAAAACACATGTTTCTCAATAAGTCTCTTTTATTTGAATAATGAGAATGAGAATAACAAAAAGGGTTTTATGCCCTTACAACAACAACATTCTTGTGAAGCTCTATAACTAAATAAAATCTAAAAAAATAATACAAAATTGAACATGTAAGAAAAAAGGATCCAAAGACAACTGTTATTTGGCTACATGTTCTTAAACTTCTTAAAGTATGTTCACATTGTTTGAACAGGTAAGAGCTTTAACAAACAAGAAATGTGAATAATAAGCTACGCCATACTATTCACTTTTTATTTTCAAATTCTTCTTCAAGAAGATGAGCATGTTCACATTTTCTGGAGTGAGGGCATTCCTTTGAGCTGTCACAATGTCTCCTGCTGTTGAGAACACTCTCTCACTTGCAACACTTGTTGCTTGAACAGCAAGATAATGTTTGGAGAGCTTTGCTAAATGTGGGTAAGACTGCTCATTATCTTAAGTTCTCATACAAGGCAGGCAACACTTTTGTGCTCATATGCGATCTGCATGGCATTTCGTAACGTGGTTCTAGGACACTGATCAAATGATTGAACCCAGCGTTCTCCACCACTGAAAGGGGTCGCATGTCTAATGCTATTAACATCCCAACTGCGCTCGTTATTTGTTGAGCGCGGGTCGAAAGATGTGGGAGTTTGGCTCTATAAGAGCCTGGAATCGTTGGCTGTGTCATCCTTTTACCGGCCAGATCAATGTCTTTGTGATGCCTGCGAATATGCGTCCCCATATTTGAGCTATTAAGCTGGCCAGCATACAATCCTGCCTTCGTACCAGCATTACTGGACGGCAGATATAGACAATGGGTTCGTCTTGGTGTCACCTCCATATGTGATATATGATATTGACAGTTTTGAAAATATGAGTCAGACATATGGGCTGGCTAAGCAGGACTTTTTCAGATATCTGCAGTTAAGGGATTTTTTCAGATATAACTATCTTTCTGGGGACACCATAACATACTTTCAGATATAACTATCTTTCTGGGGACACCATAACACTCTTTCAGATATTACCATCTTTCTGGGGAACACCTTAACACTCTCAGGTAATACCATCTTTCTGGGGACACCATAACACTCTTTCAGATATTACTATCTTTCTGGGGAACACCCAGCTATTAAGCTGGCCAGCATACAATCCTGCCTTCGTACCAGCATTACTGGACGGCAGATATAGACAATGGGTTCGTCTTGGTGTCACCTCCATATGTACAATGATTAAAAAAGAAATAAAAAGGTCCAATCCGGGGATCACACCAACTATAATAACTGTATTTGTTGATGCTTATAACTCAGGGAGTAATAGAGGTCTTATAAGTAAACTATACAATGGAATTGTGTCATTGAATAAGGACTCTATGTGAAACAACGATGGGAAAAAGAACTTGACATTGACATAAGTGATGAAGTGTGGTCGGATTCATGGGAAACACAATCAACGACTACTAACTCCTTGACCTGGAGAGACTTTTGCTGGAAAAACCAAATCCGCTTCTTTATCACTCCCAAACAGAAGTCTAAACCAACTGGAAACCAGCTGGACTGCTGGAGGGAATGTGGAGATACTATGGTTGACCATGCACATGTCTTTTGGTCTTGTCCTGCAATTCAACCTTTCTGGAAGGAGGTAGCAACACTTATCTCAAATTCTGGGTTTCAGTATCAATACTACATTTGAATCTTTGTATCTTGGACAAACCCCGGATGGACTGAGTCAGAATGACTCCTATTTGTTTAAGATCCTACTTGCAGCAAGCAAAAAAGCTATTACAAAGAACTGGTTGTAGAAAAACTGCCCTACTATGGGACTATTTATCAGTACTGTGAGACAATTGCATCTCTTAGAGCAGATGACCTACTCTTTGAGGCTCCAAAAGGAGTTGGGTGAAAAAAGATGGGGGAAATGGCTGGACTATTTAGATTGTGAGCCAGATCCCTGATGATGGCTGGTTGTATCCTCCCTATGGTATATTGTACTTTGTATTTGGTCTTAAATACTGTCAACATGTTTCAGTCTTATTACTAGTACCAAATGTCCCATGACATCTTTTTATTTGTTACTGTTCTGTTCTTGTTTTGTCTGTATGTTTTATTTTTACTGCTATTTTTTCTGTTGCTTTTCTGTACTATTTGATTTTATGTACTGTCTGATAAAACTTCTGAAAAAAAAGAGTAAAAAAAAAAAAGAAGTGACTGTAGGTGAAAAGTGACACTTTTGTATGTCTGTATTCATTCCTGAAACCTCCATATTCAGGAGGTGCAAAGTGCATCACAGACAGAACAGTGGGTCATTTAGACAACAAACTAAAAAAACATGAACATTTAGACAGAATGTGTAATTACCCAATACGTCTTGATATCAAGTTTCTGTTGTTGCTACTCTGAGTATCTAAGGCCAATACGTGCTCTTCCGTCTGAGGACTGGGTATTTTACAGTGTAGTTTGAGGTCCCAGAGATGTAAAAAAAAAGGTATCAAATTGGGGGTCCCTGGCCTAAGGAATTATGAACTGGGGGTCCTTGAAATGAAAAAGGTTGAGAATCACTGATTTAGACTCGAAGACCTGAAGCCGAATAAAAAAATGTCTTCTGAATCCTGAATTTTCAGAAAAACGTATGTTGCTATAATTCAGTGGTTCTCAAACCAAAGGCCGCGGACCCCCATCTCAAAATAGTCTGTGCCTCGGGACTCCCAGAAGCAAAGATGTCAGTTAAAAAGAAACTGCTTTAAAAAAATATATATTATATTCAAAGATATTCATGATTTTTCAAAAATAGCAGATCTACAAGCTCGTAGTGCGGCACGAAGTGATGCGCTATGAGCTTGTATATCTGCTATTTTTGAAGAATCACCACACATATATATATATAGCTTAAATCTAAAATTACACAGATGCTTTCCCAGTTTTAAAGGGGTAGTTCACCCAAAAACCAAATTATTCATTATTTTTGATGACCAGCGGACCTAGCCTGGTTCCAGACCATAGACCCCGCACACTCTCCGAGTGGGGCTCCTCTTGGTCTGGTGTCATAATGTGAGCCTCTGGCTTTTCACGGTAGAAGAAATACCTGTCAAATCAGAGTCGGAGGTGGGGGTGGGTCTAACGACAAGCCAATCAGCACCACGGTGCGTTTTCAAGCTGTGCGACACTAGCCTGAACCGCACAATATGGCGCCACCTGTCCAATGCACTCAATGATGGGGGCCACCATGTTGTGTTCTGCTGCGCTTTCTTCATAGGGCAGACTGAAGCTGGTTTTCCCCCAAAAGACTGCACCTGGCGCCCTCTCCTAAGTCAAAAATTCTAAATATACTAAATGGACTGGCAACACTCTGAGAGTGTTTGTACAAATGGAACCAAATGGACCAGTGCGTCTGTTTGGTTCCGTTTGTGAACTCTCAAGAGCTATGGGGGTCTGTGGCCCTAATGCAAAGTAAACTGGGGGTCCTTGAATTGAAAAACAGGTTGAGAATCACTCATTGATGAATAAAGGCAGACCACCGAATGGCTGTCCTAAGGAGACTTATGGCAGATTCAGAATTATTACTCAAGACAAGGTCAGGAAAACAGTCAAACTTTATTATTCACTCTAAAGTCTGACAAGTGGCGCCCCCATGAGGCACCTATGTACCATTACTGTTGAATGAAGTGTACTTGGAACCTTAACAGTGACCCAATCCAAGAGAGGGGTAAAACAATTAAGCGAAAGGGAGAAAACTTGGCCAATGTTAATGTCTCGTTAAGACAGTACGTAGTATTGTAGTAGTACTCCCTCTACATCTTCTTCTTTAAAGCTACAATTCGATTATTAACATAATATTTTATAGCTTTCCATTGTCTCTTTTTAAGGGCTGGCTCAGATTCGAGACATTTGTCACAGGCTCTTTTGTCTGGGACCCTACAAGTCAGTATATACTGCTTTAGGTGCCTCTCCACAGCTGCCTTTTCTTCCGGTCCCCATGTCGTCCTATTTGATTCTTGCCGAGCTAAAAAAAACAAAAAAAACAAAAAACAGATTAGTCTTAGTCTAATGTCATCGTCTTAGGAACTGCTTCTTTTGGAGGAGTTAACTAAAATCTACATTTGTTTCTACCACTGGATATAGATACGGCATGTTTTGATTGGCCATTTTAGTCACGTTTCATTTCTATACTGCACAAGTGCTGAATGTTTTGGAGCGCATCACTGCCCCTCTACTTATGGATAAAGGCATATTTTTTTAAATATGTTTAGTTAGATTTATTTCTTGTGTTTCAGGTGTACGGCGGTAAGTATTTGCAATATATTAAATAAATTCACAGCCCCCTTCTACTGTGGAT
The DNA here is from genome assembly GCF_963280865.1 of Gymnoscopelus braueri. Taxonomy (NCBI): domain Eukaryota; kingdom Metazoa; phylum Chordata; class Actinopteri; order Myctophiformes; family Myctophidae; genus Gymnoscopelus; species Gymnoscopelus braueri. The sequence goes on along the minus strand of NC_137616.1, from coordinate 8,381,103 downwards.
ATTAGATAATCAACACTCTTTTCTTTTTCCAGGTAATTAGAACGTATGCATCTTAATCCCCAGGTTAACAGGTGAGTATCACTTTGATTCAGGTTACCAGGTGAGTATGAGTAATTCTTTCTTTTTTTTATACCCAGAAACCAATTTCCAGTCAGGTAAGTATAATTTAGAGCAACAAAGTAACGTTGAACTTTGGAGTCGCCCACAGGGATAACAAGTCCCCGCCTGTTCATCACCAACAACAATAATAAAGCTATAAAATAAGAGTGTGAGTTGAATATCATGGATAACAAGACCAGGAGACCTGGTTCTGCCAGACCCAGCACTACGTCACGGTGTATGCCCATGTATGGACAAAAGGGGGACAGACTTTTATGGCTGGGGCCTAAGGGCAAAGGGGGCATGCCCATGTATGGAGAAAACAGGTACAAAGCCTCATGTAAGCCCGACCCCTTGGGTCTGGCAACAATAATAGTCTTGTACAGGCATGTTGAGAATCAGGTGTAGGCTACACCAACCACAGCCAGCAGCTGTCCGATGCAGGGTGGTGAGAAGGGAAAATAATGTCCACCAAATATGATGTGAATCAGAGTTGTTGTTTCTGCAGAACGGTGCATTTAGTTTTTCAATCAGTTGCTATAGCGCCACCTATGAATCTATCGGGGTCAAAGAGACTCTTACCATGCTACACATCTCAACCAAATTTGATGCAAACCACAGTTAACCTTGAGGGAAATGACATGGCAGATCGACTGACTGACAAAGCCTCTTGTATGCCAGCCAATATCCTTACCTCTTTTTGGCTCTGTATGTCCATCTCCTGCAGAATGGGTCTCTCCATTATTTGGCGCCGACGCACTCCGTTTAGCAACTGTTGAATGACAAGAACATTATTCGTTAAAGTACCACAGGTAGGCTAAGTAAGCTACAGGCATTAATTCTCCTACTATGTTACACATCTCCACCCAATTTGGTGCAAATTGGAGTTACTCTGGTGGGAGATGACATGCCACAGACCGACCGACAAAGCCTCTTACTTACAAACCCTGTACTGTCCAATATCCTTACCTCTTGTTGGCTCTGTCTGTCCATGTCCAGCTGAATGAGTCTCTCCTTCAAGCTCCGAATCACCGCCTATTGAATGACAAGTGGAACATTATTCTGTATGTAGAGGTGCTGGAAATATAGGGGAAAAGCAGTACTGTCCAATATCCTTACCTCCCGTTGGCTCTGTCTGTCCATGTCCAGCTGAATGAGTCTCTCCTTCAAGCTCCGATTCACCGCCTATTGAATGACAAGTTGAACATTATTCTTTAAGTTGAGGTGCTGGAGATATGGTTGTGTGTCTGCTGTCTCTCTATCTGTAGTGTCTGCTGTCTCACTATCTGTAATATGTTTTGGAGTCAATTTCAAATGGCGACGGTTGTGAAAAGAAGTAGAGCCCGACCGATATGGATTTTTGTGACCGATACCCGATTTTAGAGAGGTTTGGATTATATAGGTCAACCGATATGCAACCGATAGTGAAAAAAAAAACAAAAAAACAGAAAAGGCCTATTTTAATTCCAGCTAATAAAATTAGCTGGAATGAAAATAGGCCTTTTCTGTTTTTGTTTTTTTTACATTTACTCAAGTACTGTACTTAGGAAAATTTTAAGTAAAATGTTGAGGTATTTTTTTTACTTCAATGGAGTATTTCCAATTTTCAACACTTTTACTTCTACTCCACTACATCTCAGAGGAAAATATTATACTTTTACTCCACTACTAGTATTTGAAAACTTTAGTTACTAGTTACTTTGTAGATTAAGATCTAGAATATTATAAACAAAACACCCACTTCAGCCCTATATACATTTCTGCCATTTGAAAGTAGCAGATCTACAAGCCCAGCGCACTCTGCTGGACAAAATATATCATTGCACCAACAACATGCTTTTTGAGCAAACCTTTATTTTTTCCTTTCATATCTGTCTTTTCTTTTCATATCGGTGAGAAATTTCACCGATTAATATGATCCGATATAACCAAATAAGGCCATATCGGGTACCGATATATCGGTCGGGCTCTAAAAAGAAGTGCTCCTGGAGATGTACTAGGATACATGGGCTGAGAACATCGATGAAGGGTTGGCTCCTAGCTGCTGGGGAGCTGTAAAAATGGATACATCAAAGAACATACCTTCCATGACCTCCTCACACATGTCCGCCGCTTGTCCTTCCACCAACTCCTCGAAATAGGCATTTTCTAAAAAGATGGTATAAAATACAGCGCTGCTTTAAAAACATGTAGTCATAAAATGTTAACAATGGCATGCTCATTTAAAGCTCCCAAACGTAATAGTTGCTGGACAGGCAGTCAATGTTTGTTAATACTTGAAATAGTTGCAACATAAAGTCAAACTGAACTTGAAACTGCTGCTGTGTTTATGAAATTACCATACAGTTTTCACTTATATATGTTGTAGACAAGGCACTTGCCGTTAAAATGGTGTATAGGATGTTGTAATTTGATAAAGGTAAAGCTGTGATACAGAGTTAAAAAGTAATTGTGATAGTTCAGTATGGCGGACTAAGCCGGACTTAATAAAGCAGATACTCCATACCCTTTGGATCAATGTGGATCTCGTCCAGGTTCTTTCCTTGAAAATCCCCAACCCGTCCCTGCTCCATGGCCATCAGGATCTTGCTCACCCTGGCAAGCTGAAGGGTGCTCTCAGGTAACTTGTAAAACTTGTCATGGACTCTCATATTGTGGCCCATAAAGTCAGCCAGCTGGTCAGCCTCTGTGTTCTTCAGGTTCAACACTGTGGACAGGGTTGCCAACTGTTTCCTTAGTTTAGTAGACGTCATTGCCTCTGGGTGCTTTAGGTCACACTGATTTGCAAATTCTCTGAGGAGATCAGCCCCTCGAAAGAATGACATCGCGTTTGGTATGGCAAACAGGTAGGGGTTGTTTTCACGGATTTGACATTGATCTCTGGTGTCACACAGCTGGACAAGTGATGCCACCATTGACGGACTCAAGAGGATGGGCACCATCCTGCCGCCCTTTCCTCTCAGCTCTATCCTTGAGAAATGGCTGCAGAGCTTGATCTCCAGCTCTGATAGGGCATAATTGACATCCTCGTGACTTGATGAACTTACTCTTGCCAAGAACGCAGAAAGTGACATTTTCGACATCTCCCCTTGTCTGCGCCTGTTGAACAGTAGGATCAGCGTTTGAGTGACCTTGGACAGCTTCTTCCATGTCTCAGTTGACACAGCAGCCTTCAGGTCCTCAGAGTACTGCTGCCGCTTGGCCTCAAGGTAATTATGTAGTTTTTTTACATCCTCTGTCAGAGGCAGGAGCAGAGGGACATTCCACTTGGCCTCAGTTAGTGACTTACGACAATCCCCTGACACTAGCTCACCCCATTTCACCTCGTATATCTTTCGAAAGTTGCCTGCTTCTTCTGCTGCCTTCTTGTCCCCTTCCATTAGCGCATTACTCTCCAGGAGGAAAGACATTCTCTTGAGGGCAAATCCAAGTTTCAGTGGAAGTGATGTTGCATAGCCATTTCTTGTTTTGGTTCGTGCAGTGTGTTTCACTGCCTTGACTGTGAGCTGGAAGTTCTTTGGCATGACATATTCCTTGATAGTCTTCAGTGGTGTGACCTGACTACCATAAAGAATAAGTCGACCCATCTCCCTCAACTTTTGACGGATGTATTCATGCTTTGCAGGTTCAGATCCGTGCTTGTTGTAGAGGTACTTTGCATACTCCATAATGCACCAGTCGTTTTTGACTGCGTCTGCAATGTCATCCTGGTTCATTTTGCTGAAAACTCCCCAGACATCCTTGGACACCCCCCGGGGTAAGGGTTCGGCAAAGACACAGAGGGCTATAACTCTGTTTTTTCCTGGTTTGGGATTGTCACTGTCTGGTTTAAATTTACAGTTCTTTATGTGTCTCCACAGTGCACATTTTGTGTATAATCCTTGGCAGTGGACACAGTGCATGTAATCTTGCACTCTGGAATCCGTCTTTGGCTGCTTGCATGCGACCAGTGTCCCTGCGCCCGTTTCCAAAACTTCAGCATTATGTGCAAAGTTACCTCGGTTTCGGAGTTGTTCTAAATGCACTTTCCTTTGTTTTGAACCCTTTGTAAAACTGAGTGCCTTTGCTACCTCGCACTCCTTGCTGTGAACACTCTCCAAATGCCTTGCGATTTTTGCGACAGGCAACCCACAAAACAGACAGAACTGCTTCTTGTTGTACTTCCGAGAGCCATCTTCTTTCTTGCCGACAGCAGGAATGGACACTGAGGCACTTTTGGCACTTGTACGAATGCCGCTGACAATTTGAACTGGTGAGTGTAGGGGAGCCGGTTCACTTCTCAAGTCACTGCCATTGTGTGTCTTGCTAATATGTGTGTCTGTCACGTTTGTTGTGTCTTTTGGAAGTTGGGCTTGTTCCTCTGTGTCCTCCTCTGTGTCCTCCATCCAATCACTGTCATCTGAACTTTCATTGCAAGGTGGAAAATATGATTTGTCATCAAGAGACAAGTCAGTCGAGTCCGAACGGATATCACTGTCATCACAAGAGTCCAAATGGTCATCTGATCCATCTTGGGTCTGCGTGTTAAAGCTGTTCTGCGAGGATTCCAGAGCAGCGACAGGTGAAACCACGAGGGCAGTAGGAGACGGGTGGTGGTACTGTTGCGAGGATTCCAGAGCAGCGACAGGTGAAACCACGAGGGCAGTAGGAGACGGGTGGTGGTACTGTTGCGAGGATTCCAGAGCAGCGACAGGTGAAACCACGAGGGCAGTAGGAGACGGGTGGTGGTACTGTTGCGAGGATTCCAGAGCAGCGACAGGTGAAACCACGAGGACAGTAGGAGACGGGTGGTGGTACTGTTGCGAGGATTCCAGAGCAGCGACAGGTGAAACCACGAGGGCAGTAGGAGACGGGTGGTGGTGCTGTTGCTCTGCAACTGTACGGGACAGAGAACAACAAAAAAAGTTCTGAATTATCTGTTTTAGTTAATACCAGTTCTACCATATAAACAATAAACATTTCGTTTTAGAGGATTGGCGAAACTCCACCACTTAGACAATTAGGCTACGCAAGGGATAAAGTACGAGTAGGTGCTCATTATTGAACAATAAATCCCAACAGCCTAATTATTCACCAACGTGGAGGTGAAAAATCACCCTGAAGGGATAATTTTTTTTATTACACAGGCTACTTAATAAATAAACTGATATTTACGTGCTTCATGCCCAAGTATTCATTTTGGTGTTCCCAAAGCCCCCCACACTGGGCATGGTGGTCGCAGCCCTTTGTAAAACAAGAACTAAGACTTACAGAAACGTGTGTGTGCACACTGCATTTAAACAAGGGTTTACTGAACAGAGAACAGTACTCACCAGAACCCTTTTTGTGGAGCAAGGAGATATAACTATTCAGCTTCCACTGCGTGGAGGGCTGGAGCTCCTCAACCAGGATTTCAAACTCATCAGGTACGGCCTGCTTGATGAGTTTCCATTCATTGGAATGGATGATTTGTATCACTTGGCACATCTTTTCGGCGGGGACCTTGAGGATGTCGTTCCCGAGCTGTACCAACTCCTCAACAGACATGGGTTTACACTCCTTCACCTCGTCCTTTCTGCAGAGCCAGGACACAATACTGTCAGTCATCTTCATCATCATCATTAAAGGAGCAATAAGCCATGTTTGACACAGGAACTTTCTAAAGTATATTTTGTTATGATTCTTGTAATTCAACCGGAGAGTGAGGAATATATGACATGGTCTGATACACCCAAAAAAATGGGGCAGAAACTCACATAACTAGAAAAGGCTAATTCTGGATTACGTCATCTAGAGGGAGGTTTCAGGTTTTGAATGGTAAAAGTTGGGATTAAAGGGATATCACTCTATTCAGGCTTTTGTGAGCCCCCAGACCGTTTTTAAGTTGCTGATAAGTTGTTCTTATCATATAATGAATCAAGCAACTTAACACTTTAAGACCTGAGGTGATTCTTAAAAATGTTTTATAAATCCATGAGATTTAGGAGACATGTAGAATCGGCTTCAGGTCTCAATGGGTTAACCTGAGTGCCATTGACATAATGTATATACATCAGTAGAAATACAAGCGCATAGTGATGAATCCAGCATGGTTTGTTACACGGGGGGGGGGGGGGGGGGTTCAGTGAGGTGAGGTGTTCGTGACCTACCGAGACTTCTTGGGGAGGCGATTCTCGCCCGGGAAAGTTCTCGCTCGCTGCTGATGATCCTCCTCCTCCCTCATCGGTTGGGATGGGACGTCCACCTTAAACAAGGGAGACCATAGTTTAGATCACTACACACCAGACTGGAGGCAGTACAGACAGACCAGGCATGAGGAGGCTTATGAAAGAAGGAAAACATATTGAGAGGGACCTATAACCACAATCTACATATTGTCACCTGCATGCTGGAGGGTGCAACGTCGTTGTGTGTGAGGGTGCTGTTCGCCACGGGCATGGACTCGGTTGGCATCGGGGAGGCTAGTGTCAGAGTGTTGTTCACCATTTTCTTGCGACTGCAAAGCATGACACACAATACTGTCAGTCATGTTCCAATTAACCTGAGTGCCATATGTATATACATCAGTAGAAATACAAGCGCATAGTGATGAATCCAGCATGGTTTGTTACACGGGGGGGGGGGGGGGTTCAGTGAGGTGAGGTGTTCGTGACCTACCGAGACTTCTTGGGGAGGCGATTCTCGCCCGGGAAAGTTCTCGCTCGCTGCTGATGATCCTCCTCCTCCCTCATCGGTTGGGATGGGACGTCCACCTTAAACAAGGGAGACCATAGTTTAGATCACTACACACCAGACTGGAGGCAGTACAGACAGACCAGGCATGAGGAGGCTTATGAAAGAAGGAAAACATATTGAGAGGGACCTATAACCACAATCTACATATTGTCACCTGCATGCTGGAGGGAGCAACCTCGTTGTGTGTGAGGGTGCTGTTCGCCACGGGCATGGACTCGGTTGGCATCGGGGAGGCTAGTGTCAGAGTGTTGTTCACCATTTTCTTGCGACTGCAAAGCATGACACACAATACTGTCAGTCATGTTCCAATTAACCTGAGTGCCATATGTATATACATCAGTAGAAATACAAGCGCATAGTGATGAATCCAGCATGGTTTGTTACACGGGGGGGGGGGGGGGTTCAGTGAGGTGAGGTGTTCGTGACCTACCGAGACTTCTTGGGGAGGCGATTCTCGCCCGGGAAAGTTCTCGCTCGCTGCTGATGATCCTCCTCCTCCCTCATCGGTTGGGATGGGACGTCCACCTTAAACAAGGGAGACCATAGTTTAGATCACTACACACCAGACTGGAGGCAGTACAGACAGACCAGGCATGAGGAGGCTTATGAAAGAAGGAAAACATATTGAGAGGGACCTATAACCACAATCTACATATTGTCACCTGCATGCTGGAGGGAGCAACCTCGTTGTGTGTGAGGGTGCTGTTCGCCACGGGCATGGACTCGGTTGGCATCGGGGAGGCTAGTGTCAGAGTGTTGTTCACCATTTTCTTGCGACTGCAAAGCATGACACACAATACTGTCAGTCATGTTCCAATTAACCTGAGTGCCATATGTATATACATCAGTAGAAATACAAGCGCATAGTGATGAATCCAGCATGGTTTGTTACACGGGGGGGGGGGGGGGTTCAGTGAGGTGAGGTGTTCGTGACCTACCGAGACTTCTTGGGGAGGCGATTCTCGCCCGGGAAAGTTCTCGCTCGCTGCTGATGATCCTCCTCCTCCCTCATCGGTTGGGATGGGACGTCCACCTTAAACAAGGGAGACCATAGTTTAGATCACTACACACCAGACTGGAGGCAGTACAGACAGACCAGGCATGAGGAGGCTTATGAAAGAAGGAAAACATATTGAGAGGGACCTATAACCACAATCTACATATTGTCACCTGCATGCTGGAGGGAGCAACCTCGTTGTGTGTGAGGGTGCTGTTCGCCACGGGCATGGACTCGGTTGGCATCGGGGAGGCTAGTGTCAGAGTGTTGTTCACCATTTTCTTGCGACTGCAAAGCATGACACACAATACTGTCAGTCATGTTCCAATTAACCTGAGTGCCATATGTATATACATCAGTAGAAATACAAGCGCATAGTGATGAATCCAGCATGGTTTGTTACACGGGGGGGGGGGGGGGTTCAGTGAGGTGAGGTGTTCGTGACCTACCGAGACTTCTTGGGGAGGCGATTCTCGCCCGGGAAAGTTCTCGCTCGCTGCTGATGATCCTCCTCCTCCCTCATCGGTTGGGATGGGACGTCCACCTTAAACAAGGGAGACCATAGTTTAGATCACTACACACCAGACTGGAGGCAGTACAGACAGACCAGGCATGAGGAGGCTTATGAAAGAAGGAAAACATATTGAGAGGGACCTATAACCACAATCTACATATTGTCACCTGCATGCTGGAGGGTGCAACCTCGTTGTGTGTGAGGGTGCTGTTCGCCACGGGCATGGGCTTCAAATGTATGGTCTTTACACAGTGGACCACCCCATCGTCGAACAGCACCGTGTACCTCCCGGCTGTCAAAAAACAGAAGAGGGCTTCAGAAACATGGACATGTCCATTTATAACAAATACCATGTCTAGTTACTGTCTTGATGAAAATGTGTTTCAGTGATTCAAACCTTTCTCAACTGACTTGATTGTTGCAGGGTAATCGTGACAGTCTGTCCATCGCGCCAGCACTACCTCACCAACAAGAAACTCCTGGAACACAACAGTCAAAACTAGTCATCGCCTTCTTTTTGCCAAGTTCGACTTTAAAGCACTGCTTGAATCACATACAAACCCTGCATATCCCATTGCATAATCAATCATTTTGGGAGGGACTGGCCTCATATTACAATGCGCTCATTTCCACAACACACACAACACAGCGTTGTGCAAGGCAAGGCTAGCAATAATAGCAAGCCGTTCGTATAGCGAGGTATTCACATACTGTATATAGGCCTACATATTTTTCAAGTACTGTTTTTTCCCAACATTTAAACACTTTTAAAAACTAAACTTATTGCGATGCTAAATAATCAGTTACCTGGAAGCTGGAGGATGGCATGACTCCTTTCACCAGGGCCATGACGGACGTCACTTCTTTTGTTGAGCCTGTGAGAAAACGAGGGAGGTCAGACTCAATATGGAATAACATCTTTGTCTTAGTCAGATTTCTTGGTACTTTGACATACCGCCACATTTGTACACTGAGAGTTACACACCCGTAAGGGGCCATTTGGAACCCCCTCAAGGAACCACAAGGGCAACTGAACCACACTTTTGAGACCCACTGGTGTAGCAGAGTACACAATAATGCACATAACACACTGACTGTTTCACCACATTGGAACAGCCTTCATTGTTATTAGGGATCGACCGATTCTGGTTAAAAATAGCCGATCTACAAGCTCACAACACTGTGTTGTGAGCTTGTAGATCTGCTAGTTTTGGCTTAGGTTCTCCTCAGAAAAGTGATGCTAGGGTTCAAGTGGTTAGGTAAAAAAAAAAATCTTATCACACAGATTTGGCGGACCCCCTGGAGTAACTCTGAGGACCCCCTAGGGGTCCCAGACCCTCTGTTGAAGACCCCTGTTTTAAATGATAAACAATAGGCCTATAAGTCCTGTTTTGTTCTATCAAATGCAGCATTATAATTAGCTCCCACTTGTAGCAGCATTTCTTATGAACTGAATTATAAATAACACATTACAAAACAGTTCGCCAAACGTTTATTTTACCTGTAATCAAATTAACCAGTACAGCTTAAATTAAGTTGCAAGCAGAAAATATGACCATATTACACCAGTCCTAAAATCTTTACATTTACCTGTCCCCCAGAGAATTGATTTTAAAATTGTGTTACTTGTCTATAAATGTCTCTGTGGCTCTGGGCCCAGCTACATCTTAGGACCCTTAGGTCATCTGGGGCTGGCCTATTAATTGTTCCATTTGTTGAAACAAAACATGGTGAAGCAGCATTTCACTACTATGCACCACAAACCTGGAACAATATTCCAGCTTACATTAGACAATCCCCAACCATAGCTGTTTTTAAGTCCAAGTTAAAAACATATTTATTTAACATTGCTTACCCTACCCAATGATGGCTAAGAACAGCTAGGTCTTGCCTGGTCTTTAAATGACAATGTCACTTTTTATTATTATCATGTTTTGTATAAAGGTTGGAGTATTTATTTTGCTCCTTTATCTTATTTTAATTGTATCTTATTTTAATTGTATCTATTATATTCTCCATTTCTTTTTTAAGTGCATTGTTGCACTTTGTATTATTTTTCATGCTGTAAAGCACTTTGAATTGCCCTGTGTATGAAAAGTGCTATATAAATAAAGTTGCCTTGCCTTGCCTAGCCAAGCTTGTCCCTCGAATTCAACAGCACAGATCGGTCTACACCTAATTAGCATCATTAGTGACACGTGTGCTTTGAGGCTGCAGTTTGCTAACAACGTGAAAAGTGCAGGGTGGGAGGGGAAGACAGCATTGGCTTTGATTGAAGCTCGTTGAGGTGATGGGGGAAGGGAGCAGAAGTAAAGAGTCATGGAGCAGAATGTTTTACATTTACAATGCCCAGTGTTGCCAGGTTTTGTGAGAGAAACACGCAACCAGGTCTATGAAAAGATGCCCAAAAGAAAGGCCACATGAGCACTTTAAACCAGGGGTCTTCAACCTTTTCAGACCAGGGACCCCCAAACTGATGGGGTGATGGAGCAGGGACCCCCTACCTCGTAGGGTAGGGGGTAGGCCACCACATATATTATATATTTATGTATAAAATTGTGTTTTATATGTATAAACATAGATTGTCCCAGTAGGTGTGCAAAAGACCCTTTCTTTCTCTACAAAATATGTATAAACATACCATGTTATTGTGCATTCAATGCTAAGCTATTCAAATATGTCATGTTATGTTTAAAGACATAGACATTTTTGGGAAAATAACAAAAAGTTTTCAAACTTTTAATTTTTAAATCAAAGAATTTCGCGGACCCCCTGTTAAACCTATGTATACATCGGCTATTATAGCCGATCTACAAGCCCCAAAAAACGCCACTTACAGTATAATAAACTGACATGGCAACACTGACGTGCAACCGTACACATTGCAGTCATTTGAAAATAGACGATCTACAAGCTCACAGCTAGACTAGTAGATCGTCTATTTTCTGCTATTTTCAATACAATATATTTTGATACTTTTTAAATTCAGTTCCATCTAACTCACTAACGCTCTGGACCAGGGCTAGAGAAAAAAACAAACAAATGATTTCCTCATTTGTTTTATAACTCGCGAGTTATGTCCCTCTTTGCTGGACCTGAACACATATAAGTTGAACTCACACTGCAAAGACAATAAATATGTTACAAAATATGTACACAATTGTTTGAAAACATACCTTTATATCGTAAAATCGAGACCTCCGCATCTTCTCACCGCAACTGCTCGTTCAACCAGACCAACGCAATGCACGCAGCTGTTTGCTCTCAATGTGAGTAAAAGGAAGGGCGGGCCCTTCCTTCCATTCAGCCAATCAGACGCTGGCTGTTTGGCTGGATGTTAGAGAGTTTTAGAGACACTCACACCTTCTGCACTACCGATTGTAGTCTCTAGAGGGAGACATTTTTACACTCTTTTCAAACACATGTCATAATTTCAGTATGTGTGGGACAAACAAAAAAAAAGACACTAGGCATATCAGCTATGCTTTTTCGATCGATTTAAGTGATAAACCACGTGGGGACCCGCATTTGGGTCCCCACGTGGATTGGTGTCCCCACACCGTTGGTGTGTTGTCAGTCGCAAGTCCCCACGCAGTTGCAAAAACACACGCACACACACACACACACACACACACACACACACACACACACACACACACACACACACACACACACACACACACACACACACACACACACACAGACAGCAGCTACCTTCCCGAACTCAAAACTAACCTAATGGCTGACCTTAAAATACAATTGTGCATAGTTTAACTCCTTGAACACCTTGGTACTGTAGTAGAGTAGTATAGCATCCCCTGCCCTCCACCCCCACCCCTCCTTTCTCTATAAATATACATTTTGATGCTACTGAGCTCGCTCGGCGGTGCCTCTCGCGGCTCAAAACACGCCTAATGCCTATAACTACTTCCTAACTTAATGTTAGGGGCTGTAGTCTGTTCTCACCAAACGGGGAGAGTGTTCCGGGGCGAGCTGATTACTTTTTCGAGTAACGGAGTAACCTAACGCGTTAGTTTTGCAATTACTCGGTTACTTAGTTACTTTTCCCAAAACAGTGGCGTTACTTACTTACATTTAAGACCTACTAGACCTCCCTCTCTCTTTCTCGCGGCTACGCGCCGCGTTTCGAGGCTTGTGGATCTGCTACTTTTTATGCTTTTGTGTGACGCTGTAGTATGATAAAGTAGGGCATTAATTTACAAGAAAACACAAAAAGGTCAAATATGGAGATAAGAGGTTTCTGCCCGACAGCAACGAAATCCAACCCTGTTTTCAAGGAATGTTTCAAAGGAGCCAGTGTCGCACATGTAGCATGGAGACACAGAGTATAAATGGGCCTCCTAGACCTAGAGTATGTTTGATAAGTGAACCGTGTGGGTGTGCAGGTGGATGACAACATCTTAACGACCTGGCGGGGGTGGATTCAAACCCTTTGAACTCAACTCCAATTTGCACGAACATCCATTATTGTCATTTCACGTGGGGGTGGGGGGTCGGGGGTGGGGGGAGTCGGGGACAATAAGTGACAAACTTAATTTGCTCCTGTTAACATGAAACAGAGTCATTTATTCTTCAGCGAAAGGTCAACCTCCTCCCACAATACAAAAAAAAACAGAAGTCCCACAACAATGGAAACATGAGGTGACATCATCCTAGAGAGAGACATTTTCTTAACCACTTAAGCCCTTTATACTTGTCATAGTGAAAATAGCCAATGTACAATCACAACACAATGCGTTAGTAAGCTTTTACATCTGCTATATATTGACACATATGGAAAATGTGTGGTTGTAGTTGACATACATTTGTAACAGGGCATAGCAGTGGTGGCCATTTTGTGGTGCCACAGATAGAGAACCCATTCCTTTTTCCCAAAGAGATTTCCAAAAATATTTATATAAATTATTTTAAGCCTGGAACCAAGCCATCCAGGCTCCTGGTGAATCATGACCATAAAACATTTGATTCTGTGTCAAAACATTTTAATATTTCATTATTTTACTTAATAAATACTGTTTTTTTGGTTTTCAAATATTTTTTGTAGAGCCTTCGTCCTACTCCTCCCCTGCAACACTCCCTGCTGACAAGTGCCGCCCCAGCTCGTGGGAGTACACGCAATGATGACACATTTCACCCTCCCCGCCCGGCCTCCCTCCCCCGAACACGTGCCAATTGTGTTCGTGTAGACGCCAGACAAAGCCGGATGCACCACGGTGGATTCAAACCCACAACCTCCGTGGTGGTGGTGGTGGTGGTGGGCAGGGACTTTACCACCGCGCCACCCGAGCGCCATTTCTTTTCAACGCATTCAAACCCTGTTTTAACCCATTCCTCAACCCTTTAGCTCTGTTCACAAAATGAACCCTCAGCATTTTGAGTGGTCTCTGTCAGCCTCTCTGGCTCACTTGACCCATTAAGACCTGAGGCTGATAAAAAATAAGATCTTCTAAATCCTAACAATTTTCTGAAAAAACTTGTTGGTACAGTGGTGTGTTCAAAACCTTTTCATGTTAGGGACCCCCAAAATGATATGTATTGCCCCCATCTCAAAATATTTTGTTCCAGATACCCCGAGAAGCAAAGATTTGAGTAAGAAATGTTCGCTTTGAAAAAATGTATATGCAAAGATTTGCACACATGTTCACGATTCTGCCCAAAAATTGCAGATCTACAAGCTCATAGCGCGGCACTCGGTGCCGCGCTATGAGCTTGTATATCTGCTATTTTTGAATAGCCAAAGATATCTTAAGTGACACAGATGCGTTCCAGGTCTTAATGGGTTAAACAGACACTTGAGCTAAATAGAAAACTTGTAGAAGATTTGTGTTTTTTCAAAATTATTCAAAAAGCTTTTTTCAGTTTTTCTTTTTTTTAAATGGCAGATCTACATTACAAGCTTGTAGATCTGCGATTTCCAAATAGACAAAGTATAGACTAGGGTTAATGTGGTTAAACTGATTTTGATGCTATACGATCTAATTTTACTAGGGTTTACCTGAGATACATATTCTAGGACCCCTGGGGGTTCCCGGACACCACTTTGAGAAGTCCTCTGCTCTGACTTAAAACACATGCTTGATGTGTGACATATTGAACTAACGCTACAGTACATAGAGGAAATAACAGTTGCAAATACTCTTACTGCCACCTGCTGGTCAGGGGTAGAAAGAATGGCAATTGGCCCCCTCTAGCAAAGACGTGGTTGACTCCAATGCATGTGATGCAGACAGTGGTGGACAAAGTACTCAACCCCAGTATTTGAGTCAAAGTATGGATAGGCTACTCCTTGGTCAAATATTACTCAACTACTTGAGAAAGTTGCTCAGTCCAATATGTACTTGAGTTAAAGTAATGGAGTACTTGCCTTTAAAGTCAGTTTCTCATGTCAGTATCAGGGTCAGTATCACGGTCAGTATCATGTCAGTATATGTCAGTATGATGTCAGTGTCTTGTCAGTATCATGTCAGTATCTTGCAAGTATCTTGCCACTATCATGTCAGTATCATGTCAGTATCATGTCAGTATCTTGTCAGTATCATGTCAGTATCTTGGTATCCTGTCAGTATCATGTCATGTAAGTATTCAAAAGTACAAATTACAAGGTGGATTTTCTTTTTAATATAAATGCACTGCTGTACTAAAATGTAGACATTTTCCAAGAAATGTAAATATTTCCCAAACATAAAAAATACAAATAATAAGTACAGATACAAAATTGTATTTACTAAAGTACAGTGGCCTACTCACACTAAATGTACTTACTGTCCACAACTGCTCTGATGCAACATTTTATTTCCAGGCAAAAATAACAAGTCCAGTATAAGTGTCCTTCACCTCCACTGGTCAAAGTCAGGCCTCTGTGGGCTACAAATGCTTTGAGCTCTGCTACAAAAGATGATGTAAACACATAGTTATAAACTTATGTCCTTGACATGATGAGTAAACGTTTTATATCAAGACCCCAAGAGCGGCTTCCCACAGTTTCTACTGTATGATGGATATCGTTGCTATCAGGCAGAAACCGCTTATCTCCATAACTTTTGGTGTGTTTTTTTCGTAAACTAATGCCCTACTTGATCATACTAGGCTACAGCGTCACACAAAAGTATCAAAAGTAGCAGATCTACAAGCTCGAAACGCGGCGCGAAGATAATCAGTCTAATATTGCCTCTTGCCATAATGATACAGGTGTGTGTGACGGAGATGTGTTTATGTTTTTGGCATATTAATGAGGAGGGTTTAATTCATAATAATAATAATAATAAACTTTATTTATAAAGCGCTTTTCGAAAACAGTGTTTACAGTGTCAATAGTGTTAATAGATCCTGGAATTCTAAATGAGGGCAAAGATAAAGCCAAGTTTGAGATACTAAAACTCCTTCATTGACGGTTTTGGGTGAGAACAATACTTGACATGAACATTTGTTGAGGAAAGATTTATATGTCTGACGATTTAAACTATGGCTTGTAAGTGTGAACTGGATCTTTAAGCCTGGGACATAGATTGACATGTAACACTCTAAGTTAAATGTTACTGTGTACAATACAATATATTGTCTCCGTTGGGTGGAAACCTCATTATGCCCAAAACTGTTACTTTTCAGTATACAAATTCAAAAGTATTAGATCTACAAGCTCAAAACACGTTCCGAGCTTGCAGATCTGCTACTTTTGACGCTGTAATATGATTGTTAGGTAGTAGGGCATTAATTTGCGAAAAACACAAAAAGTTAAAAATATGGAGGTAGGAGGGTTCTGCTCGACAGCACCACTGAGACATACTGTAGCACAGAAAACAGCTTGTCTTGGCACATGGAGTCTAACCTAAACCCTCATCTCCATACAAATGAGCTCACAGTCTTTATTCTCCTAATGCATTATTGAGAGCTATTTCTGCCGCCACACTCGGAGAACAAAGGTGTTGCACTCCTTAGTTTCACCTTCATAGAGAGAAAGGGAGGAAGGATATTTTGGGATTTCTTTTCCTTTTTTTTTTTTTTTGCTGAAGTTGCACAAAGACTCGACTTCCTTCGAGCGGTTTGTGTCTTATAGCGCCTACTACTGTCTAATGTGGCAGTTTAAAAAAAAAAGGTTTAGATAGATAGATAGATAGATAGATAGATAGATAGATAGATGTGTATTCCTACAAACAACAGCACTACATGTTTAAAGCAGTGGTGCTGACAGATTGAGAGATTACAGGCTGACAGACAGTGTGGTGGGTGGAGGTTCTTCCTTGGCCCACTGGGAGTGTGTGTGCAAAGTTTCACGCCAATCAGTCCAGCAGTGCCGGAGATTAGCTGTTCACAGACAGCCACAGACAGCCACACAGACAGACAGTCAGACAGACAGGGGTGACACATATTTCTCAGTTTTCGGCCGTCCAGCCTGACACAGAGGTAGATTTGTTAATTCATGGGTTCCGTTTTTTGTTAGTTTGTTTCTAGTGTTTGCTTTGATTGTGTCCTTTGTGCTTAACCTCGGATAAAGCCTGTCGTATCAGTAGTGGAACATTATGTCCATATGTTAAGTCCAAATTGCAAGTCAAAAACATCACTTGCATACTGTACCGGACTTAAAATGCCTTGCAGAGAGATACTCAGTGAAATCCTCTGTGTTACATTCAGCCATTTGTAACCCACCACGAGGGCACACATGGAACCAAATGTTCCATTAAATTATCACTCCAGATTTGTGACAGCGTGCCAAGATGTCACCATGACACTGTGTAGAGTCCGGATTGTAAATTGCAAATCCTTAGTAGACCTGCTGCAGACCAAACTGCAGCATGAGAGAGAGAGAGAGAGAGAGAGAGAGAGAGAGAGAGAGAGAGAGAGAGAGAGAGAGAGAGAGAGGGGGGGGGGGGTAGTTAAGGCCAGACAGCTCAGCTCTGCCATGTCAGGCATAAAATGTAACTATCTCTCTCTCTCTCTCTCTCTGCATTAGTTGTGTCATTTTATTCTCTGCATTAGCAAGAACATTTGGGCAGTACCTGCACCTAGGATTCATTAGTGACACACACCTGTCCATTCACACAGAGGGGCTTCAGTTGTAGCTACAATAGGTTTACAGTAATAGGGTTGGGTGAATATTTGACTCCAAATGACAGTTTATTTACTTTATTTGTTTATGTAGACAGGACACCGCATATTAATGAACAATACATATCAATGTAAAGTAAATACACTGGATGTAGCAAAGATACAAACCAAGTGCATGCTGTGAGCTTGTAGATCTGCTATTTTTGAATAGCCAATGGATAAAGTGGTTAAAATGCTTGTGATGCTGTATTAACACATTTTGAGAACCACTGTCCTATATATACTTGGTCCAACACCACTTGGTCCCAACTCCAGATCGCTTCGCCGAAAAAAATAGCCGATCTACAAGCTTCATAACAAGCCGATGTGTGCCCTGCATGTGGCCGAGGAAGGGGTCAGACCTGTGTCATTTTGGGGTACAGTACTGGACGACCATTCACCGGGCCCGCCTGCTGTGTCCTGTCTGACTGTCTGGCGTGAGCAAGGTCAGTTCTGATGAGCTTTTGGCGTGGCTTCCGGGCGGTCATTTGTCACCGGCTGTTACATTGACCTCCAAAACAGTGGTTCTCAAACTTTTTCGTGCCAAGGATGCCCCAAATTGACATGTAATTGGCCGCAAACGACCCCCCCGTCCCCACCCCCCAACTGCTTACTGTACATATACGTTTTATTGCTACTAGTGTTGATGATGTCTTTTATATTATTGTATATTATTGTATGTCTTTCAATGTCTAGATGAATTGAATACACAGGACCACAATGGAAACAATGGATAACACAACTTTTTGTGTTATCCATTCTACAAGCTCATAGCTATGAGCTTATATCTGCTATTTCTGAACAGCCTAAACAGTAAAAAATATGGTTAAAATGATTGTGACGCTATAATAACAATTTTTTGCTGGGGACCCCTGGTACTTTGAGAACCACCGCTCTAAACCACCGCTTGGTGGTACCTACAGTATATTCTTGGGTGGGTTGGTGCAGTGGTAACCAGAAATACCACATTGTGGTTGTATGCCTAATAGAGCTTGTAGATCTGCTATTTTTGAAAATATATATTTTTTAAAGCCAACATTTGTAACTCAAACCTTTGCTTCAGGGGGTCCCTAGAACAAAATACATATCATTTTATATTTTTGGGGTCCCGTATGAAAAAGGATGAGCACCACTGGTGTAGTGAATGGAAGGAATTTGAAAGAATTGAATTAAGGTGTTTTGTGAGGTCACAGTGAACTTTGACCCCACCTACTTCTAATCCGTTCATCCCTGAGTCCAAGTGGACGTTTGTTCAAGATTCAAGATTCAAGACGTTTTATTTGTCACCGACTTATGCAGGTACAAGCAGCGAAATGTTGTTGGGACGTGTCCCACAGATTGTGCTACTATAACGAAAAATATATTAAAGCAAGAAAATTATAAGACAAAGTAACTGCCGTGTGCAGTCAATTTCTGATCTAAAATGTTCACCCAAAATGTGCAAAGTGCATGTGCAGATGTGCAAAGCAACAGTATGAATCAAATGTGCAAGTGTCACGCGCACGTAGCAGCATTTCTCAAACCAGTGTGAGCAAGCATAGAGACAGTGACCTACTAACACTATTGTCTTATGTTTTCCTTTTTTGTTTTTGTTTTATGGCCATGTCCACATTTAGTGCTCTAACAGCGGCTTTTTATTTGTCTTCTCTGCTTTTGACCCCATGAACCACAGCGTCCCTAATCTAGGCATAATAGGCAAACATTCAGCGAAAAACAGACGATCTAAGCTCACAACAATCTGTCACAACGTTGTGAGCTTGGCGATCGGATGGTTGGTGTAGAGGCAAAAAAGGAGCGGACCAAGTATAGACCACTGGGGGACCCCGGTTAACAAAGTATATAAGTAGTTATATTTATCACACACCCAAAGATGTGCTGATAACAGGGTTTCTTTTAACCTTGATATGTTAATTATGCAACGCAAATTACAAGTGATTTTAAGTGTCTACACAGGAAAATCAGCATTCATTTAATCATTTGTAACTTTGAGAGTGTACAAATGTAAGGGTCGATGTGGTTACATTTGTACACTCTCAGAGCTCAATTATGCTGATATTACTGGGTAGAGGCTTTTAGCTTTAATGACTAATGTGTAAGTGTCATAGGTTAGTGCACAGGCAGGACATTTAAAGTGTTCTCTGGCACTTTTAAAATGTACTTACAGGTCATGTGGTCACTTTGTCAACACAGTAATATTATGTGGGAAACCTCACGACAAATTAAATGTGTGGAAGCCCATTACAGCTAGATACACGTTGTGTTACTACCGCCGAGACTATGTTTCGCACCCTGTCCGTCCGTGTGTCCGCGTGTCCGTCTGTGAACAGCTAATCTCCGGCACTGTTGGCCCGGTCGCTGCGAAACTGTGCACACACTCTCCCTGGATGCCAAAGCCAAACCTCTGCCCCACATTTTTATAGCGCCAGACGAGGCCGATTTTTGCAAAAAATATATTATATTACTTCTACAGACTTTGTCCAAACATCACGCAAATGGGTACACAGTATCTCTAGTCATGTGATCAACACGGATTTGTCCGATTTTCTATATTCCAGCCCTGCATTTTTCACATATTCCTTTTAGAGCACCACCAGGAGGCTGAATTTTGTAAAAAAAAAAAAAAAAGTGCTGTTAATCGTTCAGATTCTGTCCAAAAATCACGCAAATCGGTTCACAGTATCTACATGATCTATAGTCATGTTATCAAGACGGATGTGTTCGATATTTCATATTCCATCCTAATTGGCTAACATTGGCTTCCAAAGTTTGCAGGATAGGTCGGTTTCGAACAAAATGCCTCAAATCATGAACGCAGCATGCGATTTCCGTGACATTTTGCATGCACATTCCTACTAGGCCAAGGAAGAAAGGCCACCCTTTTCAAATTGGCCTATTATAGCACCACCAGGAGGCCACAATAACCTACCTGACCTGGCGGAGACCTGTGCTCCAAGGAGCACCTTTTCTAGTTTGTTCTTATTTTGTTCATGTATGTACTGTACGCATGTTTATCTATGTGGTTTGTATAAGGCAGCACGTAATACGAACATGAAGGATTGTTGTCAGTTGTTTTCTTTTTGTGTAATGTGTCATGTAATCCCATATGACACAATCCCAAAATGGTGGCATGACACAAATGAACATGTCAGTCATTTATTCATTCATTTAGATGACAGCAAATTGAACTTCTGGAAGAATAAAATCTGGCATGCCCCTGGAATGTTTTGGATAGTGGCACTCGTTTGATGGCGTTGCCCATTCAACATTGAGAATAAGATATCCTGACACCCCTGCAATGGCCCCGGCTGCATCCTCCCGACGGTGGAAGCTGATAAAAGCAAAGCCCTTGGACTGTCGGGTAAAGTTGTCCTTGGCCAGGTAGGTCCTGGAAAGGGAGCCAAACGGCTTGAAGAGATCCTGAAGATCGTCCTCACGAGTGTCCTCAGACAGATCTTTGTCACACGGATAGTGGCGTTGTCGCCAGCTCGGCCGTTGGGCTGCATGGACTCTCCTCTACGCGTGCCTCCGTCCCTCAAGCTGGGCGGAACATATTTCCCAGTCTTGCTCTGTGTCGGCTGTGCAGACTCTGACTCTCCTGAGCCAGCAGGCTTCTCCTTATCTCCAGCTGAAAGCCCAAGCTGTTCAGCCAGCTCTTTCTGCATGGGGCCCAGGGTGTCCTTGTGTTATGACCCTGGGTCATATTATGTATTTTCCTGTGTTTTCCCTCTCATCGGTGTGTTTGTGAATGAGTGGTGAGGAGTCAGTGATTTGAGTACCAGCTGGTGTGAATGTTGGCTGAGTGTGATTGGCTAACTAGTGGGTGGATTCTCGCAGGTGATTGGCTCCTGTCTTCTTGAGCTTCACTATAAAGCTGCCTGGTTCCAGAAGTTCAGATGTCTTCCTCCCCTAACCAGCGTGCTGTATTTTGTTATAATGTCTATAATGTTATAATCTCTTCTTGTGTATTAGTAGTTGTGTGCAACATGTAAGGGCAGCGGGTGGTCCAATGGTCGCCTTTGCACATACGACAAGTCACAATCTTCTGTCCCTTGAGGCATGAACTCAATGCCTCTATGCTGGAGGTGAAGGTCATGAAGACATCGTCACTGACAGTGGTGGTAGCAACATACTCCGAGTTTCCAAATTTCTTCCAATTCTTTCTCCGGGCAACAGCTTCTGAAGCTTGTCTAGTCTTGAACTTCTTTCCCACATCATCTACTTTATATTCCGCCAAACCTAGTTGGTCCACCCGGCCTAGTTGGTCCACCCAACCTTGTTGGCCTAGTTGGGCGGACCAACTAGGTTTGACATCTTCGTATTCAGCTGACAACATCCTTTCAGTTACCTGAGCTCCCACCTTGAAATTTATGTTACCAGCCTGTGACACACCAACCATTTATAACCGGGCGGGCGGGCGGGCGGACCTCTGACATCACACTCATGTCACCATGACTCAGCTATAATCATAGGAGTTCCCGATGCAGCAACGCCTAAATACTAACCTCAATGTGTGCATGGCATCAGACGCAAACAAATCAGTCAGCTCCATATGTGGGCACAAAAGGGGGCATGTCCATATATGGGCATGTACTGTACTGATGACATCAGGGATCCATGGGCATAAAAGGGACAAGGAATTACAGATCTCCATATATATGGGCATATCAGCACACCCATATATGGGCATATACTTGTAACGGTCAGATATTGCTATCAACAATTACAAAAAATCATGGGTTGAAAATAATCTTCTTTAAGATAGAATAGATATGTTTAACAAAATGTAGCACGCAATGAATGACTTTCACATTATAAACAACAGACACCAACACAGATTAAGCTCAGAAGGTGTTCTTTATCTGAATGAATTAAATTAAATAATGACACTTGCCAGAATAGACGCAAACAGTTCATGATAGATTTGAACAATAAGTCTGTGTGATGTCCAAACCGAACGCAAAGTCTGTGACTCACGCACGCACATACGCACGAACGCACGTTACCGTCCATACTGTCCTCACAGAAATAAAAGTAAAAGGAGTAGACAGACAGACAAAGAGACTATAGCAGACAGACTGGCAGACAAACAGACAGACAGACAGACAAACTGGGAGAGTGGCTAATGGGCTAGATGGCTAGAAGGGCAGGACGCACCAAAGCTGAACAGAGGGGCCCGGGGAGATCGAATCGAGGGCCAGAGACCCGGGGGAACAAAAAGGGAGGTACAGATTGTGTGAGTCAGGGACGGAGACCGACCTCTGGAGGGCTCGGTTGACTTTTCTGCTGGTGACCGGTGGCAGTTTAGAATGTTCAGATGGGGCGTCAGCTGGGAAAGCTGACAGGGGTTCAGGGCAGGTCGATGACAGCTGACGAGGGTTCAGGCAGGTTGGCGTTGGCTGACAGTGCAGGCGGGACGACTTTTCAAATGAAAAGTCTTAACAAGAGCCTGTGTGAGTATAAATAACAACTACATTGGGTCGATTGGAACGTATTTTATTTTTTTCCCCCATTTCCTGAAAAGTAACGTTTTTTGACATACAAGGTTTCCCCCCGACAGCGACGATGGGGAACACACAGTGAAGTCAATGTACCCATTTATAACTCTGTGAGTGGGGTCCATTTGGTTACATTTTGCACATTCACAGAGTTAAAGAGCTGGTGCCATGTTTTTGCACTTTTTCTGTTTTTCATGTGTCTATGAGGTTGATAGAACTTCATAAAGCCCCCCGGTGGTGTTTTATGTCTTCTCTGACTATTTGGAGTTTCTTCCTGGAGGCTGAAACCTTGAGGGTCAAACGTGCCAATAGAGAAACAGCGCTTTAGTGACATCACAAAGCCATACCCTCCCCCTCATTATCATAACACAACAGGTGTGGGCATGAGGAGGAGGAGGGAGGACAGGTGGGTGGTGCTAAGGTGGTGGAGGAGGTGCTAAGGTGAGAACCAGGTATACTTAATGAACTGGAGGCGTGTCCACATAAAAACAACATTTTAACACTTACTGTACACTTTTTTTTTGTTGAAAAAAATCCTTACATAATAATAATACCTTATGATCAGGTTTTAGGGTTGAAAAATATCATGGCACCCCATCTTTAAATGAACACTGAGGATTTGAGCGAGTGTAGTGACCAGTTGTTCCCTAAGCCTGTTCAGAATCAGAAGACGCGATGATATTCTGGACCTAACAACTCGTCCATCTGTGTTGAGCATCATCGTCATCTCCTCTGGTCCACGTACTGGCTGCAGATGGAGGTACTGTACATTCACAGGTCTGACTGAGGCACTGACTGTGTGGAGACTAGTGATTCTATGACGAGCTCAGACACAATCACTACAAGCCACCTAAAGCTTAATTTATGGCTTCAGTATCTCACTTAATCACTTAAGAACCTACAGGACGTTTCGTATGACGAATCATGAAAATAGCCGAGCTTGTGGATCAAAGATTTTAGCTTTTTTTTTTATTGCAAAAAGATATTTATATTTTTTTAAATTGTGTTTTTGTTAAACATTTTGGAAATGTTTGGAAGATTTTGAGGAAACTTTCATGCTATATACATTATATAGCTTTTTTTAAATAGCCTATATAACAGCCCTATAATAGTTGCGTGTGCAACTTCTACAATCCTTAGGGGTAATTTAACTCTGAGATGTACTGTACATTTTGAAAATTTTCAGAATTTAAAATGCATAAATTAACACTTAGGATTTTATTGTCAACTTTCTGTAAGGAGTCATAATACAGAAGCATCTTCATTGCAAATAGTCACAGACAGCCATAACATGAGTGCCCCCTGGTGGGCAAAAGTAGAATTATATACAATAAATCACTATACCTGTGTGCTAACTGCCATCTTGGCCAAACCTACACAAACTACAAGGAAGTTAGATACCATACACACTATATCATAACAGTTGTACCTTCAACTGGGCTGGGCCATGGACCTCTAGGGTGGACACAGTCACGTCAGGTTCTTCTACTTCTATTCTAAACTGTTCATATGATGTTCTGCATTGTAGTGTATATCTGTCTGTCATTTAATGTCACTATGAATTGAGTACATAAGGACCAGTGATGAGCTGTGGATTTTTGAACTAGGGGGGTTATATTTTCTGACGTCACGTGCACGCGCACGTGCACGCATGTGCACATAGCTTATCAGCTCAGTGCTAGTTGAAATACTGTATTCAACATGTGATTTTTAATGTAATTATATCTTATATATATTATTTAGTTGCATTGTTAATTTGTTGTTTTTATTTTTGTTTCAATTAATTAATTATTTTATTTTCCTTTTAGTTTTATATAAAAGCCCTTTACATAGACTCACCACACATAAGTACTTAAAATAATCAGACAACATGTCTTTGTCTTGTCTCAGAGAACTGGGTCCTCTGCTAAGCGATCCCCTTCACACTCTGCAGTGCAGAGACTGTTGTCTCTCATTGTGAGAGGAATGTAACACATTCAATTCAAGTCCATGGCTTTTCTCGATTAGCCTAATGTTATGCAAAGCAGCCAGGTAGACGCTATTGAGAACGGCTTGCCGCTGACGGCGCGAACCTTGAGAGGCTATTGTTTAAACTTTAAGGTGTTAAAGACCGCAGCTGAAGGTGCGTGCTCGCGTGTGCATGTGGAGCTCCCAGCCCCCAAGCCCCCATAGCGCCAGAAGAACTAAGGGGTCGCCGACCCCCCATAGCACCCCCTACAGCATTTGAAACAAGCCATTAGGCTTTCACTGGCTTTTTAATCCTATTTAGCTGACCTTGTATTTAAACTGTACTTCATGTGCTTTTTTTCTGCAAACTTCTTAAACTTAAAGTATTCCATCAATCAATCAATCAATCAATCAATCTGAAACAGCTGGCCATGAATAAACAGGAGGGAGCATTTCCGGGTAACTAGAACTGGAGCTCTGTGGATCATTCTCAAGACTGGTGATGCGAGGTAGTCCAGAATGTGGTGAGTAAAAAATAAAAATCATTTTATTTGCCCTATGATACAGCAGGGACAATGCCTCATAGTACACACTCCTGTACAGTAGATGGCGGTATCGCACCCTTTTAATCAATGGTAGGTTACAGATTGCAAACCAGCAGCAGGTGTAAGTGTTTCTTCAACAATGACGCCAAACAAAGGTAACTGTGGCCCGCCAGCAACTTTAATGCTGTAGTATGCCATTTGGATCATTCATTGTTGACAAACGAACAGAACATGGATGTTGTTTGAAAAAGTGTTATTTATTTCTTGTGTGACCTGACACAGACCCGGAGGTAGGGCTCTACTACTACAGCGAGTGCCTAGTGGCCGGTGTGAGTACATGATGTAGCCGAGCACATCGTGTACCGACACCGGGCTTACCACGGAGCGAGGGCCCAGCCTGAAGAAGCAACGTCGTGGGCCCATCATCTCCGGCACTTGGGCACGGTGCCCAGAACCCGCGTTTGGAAACAGAGTGTGCTGCCTGCCAGACGGGTGACAGTGACAGCGGAGTGTTCAGACGGACCAGACTAGCCAATACTTCTGACTGTCAGGCAGGTAGGACACCGACACACATAACTATACATGCCTAAACGTAAAATCTAAATCCTCTTTTTTTTTTGTTATAAATGTGAACCCTAAAGCCAAACTTTACATGGGTGCCGGCCTCGCTCAGCTAAAACAGCCACACTGAAACGGGTTGTCAGCTTGTAGATCTGCTATTTTTGGGTGCATAACACCGAGTCTAACTACAGTAGGTCTATAAAGGCCTTTGCAGACGGGGTGCGATTAGTCAATCAGCTTATACCGCATGCAAAAAGACGCACGAATCAAACTGGGTTTGATTGAAAAAAAACAAAACGCATCATCGCATCGCAGCACGGTAAATTCGGAGCCGGTGTGCATGAGGTCATTGAGAATCATGTGTCCATTAAAAAAATTATATTGTCAGTTTTTTTCCTTGCGAAAAATCGCACCCTGTCTGTCTGCAAAGGCCTTAAATCTAGCTCCGACGGAACCTCTCCCTCCGCTGTATAGCTCCGAGATGAGGTTCCTCGTTTCTCGGTGCCGTTTTAGCAGGACATTGTCGCACATTTTCCACTTTACATGTTTCTTATCCCTTTCTGCACATCGTATCCAAAAAGGGTTTCTGCCACGCTCTCAGATGCTTTTAAGTTCTAGTGCACAATAAAAGCTATCCAACGAGTTGAAAAAAGTATTTAATTTGCCTCGGTCCTCATCCGGTTACATGTTTTTAAGACATAGCGCAGAGTTGCGCCCGTAGAGATAACATTACTGATTCCCCTACTGGTCAAATGTTGAATTGCATCTTCTAATGCAAAATATTATGGAAAATTACTATACTTGTAAGGACATTTGGCCCTCACAAGTATAGAGAGAGAGACACACACACACACACACACACACACACACACACACATACATTACTCAGTGGTTGTTTACTTTTATCTGTCTATTACTAACATGTGGTTGGCGTTATTCTGTGTTTTGTATTTCATGTTCTGCCCTGTCCCTGGACGATGAAAAGGGGGGAAAAGGGAAAAACCCTACTCCTGCACAGATTGTGAACAAGACGCACATGAGGACTCATACAGGTGAGGAAAACGTTTTATCGTAGTTTTTGGCAAATGCCTTGTTCAAAATGCAACTCTTAAATAATGTGGATTCATACAAATGAGAAACCTGGTTGGTGAACAGAAAGGAAATAAGTAGGCCTATGAACAAATATTCAGAATGTCAATAAAATGTGAAATTAAATGTTTAAGAAAATAGCGGGTTACATTTGTCTTGTCAATAGTTAAAGGAGGAGTTCACCCAAAAAATGACTTATTTTCTATCAATTACATACCCCCATGAAGCCTTGATTTCATGGATTTGTTTTTGTGGCATTCCTAAGACAATAATTTGATGACCGGGTGTATTTCCGGTAGGAGACACAAATAATCTACTTTGTGTCTCCTACCGGATACATTAGCCGGTAGGAGACGGGAATCAAATTATTAGCTTAGGAATGTGACAAAAACAAAAAAATAATCCATGGATTCAAGGCTTCATAGGGTGTGCAATTGATAGAAAATAAGATTTTTTTTTGGGTGAACTCCTCCTTTAATATATAAACAATAGTAAATTGTTGTTGTGTATATTAAGTAAAGCACATTGTGTAGCTGTTCAATTTATGTTAAAAGGAGACTTGAATATATGGATGTTTTTCTGTCATTCCTAAGCCAATAATTTGATGACCGGCAGTGGTTCCGGTAGGAGACACAAAGAGTCTACCGGAACCGCTGCCTACCGATCCTCTGGTCATCAAATTATTGGCTTAGGAATGACAGAAAAACTAAACATGTCTCCATGGGGTGACTAATCCATAGAAAAAATCCCTTTAAATCTATCGATTTTGAAGTGAATCTCATTGACATAATATTATTGAAGTGGTCGTTGAATTGACTGACTGGCAGGTTATTTATATTGTAACAACCTCAGAAGAACCTCTGGGTTCCATTTAGTAGTCATCAGTTTGTTTGTGTCCAGGTCACAGCAGAGGTCAAATGTCAAGTTCACGTCGATTGTGTTGGATCAACAGAACCAACCATTATTTTGAGGGGTCCCCAGTTGAAAAATGAATATTTTGAGGGGTCCCCAGTTGAAAAATGATTATTTTGAGGGGTCCCCAGTTGAAAAATGAATATTTTGAGGGGTCCCCAGTTGAAATATGATTATTTTGAGGGGTCCCCAGTTGAAAAATTTATTATTTTGAGAGGTCGTGGCCTGAAAAGGTTGAGAACCACTGCTCTTGCAGACCTATACAAGGACAGGTGCGTATAGGAAGATTAGAGTTACAAGTCTTACAATTTGTCTTCACTTGCAAACACTTGTTTTATTTAATACAGAACCTGACCATCAGTGTCTCACTAAACCAGTGGTCCTCAAACTTTTATCATGTCAAGGACCCCCTAAACTGACACATATTAGCCCGCGGACCCCCAATTGAAAATATATGCCAGGGACCCCCATAATAAGAAAATATTTTTACGGCCCTTAGCAGTGATTCTCAACTATTTTTATTTCAAGGACTCCCGCAGTTTGACATGTATTAGGGCTAAGGACCCTCATTTAATGGCATTTCTATCTCTGGGACCCCCATTTATATTGTAAAATCTATGTTGATGTAACATGAGTGTAAAAATGGAACCAAATGGACCCGTTACAGACCTGTAGGGTCCATTTGGTTCCATTTGTACACGAGTTACAGATCTGTAAGGTTCCATGTGTACACTCAGAGTTACAGATCTGTAAGGGTCCATTTGGTTCCATTTGTACACTCAGAGTTACAGACCTGTAAAGCTGGCTCCAGACCAGACCGATTTTGGGCCGACTTGGCGTCGGGAAGCGTCGTATATAGTCGTCCAGTCGGTTAGGGGTCCGTCGGGACCTTTTTCGGCCGACCCAGAGCCGACCGAACATGTTCAGCTTTTTGGCCGACTAGTAGAGCCATGGGGTGGTGAAGACGTGACAACAAAGGGCTGTCGGTGTTGCCATATTATGTGAGAGAAACAAGCAACCATGTCTATGAAAACCTACATTCACTGTTTCTCGTTGTCGCTCCCAGAGAGAGAGATAGATTGATTGATTTGACCTACTTTTGCGCTGTGGTGATGACTTATTGGGAGCAGGTGTGTAAGATTCCATTAGTATAAACATTTTAATTGGCTTTCATATACTCTTAATATATATTTTTCAAATTAGATTTGGCCTTATAGATCGAAATGTGCTCAGTTTTGGCTATTTTCTGGGTGTTAATTTCAATAAATTAATTAATGTATTTATTTTTGATTATTCGAATAACCGTTTTCAAAAATGTTGTGTACATGTCAGCAGTGGTGGAAAAAGTACTCAAATGTTTTACTTGAGTAAAAGTATCAATGCAATAGATGTACTCTGAGTCTGTTACAAGTAAAAGTCCGGAATTCAACATTTACTTAAGTAAAAGTACTAAAGTATTGGTATAAAAATGTACTTAAAGTACCAAAAGTAAAAGTACTAAAATGTTTGAAAATAGCAGATCTACAAGCTCAGAACGTGTGCATCGCAACACGTTGTGAGCTTGTAGATCTGCTATTTTCAAATAGCTTATAGGTATAAAATAGGGCTAAATAGTCCATGAGCCAGACAAGATTTCATTATCGAAAGAGTGGGCAAAACCATACCTATATTAAATTGTTCATAGGGTCAATACGAGTAAGTAAATATATGATAACCTCTCCACAGGAGCAGCTTTTTCATGGTTATCACAAACTTTGTTATTTTCCCCATATGTACATGATGGGTGAAAAAATTACAAAATTTAAAAAAGAGTTATCATAATGAAACTTCCTGAGTTGATTACTTACATGAAGACAATGATTTATCGTATTACAAGTTTTCTGAAATTGTATATTTAAATATGCAAATAAGGCATTTAGTCCATGAGCCAGAGCCCCAAAATTGAGCCAGATATTGAATATTCC
Source organism: Gymnoscopelus braueri (assembly GCF_963280865.1). NCBI lineage: Eukaryota > Metazoa > Chordata > Actinopteri > Myctophiformes > Myctophidae > Gymnoscopelus > Gymnoscopelus braueri. Next base: position 8,351,164 of record NC_137616.1, on the reverse strand, counting down.
CTCCTTAAAAACCTTTGACTCCAACATCTTAACAAAATTAAATAAGTATGTTGACTCTGGCTTTGTCCAATGTTGATTCTGGAAAGTTATGCAAATTTGGGCATATTTTCCTATTGCCTAATTTGCATATTGAAATATACAATTTCAGAAAACTTGTAATACGATAAATCATTGTCTTCATGTAAGTAATCAACTCAGGAAGTTTCATTATGATAACTCTTTTTAAAATTGTATTTTTTTCATCCGTCATGTACGTATGGGGAAAATAACAAAATGTGTGATAACCATGAAAAAGCTGCTCCTGTGGAAAGGTTATCATATATTTATTTACTCGTATTGACCCTATGAACAATTTAATATAGGTTTGGTTTTGCCCACTCTTTCGATAATCATTGCTCAATTTTGGGGCTCTGGCTCATGGACTAAAAGTGGTTAATGTATGTTTTATAATTATTTATATCTGCAAAGTAACTAATAACTAAACATTTCAAATAATTGTTGTGGAGTAAAAGTATAGACAATTGGAAATACTCCAGTAAAGTAAAAGTAACTCAAAATTGTACTTAAGTACAGTACTTGAGTAAATGTACTAGTTACTTTACACCACTGCACGTCAGTAAAGAAAAAACGCTGGAAACATCAGGGAAACAAGCCCAAAGTCGCTTATAATAAGCAGACCTGGCAACGCACAGCAGATGGCGCTGTTTTTCCTTTTTTTTGGCCTTTGGTTCCCAGATTAGCATCTCAATGGGGCAAATCGGCTGACAGACTAAATGCCCACTTTTGCCAACCAAATACCAGTCTGTTGCAGTCTGAAGTAGTCTGAACGAGTCTGTTTGGTCTGGAGCCACCTTAAGGGTCCATACCATTTGGTTTAGCTGGGGACCCCTGGAACTCCCTCAAGGACCCCACTTTGAGAACCAAAGCCCTATAAACAATTCCTGTAAATAAAGCTTAGTTAAGTTTTCCCAGGTTTCTTTCCAAGGTTTAAAAATAAATAAATACCAAGGCATGTTTTTATGACTTTTTGAATAGTAATGTTATTCTTATGTAAATGTCTGGAATTCAAAATTGACTTGGGTAAAAGTACAAAAGTATTGGCATCAAAATGAACTTTAAGTACTAAAAGTACTCTTTTTGCAGAAGGTCCCATTTCAAAGACATATTTTTGAAAATAGCAGATCTACAAGCTCACAAAGCTTGTAGATCGTCTATTTTCAAATGGCCGACATGTATATTGGGCTGAAGTGGTTTATGTATGTTTTGTAATAATATTCAAATCTACAAAGTAACTAAAGCTGTCAAATAATTGTAGTGGAGTAAAAGTACAATATTTGCCTCCAAGATGTAGTGGAGTAAAATAATTGAAAATTGGAAATACTCCAGTAAAGTAAAAATGCCTCAAGACTGTACTTGAGTAAGTGTATATGTAGGAGCCATGAATTGGTTTATTGTTATTATGATTATGTTTGGTTATTGTTATTTATATATTTGGTCAATGCCCTGTCACTGGTGTGTGTGAGTGGATGAGTGAGTGACGGGCATAGGGGAGGATACCTGGTTACCTCAAAAGCACCACCTGACTACCTGCTGAGTGACAGAGAGAGAGAGGGGGTGTTTGGGAGCCTACTTTTTGTTGACCGCTTTATACTTTATTTTGCTTTATTGTTTTGATTACTGTGATCGCCTTGCTATGAGTTTAAGCACCTTTAATTACGTTCTTTTTTGTTGCTTTAATAAACCCCTTAAAACGCATCGTTTGGATCCAGTGAATCTCCTTTTGTTTGTAGCGCGTCACACAATAGACCTGGCCCATCTCATCGCCTCTCGCGACTTATTTTAGTTTAGTTCTGTGCAGTCGCATACATTGTCAACAAAAAACGGTAATGTGGAGAGCATCAAACAGCAGAAGACGCACAGGATCAAGATCGGATCAAGTGGACATGAATTAAAGACGGTCGGAGACACAGACGGAGGACTACAAACATTTCGTGAGTCACGGTCAAAGTCAACCTCAAAGTCAGGTACGATTGCGGGCTGTATACTAAAGGAAGGAATGCAGTTCGCATATTCTTTAGTCCATTGGGGACGATGGAATGCCTGATCACAGGTTGAGTTGACAAAGCTAACTGAATGATAATAAGGAACCCCCGTGCTGCGCTGTCAATAAAGGATTCTCCGCTGGCCCTTTAAATCCGCTGCTCCGTCTATTTAAAAATGCTGTTGCGCTGCTGATGTATGAATTGAATACATACCGTATATGTTTTCTGGATAAGTTTCCTTTCAATCTGTGGAATGTGGATGTGTTAAATGGCACAATTAATTGAGAAGGAAAATTAAAAGGAAAAATGAGTGATTTAAATACTGAGGAGGTTACCAGTTCTCAATCTGAAATGGAACGTGGGAAAAGAGAAATCACACTCACGGCAAAGGCCATGCTGAATAAAATTGAAAAGCTTGAACGGGAACGTTCAGTGTCTGTCAATAAGATGAAAGCACTCATACCGCAAATAAAGTCCTTAATGGAAAAAAGGGGAAATGTTTTGCGAGTGGAATCTCTACTGGTGACTTTGAATGAGCATAATGCAAATGCCATAATGTCTCATAATGGGTTATTGTCTATATTACCCGAAGAGGAAAAGGAAAGGCAAAACGAATGGTTTTCCAGCATTTCAAAATACAGCAATTTATTTAAAGGTGAAGTGGAAAATTGGTTGAATGAATCAAATGAAACAGGACATGTGTCTGGTGCGCAAACTCAATTTGTTCCTGTTGAAATGAGTTCACAGTTGCAAGTTGAAAATGTTGGACTGAATGAACAGGTGGCCACTGCCACAGCAGTGGATAAACCTGACTCAATAATGCAAGGGGAATCAATAATCATGACACATGACCTTCAAGATGATGTACATCCAAATGACAGTGTGTCAAACTTGGGAAGGAATTCCAGGACGCAAAATTCTGATACAGGAAGGAAATCAACTGCTTCTAAAATGTCCTCTGCATGTCTGAAGGCCCAAGCTGACTTGGCAGCACTACAGGTCAAACAAAACCTATTAAAGGACAAACATGCACTTGAAGCTGAGGAGGAAATGCTGCGCAAAAGAAAGGAGCAACTGAAATTGGATGAGGACATTGCAACTCAAATGGCAAGATTAAATGTGTTACAATCTCAAAGTGTCATAAGTGGGAGATCCTCTAAAACAAAACATGCAGATGGAATGAATTCTTATGTGGAAAAAACGCAAGGAAAAGCACAATTTTTTTTTTACACCAAGAATGTCACAAAATCACGTGGACACAGGAACAAAGCCCAAGGACAAAAATACCTCTCAGTTCATTCATTCATTTCATTCACAATCACAGCCTCTGTCAGTTATGCAGCCTGGACCTAAGCCACGCCCACTTCCAAGCAATGAAAACACATCAATGCAACATGTCTCAAATGTAACTACAACTCATCATGGAAATGCAAATGTTAATTCTGACTGTTAATTCTGGAAATGAAAATGCTAATAATGGTCAAAATGACATGCTTGGTATTATGAGGAAACAAAATGAAATAACCACACTGTTAATACAGCAGCAATGCATCTCATCATTACCAATCTATGATGGGGATCCATTAAAGTATCATGCTTTTATGAGGGCTTTTGAGAATGGAGTGGAAAATAATACTCAAAATTACAGTGACCGTCTATATTACCTGGAGCAGCAGACAAAGGGTCTCCCCAGGGAACTGGTTAGGAGCTGCCAGCACCTGGACCCTGCAAGAGGGTATGCTAAAGCTAAGGATCTATTGAGAGAGGAGTTTGGAAACGAGCAGAAAATAGCATCTGCATACATGGACAAGGCTCTTTCATGGCAACCCATTAAGAATGAAGATGTGAAAGCTCTACAAGAGTACAGCCTTTTTCTTAAAGGCTGCTGTAACGCCATGGAAGAGGTGCAATATTTACATGAGCTGGACATGCCTGCAAATATGCTGACCATTATAAGGAAGTTACCATACAAATACCGGGACAAGTGGAGAAATGTAGCCTGTGACCTACAGGCAAGGCACAAACGAAGAGCTACATTTATGGACATCACTGATTTTATTGGGAAACAAGTGAAAATCTTAAAGGAGCATTTCACCCCTGGAAGAAACTGCAATCACTCAATGGTAATAGTATTTGTAGTAGATAACAGTAGCGCAATTTAAAATTTGCAACCTATGGCCAGAAAAATTATGAAATCTGTGTGTTTGACTAGGGTTTGACTGGACTGCTGCATTACTACAATGACCATAATGCTTTGGTGCACTGCACCTCCTTGTGGCAGGGGAGGTCGCATGTGGGTGTGATCTCCAACAATAACATCCAAACAGCATGCCAGTGTTGCCATGTCTGCTTATTATAAGCGGCTTCTTTCTAAAATGTAGTTGATATTTGGGCTTGTTTCCAAATGTTTTGATTGCCGTTTAAACCGGTTCTCAAACATGTTCATGTATTTTTCCACAGACCCCCATCTGAAATTATAATTTGTGGCAGGGAGCCCCTAACAAATATGTGTCAAAAATATTCCACATTTTGAAAAGCAAATAAAAATATTTTGCAAAAAAAAAAAAAAAATCACATTTTGGACTTTTTCCCCCTCAAGATTTTTTTGTAAATAGCAGATCTACAAGCTCACAATGGGTTGCGAAGCGTTGTGAGCTTGTAGATCAGCAATTTTCAAATATATAATATCCCATGTCTAGGTAAAGTGCTCTTGGCATAGTTATTTTTCTTTTGGGCTTGTTTTCATAGACCTGGCTGCTTATTTCTCTCACAATATCTGGCAACACTGGCTGTCCTCGCACACGTTCAACTAGTTACATATATGTGAGCAGGCCTGGTGTTTCGGGCATCAACTCGCGAGATGAGAAACGGTAGAAACTAAGCAAAATAACTTTTTTTTTTTTTTGGCTGATTTTCGTTTTTTTCCATATTAACACAGTTCGAATGTCGAGCAAGCTTTCAATCCCAACAGATATCCGTTTTAACGTCATTAAATGGTTAAATTTGTATAGTAAAGTAGGCTCCTATTCTGCTAGTCTGTGTGCTTGTTTCTTGTGGGTCCTGTGGGCGGAGAGTTTGGTAGAGAGTTGCTAACCCGAGAGGTTTCGATTGGTCATAGCTAGGCATTGTACTCCGGTTACAAGCCTAATCCCCGCCCATCAGTTTCGCTCCTCTCTGTGGTGGTGTAAAGTTACTAAGTACATTTACTCAAGTACTGTACTTAAGTACAATTTTGAGGTATTTTACTTTACTGGAGTAATATCCACCGGGTGAATATTCAACCTGAGGCTGAAACTAACTTCACCACGGTGGACCCTGGTCCAGAGCGTTAGTGAGTTCCCTCTAACGCCCTGGAAGACTCAAGAGTAGTGAAAATAAACAAAACCATTTCGCTACTCACTGAAACAAAGGCTGTTTTGTGTTGTTGAAAGTCTATTCTCGGAGGTGGGAAGCCTCTCAGCACCCCAGCTACTCTGTAAAATACACTTTTTGGGCAGAAAATGTCCGCAAGACGGAAATTATTTTTATTTACTCCACAGTGCCCTCTACAGATTTGGTTAATGGTAAATTCAAATTGTCCAGATCTGTAGAGGGCGCAGTGGAGTAAATAAAAATAATCTCACTAACGCTCTGGACCAGGGCTAGGAAGCGGCCAGTATTGCGTTAGTCTTTTTCGGGACAGAATCTAGTTGTATAAACAATATAAGATTGTAGCGAACACAGCAGCTAGGTGAGGTCAGCCCCAGCTAAACAACAGGCCGCTCGACGTTCGTATGGAAGTATTTCACTGAAGATGTGGCCAAAACAACAGTGGAGTAACGAGGCTAGGAGCTTTAGCATTGTTAGCGCGTCGCCAAGCGTCATGGCAGAACGTACACCTGGTGTTTGCATTTCTCCATTTACAACTCGTACATCTACATAAACGTTCAGATTTCAAATATAAAGTTCTTATCTCATGACCACGGGTGTTATAATTATGTACGGGCCCTCATAAGTACCCTTATCTTCTGTATTGTTAAATAAAAAGCATTTTGATCCGATTGATGGCCATCTCCGTTTTTTTTTCAACTACGCGGCCGTATCGGTTGGGGGGGGTATTGCACTCCTGATACGTTATAACTCTATGAGAAAATGGCCGCCGATCGGATTAAAATGCTTTTTATTGAACAATATGGAAGATACGGGTACTTAGACCAACCCGAAGTGAATGGTAACATCCGTTGTCATGAGGTAAGGACTTTATATTTGAAATCTGAACGTTTCTGTAGATGTACGGGTTGTAAATGGAGAGTGCTAACACCAGGTTGGAGTTAATCCAGGACCTAGCTTGTGCGTGTCTTTATCATTAGTAGGTAAACCTCGACTATAGTCGACTACCAGTGGGTCAAATTTAGTGGTGGAAGAAGCACTTGGTGGTAGCAACACCACAATATAGAAAGTAAAAGGCCTGTGCTCAAAATGTTACGTTCAAGCAAAGTAAAAGTACAAAAGTATTGGCATCAAAATATACTTAAAGTACCCAAAGTAAAAGTACTCAAATGTTTGAAAATAGCTGATCTACAAGCTCACAACACGTTGCAATGCACATTGTGAGCTTGTAGAGCGGCTATTTTCAAATAGCCTATGTATAAAATACCTAAAAAAGTGTACTTAAGTACAGTACTTGAGTAAATGTACTTAGTTGCTTTCCACAGTAAAAATCCGAAAATGGGGGAGTGGTTAGAGGAGTGGCTAGGTTGAATAAATTACCCATTGTTCACGCCCATTACCTGGAGCTGAGAGGTGCTAGAAAGTGGAAATTCTTTACAAGGGATTATCTCAGTTTAGACTATTAAAGATGACAAGATTCAAATGATCACATCTTCTTCAAATGTGTTCCAATTTCAATGAATGATACATCATATGAAAGCTTATATTCTGTACTTCAACAATCTGTAATAAAATGAAAAATGAAAAATGCCCCCTTGCTGCCTAAAGCACTGTACCCGCTCACATATGTCCAAGGATTCGTTAGTGATGTCATATCACTGGGACATCCTTAGTATCTTCATGCAGTTTCACTTCCGTGTCGCATAGTATTGACATCACTGTCACATCCTTGGTATTATGATCCTAGCCTTTCGTGACGGTGTTTGTTTACCAGCGCTGCTACTCCACGCTGTATTTTTTTTTTCAAGCTTGCGCTTATGATACACTACACAGGATTATTATTTCATGTCAACATTCAAGTACAACTATCAGAAGATAACTCAGGTAAAGTAATGCCACACTCTGCAAGGGGGGTTGGCCGCTGGCCACAGCTAATGGGAGTGGCCGAGTGGGGAAAGAAGGTTGAACAAAGTGTTACGGACACACCATTGGGGCTGTCTTTTGAGCTGGTCTGACTGAGACACGCCGAGACATGTAGTGCGGAAAGGAATGAGACCAATCTTTCATGACGCAAATAACGTCACGACGTGTGCGAAGATTACTAGATATCTAAAAACACAGATTATTCACAAAAAAAAACCAGGATCTTGTTTCTTGACTCCTAAACTTCATTAAAAGACCGAAAACTTCTTCCAGGGGTGAAATGGCCCTTTAACTGACCCAGTATTTGGAAACATACAGGATGTTCCATCACTAACCACAACTAAAGGTGTGAGCAAATACACTCCACAACCTCGTTCTGGAATGAAGGGAACTAGCTTTGCCACTACTGTGACCCCTGTGAAACCCATGACTCGGTTTGGAACTAAAGAGAAGGAACATGTTCCAATAAGGAAGGACTGTCTTTTCTGTGGAGAAGGACATATGTTGGATTTGTGCCCCCAGTTGGGAAAAATACCACACAAAGAGAAGATAGGCTTCTTGAGAGAAAAAGGTGTATGTTTCGGCTGTCTGTGTATTGGACACACAAGCAAAGATTGCCGAAAACGGATTACCTGTGAAAAATGTGGTCTCAAACATCCAACTGTACTTCACATCACTTCAAGAGAAAGGTACAAAGACTCTGACCAAGCTGAAAGGAAATCAGGGATATCAGTAGACAGCACACTAATGTCGAGTGGTCTTACTGGGGCTGGTGACAATGACAACTGTAAACTGCCAATTGTTCCAGTATATGTAAAGTCCAAGAAGGGCAGTAAGATTGTTACCACCTATGCTTTCTTGGACCCAGGAAGCTCTGCAGTGTTCTGTACCGAAGCTCTAATGCACAAACTTGACCTTACAGGGAGGAAGGTACATATTCTCTTGCGGACAATGGGACAAGAGAAAGTTGTCACTAGCTACAGTGTGCCAGGACTGGAAGTAGCTGGCTTGAATGAGGAGCACTTCTGTGAACTTCCAAAGGCTTACACACAGGTGTGCATGCCTGTCCACAAGGGGAATATTCCGAGACATTTAAAACAAGTTCATCTGCCTGAGATTGATGCCGACATCGAGCTGTTGATAGGGACAAATGTTCCTGAGGCTTTGGAACCATTGCAGGTCATTCGCAGTGTAAATAATGGTCCTTATGCCATCAGGACGATGCTGGGCTGGACTGTGAACGGACCGCTGACAGGAGACAGCGATGATGCAATGGCTTGTCATCAGCCAGAGTTAACGGTGAACAGGGTGTCTGTTTTGAACTTGGATGAACTTTGGGAGCAGCAGTTTAAGACAGATTTCCCTGAATGCATTACTGAGGAACAAACTGCCATGTCAAGAGAAGATCATACATACATGGAACTGGTCACAAACTCGGCACAATTAGTGAACGGCCATTATCAGATCGGCTTAGCGTTGAGGAGAAGGGACATCAGCATGCCAAATAATAAGAAAATTGTTGAGCAGCGTGCCTTACATCTGAAGAAGAGGCTTCAGAAGGATTCCTCATTCCATGCTGAGTATACAGCCTTCATGAACGACCTCGTTGCCAAGGGTTATGCCGAAAGGGTGACTGAAGAGAATCAGGAGCGTAGTGATGGTAAGATCTGGTACATCCCACACCATGGTGTTTACCATCCTACCAAAAGGAAGCTTAGAGTGGTGTTTGATTGTGGAGCGAGTTTCCAGGGAACATCACTTAATGCTCAGCTCCTACAGGGACCGGATCTTACAAGTTCACTCATAGGAGTAGTGACCAGATTCCGGAAAGAACCAGTGGTAATCATGGCAGACATCGAAGCCATGTTTCACCAGGTAAGAGTGCCCGCAGAGGATGCTGATTTGTTGAGGTTCCTCTGGTGGCCTGATGGAGATTTAAATCAAGACCCTGTTGACTTCAGGATGATGGTGCACCTTTTCGGGGCAACATCTTCCCCCAGTTGTGCCAACTTTGCTCTCAGGAAATCTGCAGAAGACAATAAGGAACATTTCAGCCAGGAGGCAGTGGATAAGGTCCTTCATTGCTTCTATGTTGACGACTGTCTTGTGTCTGTGGCTTCAGAAGCGGAAGCAGTGTCACTCTATCACGAACTTGTCTCCATCTGTGCTAAGGGTGGATTTCGGCTTGTGAAATGGATAAGCAACAGTCGTGATGTTCTGACTGCAATACCTGAAAGTCACAGAGCAAAGACCATGAAAGGGTTGGACATGGACCAAGGTTTGCTAGCTGCGGAGAGAGTACTTGGTGTGGAATGGTGCATCCAGTCTGATACTTTCAAGTTCAAAATCCTGATGAAAGACAGACCACTCACCAGAAGAGGAATTCTCTCAACAGTCAGCTCTGTCTATGATCCTCTTGGCATCTTGAGTCCTGTCGTACTTTCTGCAAAAAAGATCATAAGGGATCTGTGCAGGAGAGCGCTTGGATGGGATGATGCGATACCTGAGTCAGTTGCCCAGAAGTGGACAAGTTGGCTTGATGAACTTCACCAATTGGAGAAATGTAACATCGTGAGATGTCTGAAACCTGTGGATTTTGGAGAAATAATCACAGCACAGTTACATCATTTCTGTGACGCAAGTGAGGAAGGCTATGGAGTAGTGACTTACCTCGTCTCCAAAAAGTACACAGTGCCTTTGTCATGGGAAAGGCTAGGGTAGCTCCATTAAAAGTTGTCACCATCCCACGAATGGAGCTCATTGCTGCCACCATGGCAAGTCGCATGGATGTCTTGTGGAAGAAAGAGCTGCACATGGATCTTGAAGCTTCTGTATTCTGGACAGATAGCGCTTCAGTGCTCAAATACATCCGGAACGAGACTTCCAGGTTCAAAATCTTCGTTGCCAACAGAGTTTCTGAGATTCTTAAGTCTTCACAACCATCTCAATGGAGGTATGTGGAGACTGCAAGTAACCCAGCTGATATTGCCTCCAGGGGTGCGAAAGTGGAGGCATTCCTTAAGTATACAACATGGCTGTCCGGACCTAACTTTCTTTTGCAACCTGAGAGTGAGTGGCCCGCCAATCCTGACGATTCTCATCGACTTCCATCAGATGACCCGGAGGTCAAGAAAGCTGTGGCAGCCAATGCTGTGCAGGCCAGAGAGGAGGTTGATGCAGTGACTCCCATGATCCATTACTTTGACTCTTGGACCCATCTGAGAAAGTCGGTAGCTTGGATCTTGAGGTTTAAGACTTGGCTCTTGTCTCTTTGTGAGAGGAGGAGGCAAGTGAAAATCGACCTTGAACAGTCTGACTTGGATGTGGACCAAAAGAGATGTTCATTGGAAAAGACTATGGAAACCTTTAAGAAGGAAACGGTTTCAAGTTATCTATCAGTGGAGGAGCTTGCAAAGGCAGAATTGGAAATCATCAAGTTCAGCCAACTGAAGAGGTTTCCAGAGGAATTCACCAGGCTGCACAAAGGCAAAAGTGTGAAGGAGCAAAGTCACATCTACTCACTCTGCCCACTGATGGAAGATGGTGTCATGAGAGTTGGTGGTCGGCTCAGTAAGTCATCTATGCCGGCAGAAGCTAAGCATCCTGTAATACTCTCTAAGGACATGCACCTCTCAACCATTCTTCTGAGGCACATTCATCATGAGGTGGGACATAGTGGACGGAACCACATGTTGTCTAAGTTGCGTGAAAGATACTGGATCACTGGAGCCAGTACAGCTATAAGGAAAGTATTATCGAAGTGTGTCATCTGTCGAAGGTTGAATGCTCAGCCAGTGTCTCAGCAAGATGGCTGACTTACCGTTGGAAAGAGTTACTCCAGAGGAACCCCCGTTTTCTCGTGTTGGAGTAGACTACTTTGGCCCTTTCGAGGTGAAGAGCAGAAGGAGTGTAGTGAAGAGATATGGAGTCATTTTTACTTGCTTAGCCATACGAGCGATCCATATTGAAGTGGCACCTTCACTGGACACTGATGCCTTCATAAATGCGTTGAGACGCTTCATAGCGAGGCGTGGACAAGTTCAAGAGTTGCGCTCTGATAACGGGACGAATTTCAAGGGAGCAGAGCGGGAATTGAGAACAGCCATCGAACAATGGAATCAGTCACAGATTAACGATGTTCTTCTTCAGAAGGGAATAAAATGGAATTTCAACCCCCCAGGGGGCTCACATCATGGAGGATCTTGGGAGAGGCTAATAAGATCAATAAGGAAAGTCCTCAATTCCACCTTGAATGTACAAAGTCTGGACGAAGAAGGCCTTCACACTGTTCTCTGTGAAGTGGAAGCCATCATCAATGGCCGTCCAATTACAACAGCATCCACGGATCCTAATGATCTAGAGGCGCTGACGCCAAACCACTTGTTGCTTTTAAAGACCTTACCATCTTTGCCACCTGGAGTCTTCCAAGAGCCGGACATCTATTCTCGCAGGCGATGGAGGCAGACTCAATATATGTCAGACCTGTTTTGGAAGAGATGGCTTAAAGAGTACTTACCTCAACTGCAGGAGCGCCAGCGATGGTCAGGAGTGAAACGCAACATTGTCCCAGGAGATATAGTGCTTATTGTGGACAACACTGCACCTCGGAACTCCTGGCTCATGGGACGAGTCGTACAAACCTTTCCTGACAAGAAGGGCTTCGTGCGTCAGGTTCGTATTAAAACAAAGAACAGCTGCCTGGATCGGCCAATAACGAAGATCTGCTTGATCCAGGAGTCCGAAGAGGATTAATGCATGGACAATGTCATGACCTGTAGGATTCAGGTTGAAGATGGATTACAATTATTTCTTGGATTACAATTATTGCTTGGATTTTGACCTTTTTGACAATTTTGACTTTTGACCCTTTTGACTTTGCGACGAGAGTGTTTACTCTGAAAATGACTATTTGCGCGGGAACATCTGGCCTTACGAACAATGACTCCTTTCGCGATCGGCTGAAAGAAGATTTTGTCTTATGTGAAAAAGAAAAAAGTTCTCTGATTACTGTTATTTATTTCATGTTCTCCTATTATGCATTTTTGATGTAATTATTAAGTCATAACCTAATAATTAGGGGCTGGCGTGTAGGAGCCATGAATTGGTTTATTATTATGATTATGTTTGGTTATTGTTATTTATATATTTGGTCAATGCCCTGTCACTGGTGTGTGTGAGTGGATGAGTGAGTGACGGGCATAGGGGAGGATACCTGGTTACCTCAAAAGCACCACCTGACTACCTGCTGAGTGACAGACAGAGAGAGAGAGGGGGTGTTTGGGAGCCTACTTTTTGTTGACCGCTTTATACTTTATTTTGCTTTATTGTTTTGATTACTGTGATCGCCTTGCTATGAGTTTAAGCACCTTTAATTACGTTCTTTTTTGTTGCTTTAATAAACCCCTTAAAACGCATCGTTTGGATCCAGTGAATCTCCTTTTGTTTGTAGCGCGTCACACAATAGACCTGGCCCATCTCATCGCCTCTCGCGACTTATTTTAGTTTAGTTCTGTGCAGTCGCATACAGTATACTTAGTTACTTTACACCACTGGTTTTAGGATGTCAACATTGTGTCCGTTGTGCTCGCATTCCTTCTAGTGTCAATGATTGAGAGTTGCTGTGTCCGTTAGGCAATGTGTCAAAACCTTTGGTTCAACACCTTGTTGTAACACACATGGGCAACTGGCCCTCACCTTCACTTAATGCGGCCCGCAGGTTAATATCAGAATACTGATATATTGTTGATTTCAGCTGTTTACAATTCCAAACATGCAAACATGACCCGCTTTAATTACTTCAGTCTATTAGTAGCTTAATGACTAGTATTACAATTCTATTGTCTTTTTTTTATGTCCAATGTATTTGTATTTAAGTTCATAAGTTACATAAGTATAACTAAATGCATTTGAAATTAAATTAAAATGTAAATTTTCAGGATTCCACTTAAAACATAGCAAACAAAAAAATCATGATTCCAATTCAAAAATGGCAGATCTACAAGCTCAAAACGCGTCGCAGTGTGACGAGTTTTGAGCTTGTAGATCTGCTATTTTTGCGTGAAATAGAATGGCCTGGTACGGCATTAATTTACGAAAAAAAGTGTCTGCCCGTTTTTTAGCTTTAATCATTATTTTATACCGTACTTTTGGCTATTAATAAAAGCAGATATACAAGCTTGTAGAGCTGCAATTTTTTTATTAATATTTTTTTATAGCGAACCTTTTTAACTAAAATCTTGATTTTGCGGGGATTCTACAAATGATTGGACCCGCCCCCATCTGAAAATATGTTGACCCCCCCCCCAGGGACCCCCTAGAAACAAAGATTTGAGTTAAAATTTATATATTATATTCAAAGATTTGCACACATTTTCACAAATTGTTTTTTTTTTCAAAAATAGCAGATCTACAAGCTCATAGGCTTTAAAGTGGATTGGCTGCAGTGTTAAGTGGCGGCCCACCCAGATATGGGTGGGCTGCGAACGCTTTCAGGATTTCCAAGTGGGCCCTGGCCCTGATCCAGTAAAGCAGGGGTCTTCAACCTTTTCAGGCCAGGGACCCCCAAACTGATGGGGAGATGGAGCAGGGACCCCCTACCTCGTAGGGTAGGGGGGGCTACCACATATATTGTATATTTATGTATAAAATTGTGTTTTATGTAGCCTGCTCCTACGCACCTGCCCCAGTAGGTGTGCAAAATAAAAATATTATTAAAAAAAATCTCTACAAAATATGTATAAACATACCATGTATGTTATTGTGCATTGTGCCTCCGTTTATCTGTATGCTATGGATTAATGTTATGTTTAAAGACAATTTGACATTTTTGGGAAAGAAAAAAAAAAAAGTATATATATTTTTTTTCAAACAAAAATATTGTTTAATCAAACAACAATTTCGCGGACCCCCTGCAGTACCTCCACGGACCCCCTAGGGGTCGCGGACCCCCTGTTGAAGACCTCTGCAGTAAAGGTTGAGAACCACCAGGTCTTATTGCATAATGCAATGGTTCTCCAAAGTGGGGTGGGGGGTACCAGGGGGTCCCCAGCTAAATTAGTTGATAAAGTGTCACTATCATTTTAACCCCTTTATCCATATTTTATACTTTGGCTGTTAAAAAATAGCAGATCTACAAGCTCAAAGCTTGTAGATCTGCTATTTTTAAAACATCTTGAAAATGTGTGGAAATCTTTAAATCTTTGTTTTAAAAAGTGAACATTTTGAACACACATTTTTGCTTCTGGGGGTCCCTGGGCACAACATATTTTCAGGTGGGGGTCTGCGGCCACATACATATCAATTTGGGGGTCCTTGGCACAAAAAAGGTTGAGAACCACTGGCATAAAGTAACGGTATAACAGGATAACAGACGTCTTTGTCTCCTTGTCCTTTTTTTCGCAGAGCAATAAGACAAGATGGGAGACTGGGGCTTCCTTTACCCCTACCAGTACGCATGCACTGACCAACATGCAAACAAAGAAGCCCTCGCTACAGAGTTGTACAGCTTGGCCAATGCTGCTGTGCGGCCCGCCAACAGCCCCTTCAGCCGAAACACGTCTCCCATAAAGCCAGCCTAAACACTTTTTTACAGTAAGGACATGGGGGAAAAAAAACACAAACACAAATATAATGAACTACTTTATTTGTCCAATGAAATACTTTACATGGTATTTGACTATGGCATAATTATGATATATATTTGTGATAGTGTACAGTAAGCAAAGTGTTGGTTGGGGTGTCATGGTGTCATTGTAGTAATGGTCTACTGTATGTCCACTAACTGTTCCGTGGTTGTAATAGTAGGTCCTTTTACAGTATGTAGGCTAATCACAAGTCGTTGGAATACATTGAGGGTTGCATTGGTGCTATTGCAAAGTGTTCATGCATATCGCATAGATTGGATTTATGCATCAACATTGGTACATATAGAATGTGAGCAGTGTGTGTTGTATTTAAGGGTGTATTGGTTTGCAAATATGTCGACAGTGAAATATGAGATACTTTTGTGTTATGATTTTTCCATTACTTTTTTCATTTATTTTTAATATATTTTTATGTTTTTAGTACCAGTACCGCCGAGGAAGGAGGACCCTGGACCAGTACTGGGATGCAATTCAGCACTCAATCCACAACTTTGTGTAGGCTAGGCTCTCCTTTCCTACTATGTATGTTTTATGTTTATTTTAAAGTACAATATCCCTTAAGGTAGGGTAAGTGATATTTTTTGGTTAAAACAAAAAGTATTTTGTTAAAAGGTTAAAGCACTATATTCTGATAGTAATCATTGCTATAGAGTGTTTGTTCAGTAACAGGAGTCTCCCCGTCTCTCCAGCTCTTTAATAAACAGAAAATACATTTTCCGGTAGGTGTCAAAATCTCTGCCAATCAGGAGAAAGTACCAATTGTTAAGCTTAATTTTTTATAGTGTTCCAGTTCCAATTTTGCCTGCTCATTTCTTAGTGTCATCACTTCCAATTTCACTCGTTTAATCTATATCCTGATTGAGTTCTCTATCCTGATTGGATAAAATTGGAAATGAAACTGAAACGAAAATGCATTTTCTGTTTTATAAAGAGCTGGAGAGACAAGGAGACTCCTTTTACTGAACAAACACTATAGCAATGAGTACTATCAGAATATAGAGCTATTTAACACTTATTTTAACCAAAGAAAATCACTTACCCTACCTAAGTAAAACATGTGAGTACTTTTTCCACCACTGCCAGCTTGTCGGTACTGTGCGCTCCTGCATCTTGTGAGAGAATTGCAACCCCCTCATACATTTATTGCTCTGCATCATTATTGAGTTAATCACTAATTGCTAACACCTGCAGTGGCCTCCTCATTGTTGCTTGGTGTAACATAGCCACTGTATATCCCTTTTGTTGCTGAATCTGTGTATGCTAGTAGACTCCTTGGTTTGTCTTATTACCTGTATTTTTTTAATAGGATTTGTGACTCATATTTAGTACAGTATACAGAACTGAGAAGAAGCAGAGCAGGGGGAGTGGCTGAAATGCAGTGGACTGGCGTTGTTGGCTTGTCATTATTGAACCTATTATGCACAACAAAAATGTGTTCACCTAACATTAATATTACTATATAAATTAATTACTAATATTTATTAACTAATGATTTTCTCCAATAGGCTTCAGAGGCTCCGGCGTCAGTATCGCCGAGGAAGGAGGACCCTGGACCAGTACTGGGATGCAGTTCAGCACTCCATCCAAACGGACCCAATTACATAATGTGTTAAACAATGTGTCTTTTGCAGAGTTTCCATTGGTGGTGTCAAACTCCAGGAGCAAAAGGCAACCTTGATGTGTTTTTTATTTTGGGGGAGGGCCGTCTTTTATGCATGTTTCTTTGTTTGCAGTGACATTTTGTGTGTAAGTGTTTTTATAGACGTTTAAAAACTTAACAGGGACCCCCCCACATCGATAAACACTTGGAAATTGTAGGAGTTGAGGCATTACATCTTCTAGGCTTCAGGCACATATTCACCAGGCTTCAGATGTGCTATGCCCCCCCCCCCCTGGCGAGGATCGGGGATGACTGGGGCGGAGGCGTGGCGGGTTGATGCAGCTGGTCGGGCTGGCGCCGAGTGGGCCAGATTTGTGGGTGTCAGACTACACTGCCGGCCTCTGGGTTGGAGCTGGCTCGCGCACCGCAGGCCCGGGCTGCTGATGTCGGCCCACTGGGTCTCTGCCCCCCCCCCTCTTCCTGTGTCTTGGCGGATGGCAGCCCCACTTGGACCTGCCATGTTGACGCCAACAGGGTCATCGTAGTCCTGAGGAAGGTTCTTGTTGTCTCACGTGGTGAAGCGCCCGAGCAGGTGAGTTGGTTTCCATGACTGAGTGATGACGATTTCAAGGTAGCCTCGGGTACCCATGGGTAGTTTTCTTTTTTACTTCAGCTAAAAACAAACTGTTGTCTTTGAACTCTGTCTGGTGCAGATTCTAAACAAACGCGGTTCGGCCTATTGGCCTTCGTCAGCGTATGACGGCCTATTGGCCGTCATACGCTGACGAAGGGCAGTAGGCCGAACCGCGTTTGTTTAGTTTTTGCGACGGCTGCTTCTGCTGCATATTAAATGTTTGTATGTGAGTGATGATGAAGACATGGAAACTAATGTGTTTCCTCTTCCTCACAGCAGGTGGTCATCAAGCAAAAGGTCGCTGTCGCCACCAAGAAGAGAGCACACACTGCTACGTGGATGAGTTTATTTTTTTTGGCATAGTTTTTTCCATAGCCCACCTGATGCAGTGCTGCACCAGGACTCAGAGGAGCAGACCCTCTTCTCTCCACAAGCGAAAGATAAATATGCAGCATGCGGCAGTCCTATTTGGTGCACAGAATGGAAGCTTTTTTGACCATACTATAGAAGACCTCAGGCTGAGGTCTTCTATAGTGAAAGACAATGATGCCAGCACTCACGTTGCATCTCTCAGGTACTTTCATTTGATTTAACCCATTCAATCTGGGAACGCATCTGTCATTATTAGATTTCGTTGGGCTATTCAAAAAATAGCAGATATATAAGCTCTATACAAGCCGCGCTATGAGCTTGTAGATCTGCTATCTTTTTTTTTTTAATCGTGAAAATGTGTGCAAATCTTTTAGTGTGTGTGTGTATGTATGTATGTATACAGTGTATATACATATATATATTCTTTTTTAAGCGAACATTTGTAAAATATCTTTTTTCCAGGGACCCCCCCCAGAAGCAAAGATTTGAGTTATGAATGTTTGCTTTAAAACAATATAGATTTAAAGATTTGCAGATCTACAAGCTCTTAGAGCACTCAGTGCCACGCTATGAGCTTGTAGATCCGCTATTTTTGAATAGCCAAAAGAAATCTAAAATGACAAGAGATGCATCCCTGGATTTAATGGGTTAAAACCACTACCAAGACTTTAACTGAGCCAAGACAAGTAAAGACACATCACATGAAACTATTAGAAAGAAGGGCTCCCAACTCACTAATATAATGCTCAATGCTCAGACATTCTGAGACACTGGGGCTGGAGGATTCAAAGCATCAATCAAGTAAGAGGTTTTTGAATGTTCTTATTTTTACCAGGTTGCCAAACCTGGGCTCTATCTACACTCCAGCTAGTAGTGACTTTTTCCTCATTGGCTGGCCCTTTTGCGTGACGTTTGCGTGACTTTTTCCTCATTGACTGGTCATTTAGCCAATGAGTGCTCAATACTGTGTTCGGCCACTGTATGTATCTCTATGAACTGTGGCGCTGTTCCTCATTTGGCCTTTCAACGTTGCCATGTTTAGTGATAGAAATAAGCAACCAGGTCTAGGAAAACAAGCCCAAAAGAAGCAACTATAGGCCACATGAGCACTTTCAACCGTCGGCTATTTGAAAATAGCCATGCCGCAACCTGGTATAATATGACTGTCATATCTTGTTTTATTTGCTAAACATACTTACTCCACAGTTTCCTCACTAAGTCCTCAGCAGCAGTCAGCTTCGTGCCTATGGTGGACAGCTGAGCATGGTGGGCTGAAATCAGATAAAACACTCAGCAGTTTTCCCATGTAGAAAGCTTAGCCACTCAAAAATACAGAAAATTATCAAAACAGCATCTATTCTCTGAGCTCAACTAAAGTAATTAACACCAAACTATCTTTTTTTCCAACACTGCCCTCTCAGTCTTGGCTGCATTCACTGAACATCTCCTGTTCAAATTACCTTCACTTTCTTCCTTCAACTCTTCGATCTGCCTCTCACTGGTAGTCTCACATGGCTAAACGACCAAAATAAACTATTACAACTACTATTACTGCTACTAATAGCTAGTCCTCATCAAATCAGCATCTATTCTATGAGCTTAAATGAAGTAAACGACACCAAATAACTTTTTTTAACCTTCCCTCTCCTACATGCATGTGCTGCTAACACCTTTGTTGTTCAAATTACCTTCACTGTCTTTCTTAAAGTCCTTCACCTTGGTCTCACTGGTACTCATTCGGTTTTTCAGGTCATCCACCTTGGTCTCACTGGCAGTGAGTGCGGTATTCAGGTCGTCCACATTGTTCTCACTGGCAGTGAGTCTGGTCTTCAGGTCGTCCACATTGTTCTCACTGGCAGTGAGTCTGGTCTTCAGGTCGTCCACGTTGTTCTCACTGGCAGTGAAGAAGACCTGTGAGGGTCAAATTATAGTACAGATGTGAACCTGGTTGGTGGTTGCTAGACCAGGCCATGTGACCTGGTCACAGTTCATACACATGAGTTAACAGTACTAAGGTGACCATAGTGATAACAATGTTTCTGTAATGGTGTTTTTTGTATGAGATCACCACTGATTCACTGTGCCTCTCTCAGCTGCTGGATGGCTTGCCATGGGTTAGTTGAATAGAATCAATGGGGAGGCTCGGATATGTTGGCTTATATTAGTACAGATGGCTAGCTTGACATTTTGTCATTTGGTTCTAGTTGTGTTGCAGACTCGTACAGAGTCAGCAACACAATCATGTCATCTGGACTACATGTCATGTATGTAATAATGTGTTAATTATTGTAATAAAATGTTATATTGTATTAATGATGTAATTTATTATATATTAAATATAATATCTTATTATAATGTTAAATGTTGTATTACAGTATATATGATATAACATATCAATGATGTCATATTGATATAATATACATATAAATAATGTTATGAGATGTAAATATTTATATATATTTATATACATTTATATATATTTTTTTAAATATACAAATGAGCCAGTCTTTTGAACGGTTCTTTGAAAGGAACGGATCGCCAAGATCCGGCTCCCTTAACACATCCACCGCCAGAGGTTAATCTCATAATGTACTCACCAGTGCCAAGGTGTTTTTGTTGTTTTTTTGTTTTTTTCATGTCGCCATAGATCTTGTTAAAATCCTTTAGATTGCCCGATCCACTGTTTGTAAACAACGCGCACATGTCCTTGTGTCTACTCGTCGAGACCGCGTGTCAAACGGAGCCGCCATGTTTGAGTTCTGACCGTTTATGTTAACATGGGAAATGCGAGGATGAAAAACTACATAGGTTTACAGGGCTTTTTGTGTACGACTTAGAATGGAGGCAGACGGGAAACAAAAAACGGGATCGCACTTCCGGTCGACTTCGGGTGGTGTTACACTGAAAATGGTCCCCCTAGAAAATTAAAAAAAAACAAAAATTCGAAAAAAAAAGGAAAAAGCACCACAGCCCGTAGGCTACGGGATCGGCGCTTAACCGTTGGATTTAACGGCCCGTAGAACTACGGGCCCGGCGGTCAATGTGTTAAAAGAGCCATAAATCCTGCGGACCGGGCCTCTCCATGGAGCAAGACCGTGGATTTCTACTACAATACACTATACCACTACACCATACTGTATATTATCTTAACATTCTTATATTATACCATTATATACTGTATACACATTATTGTTGTATTATATTATCATATACTATCTTATTATATATCGCCTAGGGTCTGCCTGACGTTTCTTCCAGTTAAGGGGGGAGTTTTTTTTGTTGCCACTGTCGCAAAATTGCTTGCTCAGGGTGGGACTGTCGGGTCTCTGCTCTACATGTAAAGTGTCTTGAGACAACTTGTTGTGATTTGACACTTTAATAAAACTGAATTGAAATTGAATTGAATTGGAACTGAGCTGCAGTCATCTGCTGTGAAGAGGCCTGGCTGTACAACGTTCAGCCATACTGATGGCTTGTTGTGTTTACCCCGTCCATTACGCACTTCATAATGTGGTCTCTTTTGTAAATATATGTAAATAATCATTTATTAATTCAATCATGAATTATATTCGTGTTTATTATTGTATATTCATCCTTTTAGTTTCTGTTGACCAAGGGTTTCAGCAGTTCTGACTCTTTGCCCTAAATGGTATGACTTGTTTTGTTAGGGCTGGTGCTGGGTGGGCCAGATTTGTGGGTGCCAGTCCATTGGCGACGGCGGTGTCGGACGACACTGACAGCCCCGTGGCTCGCGCGCCTTTGGCCCGGCCAGCGATAAACAACGGTACAAAAACTAAACAAAAATGCAAGTCAAAATATGCAGTTATCAATTAATGGTGAAATGTATGTATGCAGGAATGTATTCATGCAACGTTAGTGACATTGAGAACTTGTCCATTTGACTTTTCACAGTATACAGGACTGGGTGACGATGTGGAGGAGGTGGACCTGCCCAATACGTCCATTGAAGCTGAAGGTAACCTAAAAGTCTTTCCAATAACCCGGTTCCTTCTCCTACCACATATGATTCAATGTGCATAAACTGTGCATGTGTTGTAACTTGTGTAGTCTTATGTTGGAATTTATACTTTGAAAATGTCATAAAAATGTCATTTTTAGGTAATCAAAAAGGATTTATTCAAGGCCAAATTCTCTGTGTATGTGTGTGTATATGTATATGTATATGTATATGTATATATATATATATATATATATATATATATATATATATATATATATATATATATATATATATATATATATATATATATATATATATATATATATATATATATATATATATCACACACACACATGTGTGTATATATACACACTAGTGGTGGGAAACGTTCATTTCAGTGAACGAACGATTTCGTTCACATTCACGGCAATGATTCGTTCAAATGATTTGTTCACTTTCTCGTTCAATACTATTTTCTAGTGAAAAACACCATCGCAGGAGCGTTATTATTACGTTGCGCGTACAGCCCGCTCTCCCGTCCTGTGTACGGGGGGAGGGGATGGGGGGCATGCACACACTACTCAGTGGTTGTTTACTTTTATCTGTCTATTACTAACATGTGGTTGGCGTTATTCTGTGTTTTGTATTTCATGTTCTGCCCTGTGCCTGGACGATGAGAAAAGGGAAAAACCCTACTCCTGTACAGATTGTGAACAGAACGGGTGCATTTTTCATAGAAGCAATCTGAGCTGACACATGATATCACATAAAGAACAAACGTATCATTCAGAATAATCCAATATGACAGTGGCAAGTCTAAAATTATAAAGCAGAGGGATCACACAATGTGATGTCAACATGATCACATTAGATCAAGAATTAATTGATCTGGTTCTGTTTGATTGTGTTTTGAGTGGAAATTATTTTTTGATTCTGCTATTTTGACAGTATGATATAGTATCTGATGGTATTTGATTTTCCAAATTCACTCTTGTAGGCATGGGGTCCAGGGAGCAGGAGGTGGTTTTGGCCTAAGCTTAGCTTGGTCATTTGAGGAGCATCCACAGGGGAGAAGGAGAAGAAGCAGAGCAGGGGGAGTGACGATCTGAGGCTGAAATGCAGTGGACTGACGTTGTTGGCTTGTCATTATAGAACCTATTATTATATTACTATATAAATTAATTACTAATATGAATTAACTAATGATTTTCTCCAACAGGCTTCAGAGGCTCCGGCGTCAGTACCGTCGAGGAAGGAGGACCCTGGACCAGTACTGGGATGCAGTTCAGCACTCCATCCACAACTTTGTGTAGGCTAGGCTCTCCCTTTCCTACTAGGTTTTTCTTAGTTCATTGTGGGACCGCTAAGGCGATCACACTAGTTATCTTGTTATTTGTACTTTAGTGGAGTGTATTTTATTTCTACTACACCATTTTATTTCTACTACACTACATCTCTGAGGAAAATATTATACTTTTACTGCACTACAATTATTTGAAAACTTAAGTTAGTTACAGTACTTTTGATTAGATTTGTATTATTATTACAAAACATACATTAACCACTTAAGCCCTATGTAAGCTTTGGGTATGACACACTGTGAGCTTGTAGATCGGCTATTTTCAAATGGACAATGTATAGGGCTGAAGTGGTTAATGTATGTTTGGTAATAATAATCAAAATCTACAAGTGTCTTAAGTTTTCAAATAATAGTGGAGTAAAAGTATAATATTTGCCTCTGAGATGTAGTAGAGTAAAAGAACAGAACTCCAGTTAAGTAAAAAATACCTCATTGTACTTAAAGGGATAGTTCACCCAAAAAATTACTTATTTTCTATCAATTACACACCCCATGAAGCCTTGAATTCATGGATATGTTTGTCGCATTCCTAAGCCAGTAATTTGATGACCGGCAGAAAGATGCTAATGTCTGCAGTAGGAGACTCAAAGTTGACACTTTGTGTCTCCTACCAAAGCCGCCGCTGGTCTTCAAATTATTGGCTTAGGAATGCAACAAAAACAAAAAAATCTCCATGAATTCAACTCTCCATGGGGTGTGTAATCGATAGAAAAAAAGTCATTTTGGGGGTGAACTATCACTTTAAGTACAGTACTTGAGTAAATGTACTTAGTTACTTTACACCACTGGCTACCAATTAGACCTGGTTATATTATACCTCTAGACTAGAGGTTCTATTAAAATGGCAGTTCCAACATTCTAAAAGACAAGCGTATGGTAAATTAATGATGATAAACTACATCAGGCCACATCGGTGGCAAAACTACCATCACAATTGCCAATATATCGGTGACCACGATACATCGGTTGGGCTCTAGAAATTTTATTTTACAGCTTCACCCAGCTGATGGCTGCTCAGATGGCTCAGAGATGAGTGTTATGAAAGTGTCTAGCATAATATGTCTTGTAAAGGGAGTGTGCCACAATATGAAAGAAGAATATTAGTTAATTTTATGGAATCCCTGACTTTACCACATCCACTTAAAACCCTACTTGGTTGACTGTGGTCCTTATTTCCCCTTCTCCAAAAATAGACTGTTCAGTTTTCACCAAATGTCAAGTGTCCTCAGTTGGCAGAGGAAGGTATACCACTGTATAAACCTTTTAATCTTTTGGGGGTTAGATCACTGTGAAGCAGCCTTTACTCAGCTCCGAGGATATTTATTATTTAACTGATATTTATGATTTACTGTGTGTGTGTGTGTGTGTGTGTGTGTGTGTGTGTGTGTTTCAGGTGAAAGGAAGCAGCAGGTGGGTATCAGTGACAGAAAGCTCAGACAACTCTCCAGAATGAACCAAGTAAAGACTCATCACATGCCATGTTGACCCCACCAACCCCAGGGTGGTCGTGGTCCTGAGGAAGGTCCCTGTTGCCTTACATGTGAAGCACCCAAATTTAAAACGCATCCACCGAGATGCTACTCTGATCTAATCCAAGGAAGTTGGAGCAACACTCTAAAATCTAAAAGCGGCTGGTGCTGGGTGGGCCATATCTATGGGTGCCAGTCCATTGGCGACGGCGGTGTCGGACGACACTGCCGGCCCCGTGGCTGGATCTGGCTCGCTTCATGACTATTTTTAATGTATTTAAATGTCCTTTTATAATGCGTTAATCTTAATGTTATTGTGTTTTTTTGCCCACCTGATGCAGTGCTGCACCAGGACTCAGAGGAGCAGACCCTCTTCTCTCCATAAGAGCAAGATAAATATGCAGCATGCGACAGTCCTATGTGGTGCACAGAATGGAAGCCTTTTTGTATGCATACTACGTCTGGACCCAAAAAGCAACCGGTATTCTGACCAGGATTTCCTCGTTGATTGGGATGACTATAGAGTGAAAGACGATGATGCCAGCACTCGCGTTGTATCTCAGGTACTTTCATTCGACTTAAAACCTCTACCAGGACACATCACATGAAACTATTAGAAAGAATGGCTCGCAACTCCCTAATGTAATGCTCATAATCTGAAGACCTGTGAGGGTCAAAGTATAGTACAGATTAGGCCTGACCTCGATTAGTCGACTAGCTTCAGCCCGGGGAGTCTAAGTCGACTGCCAATCTGTTAGGGCAGGTACACACTGTAGGACTTTTAAAGTGGTCGGGGGTCGTCTGATCGTTAAGCATTTCACACTACAGGAGTTTATTTCTTGAAATCGGCTGTCATATATCGTTGTGGTTTTCACCCTATAGATTGATCCCCGCCCAGGGATAATACAGTAGGGTAGTTCACTAGGATGCTGTCCAGAGTCAGACCCAATACATACAGTACATGCATTTGTTTTTATTCCAATTAATTTTAATCGACGTCCCGTGATATATCTCCCTCTCCCTCCCTCGCTCTCTCGCTCTCGCGCTCTCTCTCTCTCAGCAGTCAGTGTTGCCATGTCCGCTTATTATAAGCAACTTTGGGATTGTTTTTCTGTTGCTTGAAAGTGTAGTTGCTTATTTGGTCTTGTTTCCTTCCATGTTGTTTGAGCCAGTTGTTCTCAATCATTTTCATGGCAAGGACCCCCAAATTAATATTTGTCCGCAGACCTCCCCCCTTCTGAAGATATGTTGTGCCATAGACCCCCATACAAGATCTGTGTGGATTTGGAAAATATTCCACAATTTTCTCAAGATTTTTCTTTGAAAATAGCTGCGATGCGTTGTGAGCTTGTAGATTGGCTATTTTAAAATATGCAATGTATTTGTATATAGGGTTAAAGTGCTGATGTGGCCTGCCCTATAGTCGCTTTTGTTGGGCTTGTTTTCATAGATCTGGTTGCTTATTTCTCTAGCAAAATCTGGCAACAACAAACAAAAAAGGCATGCGAGGCTAGACAGTGACAGACACGCTGCTCACGTGCGCGCACACACATACAGTACACACAGCTCACGCTCTCTCTCTCTCATTCAGTTTTATAATGTTTAACTTAAAACAGGACTGGACGGTAATATTGCGGGGGAGGGTCTGTTTGTTGCCGTTTGGTCAGGTCCATTGATCCTCGACTAGCCACGGTGGCTGTTGTAATGTGCTCTCATTGGCTGTGGCGCTGATCTGCTCGCAGACTTATCTCAGACCCTTTCACATTGTATGATTTTCAGTCTGGGACACAGCTGAATATCTAACAAGGTAGATATTTGAAAACGGTCGGAAAGCCGAATTATGAAGAAAAAGGAAATATATATATATATTTTTTCATTATTCGACTGAGAGATTGGCCTAATTTGTTATATTAATTAACTAATGGTTTGCCAAAAATAGGATATACATCATGATTTATTGGGAGAAACCAAGCAAGTATATGTTAAATCAGACATTAAGCACCCCTACAGCCAAAATGGAATGTTCTTCTATTGCATAACATCTTTTTTTGCAGGATTGGACTGAGAGATAAGCACTCGAATCATGCAAAAAAAAACATAAAAAAAAACAAAAAAAAAACATTTTATATATATTGGGATCAAATCGACCTGGTCACTTCATACACATGAATAAGGTGACCATAGTAATAACAATACATCTGTAATGAGTTTTTTTGTATGAGCTCGCCGCTGCTTTACTGTGCCTCTCCCAGCAGCTGGAAGGCCTGCCATGGGTGAGGCTTGGATATGTTGGCTTACATTAGTACAGATGGCTAGCTTGACATTTTGTCATTTGGTTCTAGTTGTGTTGCAGACTCGTACAGAACAGCATTACACCACGTATGATGAGGCTCACCTACTGCCAATCATGCAGCACATCGCTAAGAATGTAGTTGTTGTCAATGAGGGGAAAACGGAGTTCCAGGTGAGTTGGCAAACTGAAGTCGGAGTAAGATGGGAATGTTTAAAGATGCTAATGGTAATTTTCCCTCCATTAGGTCGTCAAGAGCAAGTACTCGGGGAGCATGCTGATGAAGCACCTTACGAGGCCAATGACTTGAGTGGATGAGAGCATGGTGAAGTTCAAGGGACGTCTCGCTTTCAGACAGTATCTCACCCTGAAACCAACAAAATGGGATGTCTGGGTCATCGCCAGAGAGCTCCTTATGCTATGTGATAAACCTTCAGGTAAGAAAAATAAAATCGACACGCCAGGTAGCTCCATTTTGCTGATTTTTGTTAGAGAGTGACATTTCAAGCACCAAGGCTCTTCCTCAAACTTCTCTGTCGGGTGGAAACCTCATTGATCCAAAGACAGGATTCAAATTTAGAAATGGCAAAAGTAGCAGATCTACAAGCTCAAAACGCGTCGCTTCGCGCAATGTTTCAAGCTTGTGGATATTCTACTTTTGTGTAACGCTGTAGTATGATAAAGCAGGGCGTTAATTTACGAAAAAACACAAAGTTAGAATGTGGAGATAAGAGGTTTCTGCCAGACAGCAACGACTTGTTTTTCTTACAAACTTCCAGGTCTACACGGGTCGTGAGGGGACACGGCAGGAGAAGGGTCTTGTGGAACGCCTGGTCATGGATCTAGCCAGACCCTACTATATGGATCCCAGCTGACCATATTCATGGACACCTTTTACACCGTGCTGGAGCTTTTAATGGACATGAAGAACCACAGACTGGACGCCTGCGGCATTGTTCGTGCCAACAGAAAGGGACTCCTGAAGAAGAGCCAAATGCTGATCAAGAAAGCATCGTTGGCAAAGCATGATTTCAGAGTTGCTCAGAAGGACAACCTCACCCCTGTTTTTGGCAGGACACCAAGATTGTAGTGGTACTGTCAAAATTGCCTTGGGGACTCCCTCTTTCTTTGGTGTTTCGGCTTGATTGCGTCTAAACCCTAACATTTAACTTCACTAAAACTATGCTTAACCTCACAGAAATTAAGCCTAAACCTAACCTCAAAATCCTGTCCGCCTTGGCGAAACACCGGGAAAAGACTCTCCCCAGCTGCCATGATCCCACCGTGACTAGGACGGTGAACCGAAGGAAGGAGGGGGGCCTGCCAAACAGAGGTGGTAGTGCCAGCATTCCTCGCTGACTACCAGAAACGCATGAAAGGTATGTTTGCTTGATGTTTTTATTGACAAAAATGCATAACAATGTTCTATCCTTTTGAAATGTATTATATTTCAAATGGATTAAACAAACAAAAGCTGGAGAGCTCATTTCCATTGTGGTCCTTTGAGTGCAAATGTGTAAACTGAGTGTCATGTGTTTGTTCCAGGTGTGGATCTGCTGGATCAGATGGTTGGCTACTAGCAGTTCCAGCATCGAGTTGTGGAGGAGGCTCTTCTACTTCTTCTCGAGTGAGTCCTGCCACAATGCATTCATTACTGCGAGGTCTGTTGGAGGAAGAGCCTTCAAAACCAAGTACCATGGTTACAAAGACTGGCTGAAGGACCTGGTACAGGATTGGCCCTGGTACTGTATCACTCGAATGCCTCACAGGGTGCAGAAGGCCGTGTGAAACACAATAAGTGAAGAATAAACATGGACAACCCTCCTGCCATTCTCGACATACCATCATGTAACAGTTCAGTTAAAATGTATTTGTAGCTATCACTATACAAGAGATCAATCTTTTTTTTTTTTTTTTACAGTTAAGTTAGTTTTACAGTTAGGCTGTGGTAAGATTGACTATCAAATATCATGTAACTGTATCCTCAACAGGTCCTATTTTTTTTGTCTAAGTCAACCTTTTTGAAATAAAACTCAGGTGCGGCTTATTTCTGCTGGCAAGTTACTTTTTGTAGGATATTTTGCTTCATATACACCACATGTACATTCTCAATTTAACGCTGTTCATCACATGCAGTGTTTGAGGTCCCACCATTTGTTAATGCATCAATAACAATGTATCTGTATTTTCTGACTACATTTTTGCGTGCACTCCTTATTGTCACAGAGCTGCAAGCTGTTTAGAAAAGTAAAGAAAGCTACGAAAGACGTTCACATGCATTTAACCCCTTTAGATATGCTGGCTATCTGTAAGTGTGGTAACAAGGTTGACCACTAGGTGAGGCTGTTGCCATCATATGTTCAGATAGCAAACACTTAATGACTAACCATGATACTGTTCATAATACTGTGTGTGTGTGTATATAGTGTTTGTTCAGAAACGGGGGTCTCCCTAGTCCCCCTATGTCTCTAGCTCTTTACTACACAGAAAATGCCCTTTCAGGTCAGTAATTTAAAACAACCAGGAGAGCACTTGAAAATTAATTTTCTGTTTATTAAAGAGCTTTTTGCATCCATGTGTACTGGCATAATTGAAGAATCATTGCTATAGTGTACAGACTGACGTGCATGTTACTGTCTGCAGTCAGAATGTACGTTTTGCATTAACTATAGGCTAAACTATTTGTCTATAGCCTACTATATTGGTAGTACTGTCTTAATTGCAGTGTTGGAAAGTAATTCAGTACATTTACTTAAGTACAACTTTGAGGTACTTTATACTTTTCCTACACAGGACCACAATGGAAACAAGCCCCTAGGGATTTTTTGTATTATCCTTTTAGCAATCATTGTAATATCGTCCCACAGTATTATTTGCAACTGTTAATAAAGTATTCAATCAATCAATCTTGAATATTTCAATTATTATACTTCATTTCTACTCCACCAGAAGCAAATATTGTACTTGTACAATTACAATTGCTCAACTTTGCAGATTTAGATTATTAATACTGTACAAAACGCATAAGTGATAAGTGATAACTACACATGAGTAATTAAAATCAGCCCCATCTTCACCAACGGCAACATTAAAGTGATGAATACATTCATGCATTACTAATAAAGATTGTGAAATGGATCTGCATAAAAAGCATATTTTATGTTTGATACTTTAAGATTTGATGCCAATACTTTTGTGCTCTTACTCAAACAATCTTGAATACAGCTCTTTTACTTGTAACAGACTATTTTCACATTGTGGTATTGCTAACTTTTGAAAGTGCAATTTGTGAAACCAATAGAAAATAATTTCACAACTTGTGTCTTACAGGCGGAAAGATGTTAATGTATCCGGTAGGAGACTCAAAAGGATACTTTTTGAGTCTCCTACCTGAGAGACCGCCGGTCATCAAATTATTGGCTTAGGAATGCGACAAAAACTAAAAAATCTCCATGAATTCAATGCTTCATTCATGGGGTGTGTAATTGATAGAAAGCAAGTGATTTTTTGGGTGAACTACTCCTTTAACCACTAGGCAATCATAGATTGTTTCTGATGTAGATATGAGAGGAGACACAAAGTGTAAACATTTTTTGCTCCTCCAGATCAGATGCACTCACTCTTCTCTTCCCATGGGAACCTTTTCCCCAGAACCCTAAAAGAGAAAACATGCTTCAAGTTAGGCAACACCCAAACACATATT
This sequence comes from Gymnoscopelus braueri, assembly GCF_963280865.1. Taxonomy (NCBI): domain Eukaryota; kingdom Metazoa; phylum Chordata; class Actinopteri; order Myctophiformes; family Myctophidae; genus Gymnoscopelus; species Gymnoscopelus braueri. The sequence goes on along the minus strand of NC_137616.1, from coordinate 8,320,798 downwards.
ACAGAACTGGTTGTGGATGCAGAAAGATGAAAGATGTAATTAGAGGCTACTGGAAGATGCGTTTTTTTCTGTGTGATAATCTACTGTGTGAACGCTTTGGTGATAAGGGCTAGGATGGATAAACTCTATAGCTCTGGGAGATTTGGAGCAAAAGTCTTTGAAGCAGAGGTGGGTAGAGTAGCCAAAATCTGTATTAGTGTAAAACATTTTGATACTTTAAAATAATAATACGAAATAAGTCATCAAAATAAGCTTGAGTAAGGGTAAGAAAGTATCTAGTTTAAAGACTACTGAAGTGTCTTGTCTAATACAAATTAAACAAAACAAAGTTTAGTGTCCTTGAAGTCTCTCTGATACAAGGAATTAAAAAAGCAAAGCACACAAAATGGGCATCGAATACAAAATGGGTAAAATTATAAATTAATAAGTTAGTAACGAGTATAACAATAAGGGGAACAAATTATTTGGAAAAATGAATAAGAAAAGAAACAGAAAAATAGTATTACTCCTTTACTCCGGTCAACTAAGTATATAGGGGGTTTAAGTGGTTAAATAAATGTATCCGAGTAAATGTAAGTCATTACTCCCCCACCTCTGCTTTGAAGTGAGTTGAACACATGCTTTGGCTTCCAGAGACATGCAGTTTAGTTCGGCTGTGAGGGAACCCTTAACATCCTGTGTGGGGGAAGACATGGGGTTTCACCCCTGGCGCTTCCACATACTTGTGGGCCTTCAAAGCCTAAAGAAACCCTCTCAGAAGCGGCGCTTTCCCACCAGAAGCATGTATTTTCCGTGTGTTATTCGTGATTGTAATTGCCTGTTGGTTCCAATACATTCAGCTATTTTAGAAACAGGCCCAAAACAACATGTTATAGGGGAAGAACTACAGCATTTGTTGTTCCTTTTATGGTGGGAAAAAAAACCTGCTTTTCTTCACAGGCGATGAACAGAGTATGCAGCAAACACACACATGATGGTCCATTTGGTTACCATTTTGTACACTCACTGTCTGAGTTAAATTAACCAGCACCATTCAAACCCTTAATTGCGTTCCTATTCTGGGGCTAGCTCACAACAAGCTTATGAGCTTGTAGATCAGCTATTTTTTACAGGAGCAGCCTGCACATGTTGAGATAACAATTAAACTGTGATCAAAACAGACATCCTTGTAACTATGTTCTCCAGTTATATTTACTTGTACGTGTAGTAGGATGATGATGAAGATTAACTTTCAATCATTTAGCCAGGGAGTAGGGACCCCCTGGAACCCCCTCAAGGAACCCAGAGGTTAAGCAGTGGTGAAAGGCTGCTCTCATTATTGACTTAAATGAATATTTGGCTCTTTTCCCCCGACATCAATGGGTCCTCACTAAGGCTCACTATGGCATTGGTTCTCAAAGTGGGGTCCGGGGACCCCCAGGGGTCTTGCGGGGGGGTACCAGGGGATTCCCTAGCCTGGTAAACCCTCCCTCCGGAAATCTCAATTCCATTTCATTTCTGGAGTGAGTCTGGCATGAACCGCCTCTCTGCAATATTGGCTGTGTATGCCAAACGGACGCGCCTATCAGCGTCGTCGCTCATTGTTCTGTGATTGACAGCTTACGTTGGCCAATCAGGTGGCGAGTTCGAGTGAGCCCAAAACACGAACGGCAGCCATCTTTTTCCTGTGCGGCCAATTCTCCGCTATTTTTTTACTTCAAAAAGCTCTCTAACTTCTATTTTGAGGCACGGAATTTACTTATAAGATATCGTTTGGATAGAATTTAGTTGTTTAACTTCATATATGTGGTCAATTAATCATGACAAAGCCTATTTAAAAAATAATAATTAGAGAACCGGTAGGGGCGGGCAGTGACACCATTGTACCCGAAAAAGGCAACCCATTTTGGGTATGGCTGTCTCAAAAGTCCCGTCGCGTCACATTAAGACTGGTGAACTGCTGATTGGCTGAAGGGGAAAAATTATCATTGGCTGAAGGGGTTGTCAGTCAACGGTATTACTCCCGCCCAACTCCAGCACAGCCAATATTGCAGAGAGGCGGTTCATGCCAGACTCACTCCAGAAATGAAATGGAATTGAGATTTCCGGAGGGAGGGTTTACCAGGCTAGGGATTCCCAGCTAAATGAGTTAATTTAGCATTCAATTCAGTTTAACCACTTGAGCCCGATACATTGGCTATTTGAAAATAGCTGATCTACAAGCTCACAACACGTAGCAATGCAACACATTGTGAGCTTGTAGATCTGCTATTTAAAAAACAAAATCGTGCAAAAATGTTTAACATTTGGAATGTAGACGGCATCCGGGAGCAGTATGGGATGGCGCCCCAGCCTGTGTCTTCCGTGAGGAAGAAGCCCAACAAGTCCACGGTGAGGACTTTAAGGAGCGCTATTCAAGCAAGCCACAAGTGGAGCCTGCAGTACCACCACGGCCCAAGAAACCATCACGCCAGAATGAAATGTTTGGAACGGGGGAGTCTGGTGCAACGCTCAGGTCCTGGACCTGGTGAGACGAAGGAGGAGCCCGGCCAGGAGGCCACCCACAGAGCCTAGTCCCTCCACGCGCCAGAGCCTCTCCTCTCCCTCAGTCCCGGCAGAGTAGTTCCGGAGAATCGGATTGAGTGGCCCTGTCTTTCCCTAAGAGGACTGACCGTGGGTAGCTACTGGGACGTAAGTCGGGGCTTGATCAACCCCGGCTGGGTCACCTGGGCGAGGGTGTATGTTGTTGCGAGACCCGAAACACCCCAGGCTACAACACTGATGATACGTCCCAGTTGCATCCATGTGATGTTTTTCTTTATGGAATATTTTTGAAACATTTTAACACAAATGTTGTACCTGGCACAAAATATTTTCAGATGGGGGTGCGCGGCCAAATACATATCAATCTTGACATGAAAAAGTTTGAGAACCACTGCACATATGGGACAATGTCATTTCTGTGTCTCAGAAGTGGACGGCGGATGGTTGTAAGATGTGTTTTTGAACTAGTTAGACAGTCAGTTATGGATAGTGTCTCTTGTTCTCTAGCTGTTTCTTTGGTAACACCAAGGTTATTGGTTTGTGTTTTGTTGCTTGTTTTTGTGTACCTTTGTAAATATAATAGTAGTTATTGCCCCACAGATTTTTAAACTCTGGACCCCAATCTGAGAACATTTTTATTATTAGATATTATTTGGTCTGGTTTTTCATTTGCCTACTGTAGTTCTCAAACATGTTGCACAACATGTGAGCTTGTAAATCTGCTATTTTCGAATATAACAGTGAAACTCAGATCAAAATAGACAATAATTCTTGTATGTTCTTTAGTTGTATATACTTATATACTTATATACTAGGCTAATAACGGTGACGATTAACAACCAATCATTAAGCTTGGAACCCCCTGGACCCCTCTCCTCAACGACTCCTGGGGGTCCCTGAATCCCACTTGATTATTTACCACTGCCCAGAGGTGGAAAGTACATTTACTCAAGTACTGTACTTAAGTAACATTTTGAGGTATTTTTTTTTACTTTACTGTAGTATTTCCAATTTTCAATGCTTTTACTTCGTGTAGATTTTGATTATTATTACAAAACATGGGACATTCTGCATAATGAGTACTTTCTACTTTTGGTACTTTAAGTACATTTTGATACCAATACTTTTGTAATTTTACTCAAGTAATCTTGAATTCCAGACTTTTAATTGTAACAGAGTATTTCTACATAGCAGTATTGATACTTTTACTTAAGTAAAAAATGTGAATACTTTTTCCACCACTGCCCTCAACGACCCCTGGGGGTCCCCGAACCCCAGGTTGACTACCACCACCTGTAATTTGACACCGCTGCCCCATGGCCCCGCCCCCATGTGCTCGTGTTGCTGCTGCTGCTTTCACAGGGAAACTTGTTTCAGTGTCACACACTGGAGACAGACAGCGTGTGTGTGTGGGTCAGTGGATACTAGTGTGTGTGTGTGTGTGTGTGTGTGTCGCTGTAGTCGGTTACTAATTATTATGTTAATAGGTTAAATTAATGAACAGCCTGGTTGTTAATTAAACAGCCTGGTTCGGTTCGGTTTGGGTAGAAACATGGACCCTGTGACCAAGTGGACCCCGACAGAAGTAGTGGACTGGATGAAAGGTTGGTACAATTAATAGCGAGTGGTGGAAAGTAACTAAGTACATGTACTCAAGGTATTTTTTTTACTTTCTTCAGTATTTACAATGTTCAGTACTTTTACTTCTACTCCACTACATCTCAGAGGCAAATATTGTACTTTTACTCCACTACAATTATTTGACAGCTTTATAGTTATAGATAGTTACTCTTTGTAGATTTTGATTATTATTACAAAACATTCATTAACCACTTCAGCCCTATACATTTTGGTCATTTGAAAATAGCAGATCTACAAGCTCACCATTGTGAGCTAGATCTGCTTTTTGCAAAAGACTTATTAATTTTGAAACTTAAAATTGGACATTCTGCATAATGTACTTTTACTTTTGGTACTTTAAGTATATTTTGATGCCAATACTTTTAAAATTTTGAATGTCGAACTTTTACTTGTAACAGAGAATTTTTATATTGTGGTATTGTTACTTTTACTTAAGTAAAACATGTGAGTACTTTTTCCACCACTGTTGTTGGTAGAATTAAAAGCCAAAGCGTCTCTACTATTAGCTTCTTTTGTGCAATTGACACATTTTACTTTGTCAACACAGCCGTTGCTTTATTTATTCATTTAGTTTCCAGACAGATATGAAACTCCCTGATAGTTTCAGGTGTGAGTAGCCATTTCAAATTAATTTATCTGTAAAGTAATTAGGGTTTAATACAGTGGTTCTCAACCTGTGGGTTGGGACCCCCAGTGGGGTCCCCACATGATTTTTGGTTTTGTTTTGCTTTTTTTTAAAAGGACTTTTAAGACCTTTTTTTTATTATTACTGTATCAACTATCAAAAGTAATCAACAAATTCTGCTTTAAAAACTGGTCAAACATTGGCCAAATTGTCAAATAATATAAGAAAGAGGAAAGAGAAGAAAATAGCAGATCTACAAGCTCACACAGGCGTTGTGAGCTTGTAGATCTGCTATTAACACAATATTATCTGTGGAACCGAGTCAAACTAAATGTAATGCCTCAACTCCTACAATTCCAAGTGCTTGTCGGGGTCGGGGGCGGGGGAGTTCAAATATGATTATTTTGGCAGTTCAAATATGATTATTTTGTGGGGTCACGGCCTGAAAAGGTTGAGAACCACAGGTTTAATAAAGCTGTTTTGCAAACGGGTCAATAGACAGAACACTGCTGACCCACATGGATGACCTGTAGTTTCACAACCTGTTGCTGCTGCTGTCAAACGCTTTGGGACATTATTGCAACATTAATCACAAATATGATGAGTTTCCTTTAGGTTATTATTATGTAGTAGTAGGTAGAGATAGCATAGGATATTACCTGTGTATTACAGTGGTTCATAGGCAGTGTAAGAGAACATGCTGTTTTGTTAATCAGTTGACATTGCCATGATGGTCCTGTCTGTGCGTCAGTGGATAAAAGACCCCATGGTTATGTGTTGACCTTTTTCCGGGTTATATTCCTCTCATATTTGGGTCCGCGACCCAAAAATGGGTCCTGACCCACGGTTTGGGAAACACTGGCCTAACGCATACCAAGCGTGAAATTGAAAAAGATTGAAAACCGCCGCACTACATGGCATTAAGTGTTTGTGTCTAGTGTGTGTTGATGACACAGGGTTTGCGCCCCAGCTGGCTGAATAGAGGGTTGTTATTGTGAAGCAGGTGTGACCCACCCACTCAACACAGCAGCCACATGCAGCCACACAACCCGTTACACACACTGACAACCTGTAAACAAATCTCTAATTTTCACACCAAAGCCCTGACTGTAGAAGAAACACGTTTTTTATTTTTTGTACTGCATGCTCTGCTGCTGCAATACCGCTGGACTGGGCTCCAAAGCGGTGGTGTTCTGAAATGAACATAAAAAAGGCTTCTGCTCTCCATTCCACTGTCACAGACACGTTTCAAACACAGACACTATACCAGGGGGCGGGAATACAAGAACAAGCTCGCTCGCCCTAAAACACGCTCGCCCCGGGTCAAATCCAGCGACCTCGGAACGGCACCGCCTAACCCTAACCGCCACCAGGTATTCCTAAACGTAACCTCAGTAAAACTATGCCTGATGCCTGAACCTAACTTTATTCCTTAACGTAACCTCAGTAAAACTATGCCTAAAACTATGCCTAAACCTAACCTTATTCCTAACCTTAACCTAAGTAAAACTAATACAAGAATACAAAATGGGGGCAAGTGTGTTTTGGGGCGAGCGTTCCGGTTACCGGGGGCGGTAGTGTGGTAACTAAAAGGTTTAACCCGTTCAATCCCCGGCAGCTCTTCCTGGTCTTCATGTTGAAGTGCCCTTGAGCAAGAAGTTGTTTACTGAACCCCTAACTGCTCCTGAAGGGCCGTGTGAATGTGTGTGTTTGAATGGCGGTGATGGGTGAACGTAAACGTACATTGTAAAGCGCTTTGTGTAGAAACGCAAGACCGTTTAGCATCATTGTGTGTGTGATTGCATTAAAACCACTTTTCAACCTGGCCTCTCTGATTTGGGCATGAGATGTCATTATTGGCTCAAAAGTCAAAAGTCAAAATGCAACCTAACCCTTGCAAAAGAAAAAGGGGAAAAGAAAATAGCAGCTCTATAAGACACAACGAGTCGCGATCTTGTAGATCGGCTATTTTGACTTCAGTACTACTAACCGTGTACTGTAGTGACAACATGACACAAATGCATGCAGAGATACTAACACTGTAGCAATTAAAAACACAGTATGTCATATTATGTGCAGTGGTTGGCACTGCAGTGGGGCCATGCTGCTCCATAGCTGACTCAACAAGACGTCTCTGTCGGGTGGAAACCTCATATGTCCAAAACTGTTACTTTTCAGGATTCAAATTCAACAGCATCAAAAGTAGCAGATCTACAAGCTCACGTTTAGAGCTTGTGGATCAGCTACTTTTGATGCTTTTGTGTGACGCTGTAGTATGATCAAGTAGGGTGTTCATTTTCGGAAAAACACAAAAGGTTTAAAACATGGAGATAAGAGGTTTCTGCCTGACAACAACAAAGAGGTGTGTGTGTGTGTGTGTGTGTGTGTGTGTGTGTGTGTGTGTGTGTGTGTGTGTGTGTGTGTGTGTGTGTGTGTGTGTGTGTGTGTGTGTGTGTGTGTGTGTGTGTGTGTGTGTGTGTGTGTGTGTGTGTGTGTGTGTGTGTGTGTGTGTGTGTGTGTGTGTGTGTGTGTGTGTGTGTGTGTGTGTGTGTGTGTGTGTGTCCAAAGGGTCATTCATTGCAGCTACATACTGTAGGCTTGAAAGTGTTTGAAAATTAACAATTATTCTCTTCTGGGGGTCCCTGGCACAAAGCATTTTCAGATGGGGGTCCGCGATCATATATGTATATATCATTTTGGGGGTCCTTGGCACAAAAAAGTTTGAGAACTTCTGGTTTGTAAGGTAGAATGGGCCTCGGGTCTTAATGGGTTAAAGCCAATTAGATCTTTGCCCCTATCAGACAGACTGTGTGTTTTGGGGCACAATGACACATGACACACACGTGTGTGTGTGTGTGTGTGTGTGTGTGTGTGTGTGTGTGTGTGTGTGTGTGTGTGTGTGTGTGTGTGTGTGTGTGTGTGTGTGTGTGTGTGTGTGTGTGTGTGTGTGTGTGTGTGTGTGTGTGTGTGTGTGTGTGTGTGTGTGTGTGTGTGCGTGCGTGTTGTGTGACAGCCAAAAAGAAGATCGGCGCCTGCAGCTATGAAGGGTGTGTGTGTGCACACGTGTTTTCCACATGTTTGTGTATGTTTGTATGTCTGTGTGTGGCTGTGCGTGCGTGCATGTGTGTGTGTGTACACACTTGTATTACTGTGAGGTTCAAGTACAGTAGAGAGAATAGGCATTGTGAAGACAATTTAACTGTCCCTCCTCACAAGAGAAATGTTTTTATTTTATTTCATGGTTAAACTTATGATTATGTTAGGCTTACAATTAGTAAAAAAAAATCAGGTTTGCTTTAGGCTTATAGGATTAGACATTTACAGGTTAGGTTAGGGTTGGAGTTATGCCTGATTCATACTTAGTCGACCGCCCGGTGTCATGCACCGGAAAATAGCCGATCTACAAGCTCACACAAAACTTCGCGGCGAGACACGTTGTACATCTGCTATTTTCGTCTTTTAGAGTTTTTTTTAGAATTTTTCATATTCATAAAATTGCTGTTCTGTAATGTTGATGTCCTTACAAGTACTGTAAAGTAAGGTGTGTGTGTGTGTGTGTGTGTGTGTGTGTGTGTGTGTGTGTGTGTGTGTGTGTGTGTGTGTGTGTGTGTGTGTGTGTGTGTGTGTGTGTGTGTGTGTGTGTGTGTGTGTGTGTGTGTGTGTGTGTGTGTGTGTGTGTGTGTGTGTGTGTGTGTGCGTGCGTGCGTGCGTGCGTGCGTGCGTGCGTGCGTGCGTGCGTGCGTGCGTGCGTGCGTGCGTGCGTGCGTGCGTGCGTGCGTGCGTGCGTGCGCGCGAGTGTTTCCTGGGGAGATGTTAGAGGTGGTGTTAAAATAACTCTTGTTTGTCTTGGCATACTTTCCCACGGTGCCGACACCTTGTCTGCAAGTCTGTGTCAAAGTCACTTCAGTAACCCCAACGTACGTAGTTAACAAGACAAACACATCCAGAGAATGATTGTTCCATTGACCACTTAAAGGAGTAGTTCACCCATAAAATGACTTATTTTCTATCAATTACACATCCCCATGACCGGGTGGCTGGTCTGTTGGAGAGTCTCCTACTCAATTGACTCCGCTGGTGACACAGATGCTTTCTCGGTCTTGCTAAGAGGCCGGGTTCCCATGGTCATGAAATTCCTGGAAATATTTTTAATTTAGAAAAAACGTTTTCCAGGCCTGGAAAAGGTTTGGAGTTAATCTTTTGGAAAAAACTTTTAGTGTATACGGTACATTGTTTTTGCCTATTAATTTTGTTAATGAAACCATGTCCAACATGACGTGAAATATGTAACATGTTAAAATGTAGTGCTGTACGTTGCACAAGCTGTGCGAGCACGGTCTAATGTATACAGGACACGTGAAGAAAATAATAGATCTACAAGCTAACAACACGTTGCTCCGTGATACGTTGTTGGCATGTAGATCTGTTCTTTTTGTCACGGGACGCCTTCGCTCGAGTCTGTCTTGGGGCATTGATAGAACACTGGAGTCAGAGCCTCATTTTTGCACCATATGATTGCTATAGGAAATGGGGTAAAATACTTTGGAAAAGTTATGGAATAGTTTTGAAAATTCATTGGTAAAAATGTGTGGGAACCTTGAAGAGGTTACTAAAGTAACGTGTTCCTAGTCTTCTTGTCAAAGTCGCGTCCCAAAGGACTGGTCTTGGTGACATTGGAGTACAGCAAGCCCCCAGAACCACGGTAGAACAGTGAAGCTGCCTTCGCCTGGTGGTCAAATATGGGATAGCAACACTTCCGCATTTAAAATGCTACTGCCCGTGCGTCTACCGTTAAAACCTACTGATGTCCCTTCAGACGCTCTGTAGAAACCCTAGTGCGCCCGCTCAGAACCAATATCGAACCAATATGTCTTACTTCCGTGTGCTTCAAAACGCCACTGAGCAATTTCATAGAAATGAATAGCTGGGGGCGGGGCAATCTGCCCTCTAGATATATTATAACTCTATGGCGTACATAGAGAGAGATGTTGATGGCATGCTAAAGCACGTGGCCTCCCTCCCATACACTGGTCACTCAGCCATGAAGTGACAACATTGAGGCAACATGTGACACGGTGGTGGTGGGTGCATAGAACTGGATGAACTGTTGTCGATGTGGATGTGTATAGATATATGGATTTACACTGTATTTACCACACTGTCAATGACTATACTGTATGCTAGTGGTTTACAACAACCCTTTCCTTAGAACTCCCCCTTTCTTACATCTGACAGAAGCTGAGACCCCCACCACACACACACACACGCACACACACACACACACACACACACACACACACACACACACACACACACACACAGGCGTGCATGTGCGCGAGAGGCCGCCTGGTAATCAGATGATCGCCAGAGAAAAGAAAAAAAGTGGAATATTTACCTGTAAATAATGTAGCCTGGCATGGCCAGACTAATATCACTGTGTAGATATTAGTCTGGAATCTCTGTGTGGAACCTGCATTTCCAAGGGGCGAATTAAAAAAATGCCTCATAAACCCACCCCAACATTTGCATACTGGGCCCTGATTGGTGAAATCCAATCACAACTGAGCAGTGCCAGACCAAATCTGCCGAGGGCCCTTTTTTGTTTTGTTGCAATGGCAGATTCGTCTGGCTTCCAGGCTATAGTAAAAATGGGTCCGCGACCCAAAATGGCTATGTTTGAGAACCTCTCTGATCATAGATTATGAACTGGTTGATAGCAGAGCTATAAATACTGTACATGTGTGGAGGCATACAAGGAATGCTCTCTCATGTTCAGACATGTTCACATATTTCTCTGGGTTTGTGGCAGCAGGTGCTGCTGTCATACAGCGGAATGTACATGCTCATTGAATTGTAAATCAAAAATTCACATTCAGACAAGGTTGCCTTGAGTACAGAAGCACTGCCCAGTACAACCACAGTCTTCTGCTGTTGGTCACTGGGTGCTGACCAGTACAACCACTGTCTTCTACTGTTGGTCACTGAACATCTCCATTAGATCCGCTGGGGCTTTAATCTAAGACATTGGTGTTCAAAGTGGGGTCCAGGCTGGGACCCCCTTTGAAGGGCTTCCAGGGGGTCCCCAGCAAAAATTGTTAATATAGCATCACAATGAGTTTAACCACTTTAACCCTATTTTATAGGGCTATTTTTTTTATTTTGAAAATACAAATCTTATCTTATGGGGGGCACCTACCACAAAATGTTTTCAGATGGGGGTCCACAGCCAACTACATATCAATTTGGGGGTCCTTGACATGAAAATGTTTGAGAACCACTGATCTAAGATGTTGAGGAGAGGGAAGAGCAGTGCTTTGACTTTCCCCAGCCGGCCTCAGTGGGGATTTGAACCGTCAAACTGTGCGGACTGGAGTCTTAACCTCTGGAGTCTTGTATATGAGCGACAAAACCAATATTGACACTGCAGCGTTTTCAGCAAAGTGTTAATCCTGTAATGTCCTTTTGGACGGGATCCAGCCAGCGTTTAGATTAGATAACATTCTGATGGGTTTCCTGCTGATAAGCAGTGAGGAGGATCTGGAGAAACACGAGACGAAAGGTTTCCCATCGTCTCTGACCAGATGTGTTCTTTCTTACACTTCTCCCTGTAGGCCAACAGACAGAGGACAGTCACAGATATACAGGGCTGTCATGACTCATGAATCTCACCATCATAGAACTTTAGTTGACGATGAATTTGTCATACAAATAATTGCGGTCCCCTAAAGGTCCTTGAGGAGTTAGCCCATTCAATCCGCGAAAGCATCTGTGTCATTTTAAGATTCCTTGGGCTTTTAAAAAATAGCAGATATACAAGCTCATAGCGCGGCACCGAGTGCCACGCTATGAGCTTGTAGATATATATATATATATATATTGTTTTTGTGTGCAAATATATATGTTTTTAAAGCGAACATTTGTAACTCAAATCTTCATGGGGGTCCAAAAAAACATTTTGAGATGGGGGGTCCGCGGCCTTTCTAAATTCTTCTAACAGTATGTTGCTATATCAGTGGTGCTCCAATATTTCCATGTCAAGGACCCCCAAAATGATATGTATAGCCGCGGACCCCCATCTCAAAATATGTTATTCCAGGGACCCCCAAAAGCACAGATCAAAGTTAAAAATGTTTTAACTTTAAAAACATATATTATATATATTCAAAGATTTGCTGAACATTTTCAGTTTCTTTCAAAAAATTGCTCTACAATAGATCTACAAGCTCATAGCACTCGGTGACACGCTATGAGCTTGCACAGCAGGGTTCCCCAATTACTTTTCCCCAAGGGCCAAATTATGTCTCGGGTATCAAGCCGAGGGCCAGGGGCATTGTGAAGCGTGCGTGCGCCGAAGCATTTTTTTTTTTTTTAATTATTTTTCTCTCTCTAATTGAGCTAATTTGACACTTTTATTTTAGGCCTGGGATTCTTAAATCCTGTGTTGAGGGTCACACAAGGAAAAAATGCACTCTGGAAACAAAATAAGTCTGCTTGAAAAGTAATACAGATTAACAGCAGCCAGTTGTAGATACTGAAAACAACAATTTACTTACATATGTGTTGGTTAGTCTGCTTGAACAGTAATACAGATATTATTTAAAAAATAAATAATAATGTTTTTTCTATTTAGTTTTTTATGACAGGAGTCGTCGCGGGCCGGACAGTTGCCTCTCGCGGGCTGCAAATGGCCCGCGGGCCGCCTATTGGGGAACCCTGTTGTACAGTATATCTGCTATTTATTTAATAGCCAAAGAAATCTTAAAATGACACAGATGTGTGTGTGTGAGTGACTGTTTTGTTGCCTTTCTGTGTTTGTCACAAGATGTTTGTCACCTCAAACGTACAAATTGTACATCTTATCAGGAGAGAAGCTGACTGACTTCCCCCGGTAGCACACAGCGTTTTTCCCTGAATCTGCGGAAACGGACAGATTCCTCCTCGTTCCGGGATGTTCTTCCTGTTTCTGTTGAACCTTTCTTTCCCTTGTCACTTTTACATTATGATTCAGCCGTCATCAGAGAGGGGACTGATCCTAAAATGTTCCTATACACGTCATCATGGCCTTGTCATTGCCTCTGCCTCCGTCTGTCGGTGAGCAGGATATCTCGAGCGGGTTGTGAACGGATTTTGCACAGAACTTAAATGTTGGTCCTCCCGGGCCAAGGAAGATGTTCTAAATGATTTGTAGGGTCAGGCCTACGATTGGGAAAACATTCAGGTTGGGGTAAGGGTTGGGATTAGACATTGAGGTTGGGGTTAGGATTAGACATTTAGGGGTTAGGGCTGGAGTTTAAACCGTATTTATACTGTACGTACCGGTGTGACACACAAAAATAGCTGATCTACAAGCTCACAATGTGTTGTGTACTCGCAGCGTGACACGTGAGCTTCTAGATCAGCATTTTTTGGGGGCTTTAGGGTTAAAATGGCTAAAAAAAGGCATTCATAAAATTGACGCCTCACAAATATGTGTGTGTGTGCGTGTGCGTGCGTGTGGCTGGCTCTGTTCCATGGCTCTCAAGGCATTGTGGATAAGGCACCTCATAGCCTCTCTACGCTGATATGAGGCGCTGGTGGGAAAACTATTTTATTATCAGCATGATTCACTGTTGAGTCTCCTTAAGGACTGTCAAATGCTCTGCCACTCCCATGGGAAACACATGCCACTCACACACTGTAGTAAAAACTGTCATAAAAACCAGTCACCAGTGACTTCTGTTTGTGTATATTTTCAGTTCATATACTGTATTGGTTCTTGTAGTCTTCACTTCCACTGATGTTCTATTAGATGTGAATCCCAATTCCCTGGCTTCCATACAAATCGTGGTGTATCGTGTTTAAATACTTGTGGTGATTGGTGATTATTAATTAGTGGGGAGACATAGCTCACCATACATTATCAGACTAATGGGTAATTCCCGTCCTGGCTCGCCACTAGGCCTGTCACAATTATTACATAATCGTCTAATCGCAATTATTTTATAAAATCGCAATTATTTTATAAAATCGCAATTATTTTTGTCATAATCGTCATAATCGTCATAATCAATTCCATGTTAAAAATGTCATATATTTTTTTTAAAAATCAAAAATAGTGGAAATAGCACATCTATAAGCTCAAAATGTTTTGAGCTGATAGATCGGCTATTTCCACTATTAATGTTTATTTTTAAGTATAAAGTAATTAAATATGTGTTATTTGTCATATCTGCCCTGTGCAACTTTTGTTTACGAAAGCTAAAAGCCAAACAGAAATGTAATTTGTATTCATAGTGTTCATAAGAAACACAATTAAATCGTTAATCGCAATTATTTGAGTGATAATTAATCGTCAACTTAAATTTGTAATCGTGACAGTCCTACTCGCCACAGCGGATCCATGTGGTTGTGTTCTCTGTGACTCCTGCCACCTGCATGTCATCTCTCACCGCATCCATAAGTTCCTCTTCTCCTCTTACCTGGCAGTTCCCGCTTCAGCATCCTCCTTCTCCCAATGTACCCCTCATCCCTCCTTTTCACATCATGTCCAAAGTCCAAACCATCTCAACCTCGCCTCTCTTGTTTCATCCCTAAAGCTTCTAACTGGGAACTGGCAACATGGAGTCACAAAAATGTGCATAACTTCAAGAAGATTCACAGATTTGCATAAAACATTTTTTTTGGGGTTAGTAATGTTATGCCCATTGATGACACAATCTAGCGCAACCAGCTGTAACTGTATACTGTCTCAAAAACACAGAGGGAAAGTAAGGAGAAGCAGCAGCTGTCATCAATGAAAGATGACGTTGAGCTGTTCTCTCCACTGAACATTAGTTGTCAAAAAAGAGACTGAAGACTTATTTCACACCCAACAATTTACAATTACAATTTAGGCATTTAGCAGATGCTCTTAACTCATTCAGTGCCAGACTTATTTCTGGCTGTGTTTGCCCAGTGCCAGAGATTTTTCGAGTAGTCACAGAATATTTATCTCCAGTATGATCTAGGGGTGTCACGATACGCCTAATCCACGATTCGATTCGACTTTCGATTTTAAGGTCACGATTCGATTCGATTTAATTTAGGCTATTGTCTTGATTTGTAAAGAAAAACGCATGTTTCTCAATAAGTCCCTTTTATTTGAATAATATCAAATGAGAATGAGAATAACAAAAAGGGTTTTATGCCCTGTCTCCTAAACTCCTCTGTAGTGTGTGTGGGTTTGTCGTGTCGTCTTTTTTTTCTCCCCCGTCGTAAGCACGCATGCGCGTTGCACGGAAAAATATAACAGCCACTCGAGCATGGCTTCACCCGGACGTGCAATCGGATGTGCGCATGCGCGGGAGTATTTTTTTTTATATTAACCCTTGAATCGCGATACAGCTTTTGATTTCGAACGTAATTTTCGGTTCGATTTCGATACGTATCGAGTATCGTGACACCCCTAGTATGATCGCTAATCACAGAGGGTTTCACTGTGCTTCCAAAAAAAAATGGCATCGCGACCTCCCGTTCCCTTTATTCCACCTTTGAAAATAGCATGTCGCGGCCAAAAATACATGGTAAAAAAAAAGTACACAGGAGCCGAGATACAGGATTTTAGTTAACCAAGAAGTGAATGGAGCAGTAAATCTTCGGATCACGTTATCTTGGGTTTTAGAAAAAAAAAAACAGATGTCGGCGACGTCAATGGCGCTCTGGGCTTATGGAAATTTGGACGTCGGCAACGTCAATGCCACTGGATGAGTTAATCCAGAGCGATTTACAGTAAGCAGGGTCAACACAAGGTAATACATCAAATGCATAAGACAGTGTATGTAGTGCCTCAGTATTAATTAATCTAGGATCACAGGTCAACTAAGAAAGTCAGATGCTGCTGCTTCTTACTTGCTGCCTTTTGCTTTTAAGCCAACACAAGGTTTCAGCTGGTTGCGGTAGATTGTGTCATCAATGGGCTTAACATTAGCATAAGTAACATTTCCCCCCAAAAAATCTAGTGCAAATCTGTACTGTATATCTACTTGGAAGTTATGCACCTTTCTGTGATAGGCACACACCCTCTCCCCAGCAAAATGTCGAGGAACAAACACACAACAATGTTCACTCCCATCCTGAACCATTTTTAGATCTTATGTCCCAACAATGGCCTGTCTTTAGGCTGTTTAGAATGTCGTGCTGGCTTTGTACCTCGCGTTGTATGGATCTTGTGTTTTGTGTTTTGTGTCCTAAGCCTGTTGTTGTGTGTTCGTTGTTTTAATGCATTCTAAGAATGCAGGACTTTGTTGAATGGTTCCAGTCTCGTGTTGTTGGAGACTGTATCCCACAAATCCCCTGCATGCTCAAGGAAATCCTTTTTCCTCTTGAATAGGCTTGGTTTTTAACAGAGTGCAGCTTCCTTTGTACCATTCAGTTGTGTGGCGTGTGTGAGTGTGTGTGAGAGCGAGAGAGAGCAAGACAACAGAGACACAGACAGGCATACATTGAGGGGAGTGACATACCCTCTGCGAAAGGGACAGACAGAGAGGGAGTATAAACATTGTTTTTATTGATCTCTGGGCGTGTGTAGAATGCAGGGTTCAAATTCCACCGTCATTCAGGCCTGTCTGTGGTGTGGGGGGGGGGGGGGCAGACAACACAACACAGCACAGCACGTGCCTGACTTTGTGAACAACAGCCATGAGAGCTCTGATCTGATGTACGGCCAGGCCAATAAATCACATTTGAATTTGAGAGAAAACACACACACACACACACACACACACACACACACACACACACACACATGGCATCAATGAAAGTATAGTGGCTGATTCACTGCCAGTGAGCGTTGCCATGTCTGCTTATTATAAGCTACTGTGTTTGTAAATATTAGTAGTTGCGGTTTGCGTTTGTGTAGTTGTGTGCAAGTGTATTGCTTATTTGGGGCTTGCTTCCTAATGCTGTTTAAAACGGTGGTTCTTCAAACATTTTCATGCCATGGACCCCCCCAAATTAGTATGTAAAATATATTGTGTTGTTAAAATCTTCCAAACATTTTATTTCAAGATCATTATTTTTTGAAAATAGCAAATCTACAAGCACAACGCTCGTAAAAAAAAAAAAGTTTAACATTTGGAATAATTTTTAAACATTTTAACACAAATCTTTTATGGAGGTTCCCTGGCACAAAATATTTTCAGATGGGGGGTCCGCAGCCAAATACATATCAATTTGGGGGTCCTTGGCATGAAAAAGTTAGAGAACCACTGTCGTACAGTTGATCAGCTATTTTCCCTGAACGATCGCCCCACAATAGGTACATATATGTGTTAAACTGTCAAGTCCAGGAGATAAGTGTTTTTCTTAACGTTTGGGTGAAAGGTGGAAAAACCTCACAGTCTAAATGACTTTGTTTGTTTTTATCTTTGTCATTAATGATTAACCCATTCAATCCGGCGGGAACGCATCTGTGTCATTTTAGATTTGAGCTGTAACCATTATTTTTGGTTACGCTATGAGCTTGTAGATCTATTTTTTTTAAATCTTGAATATTTGTGCAAATCTTCGAATATATATATTATATATATATTTTTAAGACAATTTTTAACTCAAATCTTTGCTTCTGGGGGTCCCTGGAACAACATAGTTTGATGGGGATCGGCAGGCCAAAAACATATAATGTTGGGGGTCCTTGACAAGAAAAAGTCTGAGCAACAATAGTTTTTCAGAAAACTGTTAGGATTTAGAAGACATTTGTCAAATGTTTGACAAATGAACATTTGACAAAAGACAAATGTTTGCTTTTAATGCTTTAAAAAATATATATTCAAAGATTTGCACACATTTCCCAAAACGTTTAAAAAAATAGCAGATCTACAAGCTCATATCCATTTTCTATCGATTAGTCACCCCATGGAGACTTGAATTCATGGATATTTTTTTAGTTTTTGTCGCATTCCTATAAGCCAATAATTTGATGACCGGCAGCGGTTCCGGTAGGAGACACAAAGAGTCTCCTTTGTGTCTCCTACCGGAACCGCTGCCTACCGGTCCGCTGGTCATCAAATTATTGGCTTAGGAATGCGACAAAAAATATATAAAAAAACATGAATTCAAGTCTCCACGGGGGGACTAATCCATAGAAAGTCATTTTTGGGCTGAACTATCTCTTTAATGATTAACCTGCAGTCTTTGTGTATGAGAGCCCACAGAGTGCACACATGTAGACTAACTGACGTTAGCCTACTTTTCAGCGGTTCGTTCACCGCTAGAAAGCTAACCTCTGGATTGGTTTGCCCACAGTGGTTCCGGGGACCCTCGGGGGGCATTGAGGTGGGCTCATTGGGGTCCCCAGCTAAAATTATGAATAGTTAGGAGGATTATGAACCAAATGGACCCATAGCGGTTTGTAACTCTGAAAGTGTACAAATGGAACCAAATGGACCCGTAACAATCATGGGAGTCCGTGGTAATAATGCATGCCAAACTGAGGGTCTTTCAAATGAAAAATATATATTGACATTACAGTAGATCCATATTGTGATTTGAGACTAGATATCGTCTGCGATTTTGCATATTGTAATCTCGTGATATGGATTAATGTTGTCTTTCCCTGATTTTATATCAATTAAGTCCTATTTACTTTTTTAATTTGAAAGATATTTTAAAAGAGTGATCGCATGCTTTGTGAGCTTGTAGATCTGCTAATTTCACAGAGTTTGTAGAGTTTGTTGATTTGTGTATTTTCCCTGTTTTGAGAAAAATGTATAAAAATGATATATTATCGTCGCAATATGATATGGAGGCATTTAGTCAACAATATCATGATATTTGATTTTGTCCACATCGCCCCCGGCCCTAATGCATGCATGCAGCATTACAATTACGTTCAGTTGATCAATTCAATTGATTGATCAGCAACCAATGTGGTTCCATGCAGCAGAGTTCAGCTGAACCTTCCTGTGTCTCTCTACAACAGTGGTTCTCAACCTTTTCAGGCCTCGACCCCCCCACAAAATAATCATATTTGAACTGGGGACATTTTTAAGCATTCTGACTTCAAGAACCACAGAATATTTATCTCCAGTATGATCGATCCCCTGATGGTTGCTAATCACGGAGGGTTTCACTGTGCTTCTGTGAAAAGAAAAGAAAAATGTCATCGCGACCTCCCTTTTGCTTGTTATACGCCTTTGAAAATAGCATGTTTCGCCAAAAATACATAGTAAAACACAGGAGCCGAGATACAGGATATTTCCCCGAATACTTTAACCAGGAAGTGAATGGAGCAGTACATCTTTGGATCACGTTATCTCCTGGTTCTGTGGGGAAAAAAAGAGAGAGATATCCGTCAATGGCGGTGAACGGGTGGATTTGAAATGACGGAGATCTCCGTCAATGGCAAAGCATTTGCCACAAACTACAACTAAAGTTTTTTCGTTCCTCCATGAGTTCTCATGTGTTTTTAAACTGAAGCTTTGTTCACAAACTGTGCAGGTTAAGGCTTTTCTATGGTTTAAGCTCTTAATTACACAGTAGTGGTCTCTGTCTCAAGCGGTGGACATTTAAGTGTAGCAGGACATACGCATAATCGTAAATAAATAAAATGAATACATCAAATAAAATGTTTTAGCTACAAATGAAGAGTCTGCTTTTGGCAGCTTGACAGACAATAAAAGCGACCAGCTGTTCTTAGACCTGGCTGGAGGACAAATCGTGTCACTCGTTCATGCATATTGCGTCACAACAAATGAGCAATTGAAAGTGTATAGTTTTATTGTTTTATTATAGCGTTGTAATGTTGGTTTTTGGTTTGTGCAGCAGGTGTTTCTCTTCTAGTGTCAAACTCTCTCATCACACTCATCCCTCTTTGTTTGGAAAGGTAACCCCTAGCAACCAGAGCTCGGCCTGTGAATATTTCATGTGGGTGTGGGAAAGTTGTGTGTGTGTGTGTGTGTGTGTGTGTGTGTGTGTGTGTGTGTGTGTGTGTGTGTGTGTGTGTGTGTGTGTGTGTGTGTGTGTGTGTGTGTGTGTGTGTGTGTGTGTGTGTGTGTGTGTGTGTGTGTGTGTGTGTGTGTGTGTGTGTGTGTGTGTGTGACAGACATTGTATGTTGGCAGAGGGATTTCTCCCAGCCAAAAAGTTATTGAGATGGTGACAAAACAGAATACCAATGGAGTCAGTCAAAATAGCAGAGTTACAAGCTCAGAGCACATTGCATGACAACGCGTTGTGAGCTTATAGATCAGCATTTTTTTTACATTTGGAGGGAAAAATTAAATTATATTAAATATTTTTGAAAAATGTTGAAACGTTTTGCCTATAATGACATGTCCAAAATAGGGACACCAGATTGAAAGACGTTAACTTGTAATCAAAGCAATTTAAAACACTTTCATGCTTGAATAAAGTGACACTATTGGGTTAATCTGAAACAAATGGAACCACGTTCGGGCATTGGGCCTTGGGCGACGATATTATAGGATGGAATTGCAACAGAACGAGAGCAATGTTTTGACTACAAATTAAATCAACGGCGGCTTGCTCTTGTTGCTCAACAGAGAAAGTTGGCTCCAGTTGTGGTTTATTGCAGAGTGTCTGAGTGGATTGACAAAGACTTTGGCTGTAATTTGTGCTGTCGAACCTCCCTGAGGATTAATGGACTTTTTAGTGCTTTGTTTGTCCTATTGTCTTTTGTTTTGTAGTCTAGCTTCTCAAACGTTTTGATGTCAAGGACCATCAACCCAAACTCAAAGACCCCCCCCCCCCCGAGGACCCCACTTTGAGAACCACTGGTGTCGTCCCTCTTAGCAATTCATTCTTGTGTTCAGCAGATAGTAACGCACAGGGGTTATAGGAAAAGAGTACCAGAAACCAGGTATACGTAAATCTGTCTTGGCCCCTCATTATCAATTTGAACTGCCTGAGAATTAACAATTTCTACTAAGTCTGAGGAAAAGTATGTTGGTTGATTGATTCCAATCCATAGAGAAGTTTCAAGAAACAAACAAAGTGTGACACTGTGTTGAAATAATAACAAAACACGTCACTTCACTTGTTTCAAGTGTGTGTGTGTGTGTGTGTGTGTGTGTGTGTGTGTGTGTGTGTGTGTGTGTGTGTGTGTGTGTGTGTGTGTGTGTGTGTGTGTGTGTGTGTGTGTGTGTGTGTGTGTGTGTGTGTGTGTGTGTGTGTGTGTGTGTGTGTGTGTGTGTGTGTGTGTGTGTGTGTGGAGGCTGGCAGTGTGTTCTGTTTACAGACATCAGCCTCCTCAGGTGACACGAACAGGATCCAGCCTGTCTGAGCCACGCGCAACACACACACATGACAACAGCACTCATAGCGGTTTGTACAGAAGTGACAAACTCCGGACGGACAAGCTCCTGGCTTGGTGTCATATTGGATAAACAGACGTTACTTTGTCATATTATTATTATTTCTGTAGTTGTACTTGGTTACGTTACGTGGGCTCTTAGCATTCTGACATGTTTTGCAATGAGTGTATCCTAGCCATTACATTTGGTCTAACACATAGTTGACAGGTAGCACACATTACTAGCTTATTACGAGATCTCTCTCCCTCTCTGTCTGTCTGTCTCCCTCTCTCTCTCTCTCTCTCTCTCTCTCTATGTCACCCCCCCCTCCTCCTCCTCCTCCTCTCTCTCTCTCTGTCTGACCACTGCTCGTTCGTTCAGCCAGTGTCAGCCATCTGTTGCTCGGTGTGGCATTCCAAACCTACCAGGAGCCAGAGCTGCCCTGCTGTGCTTTTAATGACCACACACACACACACACACACACACACACACACACACACACACACACACACACACACACACACACACACACCCTTGTGGGAGGGGGGGGGGGGGGGGGCAGTTTGCCGGTGCAGCTGGAAACGTAAAACCATTTGGTGGATGCATTTCTCAAGTGTCTGTGCTACCGTGTCAGTGTGTTTGTTGTTATTACACAGACCAGTGACCACAGTGGGAATGGTACCAGCAGTGTGTCATGATGATGGCTCCATCCCTTGAGCTGAACTACAGGGATTAACCCATTCAATACGGGAACGCATCTCTGTATTTTTTCGATTTCTTTGGCTATTCAAAAATAGCAGATATACAAGCTCATAGCGCGGCACAGAGTTCCGCGCTATGAGCTTGTATATCTGCTATTTCTGAAAAAGAAATCGTGACAATGTTTGCAAATCTTTGAATATATATATTTTTAAAGCGAACATTTGTAAAAAATAAAAATATTTTGTTTGTTATATATATGTTTCTATATCAGTGGTGCTCAAACTTTTTCATGTCAAGGACCCCCAAAATGATATGTATTTGGCCGCAAATGAAAATATTTTGTTCCAGGGACCTGGAGTAAAAAATGTTCGCTCGAAAACATATATACATTCAAAGATTTGCACAAATGTACAAGATTTTTCAAAAATAGCGATCTACAAGCTCGTAGCGCGGCACTCTGTGCAGCGCTACGAGCTTGTATATCTGCTATTTTTTAATTAATCCTCTCCTCTCAGGTCTAAGTATAAAATAATGGTTATAGCTAAATTCTAAAATGACAGCGTTCCCGGATTGAATGGGTTAAAACATTATAATACTCTAAACTCTGCCGGTGTTAGTAGTTCAATATGCCAGTGGTGTTCAAAGTGGGGTCCAGGCTGGGACCCCCATGAGGTCATTGAAGGGGGTCCAGGCCCTATAGAGTGCTAACAGGGATGAGTTTTTTTTTAGGCCAAGTTACCTACAGTACGTTACGTAACCTGCATATGCCATAGATTCCCTCCTTCTCCTAAAACTGTACATAATGTACATGTGACGGCGTGGTTCCAGGGTTTTAACACTGTGGCTCTGTGACCTACTTCTATGTTCACTACCAAGGGTCATCCTTTCTTCCTGACCCCTGTTCCCAGAGGTCAGATTACATGGATTACTTGGGTTTACTGTTGGACCCGCTGCAATTCCTTCCTCCACACCTTTCTCGCTACAAACCCTGTCGCCAACAACAAGCCATTGTTTTCTTATTCTACATGACATTTTTGTGGCGGTTTTTGAGATGCGCATAAAAGCTCAAATATTTTCAACTTTTCAGCACGAGGCACAGAGTCGCACCGATCACAGATCTACAAGCTCATAGCGCGGCACCGAGTGCCGCGCTATGAGCTTGTAGATCTGCAGTTTTTTGAAAGATCTTGAAAATGTGTGCAAATCTTTGAATATATATATATTTGTGTTTTGTAGATCTGCTATTTCTTGCTTTTTTGTTGTTGAAAAATCTTTGAATATAGGCCTATATGTTTTTTAAAGCGACATTTTTTAACTCAAATATTTGCTTCTGGGGATTCTACAAATGTCTTTTAAATCATAACAGTTTTTTTGAATGTATTGGACATGAATGTATTTGATATGTATTTGTCTGCAGACCCCCCCCCCCCCCCCCATCTCAAAATATGTTGTTCCAGGAACCCCCCCAGAAGCAAAGATTTGAGTTAGAAATGTATATACCAAATATTTGCATACATTTTCACGATTTTTCAAAAATAGCAGATCTACAAGCTCATAGCACGGCACAGTGCATATCTGCTATTTTTTAATGGCCAAAGAAATCTAAAATGATAGAGATGCGGGTCAACAGTGCAGAGTGACAGTGCTGGCAGTCAAAGAACACTTTCTGTGTGGACACACAGCCCCTGTTCGCCGAGGATGAAGTGCCTGTAGTGACACGTCTCTGTGTCACCATCGTCACCCTTAAGCCTAATTTATACTCTGTCATTAAGTTGTTTCACACGCCTAAAATAGCAGACCTACAAGCTCACAACGCGTCGCGGATGTGACGCGTTGTGAGCTTGTACCTTGTAGGTCTGCTATTTTAGGCAAACAAACGCAGCAATGAGACACATTTATAAATCAGGCTTTAGTCAGCATGAAGCAGTAAAGCACCACTGTGCAGGGCTAGAGGTGACCTACAGTATATATTATACAGTATTCTTCTGAAATTAGCATACACAAACATTGTTTTTCTGTAAAGCTTCAATTTTTTGGTGAAACACATTCTGTGATTTAAAGACATGAATTAAAGTGCTTGTTAATTTTGTTATACCTGACAAATGTCCATGGGTTATGGTAAATGGACTGCATTATATAGCGCCTTTCTCCAATGCACCAGCTCAGTGGCCTTGTGATTAGAGCGTCCGCTGTGACACTGGAAGGTCGGGGGTTCAATTCCTGACCGGGTCGTACCAAAGACCATAAAAATGGGACCCAATACTAGAGGGAGCGTAAACAACGATTCTGGTAACACCCACCTATAGAACAAACATGGGCAAATTCTCCTTCTACAGCACTGCCACCCAAGTGTGGAATGCCCTGACCCCATAAGAAAATGTGGTTCACTGGCTTCCTTTAAAACAGCCCTGAAAATTCACCTTTCAGGAGGCCAAAGGAAAGGTAATTATCACTTCTCCCTTAGACAAGCGACCCCCCCCCCCCCCATGATATTGATATTGGTAGCTTCACACTCTGGAAACAGGAGTATAGGCTCCTGACCTATTGGCCACATGGCTTGAGAACCGTTGCTTCCTAAGGCTCCAAGCGCTTTACATATGTTTTTCACATTCACCCATATTCACACACACACACACACACACACACACACACACACACACACACACACACACACACACACACACACACACACACACACACATTCACACACCTATGGCAGAGGCAACCATGCAGGGCACCAACCTGCTCATCCAGTAGTCGGTTTCATCTTGTGAAGAGTTATTGTTTAGAATGTTATCGTTTAATCACCAGGGTTTGTGAAAAAACGATTTTCCAAGACTTGGAACGTGGAACAGCTTTAATCCGTCCATGCCAAAACCAGAGATAGTTTTGGATTGTATTTCAAATGGAAGGTTGACACAGAGTTGTGTGATTTTGTGGCGTTGTGTCGGGACGGTGTTAACAGCAGTCAGTGATGCTTCATCACAGAGTCAATAGAGAGTGTGTGTTGACACTGTGTGTGTGTGTGTGTGTGTGTGTGTGCTGCTGTCAGACTGCTATGAGATCATAACACGCATCCTCTCTTCTGGCGGAAAGAATGGAGCTCTTTGTGAAGAAACTCACTCAATCCTCTCAAGCTTCATTTATACTCCCAGCGCACAACGCTGTGCCGCTTGCAGAGCAGAACTGTTTTTTAGACAAGCGATACCGGCGTGCTGTACGGCAGCGTTTTGGCTAGTAGTGCTCACGCTTAGAATTGTGAATGAAAGATTTTTAATAGCGGGGAAACTGTTCATTGTCTCCTTGTACATTTACCCTGTGATGTTTCAAACGGAACTTTGGAAAATACACGTGCGAGTGAGAGAAAACGGAAGGCACAGGGACAGAAGGGTGGATGGATTGAGAGAAAGAGAGAGAGACGACGAAGAAGGAGGGAGGCAAAAAAGAACTAAGGGGTTGTGATAGGTGGATGCATGAGCAAGCATTAAGATGTGTCAAGCCTAATTTATACTCTGTACAATGGTTCCCAACAAACCTTTTTTTTCCTCCATTGAACCCCCCCTTCTTACCTCTGACAAAGGCCGAGACCCCCCAGGTGTGCAGAGCTCACACACATGGACATGCACACACACACACACACACACACACACACACACACACACACACACACACACACACACACACACACACACACACACACACACACACACACACACACACACACACACACACACTTGTGTTTTACAGACATGTTAACAACTTAAGCCCTATATACATCTCGTATGACAAATAGCTCATAACGCGCCACGTATGAAAGTGGTTATTATAATTATTTTTTTGTGTGCTTCACAATGATGTAACATGTGGGAGAGTTAGCTATGTTAAAGTTACAGGATAATAGAATCTGTAAGACAAGTTGGACTGATGTCACATTGAGAACATGCCTGTAGGCAGACAGTGGATGAAAGCCGGTTATGAAGACTTAGTGAAAGTTCAATAAAGACGGTCTTGTCTCTCAGGCTTGCTTTCCATCCATCCATCCATCCAACCATCCATCTTCAACCGCTTATCCAGAATCGGGTCGCGGGCGGTGGTAACAGTTCTAACAGAGAGCTCCAGGTTTCCCTTTCCAGAGCAACATTAGCAACTTCTTCCTGGGGGATCCTGAGGCGTTCCAATGCCAGTGTGGAGATATAATCCTCCCCCAACTGGTCCTTGGTCTGCCCCGGGGTCTCCTCACAGTGGGATGTGCAGCGAGGACCTCCCTAGGGAGACGCTCGGGAGGCATCAGTACTACTAGATACCCGAACCACCTAAGCTGGCTCCTTTCCAAGTCAAGGAGCAGCGGCTCTACTCCGAGTCTCCCACGGATGACTGAACTTCTCACCCTATCTCTAAGGGAGAGGCCGGGCCACCCGTCTGAGAAAACTCATTTTGGTCGCTTGTATCCGCAATCTTATTCTTTCAGTCATTCATTTAAATCTCCTCTCCTCTCATATCCTCTGTCAGGTCTAGATGACACCCTCCAGCAGTACATCGCCTCCTTCCAGACGGAGCAGATAGACGGGGAGAGGTTGCTGAGAATCACCCACCAGGACCTCCTGGCACTGGGCGTGAGTCGAGTGGGCCACCAGGAGCTGGTCCTGGAGTCTGTAGACCTGCTGTGTGCTCTGGTTAGTACTACTGTATACCCTGTGTTTTAAGCCTCAGTTATACTTAATCGCGCGCTGGTTTAGTGCTCAGTAAAATGGCAGATCTACAAGTTCACGGCACGTTGACGCGTTGTGAGCTCAATATTTGTAAACCCCACAGACACACTGTGTGCTGTGGTCTGAAGTAGGCGGGCATGGACTAGGCATACACACTCAACACCAACTTTATTATTATTATGTTTTCAAAACTAGCATATCTAGATTAGCTATTTTTGCTACTTATTTTCTGTATAAAATAGGGTTTAAGAGGTTAAAGGGATATTTCACTTTCACTCTACTCAGGCTTTTGGGAGCACCCCCAATCAGTTTTTAAGTTGCTTGATTCAGTATTTAGATAACTGTAAACTTCAAACTTCATTTAACCATGTTAGATTCATCGGAAACATCCGTCCTTGATTCTGGTGACTGATATTGTCCTTCCAATACGTGAGGAGACCGTGTTTTTTCAATTACTTTTTTCATAATTTTTTTGTATTGTTTTTATGAAAAAAATTATCAAAATACCCCTCACGTATTAGGAGGGCAGGATGAGTCACCAGAACCAAGGATGGGTGTTTTTCATGAATATAACATGTTAAAAATGTAGTTTGTAGTTATAATGGGTTTGTATAGGAAGTGTCTGATAAAATAAATATCAAATATCTAAATTCTGAATCAAGCAACTTAAAAACTGTCTTGGGGGGCTCACATAAGCCTGAGTAGACGATAAAATGACCCAAAATGTTTTTGAAAGTGAAATATCCCTTTAAGCAACCAATAGCCGAGTGGATGTTGCTTATGTGTTTGGGCTCGTTTCCTAGCAACATGACAGTGTATGGATGAAACCACATTGTTTGTGACAGCAGGTGTTGAAGTTTCAGTCAGGTGTGTTTGCATTGTCACAGTGTGTGCTGTTTATGGGGGGGAGGGGTGGAGCTGGGAGCTGGGGGTGGGGTTGGGAGCTGGCGCTGCCATCAGGAACCAGGGATTACACTGGAATGTTGGCTCAGCTGTCTGTCTGTCTGTCTGTCTGTCTGTCTGTCTCCCTCTTTGTATGCATTTCTGTATCTGTGTGTTTACGGTGGTGGAATAAATATTCCTATTTTGTTTTTGACTTGAGTAAAAGTACGAAAGTATTGGCATCAAAATGTACCTATAGGACCAATGTAAATATTTTTCAGAATTTCTCAAACCTTTTTTGAAAGTTTCTGATCTACCAGCTAAAAAAAAAAGTATGGAAATACCTGAGGCATAGTGTGTCTCACTATGCCTCTTATGCCTCAGGTTTAAGTGTGCTGTAAAGAAGTGAAGTTTTATCACCTTGGTGGTGGAAAAAGTGCACACATTTTTTACTTAACTCTTTCAGTGCCAAGAGTATTTTCATAAAGTACTCCCAAACTGCCAGGAATTTGAGTTTTTTTTAATTTTTAAATTTTGTAATTTTTCATTCAAATAAATGATCTGATTGGGGTTTTAAACCCATAATACAGTTCTACCAGTAGAGAGCAACAAATCGACACATTGATGATCTCGCTGGCTCACTCGCCCCCTCCCAAACAGGCTCACGTCATATCCGGTCAGAACCGGATGTTGACATTTTCGATAATCGTTGATCGGGCTAAATTACGATGCGATACACGACTACGATGACTGATCGTCACCCAGACCAAAGAGAGTAGACGTGGACCTCTCCGTTCGCTTTTTATACCGTGTGAAAAACCGTGACTTTCCCTATTCTGGCCGAAAATCACCGGAGAAAAACAACGTGACCCGGAAATGAATTTTTTTTTTTACATCCGGCTCCGGGTGAGTCTGATGTAGTCAGGAAGCGAAAGTGATCATGAAAAATATACAGAATAGCGCGACCACAGTCAAAAGTAAAAACTCGGGATTTCTCGTGCTGGCACTGAGGGTACTCGGGAAAAACTCGGGATATGTCGGGGCGTGGCACTGAGAGAGTTAAGTAAAAGTATCAATACTGCAATATAGAAATACTATTTTGAAAATAGCAGATCTACAAGCTCTTGTGAGCTTGCAGATCGACTATTTTCAAATGGGCGAAATATATATAGGGCTGAAGTGGTTAATGTATGCTTTGTAATAATAATCAAAATCCACAAAGGAAATAGTAACTAAAGTTTTCAAATAATTGTAGATGAAGTAAAAAGTACAATATTTGCCTTTTAGATGTAGTGAAGTAAAAGTACTGAAAATTGGAAATATACATCAAAAGTGTACTTAAATACAGTACTTAGTTAGAGTAAATGTACTTAGTTACTTTACACCACTGTGTGGCAGTCAGATAATATCTTAACTGACTGTCAATCAGCCATTATGTTGGAGTCTTATCTCTGTATTGATATGACTGGTTTCTATTATGGCTTGACTTCCATGCCAGAGAATGTGCTCATGAAAATAATCATGCTGTCTGTTATCTTCTGAACGCAGCGCCTCCACTCTGTCACAATCACACTAGTTCAGTGCTTCTCAACCAGTGGTCCGGGGACCACCAGTGGTCCTTGAGGGGGTTCCAGGTGGTCCCCAGCTAAATGATGGAGAGTTGGTAACCAAATGGACCCTTATAGATCTTTAACTCTTGAGAGTGTAAAATCAAACCAAATGGACCCTTACGGGTCCATTTGGTTTCATTTTACGCTCTCAAGAGTTAAATTATTGTTAAACATCTGCATTTACTTAATTAAATAATCGTTATTTTGATCAACGCTTGCCTGTTGTCTCTCCTATGGTACCACATCAATACAGCATGGAATTGTGGACAAAATCGTATCCAACGATAAAAAAATATTCTGTGGCTCAAATGCCGAATAAATAATGGACCTTGATATGAAAAGGGTTGAAAACCACTGTACTAGTTGATAAAAACAAACCAAGCTAGTATGTTACAGTAATCGACGCTGTATGGCAGGCAGGAAACTTGTATCTCCATATTTCATCTTTTTTTTGTTTTTCATAAACAAATATATGAGCATACAATATACAGCATATAATACTTGAAAGTTGCGACAATAACAGATCTACAAGCTCACAAGAACTTTAAAAAAAAAACTTAAATTCTCACCTAATGACATGGCCAAACAAGGGAGGCCAGGTTGAAAGCTGTTAAATATATCTGTGTTATAAATATTTAACCATTGAAACTATTAACAATGTGACTAAATAATAACTCCATTGGATCCATTGGAAGGTTATTGTTTTTTCTTTTTCATCTCCTGAAAAGTAAATGTTTTGGACAAACTGTACAAGGTGTTCACCGGAGAGTGGCGATATTCTTTTTATCAAGTTCACTTGAAGACGTGATGTACAGTAGTGATGTAGTGGACATCTTACTTACTGTATGTGTGCAGTCAGATAATGTTACAAGTTTCACTACAAAACAAGAGATTAAATGTGGAAAACCGGTTGCGTTATCACTTCATTCACACAAAGAATCTTTTAAACAAGTTGTATTTTTATTTCAGACTCGGGGTCCATCCATATTTCATACCAAATGACAAAATACACAAACAATAAATAATACATATTAAAGTACTTTGAATTGCCTTTGTGCGTGACATTTGCTTTACAAACGCTATACAGTACATACATCAGCCCTATTTTCAAACATTTTTGAAAATGTTTTATATCCATGACCTATGACTCCAAATCAGTCCGATCTTTGGCCTACTGGCAGTGTGCACACAAACTTTGGCGCTGATTGGTCTGGACACACAGACACACAGACAGACCCTCTCATAGATGGCCAACTTCCTGCAGAGCCACACGCTGTAAAAAGCATTATTGAAAAACTGTCATTGTTGACAGTCAGACGGTTGTACAGTAGCTGTCCTATGTGGATTTATACAATCGGTGCCGGGGCTGCTTGTGTTGTGGGACGTGGGGCACATGAATAGAGGCCACCAGGCTCCGAGTGACGCCTCCTGCTATGAGAGCAGATGTCATGTGACAAACATGTCTGAACTGACTGACCCTCAGCCGTGACCCACAGAGGAACCAGGGAGTTAATATTTTGACACTTTTGACCGGATTTGGTTGAGACTGTGACCTTTCACTTTGTGGGGAAATCTCTAAGCTCCTCCTGGCCAAGACGAGTTGCAGAGAGAAAAATTTACAATATGAATTTGAAATACTGTTGCACTGCAAGTGACTGAGGCGAATAGTATTTCATATTCTTTATGTATGTTAGTACAAAGTGATTCTGTTTCGGCAATATTGACTAATTGAGAAGCTAAGAAAAAGTGGCATATGGGGAATTGAGAGTGTGTGTGAGAGAGACGGAGTAATAAAGCAGAGAATCTTAATAAGGGAAGAGGGAGAGAAACAATGGCCTTTCTTGTTGATCACCAACCATAACTGTGTTTTTATTTGATGTAGCACTAGCCATGTATTCTTGTGCTCCTTTGATTTTTAATGTCTGCATTTATTGTAAATGCGTTTTCCGATGGGTTAAATAAATGAACTGATGATGATATTGATCTCCATTGTCTGTTAGCCAACATGTACTGAGATACTAGTTATACGTAACAACAGATGCTGATACAAACGCTACTTGTTGTGACTGTAGTGACTATACCGTGTTCAGTGTTCAGTCCAGTAATTAACACGGTTTACTGTATGTTCTGCTAGCTTAAATGTACATAATTAATGCAGTTTACTGTATGTTCTGCTAGCTTCAATGTAGATAATTCATGCCGTTTACTGTATGCTCTGCTAGCTTAAATGTACATGGTAAACATAAGAGTGTATATAGAAAGCTGCTGCAGTCGTCTGTAATGAGAAGCAAGTCTGCTGTCAGCACATGGAAGTCTTTAATCTGAGGCGGAAGAAGGGACACAAAGCCGTCACATGGACATCAAACACTCCACCCTCTCTCTCTCTCTCTCTCTCTCTCTCTGTCTCCACTCATGTCTCTCGTCCATTCTTCCTCCTCTGTGTTGGTTAGTGTGTTGATGAAGAGAGCCTGCCGGTGTTGCCTTAGACGGGACAGATGTTGTCCGCCTGGGCGTCCTGACACGCTCTCTGAACATCTGCAGCTCAAACAGCCACGCGGCCATGTACAGTAGATCTGTACAGTGCAGATTCAAGATTTGTTACTGTTGTAACTTGTGTACGAGCACACAAGAGTAAAATTCTCAGTGAACAAAGAAATACTAAAGAATAGCAACAATAGTAAGAAAAGGACTGTATACCGTATGTACACTTTGAGGTGCTTGTGTGCATGGTTCCTAGTACTTAAATAAATATTATACATTTATGTTATCCCTGTGCACAATAAATCTGCCATAACGGCGCGCCCTGAGAGACTTTCAGGATGCAACAAGTCTGACATTCTTATCATTCTATATCTGTTCTGTTGACAACACACGCACGCATGCACACACACACACACACACACACACACACACACACACACACACACACACACCCCGCTGATCATGTAGAATGGTGTGGATGGGGTCAGTTTTGATTGATTGAAAACTGTATTAACAGTTAGCAAAAAGTACAGTGGTCCGATTGTACAATGATGCTTAAAGGATAACACAAAAAGCCCTGAGGGCTTATACTATTACTAGAGGTTCGGGCCGCTACGCGGCCCTCACATGTACTGTAGTAGCCTTGGACCTCACAGCTAGTAGCTTACGATATAGGCTATATACATCTATCATTCCTCAAATACAAACCCCCAATACAAGCCTCCGACCTGGGGCTCTTTACTGCATACCACCCCCCCCCTCTCTCTTGCCTTCCCTGTCCCTAAAGCAGTTTTCCTTCCCAAACACCTGTTTTGACTTTTTATGGGTTGTAAAACATCCCATTTTTTACCTTTCCTACAAAAAAACCTAGAAAGAAGAATTCTACAAATCTTTCGAATGTTTCCAAAAAGCTGAGTGAGCTTGTAGATCGGCTATTTTCCACTGAATGTCCCCCCCCCCCCCCCCAGGATAGGACTGAAGTTTCTGTGGTTAATGCTGCAGAAGGACCGGCCTGAAGCATCACACTTTTTTTCTTTTTTGGTGGCTCGTTGCATTGTCCTCTGTTCTGCCTCCACCCATGTGGTTCCTTAGCAGGATGAAAACAAACACACACACACACGCGCGCGTGCGGCGTGACCCTGGAGGCTTGTGAAAGAGTTGTGGAGGAAGGGAGGAGCTGGCAGAAGAAGAGAAAGGGAGGAAGAGAGGAAAGTGTTGAGCGGAGGCAGAGAGCGAGAGAGAGGGAGAGCGAGAGCGGCAGAACAAACATCATCTGATCTGAACCCACTGGAACAATGCTGTCATGGCTTTTCATCAGCGTGTGTGTGTGTGTGTGAGAGAGAGAGTGAACAGAACCGTGTGTAGGCCTACAATACGCTTGTGTCGTGTGTGTGTGTGTTTGCGTGCATGTACAGTATGTGTGTGTCCTTGTATGTGTTGATGAATTCTCGTCTCTGGGGGGGGGGCTCTTTGACATGTGGGCGGGGTCACATGTGCTTCCTGTTCGCCACGAGAGCTCAACTGTTCCCAGTGACCCTTGCACTCTGAATCTTTTTTAATAGATTTTTAACCTTGTACTTAAATAATGGAATGGTCTGCTATTTGACAGGTATAAATAAATATTTTGTAACTCTACAGTTCCATGACATACGTATACAAGCTCCAGTGGATCACAGAGTAATGTCTAAAACTTTTTTTGCCATTTTTTGCTATTTTGAAAAACATTTTAAAATTGCTCGAATAGCTGATCTACAAGCTCACAACGTGTTTATGTATACCGGCTATTTTGACTATTTTAAAATGTTTTTCCAAATAGTAAAAAATGCCAAAGAAGTTTAGGGGTCAGGCGGCACACAAGATAGAGAAAATGTGGTCAAAAAGTCAAAATGACATCAATTTCTTACATACGGCTAGAGTTAGACATCAGCTGATTCCACTGCAACATAATTCTTATGTCTAAGAGTGCATACCACATACATAAGGCTACTCTGTAGTCCTTTTCACAGCTGTCCCCCGGTTTGAGTCTGACTTCTCTCTTTCTCACCTTTACTGTTTCTCTGTTTACTGTCCTATTAGCAGTTTTCCCAATTATTCCTTGATTTTCCCCCAGAAAAGTCAAAATAATTGTTAAAAATAGCCAATCTACAAGCTCCCAATGCACATTTTGAGCTTTTTGATTTGATAGGCTATTTTTGTGGTTAAATTCATAATGTATTTCTGTACGTTTGAGTCTACACTGAAATTCTCTTTTGGGTCTCGAGCTGAAAAGGTTTGGTGATCTAAAGCAACGAATTCCCCAAATAAATCTAACAAGTAGTGAAATGATGTTACAACATTAAGTCTCAGTGTGATATGAAATACTTATCGTTGCTCCATTTTGACGCTTTTGCATTTTTTTCCATAAATCAGGGCCATTGAACACCCTTTACGTCTGTGTGTTGGTAAAACAAATATTGAACCAATGGAGTTTTTTTTTTTTAAAGCGCTGCTGACAAAACCAGCTAACTCCAATGGATCCTCAAACTTTCTGCTAAACCAGCTAACTCCACCGGAGCCTGGTTTTGTTGACTCCAGGCTCCACCCCCTTTTGACCTCCAACCTCATTGTGAGCTTGGAGGTACATTAAGCTGTTAAGCTGTGAGTTAGCTGGTTTCTGCCGGACAGCAGAGTTATGCTGGAGACTTATTTGACAGTGTTGGTCTGTCTGTCTGTCTCTCTCTCTGGTCATTATCATGATGTCATTACCGGCTCCTCACAGACATGGCTTACTTCCTGTGTTCATTTCCTTCCGACCAAACCCCACCTTCACTTCCTGTTTTAACAGTAGAGTGCATCTCACATGTCCCTGTGGCGTGTGGTGTTTGGAACTGATGACGTAAAGACCACCGGTGGGTCTGACCTAGCCTGGGACCAGACGAATCTGCCAGTGCAAAAAAAAATTACACTCTGCGATTTGGGTCTGGCACCGCTCCATAGAGAATCCATTTCCTGCTCCAGAAGACGTGGGGGACCAATCAGGGCCCAGTATTCGAATATGGGAGACTGTAATTGGTAGTTGGTTGTAGGTCTAACCAATTGCGTCGAGGGCCATTGTTTTGATCTTGGGGGAAAAAAACGTCCTCATGGAAGCACCAGACTCATATCCACGCAGTGATATAGTCTGGCTACGCGAGGCTAGGTCTGACCGCATGAGACTATAGGTCAGAGCCAATGCATCTAGACCAGTGGTTTTCAAAGTGTGGTCCGGGTACACCCAGGGGACCTTTACAGGGTCCAGGGACCCATAACTCTTAAGAGTTATGGGTCCATGGTCTATTACAGTTCAATGTATATGTATTTGGCCACGGACCCCCATCTGAAAATGTTATGTGCCATGGACCCCCAGAAGCAAAGATTTGTGTTAAAAATGTTCGAGAAATGTTCAAGATTTTTCAAAAATAGCAGATCTACAAGCTCAGAGTGCGGCACGAAGTGACACAATATGAGCTTGTATATCTGCTATTTTTCAATAGCCAAAGTATAATGGTTAATGTTGCAGAGGTTGCTGCAAGTTATAAAGGACTGTATTTACTATTGGGCTGACTCTTTCTAACTGATCGCCGCGAATGGTTGGTGGGGGCCGAGTTTGGATGGTTCTTGAATCACACACGTTGAATATGGTGGATAGGCCCTGATATTTATCTAGCTATTATTACTATTGTTGCTATTATTACTCTACAATTGCCGACGCCATCCCATCTGACAATCGTGGTATTTATGGGTAGGATATGATGCCATGCGGTCGCAAGACGACGTCACGCTGGCGTTGTGTCCATATACGGGCGTAGTACCGGATATCGCTGTCCTTTGTAACAGTTAAAGTGGTTGAAATCGATTGTGACACTATATTAACACATTTTGCTGGGGACCTCCTGGAACCCCCCCAAGGACCCCTGGGGTCCCCGGACCCCACTTTGAGAACCAATGGTCTATTGTATACCTAACACGAGGTCCTTGACATCTCCTGTTTTACCCCATGCAGTGAAGTGACCCCCAACATTAAAGGGATAGTGCACCACCAAAATGACTTTCTTTTCTATCGATCATTCACCCCATGGAGACTTGAATTCATGGCATTTTTTTTGTTTTTGTCGCATTCCTAAGCCAATAATTTGATGACCGGCAGCGATTCCGGTGGGAGACGCAAAGAATCTCCTTTGTGTCTCCTACCGGAACGGCTGCCTACCGGTCCGCTGGTCATCAAATTATTGGCTTAGGAATGAGACAAAAACAAAAAAATATCCATGAATTCAAGTCTTCATGGGGTGACTAATCGATAGCAAAAAAGTGGGGGTGAACTATCCCTTTAACATGGAGTGTTATTGAACAGCTTAGTGTGAAAGTATAACAGCCTTTGCTTTGGCGAACAAACCGCTGTGATTTGAGTTGAGAGGATTTGCTTTGACTGAAGCTGACGCAGGCCGGAATATTTTCTGGTCAGATGATCGCTATGGTGACTGGTCCCAAGGAATGTGGGAGTTTTGTGTGTGTGTGTGTGTGTGTGTGTGTGTGTGTGTGTGTGGCGGGGGGGGGGGTTCAGGGGTCATGAGAATGACTCTGGTGGCTTTAATCGCTCCATCAGTCACTGCGGGTTATGACAGAGGGTTACGTGGTCTCGACCCGACATAGTCGCAGGAATTTGGTCTTCTGGCAATCATATCGACGGGTGAACCCCGCTTGGCTAAGGGTGCCGATCTCAGCTGTCCCACCGGGATTTATAAAAGCATTTGTCTAGGTCTTTTGGTCTGTCTGCCAAGCTGTCTCTCCTCCCCCCCTGTCTGCCTCTTATGTATTTATGTTTATAAGCACTTTCAACCTGGCGTGTGCCTATTTTTGGGAATTTCGCTGTAAGCGAAAACATGTTAGCAATAGATATTGCAGATCTGCAATGCGATGCGTTGTTGAGCTTTGTTAAGCATCTGGCCCAGTCCCCAGGTAGGGACTATAGGGAACCACTGCACCAGACCAGTGGTTCTCAAACTGCCAAGGACCCCCACATTGATATGTATGTGGCCGCGGACCCCCACCTGAAAATATGATGTCCAGAAGCAAAGATTTATGTTAAAAATGTTCGCCTTTAAAAAAATATATATTTATAGATTTGCACACATTTTCAAGATTTTTCAGAAATAGCACATCTACAGTACCGCGCTATGAACTTGTAGATCTGCTATTTTTGAATAGCCAAAGTATAAAATGTGGATAAAGGGGTTAAAATGATTGTGATGCTTTATTAACTAATTTCGCTGGGGACCCCACTTTGAGTACCAATGCACTAGACCAGTCAGCTTTCTTGGCTCAGGTGGTCGCCCCTGTAAATACTGTAACTATTTAATCCACGGCACCCCCTGAATTACATTGTTACATTATACTGTAGCATTACATTACATCTACAGTATGTTTACGGTGCGTAAATATGTAAATCTTTCCCCCTATATAAACTGCCCACAAAAAGTTAAGAAAAATGTTCCCTCTAGCTGAAAGCCATTGTATATTAATGAGTTTTTATGTAAGATTACGGGGGGTATGTACAGTAAGGAGTCAGGAGGTCAAGAATATGAACGGGTGCAAGTCCGTTCAGTGATTTAAAAACAATGTAATTTTAAAATGTATTTCTAAACGCCAACTGAACTCTAGCTGCTGTGTTTTGCGGTTGATTGACTTTGGGGCAGTCCAAAAAAAAAGAGAATTGCAGTGTTAGTCCAAGTGATTTGTGACAAAAAGCATGACCCTTTTTTATCTCCTGTAGAACTATGGCGTGGAGGAGTGACCTTTTGACCCTTTATCTCCCGCAGAACTATGGCGTGGAGTCGGACAACCTGAAGACGCTGGTGGGCCGGATGAGGTCGGCCTCGCACAACCTGCACAACGCGGCGTCCGAGCGCCGGAAGAACCCCGCCTACGACGGCGTCACCGCCCACAAGCCCTCCAACGCCTTCCTGACCGCCGTGGTGGAGCTGATCGCCGCCGCCAAGAGTCTGCTGGCCTGGCTGGACAGGTAAATGCATTGATTGATTAATCCATTGATTGATTGATATCTTTATTGATCATGAAATAAGGATATGACATCTGACCCACATCTGACCCACCATAATCAAAAGGATAACGCAAAAAACACTTACAGCTTGTTTCCATTGCGGTCCTCAGTATGAGGTGTGTATGAGGTCATGTAGTGTTGTGCTGGGGAGTGCATGAAATGTATGAGTTCATGATTGCTAATGTGTCTCAGGGCACAAATGAAGAAGTCTCTGCGTGGGTGTACCTGCCACTCAAAATGTGTGTGTGTCTGTGTGAAGGGATTCATCAGATACATATTTACAATATACAATATAATGCACAGCTGCATGCCATTGATTGATTGATTGATTGATTGATTAAATTAATATTTCATTGACACGTTTGTTTTGAAATACAACAGTACGAGTTAAAAGATGACGCCAAACGGATGATGCACAAAAATAGCCAGCGGCTTGTTTCCATTGTGGTCCATTATTAAACATTCAAAAAGCTGGGCAAAACAACAGCGCAGAAAATGTACGTTTCGCGGGTGCGTTTCACCGTTTTAGCGCTCCTTCAGCACCCATTGCTTCGAAATTTCGGCGCTCTTATGGCGATGGTTGAGTCTTCTTTCACTTTTGCCCCGCCGTTTGGTGCCCCCCCCCCCCCAAGGTTGGTGCCCTGTGCTGCATCACCTAAAGCCCTTCCATTAAGCCCCCACTGCACACACACACATTCTGGCATCCTTATTTTAGGCATGTCATTGCAGGCAAAATCTTCCAAATTTAAAATAATGTTCTCTCAAAATGGAGCTAAACATAGCTAAAATAGGCGATCTACAAGCTCACAACGCTGCGCGATGTGATGTGTGAGTTTTTGCTATTTGCGAGTTCTGTTTTGTCCCTATTTCAATTACTTTTTTGGCTTTGAGAAATCCCTCTGCCTACTTAATTGTCTGTCACACACACACACGCGAGGCATTCTTCACTTAACTGTCAGTGAGGAATTCAGGTGATGAGGACGTTAACAGTGTTGTTAACGAGTGTCTTCCTGTCAGGCTTGTTTAAAAGCAGTGGTTTTACAGCTGTACCAGTCCAGACATTCCATCCGTCTTCAGGACGTCCTGTGGTCTTCATGTATATTGTCGCTGTGTCAGGCAGAAACCTCATGTCTCCATATTCTAATTATTTGTGTGATTTTTTTTTGTAAATTAACACCCTACTTGATCATACTACAGCGTCACACAAAAGCATCAAAAGTAGCAGATATTGAACCAATGAAAAGTATTATTAACAGAGCTTTTGACTAAATAATAACTGGATCCCAGGTTATTATTATTCTTCCATTTCCTGAAAAGTAACGGTTTTGGACATATGAGGTTTCCACCCGACAGAGACGATAGAGCCTGTCGGAGCATGAAACACATTCCACCCCACCTGATGCTCTCAAATAAAAAAACATTGATTTGATATTCAATGCAGCAGTGGTTCTCAATCATCTTCATGACAAGGACCCCAAAATGGATATAAGTTTAACCGCGGACAGCCGGACACCCATTTGAAATGGCTTTGTTCAAGTGACCCTCGTAAAAGAAAACCGATCTACAAACCCCATTTGAAAGGATTTTGTGCCCCTGTCCCCCATAAGAAAAGATTTGGCAGGTTTCGTCAACATTGTTCTAAAATAGCTGATATACAGGCTCACAACATGTAGCATCGTGACCCATTGTGAGCTTGTAGATCAGCTAGTTTCGATTAGCCTCTTCTAGCTTAAACTCGTACTCATTTTAAGAGTTTAAAAGGCCTGACAGCAGAGCTAACAACACTGCAGAGCTCAAGGCCCTGATGCTAGACAGGAGGGCGAGGAGGGCAGCGATTCAGGGGTCCCGAGTCGCTGTTGGCTAGTCTCTCTTGCACTCTCGCATCACACTCATTTCACTGGGGACCCCCTTGAACCCCCTCAAGGACCCCTGGGGGTTTGAGGGGGTTCAAGAACCAGTGCAATACAAAACAACACAGCTGCAAGACGACGCAAAGACATTTCGTGTCTCACATCAACCTGATAACATACTGTACATTTATTTGCCGTTTTGGGTGGCCATTTATCCTGGCAGTGTTAACGTCTTGTGTAACTCCTCGGCTTGTATGGACTTGAAATGCATTCCCGAAGAGCCTGGCAGTGTGAAGTCACAACAAATCGTGTCGTCAGATCACTGCCAGCTGTTGTGTGTCTTTCAACACAACATGACATCATCTTGTGCAGGCATTACTCCTAATCACCAATGGTGGAAATTAACCAGTACTTTAAACTTATACCCCACTACGTCTCAGAGGCAAATATTGCACTTTTTACTCTATTATAGGTACAGTTATATGACAGCTTTTAGTTACTTGTTACTTTGCAGATTTAAATGACTAGATGTGAAGGCCACTGTTAGATTTTCAGGCTGCGTCATGGCCTGAAAATCAGTGGTGTAAAGTAAGTAAATGTACTTAAGTGCTATTTTGAGGTAATTTTTACTTCACTGGAGTATTTCCAATTGTCTGTACTTTTACTTCTACTCCACTACATCTCAGTGGCAAATATTATACTTTTACTCCACTACAATTATTTTAAAACTTTAGTTACAAGTTACTTTTGATTATCATTACAAAACATACATCAACCACTTCAGCCCTATATACATTTTGGCCAATCAAATGTCAAAGCATGTCACCTTTGTGACATTTATGTTTGTGATTGTATTTCCTTAGCCAGCTGAGTCGTTCTGTTCCGTCTCATGCAAAAGTATGAAAATTGCACAATAGGATGTGACGTCACACCATCACACAGGTCTGAGACTGATGCTGTAGGGTCAATGTATTGTGTGACATCACAACACAGTGTGACATCACAACACAGCTCTGGTCTCTATCTATATAAGGTGTGGCAGAGTGTTTACAAAGTGCACTGTTGTAGAGAGACGCTCAAACACAGAGAGACTCGGTGACAGACAGACACACAGAGACACTGTGACAGACAGACAAACAGAGATAAAGGATAAAAGAGACAGAGAGATCCAGTATGTTATGCTGGACGGTGGCCAACCGGGAGAAAGGACCAGACGGAGTGGGTCAGGCTTCCGTTGCAGTCGGGAACCAGGTGTACTCCTTTGGACGGTATAGGAACATGAATGACGGCACCGGTTCGATTGATGTGAACGTCTTCCACACCGTGTCTTTGCGCTGGAGGAGGTTGCCCCCACTGACAATTGGGAGAGAAGAACTTCCCTATGAAGTGACATTGTTCGACTACCACCACACAGCTGTGCTGATAGAAGATATCGTCTACATCTGGGGGTGGTATGGGTCTCTCCCAAGGAAGTCCTGCGTTTATGCCTTTGACGTCGACACCCACAGGTGTCTCAAGCCCAGGGTCTCTGGGACCGTTCCACAGACGAGGCTCAACCACTCAGCCTGTGCCTTGGGGAAGCTCATGTATATCTTTGGAGGATACGTCCGGGGGGAATGGCGTTGTGAAAAGGCATCTCTTCGTGACATCTACAGTTTGGACACCACCACACTGGTCTGGTCTTTAATTAACACCAAAGGCACAATAGCATTTTGTTATTATTCATTCTCTGCATTCTCTGCATTCACCATCGGGACAAAGATATTTGTATTTGAAGGCGAAATGGACAGAGGGGTGAGGAAGGCCTACGGCAAGATCCGAGTATTTGACACAGAGACCAACTGCTGGCTAGCCACGTGTCCTCCAATAGATCAGGGACCTTCCACAACTAAGTCTTCAGCCTTCGCCTACAATAGAGAACTGTATGTGTATACTTCTCGTCAACACTTATCAGTCGCTGCCTGTGGCTTCACCACTGCCTACAATGATCTGCGGAAATTCTATCCAAAGACCTCTTCCTGGAAGAGCGTGGAGCTCAAGGGGAAAGGCCCGTGTTCAAGGATGGACGGGATGTGCTGTTGCGTGGTGGGAGACCGTGTCATCCTCTTTGGAGGAAGCGACGACTCCAAACTCAACGATGACCTGTACATCTTAGACTTCAGTCCTAACCTGAAGACGATATGCAAGCTAGCAGTCATTCAGTACGGTCTGAAGCAGTCGGAACTCCCACACAACGTCAGGTGGGAACTGGCCGCCCAAAATGATTTGATAGTTGGCAACTACATTTGATTGATTAAGCCTTTAAGACCGGAAACGCATCTGTGTCATTTTAAGATTCCTTTGGCTATTCAAAAATAGCAGATCTACAAGCTCATAGAGTGCCGCGCTCTAGCTTGCAGATCGGCAATTTTTTGGGAAATCGTGAACATTTGTGCAAATCTTTTTTTTTTTTTAAAGCGAACATTTTTAACTCTGTTACAACTTCTGGGGGTCCCTGGAACAAAATATTTTGAGATGAGGGTCCACGGCCAAATGCATATAATTTTGTGTGGTCCTTGACAGTTTTTTGGGAACCACTGATATTATAGCAACATACGTTTTTTTCATAAAAAACGTTTTAGAAGACATTTGTAGAATCCCCAGAAGCAAAGATTTGAGTTACAAATGTTTGCTTTAAAAAAACATATATTCATATATTCATATACATATATTCAAAGATTTCCTCCCCCCCAAAAAAGCAGATCTACAAGCTCATAGCGTGGAACTCGGTGCTGCGCTATGAGCTTGTATATCTGCTATTTTTGAATAGCCAACAAAATCTTAAAATGACACAAATGATGCTTTCCCGGTCTTAAAGGGTTAATTCAACACTTAATTGGTCAGAAATGTTAACAACATCAGACATTAAGGCTAAAAGGATAGCACAAAAAGGTCCTGGGGACTTGTTTCCATTGTGGTCCTACGTATTCAATTCATCAACATAGCGTAAAACAATTACACAATAATTCATGTCATCAACAAATACAAACACTATGTACGAAGGAGAAAAAGGAAAAATGGCGGCAGTGAATGAATGACACCTCCTTTCTATGGGAATTTACATGTATGTCTTTTCAGGCCAGTTTTGAAAGAAAACAGTGATTTGTTTAATGGATGATGTCAGGGCGTTCCACATTTTGGTGGCAGAGTAGTAGAATGAGAATTTTCCCACAGTCTTTAAGACGAAGTAGGGGCATTAAGTGACGGACAAAACAAGTTGAAAGGTGTCTGCCCGACATCGACGTTAAGACCTGAGTCCGATTCTACAAATCATCTATGTCGGGTGGATAGCTCATGTGTCCAAAACTGTTACTTTTCAGGATTCAAATAAAGAAATGGCAAAAGTAGCAGATCTACAAGCTTGTAGATCTGCTACTTTTGATGCTTTGTTTGACACTTTG
Source organism: Gymnoscopelus braueri (assembly GCF_963280865.1). Taxonomy (NCBI): domain Eukaryota; kingdom Metazoa; phylum Chordata; class Actinopteri; order Myctophiformes; family Myctophidae; genus Gymnoscopelus; species Gymnoscopelus braueri. The sequence goes on along the minus strand of NC_137616.1, from coordinate 8,277,993 downwards.
TGTAACGCTGTAGTATGATCAAGTAGGGCGTTCATTTACAAAAAAACACCAAAAGTTAGAATATGGAGATAAGGTGTTTCTGCCCGACAGCGACGTTAACATAAGTTCAATATTACACCCTGTGGGTAATCTCCACCATGACTGGTACAGTGTTGGTGGTTATTGTGGAGTAGAAGAGGAAGTGACTGATGGCGTATTTTCTCTGTGTGTGTGTGTGTGTGTGTGTGTGTGGTGTCTGTCTATCAGGACTCCTCTGACGGGAATCAGCGACTTCTCTGGAACCAAGAACAGCATCATTCAGCTGTGTCTGGAACTCACCTCCACCGTGCAGAAGGTCAGCAACGTCTCACTGCTTTTACACCTTTTACACAAAGATCATTTGTACCGTTTTGCGTGAGTTCTGTGTGGGAAGAACCAAAACGTGAATTGGCCTGTTATAGCGCCACCATGAGGCCGATTTGAGAACTTTGGGGGCAGAGGTTCTTCCTTGACTTACAGGGAGTGTGCGTGCACAGTTTCACACCGATCAGTACAACGGTGCCGGAGATTAGCTGTTCACTGACGGACAGACGTACGTACCGGTACTACGTACAGATAGACAGACAGACAGACAAGACTCACTCATGTCTGCTCATGTTTTTTCTTAACCACACACACACACACTCACACACACCATCATCATCATCATCATCATCATCATCATCATGAACACAAACACACACAATGCAAAAGCCTGATCACCCATATAGTGATGAGGCGAGTTTGGGGAACAACCAAGAGAGCCCTGCTTGAGGATCTAAGGCTGCACACACACACACACACACACACACACACACACACACACACACACACACACACACACACACACACAGGCTCAATCCCATTTCAGAATATGTAAAATATAACTGGAAGCCTGACCTTGCAATGCTTTAAAAGTCGTCAAAAAATCTTGAAATCAATTCTGAAACCTGATCGCAGTTATTTGAGATAATCGCAATTACTTTGCATAATCGTCATAGTTGTTCATTATGACGATCATATAAAGCTCAGAACGCGTCGTCGTGAGCTTGTAGATCAGCTAATTGTCGGCTAATGTTCCCCTCAGAATAGGGATGCTGGAGTTGAAGTGGTTAATGTGTAAAAAAAAAAAGAAGAGATTTGGTGGCCCCCCTGTAGTCACTCTGAGGACCCCCTATGGGTCCCGGACCCCTTGTTGAAGACCCCTGGTGCAGAGGAAGAGAGGGAGAAGAAGGTTTATTTGAACAAGGCACCAGAATGGTCAGACCCAAAATAGCAGATCTACAAGCTCACAACACGTCGCAAGCTTGTTGATCTGCTTTTTTTTTTATAATGTTATGGAATTTCTTTCTTTTCTTTCTTTTTTTTTTTAAGAATGTTAATTTCTGAAAAAAAAGAAAAGAACTTCTGTTTAAATAATAATTACAAAAATAGGAAATGAAAAAAATAAACTGTGTGAGAAACAGAGGAGTAGAGAGGGTTAAAAACACTGTAGGGTTCCCTAAACCTACAGAGAATGATGAAAGAGAAGCATCATAAGCCGGATTCAAACCTGTAGCATCCTGAGCCCTCAGTGTGTCTGTGTCTGTAGTCCTCTGAACCAATGGGGGAGTTGCAGTTTAGTCATGTTCCACAACACTGCACATGCAGTATCATGTCACAATAATACACACCAACACAAGCTGTGGAAAACCAAACAAAACTGACACACCTCACTGAGTGATGGCCCTCAACACCTGTCACTGGCTCTTCTTAACATGTACAGTCAGTCCATCAGGGGCTGTGACTCATATGGTGCCTAAATGTTGAAGAAACCCTCAATGGTTGGGTTACTATATTACTTTATTTGCGACAACCAAATATACAACCCACACGTATAGTAGAATTTGAGAAATAGACATCAAATTCGCGTTTTCGAGGTTGTAGATCTGCTACTTTTGATGCTTTTGTGTGACGCTGTACTGTAGTATGATCAAGTAGGGCGTTAAATTACGAAAAAACACAGTTTAGACACAAGTTAGAATATGGAGATACGAGGTTTCTGCCTGACAGCAACGATATACAGACAGATAGCAAATGTGGTAGCGGATACAGTATGTACATGATGTTTAGAACATTAGCATATCAAAAGATGTTTGCATCGCGACGTGTTGTGAGCTTGTAGATCTGCTACTTTCACTATTCATCGTACGCACGTGCAAAGTTATAAGGCTTAAAATGGTTAAGGAATTCAAAACAAAGCATTTGCAATCAATTAGCTTGTATATCTGCTATTTTTGAATAGCCAAATAAATCTTAAAATGACACGGATGCATTCCCAGCTCTCTGAGAAACCAAAACCCGAGCGGCGGAATGCCGGCGGCTCTCTCTCTCTCCCACAGATAGAGGAGGATTCCTCCAGCGGTTGACGACGTCAAGAGGCATTTCACCCCAAACACATTATGAACAATTTTTTTCCCCGACCTTCCAGTCTGTACTTCATTAGATATTGATTGCAGGCCCGGAACACTTAGGCTCTAATGTATAGCCTGACAGCGCATCGCGGGTTCGAGTCCCGTTCCCGACTATCTAATTGCTGGGTTTGCACCGAGTGCCGCACTATGATCTTGTAGAGCTATTTTTGGGCGGTGAAACCGCCCCTATAAGTGAGATTTGGAAAAATGTACATTTTCCTGCGCTGTGATCTGGGCCCAGGAAATTAGTAGAATTATCCTGCGCTGTGATTGGCCAATCACAGCCTATTCAGGACTGTGATTGGCCAGTGTCACATGACACATGTGCATAGCCCTATATAAGCAACCATAACTTGAAAAAAACCAAAATTTGGTTTTTTTCAAGTTATGGTTTTGTCCATCATAAAGAGTGTTTCAATAAATGTATTTATCCTTTGTACATGATTGATCGACTCCATTCAGTATTGTGATTAGCTAGCAAGACACCGCCCACTTCACACAGGGTGTGATTTTTTTTTATGTATTGGGGTTTTTTTGCAAATTTTTTATTATATATTTCTCACACTTTTCAGGCCGCGACCCCCCCAAAAATGTATCTCTATTTGAACAGGGGACCCCGCACCCTGACTAGCGCTTGGAATTGTAGGCATTACATCTTGTTTGACTCGGTTCCACAGATAAATATTGTGAAAATAGAGAACCACTGGTTTAGAGCCTATGTGTGTGTTTCATTGCAGGACTGCACTGTTTACGAGATGGAGGAGAAGATCATGGAAGTCGTAAGTGTCTTGTTTTTGCTTCTTTATCGTCTCTGGTTTTTAGACAACCCAGCAGATCCTAATCACACACGTACACACACACCCACACGCGCACGCACAACACACACACACACACACACACACACACACACACACACACACACACACACACACACACACACACACACACACACACACACACACACACACACACACACACACACACACACACACACACACCAGTGTTAATTTTGTCGACTAAGACTAAAAGACTAAAAGACTTAAAGGGATATTTCACTTAAAAATAAACTTTGGGTCATTTTATCATTTACTCAGGCCTTTGTGAGCCCCCCAGACCGTTTTTAAGTTGCTTGATTCACTATTTAGATATATGATATTCATTTTATCAGACACGCCCCCTTCCTATCCAAACCCATTATAACTTCAAACTAAATGTTTTACATGTTAGATTCATCAAAAACACCCGTCCTTGGTTCTGGTGACTCACCCTGCCCTCCTAATACGCGAGGGGGCCGTGTTTTTTCGATTATTTTTTTCATTTTATTTTTTTATTGTATGTATTTATTTTCATTTTCCCAAAAAAATATTAGAAATAAATGAAAAAAGTAATCGAAAAAACACGACCCCCTCACGTATTAGGAGGGCAGGGTGAGTCAGCAGAACCAAGGACGGGTGTTTTTGATGAATCTAACATGTTAAAAATGGAGTTTGAAGTTATAATAGGTTTCCATAGGAAGGGGGCGTGTCTGATAAAAGGTATATCAAATATCTAAATACTGAATCAAACAACTTAAAAACGGTCTGGGGGGCTCACAAAAGCCTGAGTAGACGATAAAATGACCCAAAGTTTTTTTTTTAAAGTGAAATATCCCTTTAAGGTTTTGATATTTAGTCGACTAGACTAAGACTAAATGGTGTTATTCAAAAGACTAAGACTAAATCAAAATTTGCTGTCAAAATTAACACTGACACACACTGACACCACGAACAAGCAAGATCTTTTAAGATATCAGCCAACGAAGAAATACACGCACACACACACACACACACACACACACACACACACACACACACACACACACACACACACGCACTCCCCAGACCCTTTTGGTTGTGAACAACACAAGCACATTTTACCCTAAACACAAACACTCACTTCCTCTTTCCTGTAATACTGTGTGTGTGTGTGTGTGTGTGCGTGCGTGCGCGTCGTCATGTGGCTTCCACAGAAGCCCTTCTATCCACTTCCTGTGTTAGGTAACACTTCCTGTGATGGTTAAACCCACCCACAACTTCCTTTAAACCACTTTCAACCTGGCGTCCCTATTTCTGGCCATTTTATTAGGTGAAAGTTTTCAAAAACAGCAGATCTATAAGCCTGTGTGAGCTTGTTCATTGCCTTTTTCGGTGAGGAGATTCTAGCGTAGAAGGGAAAAAAGGGAGCAAACCCAAGTATAGAGCCCTGGTTTGGATCAGAACTCTGTTAATTTACATTAAAGGACCACTTCCCCTATTTCCAACCTATCTTCATGTAATTGGTCCACACGGATGGTCAATATAAGATGGCACCATTTATGTCTACTCTGTGTCTCAGGGGAGGGCCGTGGACAGTTCAGAGGGCCTACCAGTAATCATCTGGTCATTTATTCTCTTTCTCTCTCTCTGTGTGTGTGTGTGTGTGTGTGTGTGTGTGTGTGTGTGTGTGTGTGTGCACGTGCAGTCACGGGCCCTGATCGGTATCTGTGAGCAGACGGTGCGTGCGACCTCTGACCCTTTGAAGAGTCAGGTGACCTGCCTGGAGGAAGTCCACATCACCAACATCAAGCCTGGAGAGGGACTGGTGAGAGCACGTACACACACACACACACACACACACACACACACACACACACACACACACACACACACACACACACACACACACACACAGTTGCATTTTATTAAGATAAAGAACTGGGAAAGAAAAGGGTAAAAACTAAACCAGTTTAACAGCTATAAAGGTGAAATTGAATTGAGATGACAACTTTTCAGATGAAATGATAAAGATAGTTGTTTTTTCTCTTCCAGGGGATGTACATCAAATCAACATATGACGGACTACATGTCATCACAGGGACCACAGAGAATGTGAGGGCTCCAGGGTTTTAATATGGTTTCAAAGAAATGATCACATAACACTTTAGCCATAATTGAAAGGGGTGTACAGTAAATGATAGTTTTTTTTCTTCTTCAAATAAGCGTTAAATAGCTCTGTATTCCCATAGTAATCGTTGCTGTAGAGCGTTTCTTCACTGTGAAACTTTGCCCGCACTTTCCCACAAGGCCAAGGAAGAAATGCCACCCTACGCTATAACAGGCTGATTCGCGCTTCTACCTATAACTAGACCAATCGGTGGGAAACTTTGCACGCACACTCCCTAGAGGCTATGGAAAAACCTCTGCCCTGCATTTTTCACATCGCCCTTTTATAGCGCCACCACCAGGAGGCCGATTTTTGCCCCAAAGAAAATATTGTATTACTCCTACAGATTGTGTCCAAACATCATGCAAATCGGTAGACATTATATCTTTAGTCATGTGATCAACACGGATCTATCAAATGTTTTATATTCCATCCTGATTGGCTAAGATTGGCATCTAAAGTTAGCAGGAGTGGCTCGTTTTGAACAAAATGCCTCAAATCATGAACGCAGCGTCCGATTGCCACGCACATTCCCACTAGGCCGAGGAAGAAATGCCACCCTTTTCACCTTGTCCTGTTGTAGCGCCACCAGGAGGCCGATTTTTGCGAAACATATTTTGTTATATTACTCCTACAGATTTTGTCCAAACATAACGCAAATCTGTACACATCATCTCTATAGTCATGTGATCAAGACGGAGGTGTCAGATTTTTCATATTCCATCCACATTGGCAAATTCCAAAACATTGCTGGCCCTCAATAACCTACCTGATCTGGTGGACCTAGTTAAAATGTAAATTAACCCATTAAGACCTGGAACGCATCTGTGTCACTTTAGATTTCTTTGGCTATTCAAAAATAGCAGATATACAAGCTCATAGCGCGGCACCGAGTGCCGCGCTATGAGCTTGTAGATCTGCTATTTTTGAAAAATGTTGGGGAAAAAAATGTTGAAAAAAAGAATGGCCTCAGGTCTTAATGGTTTAAAACTGCAATCCATAACGTGTGTGTGTGTGTGTGTGTGTGTGTGTGTTGTTTAGTCTCCAGCAGACAGAACCCAGAGGATCCATGCAGGAGATGAGGTGATACAAGTCAACAAACAGACTGTGGTATGTGATTCACACACACACACACACACACACACACACACACACACACACACACACACACACACACACACACACACACACACACACACACACACACACACACACACACACCAGTCTTTGTGTTTTTTCTTATGTCAATGATGTTCGAAGTAAAATAACCTTTCAGACACCTTTTCCCAATAATAGATGTCATTATCATTGGTATAAGTCTTACAGTACATTAGGGATGAGACGATAATGCTTAAACGATAACTCTTCAAATGCCACTTTTGTTAACCACCTGCACCCCAGCATCCATATTCTGGGGGGTATATATATTAGCCAAAAATAGCAGATCTACAAGCTGCTATTTTTTAAAAAAAGATTTGGTGTAGATGGAAAAAGCAGTCCAAAGCACAGTGCCAACTCAGGTCCAGTGTATGACGGCCGATTTCGCAATACATTTAAATCTCATTCAAATCTCTATATATAACGTTTTATTTTTTTGTTTTCTTTACAGAATATGAAAGCCTAGAAGGGAAACGTGATAAATACTTGAACTAGAGGTGTAACGGTACACATATTCGTATTGAACTGTTTGGTACGAGGCGATTGGTTCAGTTCGCACTTCGAACCGTGCGGTACCTAGGTTTTTCTTTGTTCTGGAAATTTCTCTGCCATTTCTATTTCTTTGCTGTATCAGAAAAGTATCGAACAGGTGACACCAAAATATCTTATCCAACCGAACCATGAATTTTTGCGAACCTTTAACACCTCTAATTTGAACACGTTTGACAGTGTACAGTATAGGTACATTATTGATGGTGATGACATAAAGGTATTCTGTGCCGTGATTGGTCCAGGTGGGCTGGCAGCTGAAGCACCTGGTGGGGAAGTTGAAGGCGGGGCCAGGGGAGGTGGTCTTGGTGGTGAAGAAACGCCCCTCTGGGACGTCCTGCAGCTTTGCCCCCGCCCCCCTGAAGAACCTGCGCTGGAGACCCCCGCTCGTACAGGTACACGCCCAGCATCCCTATTCTGTGTACAGGTACACCCCAGCATCCCTATTCTGTGTACAGGTACACCCCAGCATCCCTATTCTGGGGGGAAATGCAGCAAAAATAGCAGATCTGCAAGCTCACAAGGTGTCACAATGCAACGCCTTGTGAGCATGTAGATTGGCTACTTTCGTGTGATACTTTACTATGATGAAGTAGGAAATTAATCTATGAAAAAAAACACAAGTTGAAATACGGAGATACAAGGCTTCTGCCCGACAGCGACGATTACGATCATGTCAAAATAAAGGACTTTAAGTGCAGTTTGCTCGCAGGTTTGTTAAATGGTTTACAAGCAGAACGGAACAAAACCTGAATATAAAATAAAATACTTCTTGAAGCTTTACTGTAGGAATTTATTAGAGCAGTGTTTCTCAACCTTTTCTGGATCAGGGCCCACTTGAAAATCTCAGAGCACATTGATTTTAATGATCAATAAATTAATTTTTGGGTGATTCTGGCTTGGGTCAATGGAACGAAGAGCAGTATCAAGGTTTTAAAGAAGAAAAAAAATACCATGACATTTTTGTTTAGTTGTGTAAAATCTTGGTGTTTTGCCATTTATTTGGGGGCCCACTTGCAATATCCTCACGGCCCGCCAGTTTGAGAAACACAGTTTTTAAGAGGATTACGTGAATGCAAAGAAATAATTGACACAAGTTAGTTAAGTTAACCCATTAAGACCGGGAACGCATCGGTGTCATTTTTTTTATTTCTTTGGCTATTCAAAAATAACAGATCTACAAGCTCATAGCACGGCACCGAGTGCCGCGCTATGAGCTTGTAGATCTGCTATTTTTTTTAAATCATGAAAATGTGTGCAAATCTTTGAATATATATTTTTTAAAGCAAACATTTGGTAACTCAAATCTTTGCTTCTGGGGATTCTACAAATGTCTTCTAAATCATAACTGGTTTTTTTTATTTTTATGTTTGTTGCTATAATATCAGTGGTTCTCAAACTTGTTCATGTCAAGGACCACCCAAAAATGTATAAGACCCCCATCTCAAAATATTTTCTTCCAGGGACCCCCAGATGCAAAGATTTGAGTTACAAATGTTCGCTTTAAAAAGATCTACAGATCTACAAGCTCATAGCGCGACACTTGGTGCCACACTATGAGCTTGTAGATCTGCTATTGTTGAATAGTCAAAGAAATGTTAAAATGACACAGATGCTTTCCCTGTCTTAATGGATTAACGAGGAGAAGAGTCGTCCTCTTCTCACAATGGTCTCTTGCCGTGGCACAAATCCCTTGTGCATGCACAGACGGATGTAGTAGGGCGTCAAGAAACAGGGTGTTCCTAGGTTAGGACAGCCGTCATGCCATCCATGCACACACACACACACACACACACACACACACACACACACACACACACACACACACACACACACACACACACACACACAACACTTCCTTGGATAAATAGAGGCTAAAACCTCAACGGCTTTCAATTCACGTCTGATAAATAAGAGGCTAAAAACTGGAGGCTTTCAATTGACGTCTGCTGTTTGTTTTGCCGAGGCCCTTTAATGTTTGGGACACACGTCTTAATTAGAAACAACAGGCCTTCCTCAGCATACCCAGAATGCCATTGGGTTTTGTCAGTCAGTGGGGTGGGTGTGGGGATGGGGGGACGGGGTTGTCTGAACAATGGACCCCTTCTTCCTTCTTCTTCCTCTTGGAAGAACATGAAGACAGAGTTTAAACATGAACCTCACCCTCTCCACCGATGTCAAGACTTCTATAGATGGTGACTCATGTGTTAAAAAGTAACTAAGTTCTGCTCTGGAGTACGACGTTGAGGTACTTTTACTTGACTTGAGTATAGCCATTTTTCTGACACTTTATACTTCTACTCCACTGCATCTCAAAGGCAAATATTGTACTTTTTACTGCACTGACATTATTTGAAAAGTGTATTAAATTTGTAGATTTAGATTATTGTTGCAAAAAGTAACACAAAAATTGTTTTAAAAAAAATCTTTAATGGCGCATGCTGCACATTGAGTCTTTTTACTTTTGGTACTTTAAGTATACAGTATATTTGATGCCAATACTTATGTTATTTTACTCAAGTAATAGAGGTATAGAGTATTTCTACATTGTGGTATTGCTATTTACTTTACTTATGTAAAACTACATCTTCCACCACTGTCCTCCACCAACGTCAGACATCCATAGAAGGATGACTCATATCGTTGCTGTCGGGGCAGAAACCTCTTATCTCCATTCCCTAACTTCTTCTTTTTTTTTTATTAACCCATTAAGACCTGAGGCCGATTCTTACTTATGTCTTCTAACGCTTCTATGTCAGTGGTTCTCAAACCTTTTCATGTCAAGAACCCCCAAAATGATATGCATTTGGCCGCCGACCCCCATCTCAAAACATGTTATTCCAGGGACCCCCAGAAGCAAAGATTTGAGTTACAAATGTTCGCTTGAAAAGAATATAAATATATAAATTTGCACACATTTTCTGGATTTAAAAAAAATAGCAGATCTACAAGCTCGTAGCCGCGCTACGAGCTTGTATATCTGCTATTTTTGAATAGCCAAAGTGTAAAATAATACTTAGCGGATCTGCTAACTTTTGATGCTTTTTTAATATGAATCCTGAAAAGTAACAGCGTTGGACATATGAGGTTTCCACCCCACAGGCGACGTGTTAAAGACAATGAGACAATGGTGAATTCAGCCAGTTGGGTGTGTTTGTTTGTTTTAGGAAGAAATGCAGGATGTGTGTTTAGGGGAAGATAGGCTGAAATGAATGCCCCCCCTAAAATGTCACCACACACACACACACAGATCCCACTGTGTGTGTGTGGGGAGGGGGGAGACCCCTCTAATCTTTTAGTAATCTCCAAAGGTGGAAGGTCATCGGTGCAGTTTTCGTTTTTGGTTTTCACACACACACACACACACACACACACACACACACACACACACACACACACACACACACACACACACACACACACACACACACACACACACTCGTACCATTGTATGGTAAAGTATGTCCCGATTGTGGCTTTACCGGCGGAGACTCAAATCTCCATGAATTCAAGGCTTTATGGGGTGTGTAATTGATAGAAAATAAGTAACGTTTTGGGTGAACTAGCCCTTTAAGCAGCCAAACAAAAACGGAATGGAGCTTGTTGTGTGTTTCGGTGGCTTTAGGGGAGAGAGCTGAGAGCCTCTCATGTGGTCAGAGAACAGTGAGATACTGTCTGTCTGTCTGTCTGTCTGTCTGTCTGCTGCTTTCACTTCACCAAATCATTGGTGTGAGGCAGAAACCTTGTATGTCCATATTTCAAGTTCATGATTTAATATCGTCTCTGTCGGGAGATAAGAGGTTTGTGCCCGACAGCAACAATGTACTCATGCAAAAGTAGTAACAATAGCCAAAAAAGTAGCAAAAATTGCTTTGAATAATTGCTTAGTGAGCTTGTAAATATTTAACCAATAAAAAATATAAAGTGCTTGTGACTAAATAATAACTGCGTTGGATTCATTGGAACACCGGTTCTTTTTTTCCCCGTTTCCTGAAAAGTAACGGTGTTGGACATACAAGGTCTCCACCGTACAGCAATGACATGGAACTTCTTAGCTTTATTGCTTGAGCATTAATGGAAGCATTGTGGTTAATGTCTGGAGGGAGGAAGTTACTGAGGAATGCTCTTCTACTCTCCAATGCCCTTAAGCAAGGCAAGGTTGTTTTTAGAAGCATTGTTGTTGTACTTCCTCTTTTATGAAAAACATTGACATCAACAACAATTCTGCTTCTGATAGAAATGGTAAATGGTGCATTTATCCCATTATTTTATACTTTGGCTAGCGCGGCGAGTGCTGCGCTACGAGCTTGTAGATCTACTATTTTTGAACAATCTTGAACATTTGTGCAAATCTTTGAATACATATATTTTTTTAAACAACATTTTTAACTCAAATCTTTGCTTTTGGGGGGGGGGGGGTCCCTGGAACAACATATTTTGATGGGGATTGGCGGCCCAAATACATGTAATTGTGGGGGTCCTTGACATGAAAAAGTTTGAGAACCACTGATATAACATGTGTTTTTTCAAAAAACTGTTAAGATTTAGAAGACATTTGTAAAGATTTGTAAAAATGTTCATGATTTTTCAAAAATAGCAGAAAAATAGCAGCTATATTTGGATAGCCTAAGAAATCTAAAATGACAGAGATGCGTTCCCAGATTGAATGGGTTATATAGCGCCTTTATCCAAAGCACTTTACAATGTGCATTACAGTCACCGATGGCGGAGGAAACCATGCAAGGCACCAACCTGCTAATCGGGACCAATTGGAGTTTAGTGTCTTGCTTGCTTGACTTCGACAGTAACACTGGGGGAGCCGGGGATCAAAGCGGGAACCTTCCATTTCACAATTCCTAAAAAAAATTTTTGGCTATGTAGGTGAACATGAATACATCAAGTTTCCCCATTAAAACCGGGAAAGCATCTTGTGTCATTTTAGATTTTAGCTACCGGTGTGTGTATATATAGCAAGATATGTTTTTCAGAAAACTCCTAGGATTTAGAACAGTGGTTTAGAACAGATATACAAGCTCACACAAGATATACAGTACAAGCTCACAGCGCGTCACTTCGTGCCGTGCTGCGAGCTTGTACATCTGCTATTTTTGACCATTTGGGAAAAATCTTGAAAGTGTTTGAAAGTGTTCTTTTACACAAATGATCTTCTCTTCCCTGGCAACAAACATTTTCAGATGGGGAGGGTCCGCGGCCAAATATATATCTTTTTGGGGGTCCTTGGCACGAAAAGGTTCATCATGACATTGATATACCGTACATAATAATCAAAAAGAGAGGTTTGATTGACAGGTGTGAAATCCATCAACTGGACAATAACGGGTCTTGTGTGGTTACTGTCTCATCCTATCAGGGTGGCCCAGGTCTACACAAAGCCCCACCCATTGAAGATGCTCTTCACGCCAAGAAAGACAGACCCAACATCCTGGATCTGTACCTTCCTCCTCCACCAAATGGACCCTACATTCCACGGTAAGAACCTTTATAACGCCACCACGTAACGCAGTGGTTTTCAACCTTAACATATCAAGGCCCATTATTTATACAGCATTTGACAGATGTATTCCCTATACAGATGTATTCCCTGCCTTAATATTCCCTTAATTTTCGTTAAACTTTGTTCTCTCTCTCCTCCGTGTTGTGTTGGTGGTTGTCCTCTCCAGGGATGGGAACACACATCATGCGAGTGTGAAGCTGAGGTGCAAGTCTCCCAACTCCTACCTGGACGTGGACGGGAGGAGGAGGTTCACCATGGCCGACTACGACCACAAGGTGTCGGTGGCTGCTCCTCCTGAACACTGCCTCCTGCTGCAGCCGCCCGTACGCCTCCGACAGAGAGCCTCCACACGAGGTACACGCACACACACACAAATCGTCTCTGTCGGGCGGAAAGCTCGAAATGTCCAAAACTGTTACTTTTCAGGATTCCAATTCAAAAACGGCAAAAGTAGCAGATCTACATAGATCTGCTACTTTTGATGCTTTTGTGTGACGCTGTAGTATGATCAAGTAGGGCGTTAATATACAAAGAAAATACACAAAAATCATGATGTATATCCTATTTTTGGCAAACTATTAGTTAATTAATATAACAAATTAGGCCAATCTCTCAGTCAAATAATAGAAAAAATATATATATTTTTTTAATTAATTTTATATATAATTCGACTACGTGATTGGCAGTCGACTCCGGACTCTCTCGATTGATTAGTCGACTATTCGAGTAATCAAGGTCAGGCCTAATATATATATAGCTAAAATCTAAAACAACACAGATGTTTAACTGGGTTTTAATCGGTTAAAGAATTATGGTGTTTATTTGAACTGTTTGCTTTGCAGGTAAACCTCGTCCGTTGTCCATGCCAGTGAACCCTGGCTCAGTGTTATCAGACGCGTCCTCCAGACCCTGGCTGGCTCAGGGAAGGACAGGTGAGCAATGCTGTATATATACTGTACATGCTTTCCATTGAACTGTGTGTGATATACACACAATATACCCTTTTTTCACCTGCCTCAGTAAAACAACCATGGACCGCCTCCAACCAGTGTTGATTTCGTCGACTAAAACTATGACGAAAAATGTTCGTCGACTACCTTTTTTCAGTGACAAAAAATAAAAATAAATAAGCTGTGATGAATAAAACTAAGACTAAATATATTGACAATTTCGTCAACAAGACTTGTGGAGAAGAGATCCAGTAGAATTAAAAGTCATTTTATGTTTGGTTGCGCTAGGGTGTTGTGCTCTGAAAATAGCAGATCTACAAGCTCACAACACGTCGTGCTGCCACGAGTTGTGAGCGCCATCAAGGCCTGCCTAAATACATTTTAGTCGACTAAATCAACTATAGATTTAGTCGACTAAAACTAGACAAAAACTAAAACATTTCAGATGACTAAAATATGACTAAAACTAAATCTAATTTTATTCATAAGACTATGACTAAAACTAAATCTAAATTTGCTGTCAAAATCAACACTGCCTCCAACTAAATCCAAAACGCTGGCTGCCAGACTGTTAACCAGGTCCAGCAGAAGGTGTCACGTCACATCACTCCAGTTCTGGCCTCCTTGCACATGGCTTCCTGTTTATTTCAGGTTCCAGTTCAAAGTCCTGGTGCTCACTTATTATAGAGCTCTGCGTTGGTCAAGGCTCCGGAAACCTTAACTGACCTGTTCCCACGTTATGTGCCCACTGCAGCAGGAACCCTAAGGTCTGCTGAACAGGGTCTGTTAGCCATTCCCCGTTCTAAATGAATAACACAAGGTGACAGAGCCTTTCAGGCTGTAGCTCCCAAGCTCTGGAATGCTCTTCCACAGGTCTTGAGAGTTGCAGCCTCTGTGGATGTTTTTTTTTTTTTTTTTAATGCCTCTGTGGATGTTTTTAAGAACAACCTTAAAATGCTACTATTTGAACAAAGCGTTTGCAGAAATTACTTGATTTTATTTACATGCTTGTTTTTGACTGCTGTCTTGCTTGAGATGAATTGTACAGGCCTTTTCTGTTCCAACTGCCTTAAAGGGATAGTTCACCCCCAAAAAATACTTTTTTTTCTATCGATTAGTCACCCCATGGATATTTTTTTGTTTTTGTCGCATTCCTAAACCAATAATTTGATGACCAGCAGACCGGTAGGCAGCGGTTCCGGTAGGAGACACAAAGGAGACTCTTTGTGTCTCCTACCGGAACCGCTGCCGGGCATCAAATTATCGTCTTAGGAATGCGGCAAAAACTGAAAAATATCCATTTTGCTATTATCCATTGCTTTTCCGGAATGCAATTTTGTTCAGTGCACTCGAGGCAAATTCCGTACTGGGGAAAAAAAGGAGTTTGGCACACATTGGAGATCATGGAAGTTCTCATAGTAATGAATGAACTAAACAGAATTCCGGACAGAACACAGAGCTGAATGGAAAGCAGTATTTTTGAATATTTTTTAAAAAACGTTACATTTTTTGGAATATTTTGCATTTGCAACACAAATCTTCTCTTCTGGGGGTCCCTGGCTCAAAATATTTTCAGATGGGGGTCTGCGGACAAATATATTTCAATTTGGGGGTCCTTGACATGAAAAAGTTTGAGAACCACTGCTCTAAATAATTTGAGTTCGTAACGTAAGTACGTTTTCTTTTCTGACTCTCCTCCTTCTCCTCCTCCCCCAGGTCAGGACGCCCTCTACAGATACCTGAGCAACGAGAGGATCCCCACCACCATCGCCGAGGACGAGACCCCCCCCTGCTTCCCCCTGCCGTACCGCGCCGGACCCCCGCCCGGGGACCCCCGCCACGGCCACCACGGCCACGGGCTGGTGCGCGGTGTGGACCACATCAGAGGGAGCCAGTGTTTCATCAACGCCGAGCTGCACAACAGCGCCACCATCCCTTACCAGGAAACACACAACACCAAAAAAGGCGGCCAGGGGGGGAAGGCCGCCGCCCCAGCCCCGCCCCCTTCCACCATCGCCGCTGGCGGCGGCGGCGGCCTGTCTCCGCCTACTGCTGGTTCTAAGCCCGCCTCCTCCATTCTGGGAGGGTTTCTGTCCCGCCTGAGGCTGCTGAGTCACTGAGAGTTTAAATTCTATATATTTATATTTTAAAAAACATTTATAGAGAGACCTCTCCTTTTGGGTTTTTGCCTTTATTAACCACTTGAACCCTGGCGTCCCTTTTTTTGGGGCACGTTGTTATAGGAGATTTGGAAAAATGTTCGAAAATGTCAGCATTTTTTGAAAGTTTTTTTGACAATTTTTGAAAATAGGGCTTAAAGGGATACTTCACTCTTGGGCCGGGGACACATTTAAAAAAATTATTAAAAATAAATGAAAAAAGTTATGGAAAATTCATGGCCCCCTCACGCATTAGAGTGTCCTACTAATGCATGAGGGGGCCATGAATTTTCCATAACTTTTTTCATTTATTTTTAATAATTTTTTTAAATGTGTCCCCCGGCGGGAAGTGAAGTATCCCTTTAAGTGGATAAAGGATGACTTCACCCATTTTCAACCTTATCTTCATATAATTGGTCCTCACTAATGCTCATCATAAGATGGTACAATTTCCGTCTACTCACTCTGTGTCTCCGAGGGGGGGCTGTGGACAGTTCAGAAACCTGCCTACCAGTGACATCATTGGTATATTTTTTGTTGTTGTTGATTAATGCAAGAACAATGGCTTCTATTTCAGCATGCTAACTTTCCAGGAAGAGAAAAGGCTGTAGTTGCCTATCAGCTTGGAATCCCCTGATCGAATGAGTATGGACAGAAATTGTGCCATCTCATACTTAGCATTAGTGACGACCAATTCTATGAAGATAGGGTTGAAAATGGGTGAAGTGCTCCTTGGAGATCATATAGTTGCGCGGGACACACAGAAGATATGATCAGCAACCTGCAACATCATTAACATTGCATCCCCCCACCCTACCTTCTGTGACTCACAATGAGTGAGCGGGTAGGGGTTCGATGCCTTTGCTCGACGGCACTTCCACGAGACAGACAGAGTTGATGGACACGTGTTTGTATTTTTTGACAGTTATCAGGGTGAGAGTTCATCCGCTAGTGAACTGTGTTGGCCTGGTTCATCCGCTAGTGCAGTGGTTCTCAACCTTTTCAGGCCCGTGACCCCCCAAAATAATCATATTTCAACTGGGGACCCCCCACCCTGACAAGCACTTGGAATGTAGGAGTTGAGGCATTAGATTTTGTTTGACTCGATTCCACAGATAAATATAAATCCTTAAGTTGACACTTCACTGGGCAGTGTGGGCACCCTCCCCAAAATCATGTGGGGACCCCCTGGGGGTTCCAACCCACAGGTTGAGAACCACTGGGCTAGTAAACTGTGTTGGCCTGGTTCATCTGGTAGTGAACTGTGTTGACCTGGTTAATAATAGTGAAGTGGTTCTCAACCTGTGGGTCAGATTTTGAGGGGGTCCCCAGCTGACAGTAAAGCGACAGTTTACAGACTTTTATGACCTTTTTTAATACCTAAAATAAAATAGAAAATAATACATGAAAAAATACCATTACTGCATCAAAGGTAACCAATACAATTAA
This sequence comes from Gymnoscopelus braueri, assembly GCF_963280865.1. Classification (NCBI taxonomy): domain Eukaryota; kingdom Metazoa; phylum Chordata; class Actinopteri; order Myctophiformes; family Myctophidae; genus Gymnoscopelus; species Gymnoscopelus braueri. The sequence goes on along the minus strand of NC_137616.1, from coordinate 8,260,781 downwards.
AACGTTTCAAACATTGGCCAAATTGTCAAATAATATAAGGAAGATTATTTAATCCCACGCAAGGCTTGGGATTAAATATTCACAATATTTATCTGGAACAGAGTCAAATGTAATGCCTCAACTCCTACAATTCCAACTGCTTGTCAGGGTAGGGGGCCCCCAGTTCAAATATGATTATTTTGGGGGGTCCCCAGTTCATATATGATTATTTTTGGGGGTCACGGCCTGAAAAGGTTGAGAACCACTGCTCTAGTGAACTGTGTTGGCCTAGTTCATCCGCTAGTGAACTGTGTTGGCCTGGTTCATCCGCTAGTGAACTGTGTTGGCCTGGTTCATCCGCTAGTGAACTGTGTTGGCCTAGTTCATCCGCTAGTGAACTGTGTTGGCCTGGTTCATCCGCTAGTGAACTGTGTTGGCCTGGTTCATCCGCTAGTGAACTGTGTTGACCTGGTTCATCCGCTAGTGAACTGTGTTGGCCTGGTTCATCCGCTAGTGAACTGTGTTGGCCTGCTCTTAGCTCAAGAGCAGGACCCACACAAGAGTCTCAGATAGCAATAATGCCGGATTATTATTATTAATATTATTGCGGCTGCAATCCCACTTGTGCCTCTGTTATGGATTATGTAAAACACTGTCCCAATCCTGCTGCTGCTCAAATCTTCACTCAGTATTATATTTAACAAGACTTTTCTATCCCGTGTTTTCTTGGAGTGGACACAGGCAGTTTGTTCACTATCTCGCTCAAGACAGTCAGTCGTAAAGATCACATTTGAGAAACAAATGGGTTTTGCCTAGGGTCTGAACTAAGCCTTAACGGCCTTCCGATGTCGGAAACGTCTGTTTCGGGATGGGTTATCTATTCCATTTGTGCACCAGTTTGATAGCGTCTCTGTCGGGTGGAAACCTCATACTGTATGTCCAAAACTGTTACTTTTCAGGATTCAAATTCAAAAACAGCAAAAGTAGCAGATCCACATGCTCGAAACGCGCCGCTTCGCGCAGCGTTTCGAGGTTGTGGATCTGCTACTTTTGATACTTTTGTGTGACGCTGTAGTTGAATATGATCAAGTAGGGCATTAATTTACAAAAAAAACACACAAAAAGTTCGAATATGGAGATAAAAGGTTTCTGTCCGACATCGACGATATGCATTAGTCCACGGACGCCCCATTTGATTTTTTGTTTTTGTTTTCCCTCTGGGGCCCACGGGGCTTAGCGCTGTGCTTACGTCAGCACGGAGGCTACAGCACAGAACAAGTGTGAAAAGCACTTGAAGAGCTGCTGTTACTGCACATTCCTCTCTCCAACAACCCCAGAGGACTGTAATAATACCAGAACCAACACTTAAACGCCTTGCTTCTTCTTTTCTAAGCTGTCCTTATATACTGTTGTAATTACTTAAGTTATTTAATTAGCGACGGACAAAAATGCCTTGTAAATATGTATGTCTAAAAGCTGTCTAATTTTCAGACGATATTTCTGTGTACAGGGACCGGTGTGTTTGTATTTCAGTGCTATATTATATAGACCGAATTCAGGTGAACTTCTCTAAAAGCTTTACTAAAGTCACATGGAAATGTTGCAATTCTAACGTGTGGCTTTGAAGTTGTATATCGGGTTCCAAATTGAAACATTTCTCTTAGCGTTGTGAGGTAGAAGCGCGTGTCTGTGTGTGTGCGTGCCGTGCGTGCGTTGAACTTGGGTCAACTATGGCATATACTGTACAGTGTGTGTGTATATACAATGTGTGTATGCGTATATATATATATATATATATATATATATATATATATATATATATATATATATATATATATAAAATATGGGTTTCAGAAAGTACAGATAGTTACAAATGTACCTGAAAGTCTGTTTACTACACTTTTGTCTGACTGACAATGTAAAGGCTGATCATACTTGACACTGCCTGCATTGTGTTGGTTCAGACTCTCTGCTGAATCTAACAAGATGTAACTACACAAATGGCGCTACTCAAACGTGTTCATTTCAAGGCCCCCCCCCAATAACTCTGAGAGTTATGGGGGTCCAAGGAACCCTGAGGGTACCTGGACCCCACTTTGAGAACCACTGTTTTTTTTGGTTTGTTGACCCATTAGAGGTGTGGTGTATCCTGGGTTGAACATTGAAAGAGTGGGTGTGATTATTTCCTCACCATATGGTCTTAAATATTTCAGGTGTGACTTATAGCTACGTTGGAATTGAAGCTAGTAGATGCAACAATACAATAAATTCAATTTAAATATACAACAAGAGCACACTGCCTGTCTCGTGTCCTTTACTTGCTGCTGTTGGGATTTCCACATTTCCTCTCAGAGATTATAACTATGAACGCTCACAACTCGATGCGTTGTGAGCTTGTCCAACGGCTATTTTCGGCAGAGATATTTGGTGAGGCGGGAAAATGGAGAGGGCCTATAATAGACCCCTGGGCAGTGGTGGAAAGTAACGGTACATTTACGTACAATTTTGAGGTATTTTTTACTTCTACTCCACTACATCTCAGAGGCAAATATTATACTTTTACTCCACAACAATTATTTGACAACTTTAGTTACTAGTTATTTTATAGATATTGATTATCATTACAAAACATACATTAGCCACTTCAGCTCTGTATACATTTCGGCCATTTGAAAATAGCCGATCTACAAGCTCACAATGCGTTGCGATGCGACACATTGTGTGCTTGTAGATCTGCTATTTTCAAAACCATTTTATACATTTGAAAACTTGTGAAATGGGCATTCTGCATAATGGAAATGGACATTCTGCATAATGATTACTTTGTACTTTTGGAACTTGAAGTATATTTTGATACCAATACTTTTGTACTTTTACTCAAGTAAATTTTGATTACTGGACTTTTACTTGTAATAGTATTTCTACATTGCAGTATTGATACTTTTACTTAATTCCACCACTGCAAGCTTGTCAGCTATTTTCAACATTTTTGGTTGAGGTTGAGAACCACTGCATTAGACCACGGAAAATGATTTTTATCTCGGGGACCCCAATAATTATCACTGTAAAACTATCAGTGTTAACTCTGAGAGGGTACAAATGTAACCAAATCCGACCCATAAGGGTCCATTTGGTTACATTTGTACCCTCTCGGACTTACAGACCCATGTGGACCCCTGGTGGTCCCTGGACCACCAAGTTGAGAAACACTGTGCTATTGCATGGCTTTTCCATTCTAGTGAGGACAGCTGTATAACGACATGCCATTATTCTAGGCCTTAACCCTCCACTTTTATTTCTTCTAGTGTGAATTTAAATGTCTTGTATGTCTTGTAAATGCCTCTTTTATGCCTTTTTGTTAAGCACTTTGAATTGCCTTTAGTGTATGAAACATGATACAAATGTACAGATACACTTGCCTTGCCTTACTGGACTGTCACATCATAGAGGTATAATATAAGTGTCACATGGGCCTGCATGCATGCTGTCTGCTTGTAGTGTTGGTAGTACTCAGCTTTTGTACTTAAGTCATTGCCCTACACTGCCTCCTTGTGGTAAATACTGTGTATGACATCAGAGGAGTGCCCACAAGTTACAGCACTAATGTTACTGACAGTTTTCCAGAACAGATAATTATTATTCAATTAATTAAATACAAGAGTGCCACAAATATGGTTCATGGCTTTTATCAAGATAATTAAAATGTACAACTTCATCATGGGATTCATATTCTGACTAGTAACTTATTCTCGTCGTTAAATTGTCTAAAAATATGGAAAATATATAATATTGTACTTCTGTTTTTTTGTATCGACCCGTTTATCTTCTTAATGGGGAACCTGACTTTGCAGCTGTATATAGAGAAAGAGCGCCCCCTAGTCTATTGGCAGATAACAATGCTGATACCACTGACAAGATTACAGAACGTGTGTGTGTGTGTGTGTGTGTGTGTGTGTGTGTGTGTGTGTGTGTGTGTGTGTGTGTGTGTGTGTGTGTGTGTGTGTGTGTGTGTGTGTGTGTGTGTGTGTGTGTGTGTGTGTGTGTGTGTTCGTTCTGTCATTCGGCTATACCTGTCAATCAGGCGTGTCCCGCCCTGGATCCTGGCACCAACCAATCCACCGCCATCAACTCCCATAAAGCAGTGGTTCTCATAGTGGGGTTCAGGGACCCCCAGGGGTCCTTGAGGGGAGGAACAACACGTTGCTACTTTTGCTTTAAGGAAATCGGAGTGCTTCTTCCACGACTGACTGCATCTTAGAAGCACCATTATTTCTCAAGGTCACAAAACAACTTTAATAGAGAGAATACTGTGTTATTATTTAATAACTCATTGCAGGCATAACACATGTCAACCTGTTTTCAATTGTGCCTGAGCCAAAGGCCAAATGCAGCTTTGATTGAACAATAAAATTCTGTTCGATTGCCATGGATTGAGCTTTACTGTCTTTGTGTTCCACTCTCTGTGTGACATGAACAGTGATTACGGTCCTAATGAAGGTTTGGAGCCTTTGAGCCATGGCTAACCTTGACTCAACTCACTGCACCCCAATGTGGGGGGTTGTGAAAACGTTGAAAAGCTTATTGTACATTGTAAAATATTATTGCTGTCAGACAGTGGTGTAAAGTAACTAAGTACATTTACTCAAGTACTGTACTTAAGTAAAATTTTGAGGTACTTTTACTTTACTTAAAGTATTTCCAATTGTCTATACTTTTACTTCTACTCCACTACATCTCAGAGGCAAATATTGTACTTTTACTCCACTACAATTATTTGAAAACTTTAGTTACTAGTTACTTTGTAGATAAATTGTTACATTATAAAACATACATTAACCACTTTAGCCCTATTTTATACCTAGGCTATTTGAAAATAGCCGATCTACAAGCTCACAACGCGTCGCATCGCGACCCGTTGTGAGCTTGTAGATCTGCTATTTTCAAACATTTTAGTACTTTTACTTTTGGTACTTTAAGTACATTTTGATGCCAATACTTTTCTGCTTTTACTCAAGTAACTTGATCATGCTACAGCGTCACAAAAAAAGTATCCAAAATAGCAGATCTACAAGCTCGAAGCTGAATTTGAATCCTGAAAAGTAACAGTTTGGGACGTATGCCGTCCCACTACATGTTGTATGAAAATGTGTTGCAGATTCAACTTGTTTGACAGGACTGTCATCAGTGTTGTATACATTTATGTATTTGTTTATTTGACCTTTTCTATGAATCTGTTGGATTTCAGACATTTAACCACTTAGTCCCTTGGTAAACTTGACCTTTGGCTCTGTACTTGGTCTGCTCTTTTTTCCTTCTACACCTGACCAAACCTCTTCGCCGAAAATAGCCAATCGACTAGAAGTTGTGAGCTTGTAGATCGGCTATTTTTGGCTGATGTTCCACTCAGAATATGGATGCTAGGGTTGAAGACCCCTTGCACTAATGAAATGTAAAATATTACGGAATTAATTTCCAGGCTGGAGTCAGATCTCGGAATCAATATAAACCACATAATTTGCTTTCAACCACTTCCGACGAACCAAGGTATGAATGAACAACAACAAAAAAAACTGAACTGATACAAACTGTTGCAAAAACAAGTGATGCTTTTATGGGAGATTGTTTTTTTTTTATTCACCTTTTGTCCAGATTGTATTTAGAAAGAAAAACTAAAAAAAAACTAAAATAATCTCTGTTGTGTTTTAGGACAGACATGATAGTATCGTATCAGAGGGATTATTACAGATCACAGTGCTTTCTCTACAAACAGACAAGGCGTTCTTCTCAGGGTTTTTTCCACAGCAGCTCAGGCCATGTTTTGTCAATTTAGCGTCGACTCTTTCTTCCGTTTTGAGAATGCATTATTCGGCCGGTCCGGGCGCTTAGGCTCCAAAGCAGCCTGACAGCGCGTCGCGGGTTCGAGTCCTTTGCTGCATGTCACTCCCCATCTCTCTCCCCTACTATCCTACCAATAAAGGCATAAAAAAGACCAAAAATACATCTTTAGAGAATGCCTTATTGGCGTCGGTTGACGCTGTCAACAAGACCTTACGAGTATAAAACAAGCCTTTTAGGCCAGTGATCCTCAGCCTTTTTCATCTCAGGGACCCCCGCTTTCATATGCGTTAGTCCAGGGGTTCTCGACCTCTTTCAGGCCACGACGACCCCCAAAATAATCGTATTCGAACTTTGGACCCCCCACCCGGACGCACAGGAACTTGTAATTGTAGTTGAAGTAATAAATTAATTTGAGTTTGACTCGGTTCCATACATAAATATTGTGAAAATAGCTGATCTACAAGCTCTCAGCTATTTTCAAAATGTTTGCCTCCTTCTTCTTAATATTTGACATTTTGGCCAATGTTTGACCAGTTTTTATATTATAGTTTGTTGATTACTTTTGATGCAGTAATGGTCTTTTCATTTATTTTTTTAGGTATTAAAAAGGCATTAAATTGTCCTTAAATCGTCCCCTTTACTGTCAAATGGGGACCCCCCCCCCCAAAAAAAAATCATCTGGGGACCCCCCAACTCCACAGGGTAAATTTAACTCTGAGAGTGTACAAATGGAAACGAATGGTCTGAAAACATTCAAAAATATAAAACAGAAATCATGATTTAAAAAAGAAATAGCAGATCTACAAGCTCACAACGTGTCGCATCGCGATGCGCTGGTTTCAACCAGCCAAGGGTTAAAGTGGTTAAACTAATGCTGCCTGGGACTCCCTGGAACCCCCCTCAAGGACCCCTGGGGGTCCCAGACCCCACTTTGAGAACCATGTTGCTTAAAGTGAGTTAACCAACTTGTGCAAAAACAATCCCAACAATTACATGAACAATACAAAATATGTACATTATAGTCAGTAACGTATTTGAGACGTAGCCCGTTCCAGTTTCAAATCACATCAACTATTTCACTGTTGCTGTCGGGTGGAAAACTTGTATGTCTATTACTATTACTTTTCAGGAAATCGAAAGAAATATAACCTGGTCCAATGGATCCAATGTAGTTAGTCACAAAGTCACAAACTTTCAATATCGTCTCTGTCGGGTTGAATTTGAATCTGTTCAGGATTCAAATTCAAAATGAGCAAAAGTAGCAGATCTACAAGCTCAAGTTTGAGCGTGTGGATCTGCTACTTTTGTGTGGCGCTGTAGTATGATCAAGTAGGGCGTTAATTTACGAAAAAAAACATAAAAAGTTAGAATATGGAGATAAGAGGTTTCTGCCCGACAGCAACGATATGTTTCAAGAATAGATAGCAACAACATAGCAGATCTACAAGCATTGTGCGACACCGTTGCACAAAGAAGTAGGGCATTCATTTACAAAAATAACATACAAAGTTGAAATATGGACATAATACAAGGTTTCTGCCCAACAGCGACGATCAAGGAGATTTCTCGTCTCAATACAGCAGTAAAACGACAATAATAAAAGTTTCATGAATCCTGAACGTTTTTGTAAAAAATATAGAAACAGCTCTGGCAACAGACTGACAACAGTTCTGGTAGTTTTATGAAATCCCCTACGCCGTGACGAGTTAAGAAAAATACCCTATTGAAGAATAAAAGCCCCCCCAAAAAATTTACTAAGGTTTTGGTCCCGTTCCCGTTGTATACATTATTTGGCCCTTTCAAATTGCTCTAGGGCAGCGCAAGAGTTTATTAAAAAACGGAATGTTGATTTCTGCGGGGGGGGGGGGAAATCCCTGGGAAATGTTCATATTTCTTCTCTCCCGGCTCACAACAACGCCGTCGTGTCTCTTATAGGTTCTTGTAGGAAAACAAAAGGCAAGTGAGCGCAGAAAACAATAAATCCATAAAGCGCTGCTCTCTGGAATGTCAGGAAAAAAAACACCTGAAAACAACCTGAAAGATGTACAGCAGCAGCACCTCAAGTGTTCCCTGCATGTCTGCAAACACACACATGCACGCACACACGCACGTACAGACACGCACGCACGTACAGATGCGCACGTACGAACAGACACACATGCATGCACAAACACGCACGCACAAACGCACGCACGCACTCACGCACTCACGCACTCACGAACACACACACGTGCACGCGTTGCGCGTACAGGTGCCTGTTATGTACAGAGTTCACGTGCTTTTCCCACAATTCAGTTCAAGGTGGCGGAAAGCCTTCTGATGGCCTTTTGTTTGTGAAAAAGCTCACTGTCTCCGTGGCAACAGGCTCCGTAGTGACAGGTCTCCACGGCGACCAAAAGGGACCCAGTGTTGGTCATGCAGAGCAGCCGTCGTTCTGCGGTGGAAAGATCACAGGTTCGATCCCCTCCCCCCCCCCTGCTAATGTGAGCGATACACCGAAAAAACATCTTCCGTTCACTTCAGGTCACTCTGACTTCAAACAGCTTCATCTTAAAAATTGCGTATTCGGTGTCTTCTCCGCATTATATCGGCAGTATAATCGGCAAGTATATCAGATTTTCCAAGGCCGCTAGCTGTCTGGTCTCCACCTGCTCGCTCATTTAAAATGTTCTCCCGTTTAAAAAGAGCAAAAACTCAGCTAAAATCAGCTCAAATTTCTGCTGGGCTGAATCCTCCCCGTTGTGTTGTTGTGTTCTACGTTTATTCATTTATTTTTTTGCGTGTGTGCTCTTCCCCAGACAGACCACTAGGGGTCCTCGTCCATGTCCTCCAGGTTGGGGGCCATGATGAAGTGGGTGGGGTAGTGGAGGCCCCTCTCGTCGGCGTGCTCCTCCCAGCGAGCGTCGTCGCTCTCGTGGGTGATGTAGCGCTCGCCGCGGCGCGTCTCAAACTCCCGCAGGTCCAGCCACGTCTGGTAGTCCTGCACAGGAGAGAGAGAGGGTTAGTTAGCATCACCAAGCTAATTATTAACTTAGAGCAGGGGGGGGTCCCCACATGACAGTGAAGTGACAATTTAAGGAATTTAAGGAGAAAAAAAAATATTTTTTTTAGAAGGCGAGGCGCTGTGACCTTGTAGATCGGCTATTTTCACAATATTTATCTGTGGAACCGAGTCAAACCGAGTCTCAACTCCTACAATTCCAAGTGCTTATCAGGGTGGGGGGTCCCCAGATCAAATAGGATTATTTTGTGGGGTCCCCAGTTCAAATAGGATTATTTTGGGTGGTCGCGACCTGAAAAGGTTGAGAACCACTGACTTAGAGCACTGGTTCTTCTCAAACTTTTTCATGTCAAGGACCCCCCAAAATGTATATGTATTTGGCGGTGGATAAATGTTTTGATATTATAATGTTTAGTCTGACGTTAGGTCCTTGGTTTACCTTTGATCCTAGATTACTGAGGCACTACACTGTCTCTCTGCATTTGATGTGTTATCTCATATTTACCTTGCTTACTGTAAATCACTCTGGATTAAGATGCCTCTGCTAAATGCCTGAATTGTAAATTGTAAGTAACTTGGGGTGGAGCGCGTTGCTTGAAGGAGGGTACTTTGACAGCAGTTGGTGAGGCGGTGGAGTTGTACCTGTAGCCAGGGGTGACTGAGGGACTTGTCCACACTGTAACGCTTCCTCATCTTGACTTGGAGCAAGTTATTAATCAGGTCTGTGGCTGTAGGGGAGAGGGAGAAGCACAGTGTTAAAGCAGAGCGACTGTACAGAGTCAAACCATTTGACCCAGATGGAGTTCAGTTTGGTCTATGCAGTTATTCTCAATCTTTTTCATCTTTTCCAGTTTGATATCGTCTCTGTCGGGTGGAAACTACTGTATGTCCAAAACTGTTAATTTTCAGGATTCAAATTCCAAAACATCAAAAGTAGCAGATCTACAAGCTTCGCGCCACGTTTCCAGCTTGCGGATCTGCTACTGTTGATACTTTTGTGTGACGCTGTAGTATGATAAAGTAGGGCTTAAACTATGGAGATACTTTATCATACTACAGCTTCACACAAAAGTATCAAAAGTAGCAGATCCGCAAGCTCAAAACGCGTCGCTTCGCGCCACGTTTTGAGCAATGTTGATTTGGACAGCAAATTTTCATTTAGTTTTAGTCATAGTCTTTTGAATAAAATTCTGTTTAGTTTTTGCGAACGCGGAAGGAGGCGCGGCGAAGCCGCGCCTCCGACCAAGTGGAGCTTACTATATCATCGTGCTTGCGTTTTGTGTGTGTCCCATATTTATGGTCTCCTTCCGTCTGTGTTCACGCTCTCATTCTCTCATTGGCTGAAATGCCAGCAGCTGCACTGCCTGGATACAGCGTGTGTTCACGCTCTCATTGGCTCGCGCCCCCATGTCACTCGAAACTCCGTGCTGAAATGCCAGCAGCTGCACTGCCTGTATACAGCCGACAGAGTGCGGCAGAGTGCACTACTACAGTGTGGTTGAAATATGGCAGCCACAGTCAATCTGCGTTCGCCTCCAGCGTTCGCGCGTCTTACTTGTAGTCATATTTTAGTCACCTGAAATGTTTTAGTTTTAGTCGACTAAATCTACAGTTGATTTAGTCGATTAAAATAAATGTTTGGCTGGCCGCGATGGCAATGAAATGATGTTCACTTAGCTGTGTGCCTATTTTTGGTCTACTGTCTCTCTTCTCCACTAGTCCCTCACTAACATTTTAGTCTAGTTTTTATTTGTTGACGAAATTGTCAATATATTTAGTCTTAGTTTTAGTCATCATAGCTTAGTTTTTATTTAGTTTTGATTTAGTTTTCGTCTGTGAAAAACGGTAGTCGACAGACACAGTTTTAGTCGACGAAATAAACACTGGTTTTGAGCTTGTCGATCTGCTGCTTTTGCAGTTTTTTATTTTTTTCATTTGAATCCTGAAAAGTAACCGTTTTTGGACATATGAGGTTTCCACCCGACAGAGACGAGAATATGCTATATCTTCCTCTCTCTCTCACCCTCTCCAGAGATGTCCCTCCAGGGGTTGGGCGGGTACATGAAGGCGGCGTTCTGGATCTGGTCGTTGATGTCCTCGTCCTCGTTGAAGGGGAACGTGCCGCTCAGGCTGACGTACACGATGACGCCCACCGACCACATGTCCAGCGAGCGGTTGTAGCCTTTGCTCCGCAGCACCTCGGGCGCCAGGTAGGCCGGCGTTCCCACCACCGACCGGCGGAACGACTTCTCCCCGATGATCCGGGCGAAGCCGAAGTCACACAGCTTCACCTGCATGGGGTGGAGGAGAGAGAGAGAGAGAGTGTAAAAAAAATACTTGAAAAATGCAAAAAAAATAAGGTATTCATTAAATATAGTGTATAATATAATTAAATATTCAAATATATTTTGAAGTAAGAACTAAGTATTGACAGTTTAAGTGGTAAATTAATTGGAAAATACAAATGAACATGAATCCAACATACACTGATGACAAACAAGTCTATGAAGCCATCTATGAAATCTATGAAAAAGTTTAACCTGCAACACAATTTTATACAATATGTAGTGGGGATCCCTGCTTCATCTCTCTCTCAGGCTCAGCTGAGGGGTCCTTGGTCCTTGGAAAAACGTTGTTGAAGACCCCTGATTTAAACAGTATGTTAAGGGTTCTGACCTGAGGGAAGGGTTCTGCGGAGGCCAGGAGAACGTTCTCAGGTTTGAGGTCACAGTGAACGATGTTCTTGAAGTGGAGATGTCTCAAAGCTACCAAGATCTGGAGGACAAACAAGACAACATCCATGGATTCAAGTTTTCAGTCGCCACGACTGATTTCAGATTCCACAGAACATTGGTCCGGGGACCCCCGGGGGTCCTTGAGGGGGTTCCAGGGGGTTCCCAGAAAAATGTGCTAATACAGCATCACAATAATTTTATATGTTACTTACTTACTTAATCCTCTTCGTCCCTAGTGGGACATAAGGCTTTAATATGTTGGCTATTCAAAAATAGCAGATATACAAGCTCACTTGTACATCTGCTATTTTTTAATAATTTTTGAAAAATCTTGAAAGTGTTTGTTTTTTTTACACAAAACTTCTATTCTGTGGGTCCCTGGCACAAAATCTTTTCAGATGGGGGTCTGCATTTGAGTAAATGCACTTAGTTACTTTCCACCACTGATTGATTGATTGATTGATTGATTGATTGATTGATTGATTGATTGATTGATTGATTGATTGATTGATTGATTGATTGATTGATTGATTGATTGATTGATTGATTGATTGATCGATTGATCGATTGATTGATTGATTGATTGATTGAATACTTTATTAGACAGAGATGCAAACAGCACGGGTACAGTCATACATTTTGGCTAAAAGGATAATGCAATGCTTCCATTGTACTGAGAACCAGTGGTCTCAGAAGCCCCGCCCCCACTGACCTGCGTAACCAGGAACTTGGTGAGTCTCTCGGGCAGGCGGCTCCTCTCACTGGACAGGATGGTCTCCAACATGTCGCCATGGAGCTTCTCCATGACCACAAACACTCGCTCCGGGGTCTCGAACATACACTCCAGATTCACGATGCCAGGATGGTGGAGGTTCTGTCACACACACACACACACACACACACACACACACACACACACACACACACACACACACACACACACACACACACACACACGACGCACACACACACACACACACACACACACACACACACACACACACACACACACACACACACACGGACACACGGACACACACGCGCACACACACGCACACACGTCTCATGATTTTCTGAATTCCATTTATGATTTTTGTGATTTTCTGAATAAGTCCAAGCCAGTATGACAAGCTATGAGCTTGTATACAGTATCTGCTATTTTTAAATAGCCAAATAAATCTAAAATTACGCGTTTCCGGGATAGAATGGGTTACTGACCGCAGCATTCCCCACGCTGCAAACTCCACTTGCTTGCAGAGAGACCCTTCGGGTCCACTTGGTTCAATTTGTAAGCTCTAAGTGTTAAAACAACAGCTACAGTACCACGTCCTATACAGACATTATTACCTGCAGGATGGCCACCTCGTTCCGGAGCTGGCTCTCCTGTTTGGTGGGGAACCTCATCTTGTCGATGATCTTGATGGCCACGTCTCTGCCACTCTTCCTGTGTTTCCCTACACAACACAGTGGCACACAGTCAACACACATTTCTTTCACCAAGACATGGACATCAACTGTACAGTTACTCTTGCGTAGCCAGACAAATATATATATATATATATATATATATATATATATATATATATATATATATATATATCAGAGGTCGCGTTAGTCCTATAATTGCCGGTTTTGAACGATTTTTTATGACAAAGACCGGAAAAAATAAATCTCCCCGGACATCCTGACCGGTTGATTATGACACACAGCAGTTCATTAATTATCACCGCAAATCAGGCACATTTCAAATCCTTTGCTTTGCAAGCTCTATCTCTCTCTCTCTCTCTCTCTCTCGCTCTTTCTTTCTCTCTCTCTCTTAACAGCGTGCGTGAGTTTCTGGGAGAGAGAGAGAGGTAGAAAGAAAGAGTGTGTCACACGCTGATAAGTTACACCTATTTCCTATTAATAATAACCAGTGTAAAATGTGTTGCATTGGGCGGTAAATGGGAGACACTTTATTGTGAAGGTACAACAGGAAGAAGAGAGTTGATGTTGCTGCTGCGTAGTTGTTGCTGCTGCTGCGTAGAGACAGCGGTCTCTGCAGTCAGACAGAGACCACGGACCGCGGTCCGGTTACAAGTGAAGTTACATTATATAAAGTTGTGTATTTAACAGTCAGTCACACACAAGTTGTATCATTACGAGTTAGAATATGTCACAGACACTAGGCTACTACAAGGGCACTGTGAGTAAAGTTGGCAAGTTGCCCTACAGTTTAACAAGGCAAGTTGAAGATGAACTATCCAACACTGTAAATACTCTTCACAACAGCTATAGGCTACTGCAACTATGGCATCGAGGTGAAACACGACGTTAATCATAATCGTGGACCTATTTTTTACTCTATGAGGTGGACACGTTAAAACGTTACCACTTTGAACTGAATAGCTCTATGAGGAGACAGCAAGATTCTCACAACTCATCAACTTTCCCACGGCTGTCCCAACTAGACGCACGGACGGCATCCACTGCCTAACTATACAGTATAACCTCCTGTGAGTGAGTAGTGGTCTATCATTTATTGCCCTAACAGGTCAGCTGAGCCACGTTATGAAGGATTAATCTGAAATGCCCAATTTTGTGCAGTGCCCTTTGATTAGAAAATGCATCCAAACGCAATTGATTATTGAGAAACCATTACGCACGCAGCATGTGCAAATGGTAATGTAGGTAATTAATGTATTTGTGTAAGATGACCCTGCTATATAAAATGTGTATATTATGATGGTTCATGTTCAAATAGCTCAATCCAAAATATAATGCTGTAGGCCTAAGTGTTAGGCTGTATTTACGCACCTGATTGTCATTAATGCTTAAAAATAATTATGACCGTTATTTTTGTCAGATGTCCGATAAATTTGAACCCTTCCGGACATTGGGACCGGCAGATTAAAATCCTAGCGCGACCCCTGATATATATATATATATATATATATATATATATATATATAAAATATATATATTTGTTTTTGTTCAATTTACTCACAAATAGCAGATCTACGAGTGATAGCACGATTAAGTGGTTAAGTGATTAAGTGGCTCAGTGGTTAAGTAAGAAAAGGAGAAGAAAGCGAGGGAGGTTTGTGAGGTAGAAAAGGTCTCACCTCCATAGACGATGCCGAACTGTCCAGAACCCAACACCTCGTCTGCAAAGATCTGGTACACAGAACTGATGTCCTGATGGACACACAGCACATCATGGCAACAGTTACCAATCATTTTAAAATAACAATGCCTCCTGAAAATATCAATTCACGTAAACATTTATTACAAAACAACATGACAAAATACCAGAATATGTTTGTACAGGTCACAGTCACACATGGTACTAGTAGGGCTGACTGAAAATATATATTTTAGAGCCAATAACCCGACTTAATAGAATAATCGAAGCAGGGTTTTTATACATATATAAATATATATATATACATTTCTTATATATCAACGAATTGACACAATACAATTTTGTATTGACTTTTGACTGAATCCATTACTCTGATTAACCACATAAGCCTATGTATTATGCTTCGTTGCACAATGGTGGCATACAGAAATAGCCGATCTACAAGCTCACTACACGTCGCATCGCTTGAGGTCTGCTATTTTCACTTTCTATTATATAATTGTTGATAAAGACGTTATCGAGGCAAAAACAATGGTGATATAGATTTGAAGTCACAAGGCCCAGCAGCCCTACATGGTACAGTAGATACCTACATGGTACAGTAGATACCTACATGGTACAGTAGATACCTACTGTACATGGTACAGTAGATACCTACTGTAAATGGTACAGTAGATACCTACATAGTACAGTAAATACCTCATGTTAGAGTAGATACCTACCACGTTCTCCTGGATCTGGGAGTTTGACACAGATATACTGAGTGACAGGTCCTCTGTGGAGACAATAACAACACATTAACATCAGTGGTTTTCAACCCTTTTCATATCAAGGTCCATTATTTGTTCGGCATTTGAGTCACAGAACCACCATTTGATGAGATTTAGCCTCTAAGAACCCAAGACGTAGAATATTTTGTTGTCATTGGATAAGATTTAGTCCACAATTCCATGCTGTAGTGATGTTGTACCATAGGACAGATAATAACAGGCAAAATAACAATTCTTTAATTAAGTAATGCAGATGTTTAACAATAATTTAACTCTTGAGAGTGTAAAATGAAACCGTCCATTTGGTTTCATTTTATGCTCTCAAGAGTTAAAGATCTATAAGGGCTCCATTTGGTTACCAACTCTCCATCATTTAGCTGGGGACCACCTGGAACCCCCCCCAAGGACCACTGGTGGTCCACGGACCACTGGGTGAGAACCACTGCATTACATCTATCCATACATCTGTAAGTTCAGATCATTGTCTGTTGCCCCTTCTGTTATTACTGTACAAAAGCATTATTCAACCTGTTCTGTTGTATTGTTCCCCATGTTTTGTTCACTATATTGTCCATGTCTATCAAAAAAATAAAAACGTTTCAGTATTACCCGTATTGCCTCTAAAGATTATCGGACTTCCCACACCCACACTTTCTGATAATGAACAATAAAGCCATCACACGTTTAGCACGACACAATAGAAAATGACACTGATCATCCCTTACATCGTCACTTCAGAGTCATGCCATCTGGACGAAGATACAGAACTTTGAAATGGCAAAAATTGTTAGTTTTGGTAGCTGTTTTGTCCCTTCAGCCATTGCTGCACTAAACAAACTGCCTCACTGATGTGATGTGATGGTTCTGTGTTTACGGGGGACTTTCATGTATTATTGTCTTGGTGTTATGTTGTTGTGTGCTATGTTGTTATGTGTTGTTATGGTTATGTGATTTTCTATTGGAACAGACTGTGAAGACGAATATCCCTGAGGGGACAATAAAGACCCTCATAGAGTGCCGCGCTATGAGCTTGTATCTGCTAATTTAGAAAAATCTTGAACATTTGTGCAAATCTTTGAATATATATTTTTTTGCTTCTGGAGGTTCCTGGAACAAACTATTTTCAAATATTCGCTTTAAAAAATATATATTCAAAGATTTGCACACATTTTCAAGATTTTCAAAAATAGCAGATCTACAAGCTCGGATATCTGCTATTTTTGGGAAATCTAAAATGACACAGATGCTTTCCCGGATTGAATGGGTTAATTTCACTTTACAAGACACTGCTACTAGAGCAGTACTAACTGTACATAGCAGTAATTACGAGTTCCTTTAATTACCACGGATTCAAACTTTCTGTGTTTTTTCGTAAATTAAAGCCCTACTTGATCATACTACAGCGTCACACGAGCTTGTAGATCTGCTACGTTTTATGTTTTTGAATATGAATCCTGAAAAGTAACATTCTTGGACATATGAGGTTTCCACCCGACAGAGACGATTATGAAATAAGATTGTGTTGCTTTCATGGATGTCTGTTCGAGGTCAGATCTTTTTTCCTCTATCGTTTTTTTTTTTTTTTTACATAGTTCTGCTAACCAGATGTGTGGGTTTAAGGACTGTGGATTATTTCGCCACTGTCGGGTGGAAACCGTGTACAGTATGTCCAAAATCGCAATTTTTTAAATTATTATTATTATTATTATGTTTTTAGATTAAAATAGTTCGATGTACAAGCTTGTACGTCGGCTATTTTCACTATTTTCGTGTGAAACTGGCAGGGCATCGATTTACGAAAGTGACATGAAAAGTTGAAAAGTGGAGATACGAGTTTTCTGCCCGACAGCGACGATTTAGAAAAGCCAAAGGACACATTTACAAACACATCATTTATAAAGAGCGTGTGGAGTCCTTAAGAGTGTGTGTGTGTGTGTGTGTGTGTGTGTGTGTGTGTGTGTGTGTGTGTGTGTGTGTGTGTGTGTGTGTGTGTGTGTGTGTGTGTGTGTGTGTGTGTGTGTGTGTGTGTGTGTGTGTGTGTGTGTGTGTGTGTGTGTGTGAGTGTGAATTAGGAATTAGTCACATTAAAAGCCGTGAGTGTTTATCCACTGCAGTACATTAGTGCTCCATTTCAAAGCCCATTTCATTTTGGTTCATCTGGTCTCCATTACATAATATTTCACAAACAAAACATGAAGGCATTCAGGGTCATCATTATATTTGATAATGAGAAGAAATTATCGTCAGTTGCAAGCATCCTTTATTATTAAAATTAGTAGCATTAGTAGACATGACTTGATAGTTAGTTTTTTTTTAATATAAAAATGTTAACTTTGTGACGGCCAACTTCCTGTTGATTTTGCTATTTTTATTAAGAAGAAAACCCGGACTGGATCCGTGGATCGGGATCCGGATCTTCAAATAGTAAAATCAGCAGGAAGTTGACATTTTTATAAAAAAAAGTAAACAGCACTGGGTTTGGTGATGTTATATTGTCTGAATCAGCTTTGTTTGTGTTCGTTTATGTGCTAAAAGAGGGACTTTGAGAGCTGTTTCAGTGTACAGTGCAAGTCAATGAGGAGCATATTTTGAATTATCAATTTCTAATCAATGGAGCAATTATTTTTGATTTCTTGTCCACCTTTGGAGTTACATCATGCCAAGCTAACTACACAACCCAAACCTCTACCATTGTGGTCTTGCCCTTTAAGTTTTTGTCATATATGCCCAGTGCAACTTTTGTTTACAGGGCCTAAAAGACACACAATTAAATCGTTAATCGTAATCAATCCGGGAACACATCTGTGCCATTTTAGATTTGATCTATAACCATTATTTTTTTGCTTTGGCTATTTTTGAAAAATCTTGAACATTTGTGCAAATCTTTTAATTTATGTATTTTTTTAAACAACATTTTTAACTCAAATCTTTGCTTCTTGGGGGAGATGCGTTCCCAGATTGAATAATGTTAGTCATCAAGTGAAATAAATAAGTAATAGCAGTATTAACTCACTGTGGTCTTTGCCCTGGCCAGGGACAGTGCCGACACTGGCCTGTGGGGTGACGGGCATCAGGGCCTGTCTGATGGCCTTGTCCCAGGTCTGAGCCACGTCCTGGCCCAGGCCGGAGGCAGCTAGGGTGGCGTTGTGGTGGTGGTGGAGGAGGTGGGGGCCTCCTTCTCCTCCTCCTGCTCCACCTCCTCCCGCTCTGTTGATGTTCTCCCCCACGTAGTACACCATGCTGTCTGTGATCACCTCGAAGCAGTGGCGATTGCTGCCCGGCGGCAGTGAGCTGAAGTCCTGAGCCGGATCCACCTGCAGGATCTCTGACAGAGGGATCTCCTGGAAGAGACCAGGTTCAATATTGTTTTGTCAATTTTCTTCCCATAATCTGAACGGCGGTCCGAACGGCGGTCGTCCTGCCATGCTATGGCATCGTAACCCTACTAGACACACCTGCCTGCAAGGGTCTATAGTAATTATTACTTATGAGAATACAAAGCTTTACCTTTTTGTTAAAAATATAATAATATAATAATAATAATCACTTACACTACCTTTAAGCGGTTAACTGACAAATAAGAAGTATCGGCGAGGATAGGAGGTCATTCCAAATCAACGTCACGAGAGAATGTTTATGGCCAAAAACGCGATTTCCAGCTAAACTCTCTCCTGTCCTTAAACACTCTCTGGGAGACGGGATAATAGACGGGAGATGGTCTGTGTGAGTCTGAGGCTTCATGGAGACATCTAATCCACCGAACAATACAGTGTTCCTTCCCGGACCAATGAAAAAATCCGGTTTCATCCAATCAGCTGTCAGAGAAAGCACTTGGACACAATCTTATCTGTCACACTCGACTCCTCTGTTCTCCTGAAGGGTCTATCGTCTGCTGACCTCGTGTGACTGGACACCTTTCAACCTTAAAACTTCTGTCGATGTTAACTTCCTGTTTCAACCAACCCCCCCCCCCCCCCCCCCCACACACACACACACCCCGAAGATGAAAGGACGAGAGAAAGGGAGGGATATGGACCAATCATCTTGTGTGGTCGGTTGATTCGGTTTACAGTGGTGGAAAGTAAGTAAATACATTTACTCAAGTACTGTACTTAATTAACCCTTGCATTGTGTTAGAAACCGGGTGACACTTTGGTGTTAGGGGGTCAAATTTGACCTGTGATTTTAAGGGATAGTTCACCCCCCAAAAATATGTTTTCTATCGATTAGTCACCCCATGGAGAATTGAATTCACAGATATTTTTTTTGTTTTGGTCACATTCCTAAGCCAATAATTTGATGACCAGCGGACCGGTAGGCAGCTGTTCCGGTAGGAGACACAAAGGAGACTCTTTGCGTCTCCTACCGGCGCCGCTGCCGGTCATCAAATTATTGGCTTTGGAATGCGACAAAAACACAAAAATATCCATGAATTCAGTTCTCCATGGGGTGACTAATCTATAGAAAAAAGTTAATTTAGGGGGGTGAACTATCACTTTAACTTCAAATGTTGTGTGTAAATACTTTCGGCAGGTTAAGTACACTGAGATGCCTTACTTTTGCACTTTTACTCAAAGTAATATCTTTTGCATTTCTCCGTTGTTGTCGTAACAAATCCAACTCGTAGTTCTTTCACGGTGTGGGTTGTGAATTGTGATTATGACCAGAAGAGAGAAGGGATGCGGGAGCGTTGCAGAGAGAGAGAGAGAGAGAGAGAGAGAGAGAGAGAGAGAGAGAGAGAGAGAGAGAGAGACAGAGAGACAGAGAGACAGAGAGACAGACAGACAGACAGACAGACAGACAGACAGACAGACAGACAGACAGACAGACAGACAGACAGACAGACAGACAGACAGACAGACAGACAGGGGGAAGCACCTGGTGAGGGTCTGGTGGGCTCCAGAACCTCCTGGTCCACTGATTAAAGGGAAAGGTACTTCACCTCTGCTGCCCTGAAACACTCTGCTCTGATGTGGAACTGGAATGCACCCGTCCTGTTATGATCCCTCACTGATGCACGGATGAGACACACCCAGTGTACACGCACGCACGTGCGTTTTTTTGGGCTTGTTGTAAAAGTGTAGTTTCTTATTTGGACTTGCTTCCAATTTGTTTTTTTTATTATTGTTTTAACCGGTGGTTCTCAAACATTTTGATGTCAAGGACCCCAAAATTAATATGTATTTCTCTGCAGACCCCCCCCCCCCCATCTGAAAATATTTTGTGACAGAGAGCCATGCACCAGTTTTTTTGTCGTTATAACGCTTCAAATATATTCCAAATATTAAACTTTTTTCCTTTCAAGATCTTTTTGAAAATAGCAGATCTAGAAGCTCTCAACGCGTTGCAATGCTTGTAGATCGGCTGTTTTCATAGACCTGGTTGCTTATTTCTCTCGCAGAATCTGGCAACACTGCCTGGCACAGCTACAGTGGGTTCCAGTGATGTTGTTTCTGTGTTTAAAAGAGACTCAGAGGCAGTGTTGCCAAGTCTGCTTATTATAAGCGACTTTGGGCTTGTTTTTCTGTTCAGTAGTTTTCTGAACTGTACTTGCATATTTGGGCTTGCTTCCTAGATGTTGTTTAAACCAATGGTTCTCAAACATTTTCATTGTCAAGGACCTCCCATCTGAAAAGATTTCGTGTCAGGGACCCCGACACAAGATTGGTGTTGTTAAAAATGCTTCAAAACATAAAAATGTTTCAATTTCTTTCAAGATGCTTTTTGAAAATAGCAGATCTACGAAGCTCACAACGCGTTGCATTGCGACTCATTGTGAGCTTGTAGATTGGCGATTTTCAAATAGCCGATATAATAGGGCTCAGTCAAGTCTTAAAACCGGTCGCTTCTTTTGGGCTTGTTTTCATAGACCTGGTCGCTCGTTTCACTCACACAATCTGGCAACGCTGCTCAGAGTTGAGGTATCATCCTGTGGGAGGTTGAGCAGGTCACCAGCAGACCGCTGTCTGTGACAAACATCAAAGAGCTGGCTGGCTGTCAGCCTCACAACACAACACACCTTTCTGCAATATATTGACTTGGCCGATATGACTCTAGATATGAATAGCAGTACAGTATTTATGGATACAATTTATGAAAACACATAAAATGTAGAAATAATGTGTGTATGTGTACCTTGTAAAACTTGGCTCCACTTTCGTTCTGAAACAGAGTCAGACACTTGCTGTCCAGGCGCCAGTAATGCCTCTTCCTCTGAAACAGGAGAACAGCAGAAACACATCAGAACACTGTCGGACGTAAGCCTTGGATCTCCAAAACTGTTACTGTTCAGGAAATGGACAAAAAATAACATGTAGTTCAATCTACAAGTTCACAGCGCGTCACAGTGGGGTGTGAGCTTGTAGCTGTTAGTGCTACTTTTGTATGATACTGTAATATGACGAATTCATTCATTGACAAAAAATATGGAGATACAAGGTTAATTACCAATAGCTCTGGAGACTGGCAGGTTTAATGCCACTCCAGAGGCAGAGAGATTCTGTTTGTTTTGTGAACTTGGTGAAATTGAAAATGAGGTTCATCTTTTGTTTTATTGCCCTAAATATGATGTTATTATAAGAGAGGTATTTGTTAGTAAAATGTCTTCTATGTGTGGTGAGTTCCTTAAGTCAGATGATTATTAAAGACTTGAGATATGTTTCGGGGAAAGGAGCTTTTGTTGTTTTATATGTCAAGCTTGGGAGAGGAGACAGAACACTCTGTATAATTCTGAGCTGTAATGGAATGTATTATGTGAATGTACTGTAAACATGCTGTAAGCGTAAAAATTGTGTCTTATAAACTCATGAGGTTTGGATGCTTTGTGTGCAGGACACGAAAATTATATAATCAATCAATCAGTGGCTTACACTGGCAACAAAAGACAATCGATATTGCACTGTAGTTAAATAGAATTTTTTCAAATATGAAAATAATATATGTAATTTGAAAACGTTTGAACGTGTTTGCTAAGGTGTATATCAGTGAATATGTTAGCATGTATGCTATGGAGAGGGTACAGTATATCTTACTAGGTTGTATATTGTCGTCTCTGACGGGTGGAAAACCTCATTATGTCCAAAACTGTTACTATCAGGATTAAAATTCAAACACCGGCAAAAGCAGCAGATCGACAAGCTCTAAAGTGTTGTGATTGGTCAAAAAATATAGTTTCCGGGGGAAATACGTACGACGGTCGTGACCAGGCTTTTCTCTTTGCAGATGAGTAAGGCTGGGAACGAGGCTACATGTATGCTATGGAGGGGTACAGTACTGTATATCTTACCAGGTTGTCCTTGCTGGTGTAATGAACCATCCAGCCCTCTTTAACCACGGTGGAACTTTTCCTCTTGGTGTGCTTGATAGACTGAACCACTCTCATCAGAGGAATGTTGCTGCTGGTGCACGGACTGCAAGGTAAACACACACACACACACACACACACACACACACACACACACACACACACACACACACACACACACACACACACACGCACGCACGCGCACATACAGACATACACACACACACACACACACACACACACACACACACACACACACACACACACACACACACACACACACACACACACACACACACACACACACACACACACACATACAGACCCGCGCGCGCACACACACACACACACACACACACACACACACACACACACACACACACACACACACACACACACACACACACACACACACACATTGTGTTAAGAGCAACTTAGCCTTTCTTATACCGTTGCTGTCGGGCAGAAACCTCTTATCTCCATATTCTAACTTTTGTGTTTTTGTTTTTTTAATTAACGCCCTACTTGATCATACTACAGCGTCACACAAAAGCATCAAAAGTAGCAGATCCACAAGCGACGCGTTTGGAGCTACTTTTGATGCTTTTGAATTTGAATCATGAAAAGTAACAGTTTTAGACATAATGAGGTTTCCACCCGACAGAGACGTTAAGGTGTTGTTGGGCAAAAACCTTGTATCTCCATAATTTCAACTTATTTTTTTTAATGTTCCCAATTTGTCATACTAAAGTGTCGCACAAAAGTAGCAAAAAATAGATTTTTTTTTCGATCTACAAGCTTTTTGGGGGGGGGGAGTGCACCTGAACGTGGTTAAGTGTGCCTGTGGGTTTTATAAATATTGAACCAATGAAAAGTATTAAAGGTAGGGTAAGTGATTTTCTTTGGTTACAATAAGTGTTAAATAGCTCTATATTCTGATAGTACTCATTGCTATATAGAGTGTTTCATTAAGTACAGTAACAGGGTGTCTCCACGTCTCTCCAGCTTTGTATGAAATAAGAGCTGGCTGGTGGTTGTTCTACCTGATAGCCTTCACTGTCTCGTCGTCTCTGTCTCCGTCCAGACAGGGCCCCTCCATGTAGAAGCGCTGGTCCTCCGGGGTGGACGCCGTGTCCTCCTGGTCCTCCATGCTCTGTCCCCCCTCGCTGTTCACGTCACCGCTGTCCACCTCCATGGTCACCTCAGAGTCAGGGCCGGGACTGGCAGGCTCTGGGAAAGTGGTGGAAAAAGTATTCAATTTTTGCTTAAGTAAAAGTATCAATACTGCAATGTGGAAATACTCTGATACAGGTCGTATATGTAGATCGGCTATTTTCAAATGGCCGAAGTGGTTATGTATGTTTTGTAATAATAATCAAAATCTAGTAACTAATAACTAAAGTTTAAAAAAAAATTGTAGTGGAGTAAAAGTATAATATTTTCCTCTGAGACTGAAAACTGGAAATACTCCAGTAAAGTAAAAATACCTAAAAATTGTACTTAAGTGCAGCACTAAGACAGACGGAACAAAAGAGGGCAAAATGTAAGGGCTGCATCAATCGATTATTTTCTTTGTGATTATTATATCAATTAACTTTTTCCGGTCAATTGAATGATCGCGAAGCAGTATTAAAAAAAATATATATATATAACTTGTTGTCGGGCAGAAACTATATATATACATACATATATACTATATGTATGTAACTATGTATGTATACTATATATATTCTATAACGTCACTTTTCAGGATTCTAATTCAAAAATAGAAAAAAATGCCGATCTACAAGCTCAAAACGCCTCGCATGGTGATACGTTTCGAGCGTGTAGATCGGCTATTTTCGCTACTGTTGAGTGACACTGCAGTATGACGAAGTTCATAAAACGACGGGTTCATAAGAAATATGGAGACATGGTTGAAATATGGAGATATGATGAGGTTTCAATATGACAGCAACGATATGGTTGAGGGATCATACGTAAAGTAAAGTACACTCACTCTCAGACATCACAGCAGAATCAAACTCACCTCCATTAAACACCACCTCTCCAAGGCAATCTCTGGGGATTTTGGCCGCACATCTCTTGTGACAGTTAAATTTACAATCTACGGTAGGAAAATAAACACAAGACTTTTAGGTTTTACAGCATGTATTCCTTAACAACCAAGATCAAAGCATTGGAGGACTGTGTTTGTACTGGGCAGCTGTCCAGTTGTTCTGTATAAGACCAACTGCTAAAAGCCTACATCGTACGTCTCCAGCGAACATCGCTGGTCATCTGCCAGGTATATGAATATGTGTTATTGCCGATCTACAAGCCATGATCTACAATTGCTATCTACAAGCTTGTAGATCTGCTATTTTCACATTGTTGGGAAATTTCAATACAGCAATGGGGGGTCCCTGGAACAACATATTTTGAGATGGGGGTCCACGGCCACATATATATCATTTTGGGGGTGCTTGACATGGAAAAGTTGGAGCACCACTGATATAACAACATACTGTTAGGATTTAGAAAACATTTTTAGATATGTATTTGGCCGCAGACCCCGCCCGCAGCCCCCCATCTCAAAACGTTTTGTTCCAGAGACCCCCATGAAGCAAAGATTTGAGTTAATAATTGTTCGCTTTAAAAGTAATATATATTCAAAGATTTGCAAAATTTTCTAGATTTAAAGAAAAATAGCAGATCTACAAGCTCATACCGGTGCCGCGCTATGAGCTTGTATATCTGCAATTTTTGAATAGCCAAAGAAATCTAAAAATGACACAGATGCGTTCCCGGAGTGAACAGGCTAAAAACTAAATGTACTTCGTAATTTGTACTTTTCAATCCTTTTGAGTTATTGACTTTGTACACCGCTGATTTGCGAGGTTATCCGTCTTACCTTTACACTGCATGCCCTGCCTGAAGAGGCCCTTGAGCAGACGCTTGCAGTACTGGCAGATGGTGGGCCGGGTGTAGGTGTGGATGGAGAAGGTGTGGGGGACCTTGACCCGGCCCAGCACCATCTTCTCCATCCAGATGGGCCGGCCGCTCAGCAGGGAGTTACGTTTCCCCGCCGCGCCCAGGAGAGGGCGCTGTGGGCAGGTTTGGAGAGGAGAGGAGAGGAGAGGAGAGGAGAGGAGAGGATTATTACACATGCCACTGTTTCTCAACGTAGGGTCCCCGGGTCCACCAGGGGTCCAAATGGACCCTTACAGGTCTGTGACTCTGAAAGTGTACAAATGGAACCTGTATGGGTGCATTTGACCCCATCATTTGCTATTTGGAACGCCGGGTTGTTCCTGATGTTGAAAACCAGGGACTTGGACAAATGTGTGTTTGTTTACATTTTAAAAGCACTCTAACTGCAGCCTGCATGAGTATAGAGCTGCTATTAGCCATAACCGTTATTTAATTAACCTGACTGTTAACTGGCGAACCTAACTAATGGAATATTCCATTAGAAAGCATCCAGCCAACGCTACTGAGTACACTCACTTATCGAGTGTGAGTGAATTATATGTTGTGACACCTATCTCCACAATACTTTTAATTTATAATTTTTGACTAAATTAAACTACCCGATTTAGTAATTTCCCCCTTCGGGAATGGTCGGTGTGTTTATCCAATTGGTTCTCAACATGCGGTCCAGGGGTCCTTGAAGAGGTTTTAGGAGGTCCCCCCCACGTAAATGTTAAGTTAGGAACAAATGGGACACTTACAGGTCTGTAACTCTGAGAGTGTACAAATGGAACCAAATGGACCCTTAAGGGTCCATTTGGTTCCATTTGTACACTCTCAGAGTTAAATTAACACTGAGGAGTTTACAGTGTAGATTTGGTGTCCCAGAGATAAACATTTTTTATCAAACGGGGGTCCGTGGTCTAAAACATATCAAAGTGAGGGTCCTTGAAATGAAAAAGGAATCACTGCTTTATAATCTCATGTGTGTGTGTGTCGCTCCTATACCTCGTCCTGTGGCGAAGGGAGTACATCGACGCTGGCGGTGGGACGAGGAACGGACAGGCTGGCGGCTCCCGGCAGGGACACGTTGGACAGGCGTCTCTTCCTCACGCCGCTGCAGTTGTTGGGGATCTTGAACGCACAGCGCTTGTGGTAGTTCAGACCGCAACCTGGAGAGGGAACGCATGGAGGAGAAGAAACATGAGCGTTCTCAAACCCTTTCCATCAAAAGGTGGGGTCCTCCTGAATGTGCATTAATTCACACGTTGTGATGCATTGTGAGCTTGGAGATCCATTGTTAGCTTTTGGGAATTTAGACCTACGGTATTTGAAACCTCTCCCTCAGCAGCGGAGCTATTGTCAGCTGGATTTCTGTTCGTACGAAACTCCTAACTCCACTTACGCTGGATTTGGGTAAAGTGTTGATAATATAATGACACATGCAAGTATCTGACAATATATAAAGTCACTATACCAACTTTGATGAGGCAGTATTGCTTTGTTTTAAAAATATAAGGTTTTCTTTTTTGTTTTTTCATTTCCTGAACAATGAGCGTTTTGGAGTTAGCAGGTTGCTGCTGGACAGCAGAGATATACTGTATTTTCAGACATTTAACCACTTAAACTGTCAATACTTAGTAAACTTGACCTTTGGCTCTATACTTGGTCTGCTGTTTTCGCCCCTCTACACCAGCTTGTAGATGTGTTATTTTCGGCGAATGTTCCCCTCAGAACAGGGACTCTAGGGTTCAAGTTGTTCATGTAAAAATAAGTTCCTATCACACAAATATTTGGCGGACCCCCTGTAGTAACTCTGAGGACCCCCTGTTGAAGACTCCTGCTATACAGTATATACCTGCTAAACTGGGTCGGCTGAGAGTGGCCCAGCTGGCAACAATGATGTAGCCATCAAGTAGAGCACTGTTTTTTCATGTCAAGGACCCCCAAATTGATATGTATTTCGGCCCCCCATCTGAAAATGTTTTGTCAGGGACCCCCAGAAGATGTAAAAAAATAAATAATAATAATTCAGAAATATTCCAAACATTTTTGATATGCAGGTATATACACTGTATAATGTATGTGTGTCTTACATAGCGAGAGAATAGTGGCTAATAAAATAATGGATAGTTACAGTGAGAGGTGCAGTGTGACTCACGCACACACGCACACGCACACACACACACACACACACACACACACACACACACACACACACACACACACACACACACTCTGTGATGTGGACTTGAAAGAGACCCATGGACAGGATGTCACTCAGTCACACAGTCCATCTGGACATCCTGCCTCCTGCTTTGAGTCATGACTTATAGAGAGTGTGAGTGTGAGTGTGTGTGTGTGTGTGTGTGTGTGTGTGTGTGTGTGTGTGTGTGTGTGTGTGTGTGTGTGTGTGTGTGTGTGTGTGTGTGCGCGTGCATGTGCGTGTGTGTGTGTGTGTGTGTGTGCGTGCGTGCGTGCCCACGTGCATATGTTGAGATCAACACGTGTGCGTGGTGTGCGTCTGTGAGTGAGTGATTGTGTGTGAGTGTGTGAGAGTGTGTGTGTGGGAAGTGTCTGGAAGCATAATTATTGTTCAAGCCTTTCTATAACGTCATCTCTCTACACCCCCTGAATATTTATGTGTGTGTGTGTGTGTGTGTGTGTGTGTGTGTGTGTGTGTGTGTGTGTGTGTGTGTGTGTGTGTGTGTGTGTGTGTGTGTGTGTGTGTGTGTGTGCGCACATGCTTGCTCCCCCATGCGTGTGTGTTCGGGAAGGATAGCGGAACTGGAACAGAGAGAAATATAATGGATAGGGAAGGAAAAAGAGAGAGAGAGAGGGAGGGAGAGAGAGAGAGGGAGGGAGGGAGGGAGAAGGGGGAGATGGAGAGAGAAAGAGAGACGGAGAGGGGGGGAGACAGACAGAGAGAGACAGACAAAGAGAGGAGAAGGGATGTGTGACAGACAGGAAGGTGCACATTGTGAGCAGCAGGTATACCAACCTTCACATTTCAGGCCCTGTCGGACGAGCCCCCACAGCATCTCGCCACAGTCGTCGCAGAAGGCCGGGGCTTTGTAGGAGTGAACGTAGAGCGCATGAGGACGGATCTGGAAGTCCTCCACCGTAGCCAGAGCTGAAACCCCCCCAAAAAAAACAAACAACAACAACATGAATTTATAACGTCAGCTTTCAAAGATCTGTCACTTTAGTCTATTAGCGCAGTGGTTTTCAACCCTTTTCATGTCAAGGTCCATTATTTATTCGGCATTTGAACCACGGACCACCGTTTTATGAGATTTAGACTCTCAGACCCTAAGACACAATTCCATGCTGTATTGATGTGGTACCAATAGGAGAGACAACAGGCAAACGTTGAAATTACAATTATTTAAATAATGCAGACGTTTAACAATAATTTTACCCTTACGGGTCCATTTATTTTCATTTTTAAGAGTTAAAGATCTATAAGATCTATATAACTCTCCATCATTTAGCTGGGGACCACCTGGAACCCCCCCAAGGACCACTGGTGGTCCCCGGACCACTGGTTGAGAACCACTGGTCTAGCGTATAGCCAGATGATCGGAGACCTCCGCCTGCCAATGTCTGGTGACATCTAAACTCAATGTAGTTAGCTAGAACAGCGGCAGGAACATACCTACTGCTTTTTATGCTGTGTACAGTATGTAGATATCTTAGATCAGGGGTCTTCAACAGGGGGTCCGGGACCCCTAGGGGGTCCTCAGAGTTACTACAGGGGGTCCCCCAAATCTTTGTGTGATAGGATAATGTTTTTTACATTAACCACTTGAACCCTATCATCCCTATTCTGAGTGGAATATTTGCCAAAAATAGCCGATCTACAAGCTAACAGTGCCTCGCGCTGCGAGGCGTTGTTAGCTTGTAGATCGGCAATGAGGTTTGGTGTAGAGGGAAAAAAAGAGCAGACTAAGTAGTGACAGTTCAAGTGGTTAAATGTCTGAAAATGTACATTAATCCAACATACGCTGATGATAGTGCTGTCAAAGTCTATGACACTGTCTAAGAAATCTATGAATATGTTTAATCTGCAACACAATTTTATACAATATGTAGTGGGGGGTCCCTGCTTCATCTCTCTCTCAGCTAAGGGGTCCTTGGCCTGAAAAAGTGTTTTAGTATTTACGGGAAAAAAATGTACACCTTTTTTCTCCCCAATTTATTTGCCAATTGATTCCTCTCCACACACATGTCTGTGTTGTCACTGCTGTCGTATCCTACTGACTCACCTGCCAGTGAGGAGCCCCAACCGGGAGGACGTAGTAGGGCCTTCGCCCTATTCCTCCCGCCCAACACTCCCCGCTGACAGGTGCCGCCCCCAGCCCAGCCCGTAGGATAACATGCAGTGACAATGGTCACCCTACCCGCCTGGCTTCATTCCCCTGAACACGCAAAAGAACAACCAAATTGTGTTCGTGCAGACGCTCGACAAAAACGGATGCACGAGGTGGTGGGCAGACACATTACCAGTGCACCACCCGAGCGACCACTTTTCTTTATTTCCTGAAAACCTGCATCATACCCGACTTGCATGGTTCCTGAGTACTAGTAGTAGTAGTAGTGTTTTAGCCCTTACATTGAATTCAGATGTCACCAGACTCATTGTCTGCCTACGTGAGACTGGTATGCACTTGTGTGGAATGATTTAAATGACGTTAATCTTCTCTTATGGGGTCCCTGGCACTAAACTGTTTCAGATGGGGGGGTCCGTGGTCAAATACATATCGTTGCTGTCAGGCAGAAACCTTGTATCTCCATATTTCAACTTTTTATGTTTTTTTGTGACGCGATTACAAGTAATGGTTTTGGACATAGAAGGTTTCCACCCGACAGCCACGATATTAAATTGGGGATTCTTGACATGTAACATTTTGAGAAGCATTGTGCAACAGAGATAAAGTAAATCATCTCTGTCGGGGTGGAAACCTCATATGTCCAAAACTGTAACTTCCCAGGATTCAAATTCAAAAGTAGCAAAAGCAGCAGATCTACAAGCTCCAAACGTTTCCAAGTTGTTGATCTGCTACTTTATGCTTGATGTGTGATGCCCTAGTATGATCAAGTAGGGCGTTAACTTACGAAAAAAAAGTAAAAATATGGAGATAAGAGGTTTCTGCCCCGACAGCGACAACGTTAATAATAGCAGTGTGGTGTGTGAGTACTGTGTGCAGGGCTCTGCAGTAGCTCTCTGCAGCAGGAGGAAGTGGTTAGTCTGGAGGTTTGACTTCTGCTGTGTGTGGTTTTGTGTGTGTGTCTCTCTCTCTCTCTCTCTCTCTCTCTCTCTCTCTCTCTCTCTCTCTCTCTCTCTCTCTCTCTCTCTCTTCTACAATTTACAATTTAGGCATTTAGCAGACGCTAAATAACCACTTAAACCCCATATGGGTAACCTGGAGTTCCTCAGGGCTCAATACTAGTCTTTTCTGTTTTCTGTTATTGTGGGGAAAGCTTTCGCTGAAAATAGCTTGTCGATCTGCTATGTCGATCTGCTATTTTCAGCGTATAGGATGCCAGGTCAACAAATGAACCGGGCATCTGTCCAAATAACATGCTAGTGTATCAAAATTCAATTTTAACCTTTGCATAAGACCGCATGGTCGTCAAGGCAAGTGCTACGGGCTAAGGTGGAAGATTGGGAGTGAATCTGCAGTTCTGACTGCAATGGGGGTGTTTGTTCCACAGTTTGGGAGCCAGAAGGGTATAGGGGGTGCCATGCCTTTGGTTGCTTTGTAGGCAGTGTTTTGCAGTGGTGTAAAATAACTAAGTACATTTACTCAAGTACTGTACCAAAGTACAATGTTGAGGTATTTTTTACTTTACTGGAGTATTTTTTCAGTACTTTTACTTCACTACAATTATTTGAAAACTTTAGTAACTTTAGTAAAGTTACTTTGTAGATTTTGATTATCATTACAAAACATACATAATTCAGCCCTATATATACTTTGGCCATTTGAAAATAGCCGATCTACAAGCTCACAACGTTTTGGCATGAGAAAACATGTGTTTACATTGCCATGGGCGGTGTGTAAACATTAAACCAATTTAAAACTAAGATAATGTCTGCAATTAAAGGGAATACAGTAAAGTGTAAACAGGGCTATGTGTCACATTGCAACTTGGAACAAAACTAGCTTACAAAACCACAAAACTGTCCATTTGCTGTTAGAATTAGTCATACTGTATCACTGTCACTGTCGAGTGGAAACCTTGTATGTCCAAAACCATAAATAAAAAAAATAGCCGATCTACAAACTTGTAGATCGGCTATTTTCACTACTTTTGTGTGACACGATTGTATGATGAAGGAGAGATTTAATTTATGAAAAAACACAAAAATGTGGAACCTGGAGATACAAGGTTTCCGCCCGACATCGACGATATACATAGGCAAGGGTAGCTTGGTGCGGTGTTCATTTAAACTGTTCATTTTAACACTGGCGTGGAGTAAAGCTTTTTGAATCAAATAGCGAGATTTTGCAGTCACTTGGTATGACACTTTTTGGGACAAATAGCAGCATTTTTTTTCAAAAGTATTTAAAATACCGTGGTATACAAAAAGGAGCAGTTTCACAAATGCGTTTAAGCGTAGTTGCTCTGTGTATATCGTTGCTGTCTCCATATTCATAACTTTATGGTGTGTACAGAGACGATATGTAAAGTAGTTCTCTGTCTGAGGTCAACTCGGTACAGATAGTGCAGGAATACACATGATCTGTCTCTCTCTACTCTCTCTCTCTCCTTTCTCTCGCCTCTGTCTCTGTATGCGTGTGCGTGTGCGTGTGCGTGTGTGTGTGTGTGTGTGCGTGCGTGCGTGCGTGCGTGCGTGCGTGCGTGCGTGCGTGCGTGCGTGCGTGCGTGCGTGCGTGCGTGCGTGCGTGCGTGCGTGCGTGCGTGCGTGTGTGTGTGTGTGTATGCGTGTGCATGTGCAGCTGTTGAAGGTGTTTGGTTTAGTGTGAGGGCCCAGTCCGTCGACCACAGGAGCACAACAAGTCAACGATAAGAGGAAATGAGAGACCTACACACACACGCACACACACACACACACACACACACACACTAACTCGCTGAAGGCAGCGAACCGCAAGGCGCCAACCTCACCATTCTCTAATGCTGCATTCATTCTGGCAGCTACAAAGATACAGGCTAACATTCTTTTTCTTCTTTTTTTTTAAGATTTATGTTTGGTCTTGTATTGACAGGACAGTAGACTGAAAGGAACTGGGGAGAGAGTGACATGCAGCAAAGGCCGTCAGGATCGGGACTCGAACTCGTGACACGCTGTCAGGCTACACTGAGCCTATGGGTGCCTGGACCGCTAGACCAGCGGTCCAGTACCATTCTTTTTCAATGGACGCCAGCGACATGAGGATACAAAGATACACCGACATGTGTAGCTGCTACAAAAGCTACAGCAGATACAAAGATACAAAAAAGTTGAGCTGGTTCGGATACAAAGCTACAAATATGCTGTGTGTAGCTTTGTATCTTTTGTATCGGCCAGTGTGAACGACGCAGCATAGGGATTCACGTGCTAATTATACGACCATTTCACCCACAATGCATCAGAGCTGTTTTTGGCCAGTGGTGGAAGAAGTACTCCAATGTATTTTTTTTACATAAAGCTGCACTATGTAAATTTCCTCTTCTTCCCCCGGATTTGAACCCGGGTTTCCTGCGCAAGTGCTGACATGTTTTACCAGCATGAGCTAATAGAGCCTGCCTGCTTGCTCAGGGGACAAATTGAATGTTGACCTTCAGGTCAAAATTTGTGTCAGATCCTGTGTCTAGGTGAGACATGACCTTTGACACGATCTAAATGTCGCCATAGAAGAGCAGGGAGACACAATACAACCACCCCAATTGTATAAGTTATATTGTATTAACATACTCTACCATACAGATTGGACAAAATCACATTTTATTCATTAACAATGAAGTAAAAGTGGCAATACCACAATGTAGAAATACTCTTTTAGAAACATGCATTCCCAACTTGTATGACTATGACATAGTTCCACAATAACAAGACAAGATGATATAACTGTTGCACCCATAAGTGTAAAATATTATATGTTTCAAAGTCATGGTTCAAATGCAATGTAACAAGTAAGTAAAGACACACGGCACTAGTGTGCGTGCGTGCGTGCGTGCGTGCGTGCGTGCGTGCGTGCGTGCGTGTGTGCGTGTGTGTCTGTGACGGGTGTTTATCAGGGGAAACGTGTAAACAAAGGAGCTATTGTGTGATGGGGGGGGGGGGGCAGCGTGGCTGTTAGGATGACCTGCCCTCAACACACTGGTGTTTTATGACATGTACTCTCTGACCTCTCTGACCCTTCCTCACACCGGTGTTTCATACTCTATGACCCTTCTCCTCACACTGGCTATACTGCAGCGCTGGACAATAAAGCACTCGACCTCCAGGACTGGAGTCATACTTGAGACTTGCCCTATGGGCTCTATGCACATGCAGCAGCCATAATTGGAAGGAAATTGGACCTCTTCCTTTACTTCCTTCACAGGTGTTACCAATACTAATGAGCTAGGCTCTGTTTCATTTAGTCAAAGATGGTTAATTTATGAAGATAGACCATCCCAATTGGAGCCACTATTTGGTACACAAATCCTACAAATGGTCTCCTAAGTGGGCGCCGGCGTCCTACGGCAAATGTCGCGAACGTCCAATGTTTACTGGTCCTAGATCCCGCGAGAGTGTTGCTGGGAAAGAGAAAGGTTGATAAAAAAGTTAATTTTTTCCTGATTGGTCTCTCTAAAAAAAAGCAATTTTAGTATGAAAATCTTGTAAATATTGTGTGGCTTGTGACGATCGGGTCCAATATTTAGTTCAGTGACCATAAGGCTAAAGAATGGTTCAGAAGCTGTGTTCACGTTCAGTCTTCCATTGGAAATAATAACTGGATTCCAACCTATACTCCAACCTACGTTTCCTAAAAAGGCGTCCACCTACGTCACGCAGATACGGGAAGTAAACCGGAGATGGTATGTCTTGTTATTGGGTCGTTCTCAAACTTTTTTATTTATTTCAAGGACCCCCATTACTCTGAAAGTGTACAAATGGAACCAAATGGACCCGTCAGAGTTACACACCCATAAGGGGCCATTTGGAACCCCCTCAAGGAACCATGAGGGTCCCGGGACCCCAATTTCAGACCCACTGGTGGTGTAGCACAGTGTTTCCGGTGAGCCGATATGCACAACATCAGCACCCTGACTCTGTTCGACCAGAATGGAACAGAGCCTTCATTAGTATCATTGGTAACACCCTGAAGGAAGGACTGACTCGACGCCGTGTACTGAAGTCCCTCCGGTCGTCTGCTCAAATTTGAAGTCTGTCGGTCGAACGGTTCTCGAGGTACGTGAACCAGCTAGAGCTCTTCACGGGTCCGGATTCCGTGTTTTACCGTAATCACTCGGTCGGTTCGGGTTCTATCGTGTTTATCATTATGTATAATACCCGAGTGGATCCGAGAACACTCTGTGCTCAGCGCTGCTACTTTTGATGCTTTTGTGTGACCCTGTAGTATGATCAAGTAGGGCATTAATTTACGAAAAAACACAAAAAGTTACAATATGGAGGTTTCTGCCCGACAGTGACGATACATGGCTCCGTCAAAAATTCCCCACAGCGATATCCAGGTATTAATTTAACCATCTGTTCCACTTCCAGCAGTGATCTCCGCGATACGA
The DNA here is from genome assembly GCF_963280865.1 of Gymnoscopelus braueri. Taxonomy (NCBI): domain Eukaryota; kingdom Metazoa; phylum Chordata; class Actinopteri; order Myctophiformes; family Myctophidae; genus Gymnoscopelus; species Gymnoscopelus braueri. The sequence continues at coordinate 8,225,335 of NC_137616.1, read as the reverse complement.
TTATTGTGAGCGTTTTTTTATCACGATAAAGCCACACACACACACACACACACACACACACACTCACACACACACACACACACAACGTACCGGACAGTACGACCTCCACCAGGTCTCCCTCATGGATGTCGTCGGCGGTGGTGAGCCTCAGCAGGATGTTGTCAGAGCTCAGGTCGTGGCGGAACAGCAGGATCTTGTCGTACATGCCGAAGAAGCCGCACTCCGGGAACTGGAAGACCAAAAGAGGAACAAGAGGTTTGATGCTTATCCCCTTAAAACCTGAGGCCGATTCTAAAAAATGTCTTCTAAATCCTTAACAGTTTTCTGAAAAACTTGATAATATCAGTGGTTCTCAAACCTTTTCACGTCAAAGACCCCAAAATCATTTGTATTTGGCCGCTGACCCCCATCTGAAAATATTACAAGAGGCACGAAGTGACGCACTGCAAGCTTGCTATTTTTAAAATGTTTTGATGATTTTGATTAAAACAAAAGATGTTATCTTCTCTTCTGAGGGTCCTTGCCACAAAACCATTTCAAATGGGGGTCCGTGGCCAAATACATATCATTTTGGGGGTCCTTGACATTCAAAAGTTTCAGAACCACTGCTATAGAGCAGTGGTTTTCGGCCGTAACCCCCCAAAATAATCATATTTGAACCGGGGAGCCTCCACCCTGACAAGGGTATTGTAGATCTGCTATTTTCACAATTTTCTTATATTATTTGACAATTTGGCCAATGTTTGACCAGTTTTTATAGTTTGTTGATGACATTTGATGCAGTAATGGTCTTTTTCTTTTTAAGGTATTAAAAAGGGGGTTCCGACCCAGGCTGAGAACCACTGCTATAGAGGAAGCCAAGGGTTGCTGTGCAGGTTGAGAGGTCTGCATGACGGGCTCATCGGGGGCACAGTGACACGAGGAGGAAATCACACCATTCAGGCCCACAGCGGAAGGCACACAATTAGCTCATTAGGAGACCGGCAGTAAATCTGTCTTTCTCACACACACACACACACACACAGACACACACAGACAGACACACACACACACACACACACACACACACACACACACACACACACACGTACGTACACACACACACACACACACACACACACACACACACACACACACAGACACAGACACAGACACAGACACAGACACAGACACAGACACACACACACACACACACACACACACACACACACACACACACACACACACACACACACACACACACACACACACACGCCCTCCTACAGTACACCTGAACACACAAAGAGACACATGCACGCATTCATTCATACAATCAGACACATCCGGAAGGGTTTCCGCTAGGCATTGTTTTAGGGCCGGCCAACGTTATCCAATAACATTCTAATTTACCGGCTAAAGGTAACATTTTTCAGGGCCATATGTAATACAGGTGTGTCTCTCCCTCTCTCCAGGCCGTGGTCCCTCCTGGCAGGCTTCAAAATATGTCCACTATTGTGCCCAAAACATCCCCAAGACATCCAAGGTGACATGTCTGTCTGACTGACTGGAGACCTGTCGCTGTCTCACCCTAATAGTCAGCAAATGCTTCGAGAAGCTGGTGAGAGAATACATCTGTGTTCATTTCGTTGACTAAAACTATGACAAAAACTAAATAAAAACTATGATGGCTAAGACTAAGACTAAATATATTGCCAATTTTGTCAACAAATAAAAACTACACAAAAATGTTAGTGAGGGAGAAGAGATCCAGTAGAACTAACGGACAAGTCATTTTATGTTTGGTTGCACTCAGGTGTTGCGGTCTGAAAATAGCAGATTTACAAACTCTCAACGCGTCGCGCTGCGACGCGTTGAGAGCTTGTAGATCGGCTATTTTCAGCACGCAACCAAGTGTAAAATCAGCCAGTACGACGCCATCAAGGCACCGCCAAAATAATATTTTTACGACAAAATCAACAGTACATTTAGTTGACTAAAATCTTCAGGAGGGGCGAAATCCCAAAACGGCGTTGGCGGCCGCCACGCCTCCGCCGCGCATCTGGCACGACCGCCGCGCGTCTGGCACGAGTGCCGAGCCTCAGCCACAAGCGCCGAGTCTCTGCCTCTCCGCCACAGACCGTCAGTTCTCCGCCGCACCCGCCGCGGCGGAGACGCCACCGTCACGGCGGAACCTGCCACTGACAGCCACTGACCGCCACGGACCCGCCACAACCCGTCACTGAGCGCCACTGACAGCCACAACCGCCACTGACCGCCGCCCGCCACAAGCGCCGCCTCCCGCCACGAGTGCCGCCTCCCGCCACGAGCGCCGCCTCCCGCCACGAACGCCAAGCCTGCCGCCACGAACCGTCACTGACAGCCACTTTCCGCCACTGACCGCCACTTTCCGCCCCGACCCGCCACTCTCAGTGGCGGTCCGCCACTCTCAGTGGCGGTCCGCCACTGACAGCCACTCCTCCGCCATGACCGTGGCATATTTTGCGCATTGAGACAGAGGAGCAGTTGAGATTTCATTCGGCCAGATCTTTCTCAATTTTACTTGAATTCTTATAATTTTTATGTTTATATGATCTGTCAAGTTTATATTTTCCGGTCTATTAGTCATGAAATGATTATATATTTTTTTATAATTTATTATAATGTAAAACGATATCAAGCCGGAGTTTTCCGTGCGTAATTACGCACGTGGTCTGCTCTCCCCCCCCCCTCTACACCGATAACTCTTTGCCAAAAATAGCCGATCTCCAAGCTCACACTCCGCGCATATAGTAAATAAGATGGTTATTATTATTCATATTATTATTATAATGACAAACAGTGAATGTCTGACGGACAGAAAGCCTTCTCGAATGATGCCCCGTTGAAATTATATCAAAACGAAATCAAAGTGAGTGTGCTCCAACGGCCTGGGTCTGTCTGTCTGTCTGTCTGTCTGTCTGTCTGTCTGTCTGTCTGTCTGTCTGTCTGTCTGTCTATATCTGTCAAGCTCCTTGCCAAAAATAGCCTATCTACAAGCTCACAACGCCTCGCTGCGAGTGACCTTGTAGATCGGCTATTTTTGGTGTGAGTGAGTGTGCTCTAACGGGGGAACACCCTTCCACTTCGAAACACCTCCACATCGACGCACCCCCACTTCGACGCACCTGGGGTCCGACCCACCGGGGGTCCGACACATCGCTAGTCCGACCCGAAATGGATATTTCACCCCCCCACTCCGAAAGTGATTTTTCAAGTCTCTGCATATAAACTCATGCGTAAAATCGTGCGTAATATGCAGCTGTGATGCTCAGATTGACAAGCTCTACAGCTGCTCTACAGCAGATCTACAAGCTCATCGAATATTAATATTTTATTATTATTATTATTATTATTATTACAGCAGATCTACAACCTCATCAAATATTAATATTTTATTATTATTATTATTATTATTATTATTATTATTATTATTATTATTATTATTATTATTATTATTCAATATGTAATATTTATTATGTATTATGTATTATGTATTATGTATGTATTATTTATTATTATTTGGTCCCTGAGTCCTGATGAGAATATAGACGAATCCACACGCCTATATTTATTTTATTATAATGTCAATACAAATATGTATTCTATAAATATTAATATACTAACATTTCCTGAATGAATGAACTTGGTGAAGTGTCTTGTATAGGGTCGGGGTGACATGTTGCTATAGTTGCTATTAATTACCCCAACCAACATCGAAGCACCTGCGTGCATTAATCCTTCATTAATGTCTGTCTGTCTGTCAAAAGTCCGCGCAGCGGCCGTAACACACACACACACACACACACACACACACACACACACACACACACACACACACACACACACACACACACACACACACACACACACACACACACACACACACACACACACACACACAATAATAATTAAATGAATAATACATTGTATTAAAACCCCCGAATCTATCTATCTATCTATCTATCTATCTATCTATCTATCTATCTATCTATCTATCTATCTATCTATCTATCTATCTATGTAAAATAGCCGATCTAAGTTGTGAGCTTTTAGATCGCTACTTTTGGCTAAACTTCTCCTCACAAAAGGGATGCTAATGTTCAAGTGGTTATAAAGTAAAAAACAATCATATCACACAAAGATTTGGCAGACCGCTGTAGTAACTCTGAGGACCCCCCTGTGTGTGTGTGTGTGTGTGTGTGTGTGTGTGTGTGTGTGTGTGTGTGTGTGTGTGTGTGTGTGTGTGTGTGTGTGTGTGTGTGTGTGTGTGTGTGTGTGTGTGTACGCACGGACCGCGTCGGCCGTGTGTCCATCCAACCACCACCCCCCCAGCTCCCGAGGCTATCCGCGAGCCCCCCTCCCCCCTTCCCCGCTCCTCCGGGTGTCACTCATTGTAAAATATAGGCCTACTTAAAGTTTCAAACATAAAAGTAATATAATATTTGAAAATAGCACATCTAAGCTCCTATTGTAAGCTTGTACATCGGCTACTTTTTTTTATAGCCTATAAAATATGTCTCAAGGTTCATGTAATAATTTATATCTGCAAAGTGTAGGATTATTATTATTAATATTCTTTGCATATTCCAATACAAACCAATGCTTCAGTGCATGCGCTCCAGCGGTACGCCCACAGCCTGGGTGTCTGTCTGTCTGTCTGTCTGTCTGTCTGTCTGTCTGTCTGTTCACGCCGCGACCGTAACACACACACACACCACACACACACACACACACACACACACACACACACACACACACACACACACACACACACACACACACACACACACACACACACACACACACACACACACACACACACACACACACACACACACACACTTACACGCACGCACGCAAGCACAGTTAACCCCGAGACTATGTTCCCCCCAAGGTGAATAAATAATAATTTAAGAAATAAAAAATGATATTAAAACCCCTAAATCTATCTATATATCTATCTATCTACCTAAAATATGTAATATAAGCTCACAACGTAAATCGGCTATTTTTGGCTAAACTTCTCCTCAGAAAAGGGATGCTAGTGTTCAAGTGGTTAAGGTAAAAAAAAAAAAAAATCACACAAAGATTGGGCGGACCCCTTTAGTAACTCTGAGGACCCCCTAGGGGTCCTACACCCCCTGTTGAAGACCCCTGAATGATCTACCTACCACCTCTGTCTGTAGCCAGACAGCTACAGGAGTGTGTGTGTGTGTGTGTGTGTGTGTGTGTGTGTGTGTGTGTGTGTGTGTGTGTGTGTGTGTGTGTGTGTGTGTGTGTGTGTGTGTGTGTGTGTGTGTGTGTGTGTGTGTGTGTGTGTGTGTGTGTGTGGGTGGAGCAGACGAGCGTCTCTGAGTCTGTGATGAGTCTGTCTGTTGGAATGCACTCCCCAAAACTTTCAGAGATGCGCCCACCTTCCAATCCTTCAAAACCCAGTGGTAAATTGGACACTAACGCAACAGGTTTTTGCAAACTCTCACTGGCCCATGCAGTCCTAACCGGACTGATGTTTCTCTGGAGTGGAAAGGAGCAGACGAGCATATCTGAGTCTGTCATTCAACACGCACGCAACAGGTGGTCCCTCATTTTCCTTTGGAATGCACTCCCCAAAACTTTCAGAGATGCGCCCACCTTCCAATCCTTCAAAACCACCATCAAAACCCACCTCTTCAATATCACTAAGCTAAAAGGTGTAAAACATGAATAAATAGACCGCCTATTATTATTTCTTAATATTTCAAGAGGTTATTCAACTCTCTCCAACTATCTTTTAACTGCTCCCCATTTGCGTCATGCATGACTGACAGCAAGGCTTTAATTTGGTTCATTTAATTAGTAAAGACAGACAGGTCAGTACCATAGACAGCTCCTCGTCATCACTACCGACACACAGGCAGTTCAGCACCACAGGCAGCTACTCATCAGTGTATTAATCATACAGAGATATTCACTTTTAAGTCATGAAGTGAGGCCACAGTTCATTGACTATCAAATGATGGTAACATTGTACCTCTAAGAGAAACTGTAGGGTGTTTGAACTACAGTGATTTTTAATATTATCTTCATCTGGCATCTATCATCTAAAGACCGCTGACTGCTCTGTCTGTATAGCCATGATGCTTCGGAGCTATGATGTCAGCTATATAGCTGACAGTAGCCATATATAGTATCTGATTATTAGGCAGTGCATTTGGCATGTGCGTAAATATGAATCTGGCAGCTAGGGGATAGGGATACATTAATTGACGTTCATTATATACCATATAGATATAGGTGTTTTAAGAAAATGTATTATTTCTTGAATTATTATTTATTCACCTGGGGGGGTGGGGGCCTGTGGCAATAAAGCCTGGGTTAACTGCGTGCGTGCGTGCGTGCGTGTGTGTTACAGCCGCAGACTTTTGATAGGCAGACAGACAGACAGGCAGACAGACAGACAGACAGACAGACAGACAGGCAGGCAGACAGACAGACAGACAGACAGACAGACAGACAGACAGACAGACAGACAGACAGACAGACAGGCAGGCAGGCAGGCAGGCAGGCAGGCAGGCTGTGCGCACTGCTGGAGCGCACTCAAGCATTAGTTGGAATTGGACTATGCAACGAATAATAATATAATAATAATCCTACACTTTGCAGATTATTATATTATAACCACTTCAGCCATATTTTATACATAGGATATAAGAAAAATAGCAGATCTACAAGCTCACAATGGGAGCTTAGATGCGCTATTTTCAAACATTGTATTACTTTCATGGGGCGGGGTGGAGGGGGGAAGGGGGGGGGGGTCGCGGATTGCTTCGGGACCAGTGGCGTTCCCAGGAATTACATTTAAGGCAGGCGAGATCCCCCCCCCCCCCCCCGGGGGAAAACGGAAAAACGTTAATAAAAACAATATGCAAGTATATTCAATGTATGTATTTTTATTCTAAAAAAAGGGCAGCATAACAGAAAAGGCGAACATGATGACCTGCACAAATTATTATATTTGGTAATGAATGGCTAAAGCTGCTCTCAGAGCCCCTTTTATGCCAGGTGAGTACAGGTGATGGCCCAGACCCCCCACACATGGCATTCCTGGCACCCCATGAAAACAAAGGCATACATTTGCATCATAGACGAGGGTCGCTCTACTGACTACGGTAATGATTGGCTGCCTGCCCGCGTGAATGGACGAGGAGGCGGGGGGCTAATGGCTTGACGGCCACTATTTTAATAAAAGGAGGATTAATGAAGGATTAATGCACACAGGTGCTTCGATGTTGGTTGGGGTAATTAATGACTATAGCAACATGTCATCCCGACCCTACGAGACACTTTACCAAGTTCATTCATTCATGAAATATTAGTATATTAATATTTAGAGAATACATATTTGTATTGACATTATAATAAAATAAATATAGGCGTGTGGATTCGTCTATATTCTCATCAGGACTCAGGGACCAAATAATAATAAATAATACATACATAATACATAATACATAATAAATATTACATATTGAATAATAATAATAATAATAATAATAATATATTAATATTCGATGAGCTTGTAGATCTGCTGTAATAATAATAATAATAATAATAATAATAATAATAATAATAATAATAATAATAATAATAATAATAATAAAATATTAATATTTGATGAGGTTGTAGATCTGCTGTAATAATAATAATAATAATAATAATAAAATATTAATATTCGATGAGCTTGTAGATCTGCTGTAGAGCAGCTGTAGAGCTTGTCAATCTGAGCATCACAGCTGCATATTACGCACGATTTTACGCATGAGTTTATATGCAGAGACTTGAAAAATCACTTTCGGAGTGGGGGGGTGAAATATCCATTTCGGGTCGGACTAGCGATGTGTCGGACCCCCGGTGGGTCGGACCCCAGGTGCGTCGAAGTGGGGGTGCGTCGATGTGGAGGTGTTTCGAAGTGGAAGGGTGTTCCCCCGTTAGAGCACACTCACTCACACCAAAAATAGCCGATCTACAAGGTCACTCGCAGCGAGGCGTTGTGAGCTTGTAGATAGGCTATTTTTGGCAAGGAGCTTGACAGATATAGACAGACAGACAGACAGACAGACAGACAGACAGACAGACCCAGGCCGTTGGAGCACACTCACTTTGATTTCGTTTTGATATAATTTCAACGGGGCATCATTCGAGAAGGCTTTCTGTCCGTCAGACATTCACTGTTTGTCATTATAATAATAATATGAATAATAATAACCATCTTATTTACTATATGCGCGGAGTGTGAGCTTGGAGATCGGCTATTTTTGGCAAAGAGTTATCGGTGTAGAGGGGGGGGGGGGAGAGCAGACCACGTGCGTAATTACGCACGGAAAACTCCGGCTTGATATCGTTTTACATTATAATAAATTATAAAAAAATATATAATCATTTCATGACTGATAGACCGGAAAATATAAACTTGACAGATCATATAAACATAAAAATTATAAGAATTCAAGTAAAATTGAGAAAGATCTGGCCGAATGAAATCTCAACTGCTCCTCTGTCTCAATGCGCAAAATATGCCACGGTCATGGCGGAGGAGTGGCTGTCAGTGGCGGACCGCCACTGAGAGTGGCGGACCGCCACTGAGAGTGGCGGGTCGGGGCGGAAAGTGGCGGTCAGTGGCGGAAAGTGGCTGTCAGTGACGGTTCGTGGCGGCAGGCTTGGCGTTCGTGGCGGGAGGCGGCGCTCGTGGCGGGAGGCGGCACTCGTGGCGGGAGGCGGCGCTTGTGGCGGGCGGCGGTCAGTGGCGGTTGTGGCTGTCAGTGGCGCTCAGTGACGGGTTGTGGCGGGTCCGTGGCGGTCAGTGGCTGTCAGTGGCAGGTTCCGCCGTGACGGTGGCGTCTCCGCCGCGGCGGGTGCGGCGGAGAACTGACGGTCTGTGGCGGAGAGGCAGAGGCTCGGCGCTCGTGCCAGACGCGCGGCGGTCGTGCCAGATGCGCGGCGGAGGCGTGGCGGCCGCCAACGCCGTTTTGGGATCTCGCTGTCTCTCAAAATCTTGTGATATTTAGTTGACTAAAAGTAGACTCAAACTAAAACCTTTCAGATGACTAAAATATGACTAAAACCAAATGAGATTTTATTCAAAAGACTATGACTAAAACGAAATCAAAATCTGCTGTCAAAATCAACACTGCTGCATCGCTGGACCCGTGGCAGTTTGGCATAACCGTCAAAACAGATCCGACAACGACGCGATTTCCACGGCTCTTCACACCGTCTTCTCGCACGCGGATGACAAGGATCTGAAGGGCAAGTTCGTACCTATAGCTGTTGGACTACAGCTCGGATTTCAACACCATTGGGTTAAGCGAGACTTTGACACAACGCTGAGAGACCTATAGAGCTACACCCAAGCATGTGCGACTTGGGATACTAGACTTCCTGTCAAAACCGACGCCAGGTTTGCGAGAGAATGAGCAGCATCACATCGGACCCCCTGACCCTCAGCAGCAGCACTGGAGCGCCCCAGGGATGTGTGACGAGCCCTCTCCTACTCCCTGACTGTACACTAGGCGTGTAATGATTCACTCAACTCACGATACGATTCAAATCACTATACTAGGTTCACGATATAATTTTCCAAGAATTTTTTTTAACACAATTTTTTTTTCCAGACAAATGACTGAAAAATATATATTCATTTTTTCTCTCTCTTACACAAATCCAGTATTTTCTTCTATTTTTTTAATACAATACTGTGTTTTCTCTTATCCTCTTTTCAATACAGTAGCAAGTGACTGAAAACTTTTTTTTAATCTGTATTTTCTTTTCTTTTTTTTACGCGCCCTCAGCTTTTTGCATCAGCTTTTATTAAATCGATTTAAATTGTCACCAGTTTGTATCGATTTTAATCGATGTGCGATAAATCATACACATGCCTACTGTACACGCGTGACTGCCCAGACACACGGCTCAAACATCATCCTCAAGTACGCTGATGACACACACGACAGTGATAGGTCGGAATTGCCAACGACGATGAGTGTCTGCCTACAGAGATGAGATCAGTTCTCCTGGCACTCTCTGGTGCCAGGAGAACAGCCTCACCCTCCTCAACGTTGACAAGACCATAAGGCAGTAGTTCTCAAACTTTTTCATGTCAAGGACCCCCCAAATTGACACTTATTACCCCGCGGACCCCCATTTGAAAAGATATGCCAGGGACCCCCATAAGAGAAGATTTTTTTTACGGCTCTAGCAGTGATTCTCAACCATTTTAATTTCAAGGACCCCATTTAATGGCATTTCTCTCTCTTGGACCCCAATTTCTATTGTAAAATCTATGTTAATTTAACTCTGAGAGTGTGCAAATGGAACCAAATGGACCCGTTAAGGATAAGGATAATTCCTTTTAACAGGTCGTTCATGAAAGTCCTTGCGGTCTTGTTTCCAATGAGAACCTGTGAGCAATTGGGGTTAAGAGTCTTGCTCAGGGACAAATTTCATATCATCGGCACATATGCTGGGATAGCCTGGAATCGAACCTGGGGCAACCAGGGCCAGCTGGTTCCCTAGGCGGGCTCACTAACCACTCAGCTATGGCCGGACCCGTTAGGGTCCATTTGGTTCCATTTGTACACTCTCAGAGTTACAGACCCATAAGGGTCCATTTGGTTCCGAATGGGGACCCCCTGGAACTCCCTCAAGGACCCCTGGGGGTCCCTGGACCCCACTTTGAGAACCAATGCCATAAGGAGCTGATCGTGGACTTCAGGAGGCCGAGGAGAGAAAGAGCATGCGCCCGTCTTCATATCGATGGAGCTGCAGTGGAAAGGGTTAGCGAGTTCATGTTCCTCGGAGTACCCTTCTTTCTTTTTTTTCCAACAACAAACAATGGAGCGGCCCTGGACTGCTGACCTAGAGGTCCGGGCACCTATAGGCTCCAATGTAGCCTGACAGCACGTCGCGGGGTTCGAGTCCCGATCCCAACGGCCTTTGCTGCGTGTCACTCCCCCATCTCTCTCTCCCCGTTTCCTGTCTAACTTACTTCACTATCAATAAAGGCATAAAAAGCCACCAAAAACATCTATAAACAAGACATGACTCAGTCATGTATACCAGCTTGCTTTCTGTTTTCTCTGATTTGTCTCGCAGAATCTGGCAACTCTGCTAGTGGCTCCCCATTGGCTTAGACCTGTTGCTTATTTCTCTCACAGAATCCGGCAACACTGCCATAGTGGCGAGAGGCGTGTCTAGTACCATAGCTTGGAAGGACGACCACCCGTTCAGAGTATGGGAAAGTATCCCCATTGGCTTAAAGGACAGCCAATGATGAAAAAGTGTAGAGAAAGTGTTGAGAAAGTGTTGACTAGACTCAGTCTCTTCTTAGACCAGCGTGCTTTGCAAGCTGGTAAAAAAACAAAAAAAAACATGGGGCTTGCACAGAAACAAATGACCCACTGTTTTACATGTGACAATAAAGAATAAGATGATTCTGATTCTAACAACATAAAGCTAAGAAACCCGTTTCAGGCTTTCCATCTGTTTCACCTTCAGTTATTTTCTTGCTTGTTATGTTACTGTTTCATCAATGATGATGATGCCAAGGAAGGTTCAGGTGACCGTGACATGGCGTCCACATTGAGCTGGAGTGGCGCTTTGGACATGGATATCATGCCGTTCTGACATTTTGCATATCGCTGTTGTCGGGGCAGAAACCTCTTATCTCCATTCTTTCTTTTCATCCCTTTCTTTTTTTCGCATGGAAATAACGATACGATGGGAACTACGAATTTCACCCACTTTTTCACTTCTGTAAACCTGTGATGTGACAATAAAGTTGATTCTGATTCTGATTCTGATTCATATTCTAACTTTTTGTGTTTTTTCGTAAAGTAACGTTCCCACTTGATCATACTACAGCATCACACAAAAGCATGAAAAGTAGCTGATCTGCAAGCTCGAAACGACGCGCTTTGAGCTTGTAGATCTGTTTCGGATATATGAGGTTTCCACCCGACAGAGATGATAATATTATAAGGGTCAAGATGCCATGACACACAGGCCTAGCTGGTATCTATTGTTTTGGGTACAGCTTGTTCCTATAATGACACAAAACAGTTTAATCTCTTTATCGTGAGTGTACTGTAACTAATGGTCTGAGCCCTGCTGCTCGTGGCAGAACTACTTCACCACCGATCCGTGCGTCTAAATGTACTTCTCCTCATGATATCATGTCAGTAGCAAGGTTATCATTGTTAACGAAATAACAAAAACTATCCCAACCCTATAAGTACAACCACCACCACCTTGTAGTAATGTCTCTGACTCCTCTTGCCTCATCAATTACTGATTGATCCACAATTCCTCGACAGTACAACTCTGAGCTGTCTCTCTGTGTAAATGAAGGAGTATGGCCTTGGCCTCTGCTCTATATCGTCTCTGTCGGGGGGTGAAAACCTCATCTGTCCAAAACTGTTAACTTTTCAGGATTCAAATTTAACCCACTATAAGACCTGAAGCCGATTCTACAAATGTCTTCTAAATCCCAAAAGTATTCTGAAAACGTATGTTTCTATGTCAGTGGTCCTCAAACCTTTTCATGTCAAGGACCCCCAAAATTATATGTATTTGGCCACGGACCCCCATCTCAAAATATGTTGTTCCAGGGACCCCCCAGAAGCAAAGATTTGAGTTACAAATGTTTGCTTTAAAAATATATATATTCAAAGGTTTGCACACATGTTCAAGATTTTTCAAAAATAGCAGATCTACAAGCTCGTAGCGCGGCACTCGGTGCCGCGCTACGAGCTTGTATATCTGCTATTTTCGAATAGCCAAAGTGTAAAATAATGCTTTTTAGCTCAAATCAAAAAGTGACTCAGATGCGTCCCAGGTCTTAATGGGTTAAAAAATAGCGAAAGTAGCAGATCTACTATACTTCTGATGCTTTTGTGTGACGCTGTAGTATGATCAAGTAGGGGCATTCATTTACGAAAAGACACAAAAAGTTTAAATATGGAGATAAGAGGTTTTTGCCCGACAGCAATGATTATGTAAAGTGTCATGAGATACCTTGGGTTGACTGTTGACTGCTTGGTTTAGCTTTCTGCCCCTTCATATTCAATCACAATATTAAATAAATAAATACATATACTGCATATATTTATATATTCATTCCTGGCAAAAGATGTCCGTCAATATTTGTATTACTTACTGGCCAATTGAAATTCTAGTCGGCCAAATGCCGGTAAATGCCAGCTAACGGAAACCCTGCTATCCGGTCAGCTGCACTGGCATGACCCACACGCACGTGCACACGCATGCATGCACGCTCGCGTGCACACACACACCATCATAAATTATGCCAGAGCCTGTGTTATTGACACCGTTGCTACTACATCCTGTATGTCCACGCACCACTGCAGCCTACAACAACAACACACTGGACTGATCTAACAAACACTCACACAGTGGAGGACACTAATGTGCACACACACACACACACACACACACACACACACACACACACACACACACACACACACACACACACACACACACACACACACACACACACACACACACACACACACACACACACAATACTGGACTAGCAGACTAACGCAGTGGTTCTCAACCTTTTCAGGACGGGACCCCCCAAAATAATCATATTTGAACTGGGGACCCCCCCCCCCCCCCACCATCCTGATAAGCACTTGGAATTGTATAGGCATGACATTTAGTTTGACTCGGTTCCACAGATAAATATTGTGAAAATAGCAGATCTACAAGCTAGCGAAGCGGTTGTGAGAATTTTTGCCTCTTCCTTATTATTTGACAATTTGAATATTCTGTTTGAATATTATTAATTAATATTTTTCAGATTCAGATTCACTTAGATGCACAGTGTACGTTTTTCACATGTATGTACCTAATGTACATAGGCTACATGTGAAAAACGTACACTCGGAAGCTCTACTTTTCAGGATCCAAATAAAAGAAACATCAAAAGTAAAGTTTCGAGCTTGTGGATCTGCTACTTTTGATGCTTTTGAGTGACGCTGTAGTATGATCAAGTAGGGCGCAATTTACACAAAAACACGTTAGAATATGGAGATAAGAGGTTTCTGCCCGACACAGCGACGATGTACTTTAACGATACCCTTGAGCAAGGCATTTACTGTGTTCTCTGATTGCTGAAGACTGTGGTTGTACTGGTCAGCTCCCAGTCGCCAAAAGTTGCGAATGCATCTTAAATGTGCACCGACTACATTAACGGTGGTAGTTACAACGGGGCAGTTTAACGTCATGCCCAAGACGGGAATGACAGCCAAATACATATTAATTTGGGGTCACATGCACGCACACACGCACGCAAACAAACACACACCATCATTAACTTTCATTAACATCTTAGTGATTTGAAAACAGGATTGTTTTAGCTCCAAGATTCAACATGCCATTAGCCTGGCTTAAATCCTGTACACGCACGCACGCATGCACGCACGCACGCACGCACGCACGCACGCACGCACGCACGCACGCACGCACGCACGCACGCACGCACGCACGCACGCACGCACGCACGCACGCACGCACGCACGCACGCACGCACGCACGCACGCACGCACGCACGCACGCACGCACGCACGCACGCACGCACACACGCACACACACACACACACACACACACACACACACACACACACACACACACACACACACAGCCTGTAACCTGACTTTAAGCCTCCCATCATCATTAGCAACTACACAGGAAGTGTCTTTTTACACAAATCCATCAACTTGAGCTGCCGTCACCACATCCCTACCACACACACACACACACACACACACACACACACACACACCCTCTTAATCTGCTCAGCCATCCACTACAGCAGGGATTAGACTCTATCGAGCATATAAATTATAATCCGGCTTCCGGGTTAAAAGGTTATCTGGAGAAGCCCCCCCCCCACACACACACACACACACACACATAAACACAGGATGAAAACATTGACAACTAGTGGTGGAAAAAGTACAACAATCTTTTACTTGTTATAAGTAACAGTCCGGTATTCAAAATTGACTTGAGTAAAAGTACAAAAGTATTGGCATCAAAATATACTTAAAGCACTAAAAGAAGAATGTCCCGTTTCACAT